>NC_135479.1:26800262-27455262 GCF_052094955.1 Ictidomys tridecemlineatus | reverse complement strand
TAGGTTAAAGATAGAAATGCACCACTGAGAGAAACTCCATTGTATGTATGCCACATTCCCTTTATCCATTCCTCTGTTGAAGGGCACCTAGGTTTGTCCCATAGCTTAGCTATTGTGAATTGTCCTCTATAAACATTGATGTGGCTGCTGTAGTATACTGATTTTAGATCTTAGTGATATATACTAAGGTGTGGGATAGCTGGCTCACATGGTATATTCCATTCCTATTTTTTAGAGGATTTTTTTTTACTCAGCTATAAAGAAGAATGAAATCTTTTTACTCAGCCATAAAGAAGAATAAAATTGCGGTGTTTGTTGGTAAATGGATGGAACTGGAGAGCATGATGCTAAGCCATATACAAAGAGTCAAAAGAGTAGAATGTTTTCTCTCAGAGACAGAAATTAGACCAAAAAAAGAAAGAAAGAAAGAAAGATTTTATGAAAATAGAAGAGATCACTGGATTAGAGGAAGAAGAAGGAGAAGGAGGAGGAGGAGGAGGAGGAGAAAGAGGAGGAGGAGGAGGAGGAGAAGGAGGAGGAGGAGGAGGAGGAGGAGGAGGAGGAAGAAGAGATGATTGAGGAAAGAGGGAAAAGGGAAGGAAAAATGGAATGAATTTGACCCACTTTCCTATGTACATGTATGAATATACCACAGTGAATTTTACCTTTATGTGTATTTCTAATGCCCTGATTTGAAAGCCTATAAATAAACTGAAGTTAGATCAATAAAGTAAAGAAAAGGGACTGAGGGAGAGAAAAGGATAGGGAAACTGGAAGTATTAGAGTCTGAATTAAAGCAGATTTTATTCCATGCTTGTATAATTATGTCAAAAGAACCCCTAGTATTATGTACAACTAAAATGGACTAATTAAAAAATAAATGCACACACTGAAAAAAATATGGGTTAGAAATAACAGCTCAACTTCTCTGGCCAATTTTGCAAATAGCAGAATTTTGAGTAGATGTGGCAAGAATCAACTGCTTCCCTTGACCACTGAAAGCTTCTAAAAAAGGGTCAAATCATTTAGAGAGGCTGGAATTGGGAATCAATGACAGCAAAGCACATTAGTTACTGCAAAGGACTTTGAGAACAGATAGCAACAAATTCAAGATTTGACTTACCATTTACAAGCTATCAGGTCCTAAGCATTTTACTTCTTCTAATTTTCAATCTATGTTTTATAAATTGGAATAATAATATCTATAAAGTTTCTTGTGTTGATGAAGTAATGGGGTGTTTGTAAATCACATAGTTTCTGACATATAGCAAAGAGTGAAGAAATATGTTATTATTGTTGCATTTGCTTCCATTGGGATGTATGTGTTTGAAGTGTAAGTTCTGTTTAACTAGATGATCATTGCTTTGTTTCATATAATAGTATGCAACTGACAAACCCAAATTACAGGATATCCTACAAAATAATTGACCTATAATATTCAAAATTGCCAAGATTGTACTAAGTAAGGGAAGAGTGAAAAACTATTTAACTATCGACTCAAGAGACATGACAATTGAATGCAATGCCTGATTTTGAATGGGATCTTATGTCAGAAAATTATGGAGATATTTGTCAAACTTGAACGGGGTCTGAGGATTGCATGGGGCCGTATAACAATGTTAATTTGCTGATTGTGGCTGATGGGTGGAGTTTGTTAGGTGAATGATAAAATTTGTACAAAATTTATTCCAAAGTTTGAAGAGTGATGGAATATCAGGTTGGCAACCTATTCTATATTCATTCAGAGAGAATAAAGTTCTTCAGGTTGTCTGTTGTGTGTGTGTGTGTGTGTGTGTGTGTGTGTAGTGTATATATATATATATATATATATTGAGAGAGGGTCTCATTAAGTTGCTTAGGGCCTTGCTAAGTTGCTGAGACTGCCCTTGAACTTGCCATCTTCTTGCCTCAGCCTCCTGAGTTGCTGGGATTACAGGAGTGTTCCACTTCACCTGACGAATTACTTCAAAATTTTATAAAACTTAAGTATGTACTTAAAAGTCAATAACATGACTGCTTGTAATGGTTAATTTTACAGGTCAACTTGTCTAGGTCATTGTTCCCAGATATTTTGTCAAATTGTTTTCTAGGTATTCCAGTAACGATAAGCTTTAAATAAGGTTAGTATGTAAATCAGTAAATTTGCAATATCCTTACCTAATAATATTGTGGGAGACTTCATGCTTCATATTGAATGAACCCCAAATGATTCAGGAGAAGATAGAAAACTAAAGTTTTAATATAACTTTTTAACATTTATTAAATGTTAACTCAAGTTTTAGTAAACATTATCAAATCCAACTGAGACACAACTCTGTGCCAGATCCAGCCCTTAGAAAGTCAGTTTTGTCTTGTACATTTTCAGTAATACTTTTCTGTGAAAAGTTTCCTTTGATAGATGTGTTTCGATAGAAATTGAAACTGAAATGAAAATTAAAAATGATTTTAAGAGGTTAGAGAATTATTACTATTAATCATTAGAGAATTATCACTCTAAATAACCAGCATCAAACCCTTTTAAAGTGGTGAAACGTCACCATGTCAATGCTCTAAATCATTCTCTTGTCCAGCGTTCAGCCCCATGAGGTCAGCTTTTCATTCTGTCACCATTATATATGAGGGTCCCATAGCAGGGCCACCTCCCATCACATTAAAAAGCCTTGTCAAAGCCTTCAGATCCTCTTTCTTCTGGAAAGTCTGGATTCCTATTGTTTGTATGTGTTGACATTAAATAAAAATTAAAAATCAGTGACTATTTATTGGGTATTTTAATTGTGCATCCATGTCTAGGCTATTTCTTATGTCCACTTTTTCTTTTGAGTCCTTCTTCACAATCCTCATCCTGTATCTCTCCAGCCACATTCTGGATCCTCTCCCTATACGTAACCTGTGTGGAGAGGTAATAAACAAGATTCTAGATGATCAGGGCCCAAGTCTACCTGCTTGTGGAGGAAATTTGGGGACATGATCTAGGGAAAGTGAGCACAAAAGAGTGACAGTCTCAGGATCCTAAGAGAGGTCATTGTAAGAACATCCATCAAGAGGCTACTCCAAAGATCAAGGTAACATCACAAATTTAGGATCCCAGTTTCCAGATCAGTGTATCTTATAAGTGATTTTTCCATATGTGTCAGGACATCATAAAACATGCTAAGACAAGGGATTCAGAATTCAGTGGTCAAGAGGAAGTTAAAGTGGGCATTAGAACTTCAACCACAGGTTTGTGGGGCTAGGTGGGAACTCCAGTTCTAGAATGAAGTTGGAAATCTACTCTAGAAAAGAGAGCCACCAATGGACCATGAGAGGTGAAGGTCAAGTCTGTAGGACTGAACTGACCAGGAGGTTGGGAGGGCAAGAATGTGGAGCCCAATGACTATCCATGACTTACTCAGCAGTGGGGTCTGAACTGGGTTCAAGTAAAACATAAGGATATAGACAGGCATGTAGGAACCTAGAGGTCATGGCTCAGTTGACCAATTTTTGAGCAGTTCAAGTAATGGACAATGTGAATGTCTCTAGTCACCTGGCAGACAGTTCAATTTGAGCCACTAATGCAAGGCCACCCTGTTACTCAGTGGCCAACTCTAAGAGTGGAGCAAAATGATAGGAAACAAAAGAGTATCTCTGTAGCCTTTTTGATGATCATTCTTCCTTATAGCATCCATGGTGCCACTAATTACTTTTTAGAGCACGTCCCTTGAAGCAGGGATAGACTTTCACGGCAACTTAAACATAGAAGCTTCTACACAGTCTTTGCTCCCTTCCAAGTGCTGATATCAGCCTATTATTTTTCTATTTAAAAGTATTTAACAGTTTTCTATCAGTGCACAACTCAACTTCTCACCCTGGACTCAGCTCATTCCACCCCTGACATCCCACCTTCACCATGCAAACCACTTCTAGGTCCCCGTGTGCATCAGGCAGGCAATAACTGTTAAATTTTACTTGATAAGCTCAAGTATGCAAGACATGCCTTTCCTCTTTGCCCTCTTGAAACAAAATGAAATCTAACTCTGCTCCTCTATTCACACAAACACAAAGTCCGTTTCAGTCAATATGGGGCTCTCTCTCCATCCATCCCCTCTCCTACGATGAGCAGATCATTCATAAAGGCACCTTTGGTGGCATCCACCTTGGTCACTGCTGGCTGCGGCTGAAGTGCATACTGTCCAAATCCAGGAGGTTTGTAGACTTCAGCTTCCCTGAAGGGTTCTGCTTTCCTACCTCCGGAACCTCCTCTTGCTACAAGCACAATTAAGATATTGCTTTAGGATAACACATTTTAGCACTCAAAATACCAAAATCCCCTGGAAGATTAACGAATTGATTGGTTTGATAACCCCCCTTAGAAATGTAAAAGAATTATTGTGGGAGTAGGGGACAAAATTTGAACGCAAAATAATTTCGCAATAAGTTACGCTTCTTTTACTCCCAGTGTTCTTTTTACCAGAACAGTACTCTCTTTCTGGAAACTTCTCTCCCTCTTCCAAAGACAGCTTGACTTCACCTCCTCAGAGAAATCTCCCTAATTTGTGCCTACTAGAATTGATAGCTCCCTCTTTTGGTCTCCAAGCACTCAATAGGAAGGTTTACTGGAGTTACTTATTCACCTGATTTTGTGTTTTTATAAACACTATTTCTGTCTTACCCCACATATTGTTAACTCTACAAAAGATAGGAATTGTGTATTGTTTTCATATCTGAGTCTTTAGTGGAATCCCTGGGAAGTAATGAATGCTCACTAAATACTAGAGGAAATGAATGAATGGAGTTAAGCATAAATTTCTCAATACCTATTTGATATGATGATGACTCTGTGTGTGTGTGTGTGTGTGTATGTGTGTGTGTAAACATTTTTATTAATGCTTCCTATTAGGATGCCATCTTCACTGGCTTCTTCCAAAGTAGACCCTGCGATAAGGATTTGTGTGCAAGTGATTTATTAAGTTTGAGGTGAACCCAGCAAGTGTATAGCAAAAAAACTAAAAAAAACAACAGGAAAGAATTCAAACAAGAGTGCAATTCCAAACAGTGCTTCCAGAGCTTAAATTCAACTTGATCCCACAGAGGACTCCTGAAGTATAAATTGTGTCTCAACATCACTACAACCCGAAGCAACAAAAGCTGGACTTTTGAGACCCTTCACCTAGCAGTATTGACCAAAGACCACCCTGGAAATGGGTGGGTGGGGGAAATCAATTCCTAAGCACTTCCCACTTCTTTCACTTGAGGAGTAAAGTGACTCTAGGGCATGGCCTTCAAGGAGAAGCCACCAGAACAGGTCATTAAAGCAAAAGCCCTCAGAAACCAGGACGGGGGATAAAATAAGTGAAGGAAATGTGACTTAGGAGAAGTATTAGGAGTGTCCAGTACCACACCTGAACCTCAGAGCTGAAAGTCCTTACAGGGGCTCTGGAAAGGTGAGCTGAGACAAGTCAGCAAACATCCTCTGCACACAACAGGCTTTGTCTGGGGCACATAAACATAATCATCAATTATCCTAAAGCAACAATTGTTCTTACACATTAAGATTTTGTGCAAAGCCTAAATACATGGCGTATTTACTAAAGACAGATATATTAGGGATGAAGAGAGGCTTTTAACCACTGAGCCACATCCACACACTTTTTATTTTTTATTTTGAGACAGGGTCTTGCTAAATTTTGCTGAAGAGAAAGATCCTTGACTTGGGATCCTCCTGCCTCAGCCTCTAGAGTCACTGGGATTACAGGCATGTGCCGCTGAGCCTGACAGTTTTTTCATCATTTAAATGGGAGTAATAATGCTGCTCATACAGAAGTATAATAAAAATTAAATACACAGTAACAAAATCTTGTGCAAAATACTCATTAAAACATAGGTACTCAGTATGCAATGGCCTACGGATTGCTGGTTTGTTCTTCATATTGTTTGTTTTCTGTTTTGCTCACAAATGGTCCTTAGCACCTAGATTGGTAAATGCCAGTCTTTTATTAAACAAATGAGTAAATGAGCAAATGAATGAACTGATTCACAATACAGACTTTCATTCATCCCCCAAATACTTAATAAGTACAGGCCCCAGTCGCAGTACAATGAGGAATTCAAAATTAAATCAAATAGCCCACAACCTTAAGGAGCAGAGAATCTAATAGAACAAAATGGCAATAGCTATTATACCTGTCACAACTGTGTGATGAGGTAAAGGGTCCACTGTCTTAAGAGAAGCAATGGGAGATATAAGACGACCAAGATGGAGGTTAGAGATCAGAGATGGCTTCATGGAATAAAGGCCATTGTAATTGGACCTGAAGAAGTTGCTTAACCTTCCATCTTCAGCAATATTTGAATTGTTATTCTGTAGCAGCAGTGTGAAAATAGACACCACCACTGCTTTCTTGGAGTTTACACTCCAAATATAAGGACAGTGACAAAGAAGTGATCAACAGATAAATTAATGAATAAATATATAATAAACGTGGTGATACCTGCTACAAAAGAAAATCAAACAAAGTAAGAGAAATAGGAGAACAGATAGCCTTTCTAATACATTAGCATGGCAAAGAAAGAGCGAGTCTTGCAAATAACTGGGAAAAGAGCATTTCAGAGGGTAGGTTGACTCTACCTACCCTCTGTGATGTCCTGTGAGGACCCTGGAACAACAGCAGGTTGAGGGAATTGCAGATCAATAAAGAGACCGGGCTGGCTGGAATGGGGCAAGTGGTAAGAGATAAGGTCAGAAGTAAGAGAGATCATGAGCTTGAGAATCAATGGAAAAAGGTCATTTTAGGTCAAAAAGTCACAAAGCATCCCAGCTAGCATAAAGTGCAGGGCGCGACCAGCTATGCCAAGCTGGTACATTCTGCTGTCCTGGCAGCATTGAACACAATAGGCCCATCTCAAGCCATTTGAAATCCCTTACACAAGTAAGGAGTTGCCTGTAAGTACCTGGCATCTCTTCTCTAATAGCTGGGGCTCTGACAGGCTGCTCTTTCCCTTCACCTGCATCTTCAAAGGGTCTAGCATTCCTGGTCTCCCGAGCCAAGTTGGTGCGGGGGGGTGGGGGGATCTTGGATCAGAGAAGTGTCTGCTGGGGACATTTCATTGGCAGTGCTGCCTTGGTCTATCCATCTTAATGCAGTGTAAGATCTGCGTTTTCAGAGAAAGAGAGTTGGCAGGGAACACACAGGCTCATGTTATTTTTGGTGATTCCATTATTTATCATCCCTCAGCTGGTTTCTGCTGACATGGGTGACAGCTAAATGGTAGTTTTGAAGGGGTCCCTGTGATGCAGAGGAGTGACTTAAAAGCAATGAGGGGACCATGGGCTTGGCTATTAGGCCAGACTTATTGCCAGCATATGGTATCCAAAGGTACCTGAGTCCCTTTATGATGGCTGGATGAATTTTGCAGCGGGACATGCTGGACTTTACAGGAACAAATGAAAGATTCTAACTGTGCCAGGAGTTTCTGTGTTATAGAGATAGACTGGCTGGCAAGGAGAAGGACCACAGCTACTTCCCTTATGGCTCATTTTAGAAAGCATAGGTACCTTCACCCTAGAATCAGTTTCAGGGGAATATGTCCCCTTGCTAATGAAAAGGAGAATTTAATAGAAGGAGAGCTTACATCTATACTCTCACACCCACTTTGGTTCCCCAGCTCCAACTCTGCCTTCAAATCAGAGACCTAGCAGTAGAACAAGAAGTTTGGGATAAGGAAAAAAAAAAAAAAAAACTCTAGAGACCTCACCCTAGAAATCAGTCAAAGAAAAAAACATCATTAGCATTATTAGTCTTTCCTACCAGCATAGGTGGGCATGGGGTTTTTGTGTTTAAAATTGGTTTTTATTTAGGTAATTATCACAACCAGACAAGAGGATGTGTGTAGACCAGAGAGCATTGCCATTGTCAAGATTAAAAAGAAAGCAAATATACAAATCAGCCAACAGAAAGAGAAAACCTGAGGTCTTGTGACACTATGGATACTTTATCACCAAGTGAAAGGTGGAAAAATCAAGAATTCTTATTCGTACTCTTAGGCATGCATTTGATCTGTTGCATTTTAATCCAATGCTGAACACAGAATATGCTGGAGAGATTGTCCTTCCCTGCCTGTGTATAAACAGATTGCAGACACAGAGATTCAGTTTCCACAGCCCTCAAGGAAGAGCTTGCTGGTCAGCTGTAGGGAAAGCAGTCAGCACACAGCCTCCAGCTGTCAGCTCCTCAAGGATCTGCCTTACCTGCAGAAATCCATCCTGCCAAGATCGTACCCTGACTGGGTCAACCAGCACGTGGTAACTGAATGAGGCAGACGCAGGAGGGCCTAGCCATTTTGAGCAATTGTGGTCAGTATTGACTCCAGAGCTCTCTGCTGGATTAGCTTTGTCAAACCTGCATCACAATTTGACCTCTCCCTCTTCCCAACCCTGCATTTTCTTTCACAGGTGCTGATCTATAATATACATCTAACACCCTGAATTTTAGTGTCTATTTCCTGTGAACCCGGCCTATGGCAGCTGGTAACATGAGTGCCCTAAGAAAAGAGGTGATAAAATGGGATTTTGGAGCCAGATCACTCTGGCCTGGCTGGCAATGCTGCGAACCTCGTCACTGGTTGCAGATAAACCAGACACCCTTTGGTTTCGTCCAATTATTAAAATATGCACTAGTGCTGAATTAGAATAGTATGTTGGTGGGAGGAAATACTTAGCTGAAGTTTGAGAGAAATGGGGGAATTAGGAGTTATTTGGAGAATAGTATTGACTTATTGCTAAGCATGGTTGATGCACCAAGGAAACCTAATGAACAGTTGAGGGCTAATAAGAGGTCAATGCAAGTCAGGGGTGAATGGCAGAGGGTCTCTGCATACAATTAAGTTCTCGTCTCCTGCCATGGGAGAGAAATCCAAGTTTATTACTTATTAAGACAAGTGTCTAAACTTCATAGAAAGTCTAACACTCAATGAAGCCAGGTCTGTTAGATTAAGGTCAGGATCTAATTTGGAAAAACTTGAATGGAGATATCTGGGTGTGTACCAAACATTTTTGACAACCCAGACTCTTCTGCATCTGGGTTGATAGAAGTGGTTCAACTTTTCTTAGTAAAAAGCGGCATTCCTCACTCTTAGCAGGAAGAACACATGCATTCTTCTGAATATGCCCCTAACCAGGTTTTTACCTAAGGGTTAAATCACAGTATAACTCATCCAGAAAAATGATAAGTCAAGTCTGGAAGGAAAGAGACTTCATACATAAGGAGCTACGAATTAGGGCTGAAAAGAATACAGGGAACTAGAGCCTCAGGGTGCTTAATCAAAGGGAGTAGAACACACTGTTGGGTTAGGGAGATTTTATTAGTTTGGGAATATTGTCCTGAGATACAGGATCTGACAGCTGGCAAGGAACCCTGGAGATTGTATAATGTATTAAGTCAGATCAATACTTTTGGACACAGGAAATGAGTTGACATGAAAACCCAGAAGTTTTTCTAATAATGGTAAAAATGGCAAATTTTAATAACTTGAAAAAAATTAAAATAAAATGGTAGATTTTGCGGTATATATTTTTAATACCAAGAAATTAAATAAGCACATATAAGTATAAGAAAAAAAGTAAAATAAATTGTTCTCCTTTCTTCTATCCTTTATTTTTTTACATTCATACAAGAAAAGGAGCTATATTTTACCTAACAATTTTTTAAAATCTTTACATCAGTTGAAGCAAAAAGAAAGTTGTATTTGAAATCATTGTATATGAAGACAATTATATATTATGGTTGCATTTTTTATATGCTGAGAATATAGTTAATACAGTGTTGGAAAATTCTAAAAAAACAAATAAACAACAACAAAAAAAATCAGAAGCCCCAAAATATCATAGCTCTCAACTAAAGGGGAAAAGGGAAAATCAGATAATAAATGGAGTTCTGGACAATATTCATTTTACAGTGGTCATTTCACCAGTTCATGAATGGAAAATTAGAACTGGTATCACTGATAATTAGCATCATCTACCCGACAAACTCAGAGGGCCTAGAGTCTGTAAAGAACAATTATCATGTGGAAAAGTTCCAGTAGGATCCTTGAAACTTCCTAGGTGTTAGATCAAAACAGTGAACTAAAAGTAACACAGAATCCTGGGAAGCAGGACATGGCCAAGTACCACCATTAAAGATCTAAAAAGAAGGTCCCCAGAGTGTCTCCATTTAATTCTCCAGCATGGACCCTACAGAACTTTCATGGAACCAGAGAGATGACTGCAATCCTACTACAAGTTCAGCCAAGTAGTAACCCAGTCACAGCCACAGCCACACTATGGAGAATAGAGTCTTCTTGTTTGGTGGTTGCTACACACAGGAGCCTAGGTATCCTGCAATCAAGAAAAATGCCCAGGTAGCAGCTATCATTTATAATTAAAAGGGACACTTAAACAGAGATGTTCATGCGCAATGTGAAATAGGCAGTGAAGACTTTATTCTTATTTGATCATTTTTAAACTAAGACAAAGTTAAGACTCAAGTCTTCTAATTATACATTCGTATCTATCCTTCAGTCCTGAAGCATGCAAATTTAAAATATGCAGGTATTATGTCTGCCCATAAAGGCATGAAAACACACACAAATGACCAACAAAACATTTTGCTATCATGCTAAATAACTAGAATTTTCTGCAAATCTTGGCAGTGCTTTAGATGATTTCTAATTCCTTTAACAATATTTAATAATTTGGCTTAAAATAATGAAGTATTGAACAATACAAGATTTTGAAGTTTTTCTTTTAATTGGTACTACAGGCTACAATAATAAGTTCTTTGTAAATTTATAAATAAGTCATTTCTGCTGCCAATTAATAGAGAATAAATAAATGAATAGAATTCACTTTCCTATGTTTATGCATCTTTCCACTGGAAATGGAAATTTTAGTTGCTAAGATTTGTTAATGCTAAAAAAAATTACCCATGGTCTATACAGTAAATATAGCTTTCAGTTTAAAACTTCCCTATTAAAATAAAATGAAAGACTACACTCTAGATATAGACACAGGACAAAAGGGACATTTAGTATATGATAAAGATGTCATTTCAAATTACTAGGGGAAAAGATGGATTATTCAATTTTGATATCAAAACAAATAGCCACATAGACAAGTATAAAGCTGGATCACACTCTTAAGAGCAAAATAACAGAATTAACCAAATGTTTAAATGTAAAACATGTGTCTACTTCCACAATCAAAGGCTTGAATTATATTATTTATTGATTCAGAAAATAATGGAATGTTCACTGTGTGACAAATCTTGTCTTAAATGCAGAGACTGACATGGTCACGAAAGGAGACTTTGGCCTTACCAAGTTTAGAATCTAGCATGCAGGGGAGCAATTAAAAATAGTAACATTATTCATGCAATGAAAGGAAAGCAATGGCAGAGAATATATGAGTCTAGAAGCAGACCTACACATTCAAGGTCACTTGATTTATGAAAAAAAATCACTACAATTCACCAGGGGTAAAAAATTAGATTCACAACAAATGATACTGCAACTATTGGATACTTCTGAGGAAGAAAAGGAATTTTGATCCCCACTTTAATTTCAAAATAAGTTTAAAAATTAATTTAAACTAGATTTTGCACACAAATGAGACAGCTAAAAATATAAACCTCCTCTAGGAAAAGAGAATACCTTCATTACTTTGCTGTAACAATTTCCCAATAAAACACACCTCAAAAAATTAAGCAGAAAAGAAAATATTGATAAATTGTACTTCAATAAAAATTAAAAATTTTGTTCATCAAAAAGCACCACTGGGAGCAGGCAAGACCACACAGCATATCAGGAGACCATGAGACGCTATCTGGAGTACATGAAACTGTTAGAGGACTCTTCTCAGGAATGTTTATAAAATCATTACAAGAATATGAGAAAAGACAACAAAATTTAGTCATTGACTGTAAGACTCATGCAAGACTTTATAAAAATATATCCAAGTGTCCAAAGCATATGAAAGAGCTAGGAAAGTCCTCAGTATCATTAGTCAACAGGGAAAGCAAATTAAAACTCTAATGAGATACCACCACACACCCACACAACTGCAATTTGCTGTGGAGACTGTAAATGAGTATAACCTCTTTGGAAAACTCTCTCTCAAGAGTCTATTACTAACATATGCCTGCCAGCAATTCCACTTTTAGTATTATACCCATGTATATGACATATACACCAAAAACCCACATACAAGAATATCCATAGCAACTCAATCCATATAGTACCAAATATCCATCAACAACAAAATGGATAGATCATTTGTGGTGTACTCACACTATGCAACAGCACAAAGCATACAAAAGAATGGCTGCTTCACATCAAAACCTGTGTATATGTTATAATGGTAAGTAAAAGACAGACCTAATATCATATGCTGTATATATCCATTTACATAAAGTTAAAGAAGACATAAGAGCAATGGCATATGAATAAGAACAGATAACCCGATCAATAAATGGGAAATGAACTAAAGAGATATTGTTCAAAAGAAATTCAAATAGTCAACAAGTACACACACACACACACACACTCTCTCTCTCTCTCTCTCTCTCTCTCTCTCTCACACACACACACACACACACATACACACACACACATCAACATCCAAATATAGGTAAATGTAAATCAAAACTATGATGAGATCTTGTCTCACTCCACTTAGAATGGCAATCAAGAATATAGATAATAGTAAATGCTGATAAACGTGGGGAAAAGTATACATTTTTGGTGGGACTGAAAATTCATAAATCACTATGGAAATCAGTATGGGGATTCCTCAGAACACTAGAACAGGAAGCATAATATGAAATTTCCAAAAGACAAGGACTGGGATCACCATCTGACCCAGCTAGTCAACTCCTTGCAATATTGCCAAAAGAACTGAAATCAGCATACTACAGCGATATCATCATTCCAAAGATTATAGTAGCACAATTCACAATAGCTAAGTTATGGAACCAGTCTCCCATAACTCCCAGGTGTCTTCCAAAAGATAAACGGATAAAAGATAAATATCACACACACACACACACACACACACACACACACACACACACACACCATAGGGTTCTCCTCAGTCATTAGGAAAAAATGAAATTATGTCATTTGCTGATAAATGGATGGATTGGAGAATATCATACTAAGTGAAATAAGTCAGATTCATGAGGCCAAGAATCAAACATTTTCTCTCTCATATGCAATATCTAGAGATATGTAAGGAATCAAAAAAGAGAGATCTCATGAAAATAGGAAGGAATAGAGTAAAGGGATCGAGAGGGAGGGAGGAAAGGAGAGAAAGGAGAGTAACTACAGAATGAAACCAACCAAATTATGCTAAGTGCATGTAAGAACACATCACAAGCAGCCCCACCTTTATGTGTAACTATAATTAAAAACAGTAACAGAAGAAATATCAATAAAGTAGAAGAAAGGGATCAAGGGGAGGAAGGAGAGGGACAGGAGGAGTACTGGGGAATGAAGTAGCAAGAATTATGTTATTTGTGTATAGAAATATGTCACAATGAATGCCACTATTACATATAATTATAATTCACCGATGAAAAATTAAATATAAAATAAATAAAAACAGTGATTAAGCAGATGTAAGGGATGACTTGGATGAAGAAGGGATTATGGAGAATAAATATGACAAGCGCTTTGAAGGAAAATACAGAGGACTCCACGAGAATAAAATACAGGAAGATACTAGCACAGGAAATCAGGGAAGGAACTGCTACCTAGGTCATGTTTGATTGACACAAGAGAAGGAACTGAAAGGCATGTAGGTAAAGAGCATTCCAGATGCGACGAAGCAGTGGGCAAAGGCCTGCTAAGCCCAGAGAGGAGCAAGAGCTTCCTGCGAGATGGAGAGAGCAGGAGCCGAGCATGCAGGGCACTGAAGGTCGTGTGAAGGATGTTCAATAGCAAAGGCAAGGTACCAAAGGTGTTGGGCAAGGGCATGTGTGGGTCAAGCTCAAGTTATAAAAGATCACTCTGGCTTGAAATGAAGAAATAGAAGGGGAGAACCAAGATCAGAGGTAAGCCAACCGGTTGGCCTCTGTGTTAGTCATAGGGCCATGCAAGATAGCATCCTGGTGGCAGAGGGAGCAGCAGTAAATTGACCCAGCTCATACTGGCTTGGAAGAGCCAACTGTGAGATTTTAAGAAAGTTTGTGTGTTACTGTTTAACTATAGCTATTACTAAAAGTTAGGTCTTATCACCTTACAAATATATATTCTAATTTAAATAGAATACAAAATTCTACTTTACATACTACATAATCTTGTGCTATTGAAGCATCTCCTCCCAACTCCAGAGATTCAGGCTGGTGTCTGCAACTGGTGATAGGGGAAGTACTTATGTATGTAAACCAGTAAATAATACTAATACGGTCTTGTGGCGGGGTTCGGGTGGGGGTTGCCATTGTGTTCTTAGGGAATCAGTTAATAAGCATTTATTAACCCATTACTGGGTAGGAGGATTGATAAACACCAAGAGGGACAGACTTAAAAGATATCTAAGAAAGAAAATTGATTATTTGATACTAGGGTACACTGAGGGTAAGGAAGTGAGATGTGTCCAGGATCAGACCCAGTTTTCTAACAAAGTTGTGCAAGCAGAGAATATTCTCCCACTTCTCCCCTTTGAAAAGCGCGAATGGATATCAAGTCAAAGTTCACAATGAAATATTTGTACATTTGCTTGAAGATGAACACCCCCGCCCGGAAGTCAACCATAAAGGAAATAATACATCTGAAAGTAAGACAGAAATAGAAAGGAAAAAAAAAATCTTTCAAAGAACCAGTCCCCTATTCCAAAGATAAAGTATTATTAGAGAACTTCAGTCTCTGAATCACAGAGGATAAACATGCCATCAAAATACTAGACAACCTAACTCCAGACTAGATTAGCAGAAACCCCTGACAGAAGGATAGCCACGTCCATTTCCAAACATAAAATCTATTTCATTATTTCAGTCTCTTCTGTCCTACACAAGATGCCTGGATTTTAACAACCAAAAAAAAAAAAAAAGTTACAAAGTAAGAAAAAAGAAACTCCATATACTTCACTGAGACAAAGAAATCAACAAAAACCAGACTCAAATACAATGCTAATGTGCTAATGTTGGAATTATCTGAGAGAGGATTTTAAAAAAATATAAAACTAAATAACATGTTAAAAAAAACTTAATGGGAAAAGGTGACAATATGAAAGACCAGATAAGTAATTTCAGAAAGGAGATACTATAGGAAATGATTAATTACCAAAGCTGGAAGTGTAAAGCCCATTAACACAGATAAAGAATGCCTTCTATGAATTCATTAATATACAGGACACAGCTAAGGGAAAAGCAGTGAATGTGAAGATAGGGCAAGAGAAATTTCCTCAACTAAAACATAAAGAAAAAAATTTCAAAAGTAAAAAGCATCCAAGAGCAGTGAGACAACATCAGAAGATTTTATATATATATATATATATATATATATATATATATATATATAATCCCAAAAGGAAAAGAGAGAGCATGAAGAAGAAATATTTGAATAAATAATGACCAAGAATTCTCCAAAATGAATGACACACACAAGCCTCTGAACTGAGATAGATGCTCACAAAACCCCTAATAGGATTTGTACCAATGAAAAAATTAATAGATAAAGTCACATCAAGTATATCACACTCAAACTGCTGAGAACAAAAGATAGAGGACATCTGGGGAGAAAAGGAAACGTTATATTTTTTAGGAAAAAGTAAGAATTAGCAAACCTGAGATCAGAAACTTTGCAAGGCAGAAAACCTCTGAGTGGCATTTTAAATTAAAAAAATAATAATAATGAAACGTGTCAATAATTACTAGAATTAAGCCAGGCACAGTGGTGGATGCCTGTATTACCACCTGCTCGGAGGCTGAGACAGGAAGATCACAAGTTCAAAGCCAGCCTCAGCAAAGATAGAGGTGCTAAGCAACTTAGTGAGACCCTGTCTCTAAATAAAATATAAAAAGTAGGGCTGAGGATGTGGTCGAGTGCTCCTGAGTTCAATCCCCTGTACCAAAAAAAAAAAAAAAAAAAGAATTACTAGTAATCACTCAGCAAAATATCTTTAAAAAATAAAATAAAAATAATGACATTGTTAAACAAACAAAAACTAAGAGAAATAATGGCCAGAAAAAAATCTACTTTTTAAGAGAGATTAAAGGAATTTCTTCAAGAAGAAAGAATATGCCTGACAGACTTTCACATGATCCTCAAGGCAATGAAGAGCAAGCATGTAGAATAAATGATGATAAAAAATCTTTATTTTTAGTTGCTTATAAATATAATTGAATATTTAAAACAAAAGTAGTAGACATATCTTGTGTATTTCGGTGTAGGATATTTTATACTTCATGAAGCATAAGGGGGAACTGAGAATGTACTATCATGAAGTATTCTCACTACACATCAAGTATAAAATATGATTAGTCTGTGAACTCTGAGTTATTGGAAATGCATATTGGAAACACTTGGGACAACTGCTAAAATAGTTTTTAGAGGTAGAAACGAGAAGAAATTTATAAAACATTCTCAATTCAAGCACAGACAGAAAAACAAAGGGAAAACAAAGATAAGAGTGTATAAAAAGTAACTTAGAAAAATGGTATATATAAGCATTTATTAACCCATTTTATATATATAAGCATTTATTAACTCATTACTGGATAGGAGGATTGATAAACACCAAGAGGGACAGATTTAAAAGATATTTAAGAAAGAAAATTGATTATTTGATACTAGGGTACACTGAGGGTCATTTACTTTGAAGCACGTAAGTGCACCATACATGTTAAATGACAGACTGCCAGATGGAAAGAGATTTGGAACATGAGTATTATCACAATGAAAAGAGGCTTCCTAGTGATAAAAGAGCCAGTTTTTCAAGAATCCTAACATTTTAAACACATATGTACCTATGAATATAGCTTTAAAATACAAGAAGCAGGGACTCTGTGGTAGAGGGCTCCTCTACCATGTGCGCGGCGCTGGGTTCAATCCTCAGCACCACCTAAAAAAATAAATAAATAAAATAAAGATATTGTCTCCAATTACACTCTCTCTCTCTGTCTCTCTCTGTCTCTCTCTGTCTCTCTCTCTCTCTCTCTCTCTCTCTCTCTCTCTCTCTCTATATATATATATATATATATATATATACAAGAAGCAATAAAAATCCCAGACGCCCCTTTTGGGAGGAAGTCAGCAAACTCATTGTAAACATTACATGGAAGTGAAAAAAGCAAATCAAATAGCCAAAGCAATTTTGAGGAAAAAAAAAAAATATATATATATACATATATATATATAGTAGATCACACATACTACCCAGGGTTAAACTTTAGAATAAAATTGCAGTAATCAAGGCAATGTAATGCTTGTGAAAGAACAGACACATGTGTCAGGCCATGTGGATATTCACTAGCAAAAAATAATTCAATCTTAATCTAAACTCTGCCTTCTATACAAAAGTGACTCAAAATGGATCATAGACCCAAAGGTAAAAATCTATCACTTATAAGTGTAAGACTGATAACACTTTTAGAAGAAAAATTTTATGACTCTGAGATAGGAATATATATGACTATGCATATATATGTATAATTTGATACATATATAATTTGATACATATATGTATATATAATTTGATACAAAAACCCTGACCCAAAAGGAAAATGTAAAAATAAATTGGAGCTTTTCAAAATTAGCACCTTTTGTTCTTTAAAAGACACTGTTCACTTAGCATGATGTTCTCTAGTTTCATCCATTTGCTAGCAAATGCCATAATTCAATTCCTCTTTATGGCTGAGTACAACTCCGCTGTGTATATAGAGCACATTTTCTTTATAGACTCAGAAAATCAAGGATCAAATGTGTTGCCTCATATGCAGAAGCTGGAGCAGAAAAGGGGGAAAAAGGTGATGATAGTGGGGAAATCCCATGAAAATGGAAGTGAGATCAATGGAGTAGAGGAAAGGATTCAGGGGAAGGAAGAAGGGACAGGAACAAAAAAGAAGTATTCAGAATGAAATTGACCAAGTTATGCTATGTACACATAGAGACTCACCACAGCAAATTTCACCTTCATGTATATCTACAATGCACCAATAAAAGAGATATAAATAGAAAGAAGCAAGATCAGTACAGGAAGAGGAAGAGGGGGAGGGAGAAGGGAAGGGAAAGAGGAAATACTGATCAAATTATGGTTATGTTAAAATGAACCTCAATAGTATGTATAACTTAATGCATTAACAAAAATATCTTTAAGAAGACAATGTTTAGAGAATAAGAAGACAAGCCACACACTGGAAGAAAATATTTATGAATCACATTTTCCATGAAGGACTTGCATCCAGAATAAAGAACTCTTAAAACCCCCAAATCAGAAGACAAAAATATTTTAAAATAGATATACAGACAGCAAATAAGTTCATGAAAAGATGCTTAACATTAATAGTTAACAGGAACTTTTAAATTAAAATGACAATGATGTGGTACTATTAACATCCATTACAATGACTTAAAAAAAAAAAAGAAAATTACAATACCCAGGAAAGAAAGAAAAGCAACTGTAATTCTTGCTGGAAGGAAAGTAAAATGATATAGTCATTCTGAAAAATTGTTTGGCAATTTCTGATACAGCCAAATATATCTACTATATGATCCAGGAAACACACACCTGGGAATTTACCAAATAAAGTGAAAAAATGTTCACACAAAAATCTGTACACAAGGTTTATAGCCGCTTCATCCATAACAGCAAACATCGAAAAACACCTAGTCCTCCCACAGGCAAATGCAAGGCCACACTGATACAGCCACACAAAGGAGAACTACGCAGCAAAGAAGAAAAGAAAAACCACTGATGGACATAACCTCATGGATGAACCTCAAAGGCATTTTGATAAGCGAAAGAAGGCAACCAAAATGGGTATCTATTGTATGATTCCATTTATCTGGAAAAAGAAAAGTAAGAAAAAGAAACATCACAATTGAAGAAAAGAAAACTGGTCCAAGGACAAAAATGTATGAAATGCGGATGCCAGAAAAGGTGGTCAAACATAATAATTCAGAAAATTCAAATAAAAGCAGCACAAAGTTGTTGTCTGTGTTTATCGGACTGGCAAAATATTTTAAATAAATTAAAGCACCAAGCATTGATTATAAAAATGTGGAGAAGTGGACAGTGCATAGTATTGGTAGCAGAATGCAATCCTTCCGGAGGACAGTGTGGCAGTGAGTAGCATCCTTCTATTCTTTCATCCCCATACCCCAAATTCCATAGCTCAAAATAAATTAATTAACTAATCAATTAAGTAATCTGAAGGAGATAATCATACAAGCTTGCAACATTAGGAACACAAATAAAACTAACGAATTGCTACTGAAAATAGTGAAAATTTAACAAAAGCCATCAATATGCATCAGTAGAACATGGTTAAATATTTTATTGGACGTAGCAACCACGGGCTGTCAGTCATTTCCAGAGCTAATGCTTAGTGGCTCTGACTTACAGTAAACTGGTTTACACTGAATGTTCAACTTCCAAAGCATGTCAGAGCCTAGAAGGTACATATGATTGGGCTAAGCGCTCAAGAAGTAAAGATAAATAAGGCCTCAACCTTCAGGACTTCATCATTTAGTAGAGCTGGACTTGTAAGCAAACAACTTAAAAAAAACAAGTGCATATGATAAAGTTATTTATAAACTCCAAAGGAAATATAAAAGAGAAATACTTCATTCTGGCTCTAATGGAAAATCCTAGTGGCAAGAGAGTTGATGTTTTTCCCATTTTCCACTAATGCTTTGCCCATCATCTCACAGTAGTAAGTTTATGTGCCAGTGTTTAGAATACATTTGTTTCAATACAGATTATTAAGATTTTTTTTTTGGATGTGGGGTATCCACAGAGAAGAGTTCATTCTTGAGGCTAAAACAAAGAGTGAGCGATTTCACCAGAACAATAAGACTATCAAAGAGCACAGTGAAAAGAGCAGATTCTCCATAAATTCTGGTTGGTTCAGTAATTTTCCAAAATCTTTGTAAGGAGGATTGCCACGAGGGAGGCTAAAGAAAAGGGCTAAGCCTCTCTAAGATACTGGCAAAAATAAACTGTACTCAAGGAATATGGTATTAGGCAGCTTTTCATTGTTGTAATGAAATACCTGAGACAATTAACTTACAAAGATAAAAGGCTTATTTTGGTTCATAGTTCTGAAGCTCCCAGTCTAAAATCAAAATCAGGCAGCCCCATTTTTTTGGGGCGGGGGAGGCCTCTGGGAATGATGGCACACCATGGAAGAGCAGCAGGTAGCATGGGACAAAGCAAATACTTATGTCATAAGCCAGGAAGTAGAGAGGGATCAGACCTGGGCCTCACAGTCTCTATCAAGGACACATCCCCAGTGATTTAAGGACTTCCAAGTGTACTGTATCTCCTAAACATCCAGAGAACCTCCTTGTAGCACCATCCCAGAAACTAAGCCTTTAGCATGTGATTCTGTGGGGGACGTCACTCAGATTCAAAGCATATCTGATAAAGATATACACTGATAAATATTAAGAATGGAAATTCTTTTTTTGTGTTGCTGGGGATTGAACTCAGGCCTTATACATGCAAGGCAAGCACTCTACCAACTGAGCTATAACCCCAGCCAGAGAATGGAAATTCTTAAGCCCTGTTTCCTTTGTATCACGGGTAACTATACTGCCCTTTGAAAAGTTGGAACTCTCAAACGTCTTCAGAAAAACTTTGTTTTGGTTTTGAAAGTCATGCTAATCTCTCTATAGATGCCATGCTAACAAAACTTTGAAAATCAACAACTTCTTTAAATTTTTTATATCCTTCTCTCTACGAAAAAAAAAAAACACACACACTAAAAATTCAAAAAAAAAAAAAAGATAATGAGACTTCCTCTTACAGATAAATCACTGGTCAGGCTTTTAGGAAGGAGGGAAAAGAAGAAGCAATTAATTTATTTTTCTTTCATAGAACAACGCATAGGTAATAGCCCATTATGTGCATGAATTACAGCCAAGCTGCAAAAATACTGCATAATTTTAACATTCTACTGGTTTTTCCCCATCAATCTCATTGATGTTCTTTCCAAGTATAAAGAATGGGAAGCCTGGCTTCGTCAACTTAAAGAGAATTGTAAGATCTCATTCTGTGCTTTTCTGTTTCTTTCTTATGATCCTTTAATGCCTCCCACATAATTGATTTCTCTCTTTCTCCCCCAAGTTGAAGGCTCATTCTTGATTCTACAATGATAGGACTTGCTTCTCAGGAGTTGTGACGAATGATGTGTGTACGTACTTCTCTAACTTCTCTCTTTATGTTCAAAAGAAGTGCTGGGAGAGGGAATTGCTTGATAATCTAAGAAATGTTTTTTTAACACTTGGCTTGGTCTCAAAGCCAGTGTCTCTCTCTTTATTCCACTGCCCCTTGTATCAACCAAAAAAACAAAAAATAAACAAACAAAACACTGTTTATACTCACACCAAGGGCAAGGGGGTAGGAAACAAGGACCATAATTATTTATAATACTTTTGTTGAACTCCAGTGGGATATAATTTGAGTAAATCCAGTGACAGGCAACAAAATCTAAATTTAAAGGATTCTGCTTGATAGACTTGGCACTTCAGGAAGGTTGATTTTCACCTCTTTGCTGTTAATATTATTTAGATCCTCTGTAGCTAATAAATCACAAGATGCCACCGTGACAAAAAATGCTCCTATCCTTATGATTCAAGATAGTGCCTTTCATATCCAAATCTACCTGAGGAGATATTTCTGGTACCTTGGGTGGATATTGCATCTCATCAAGAGCTAGTTTTCTTCTCTTTGATTCTCTTGCCTTGAATTTGTCACTTTTTAAAATGTGACTGTGTATGGGCCAAATCAGTACCAAGAAACTTTCATCTCTTTTCATCTCAACTAGAAAAGAACTGTGATGTGTGTGTATTTTCTTCTGCACGTCCAAGATTGCATAATTCCTAGGAGATGAACCTAAGTTTGGACTCCAGATGTTTCTGACTTAAGAAAGTTCATGAACTTTCTGTCATTTCATGGGGCATCTCTGTTCTTCTGCCTTGGTCTATATGCCTTTGTTTATTTCTCTATATGTCCCTGTTAAATTAAATCTACTTTTATGGTTCTTCTGGTCAAAACTATGTCACCTTTATTTTTTCCATCTTTTTTCTTCTCACTTCCCTCTCTGGTACCTTCACTACATCACCACCAGAATCACCTCTCCATGTCTAGAGTAGTATAACTCATTCATTAATTCAATGAGCTAATCATTCATTCCTTCATTCAATAATTTTAAAAAAATGTTTATTGAACATCCATTAAGTGCCTCTCCCCTTTGATGATTCTTACAAATATAAAAATAATGTAGCATACCTTTTCTATCAAATACCTCATGGGCAACCGAGATAAAAAATACACTCTAATGGAAAGTACAAGCAATTCTAAATATTCACTGCTAAGGAAGTAGAAACATAAGACTTTTAATTTTATTGATACTGGAAAGTTTTTCTTTTCTTTTTTCATTTATTGGTGGTGTTGGGCATTAAATCCAGAGCTTCTTGCATGCAAGGCATGTGCTCTATTCCTGAGTTTCACCCCAGACCAGTAAGTTTCTTCACATATATATTTTTCCCAAAGTGAAAACCATAAATGTTTGTGTAATTTGGATTCTGAACTAAGTTTTAAAATTCTAACTTGTCATGTAAATTCCAACATTTCATTTTCCTGAGGTTAAATATTACTAAAATATTATTTTAAATAACTACATAATAATCAATGCATAGATTCATTAGAATTTATTTGTAAATTTCATCTTTGTTGATTGCATCCATTTTCTCCTTTAAATTAGCAATGTTATAATCGTTATGTTCATATTTTTTTATTAAAATTATAAAATGGATGCCTACAAAGTAGATAATCTGATTCAAAAGTGGTCTTGACATGTTTTGCAAGTGTTGTCCAAAGAGTTTCAAATTTAGTTGACTACTAGCAGTCAATAGACAGGCCACCTCACATCACTCTCCCCAGTATTAAGTGACATAAAATTTTTAAAAATCCAACACACTTTACTTTTATATAAACTTGCCTTCAATTGATTATTAACGAGGTTTGAAATATTTTCATATATTCATTTTTTGAATTCGTATGTTTTTGTCCAGTGAATTGTTGAAAATATTTATGATATTAATTTCTATTTGAATCATTTTATTATTTGGCATTTTGTTTTAAAGACTTCAGAGTGTTTTTCTATTACACAAAAACATTCACCCAACATTGATGGAAAGACTACGGTTGTCAATGACTAAGGAACAGGCTGTGTGTCCCGCCCAAGATGGAGGTATAACGATAATTGAAAGAAGCTAGCGGAAGCCACTGCTCAGAAAGTCCAGTGGGATGGTAAGCAGAGGGGAAGGTGCACTCCAGGTCCTGACGAAGAGGGGAGGGTGGAAGTGAGGAGCAAGACTGAATCCCCTGCTGGCCACCATGCCTCTCCAGGTTTCAGTCTATAGCAGGAGACAGGTATGTGCCTATGTCCAGGCAACAAACAAACAAACCTGTTTAAGGAAATCTGATGTGTTTTTCTGAGCAAACACTAAGGATGCCTATCTCTGAGTGGGGATGTGAAGGTGACCAGGGTTGGCTCAAGTCACAGCAATGTGCACAGCATGGCTTGGAGATGTAGGGTTACCACACAAAACCAGCCCCCCCCCACCTCACCCTAAGGTCGGAGAGGCCGAGCAAGCACAGGGCTATTCCTTTTGTTTTGAGGTTCAAAACTTTTCATTTTTAAGTTGTGCAAAAGGTTAATTTGAGGGGTGGATGGCTTCCACTGGTGTTTATGCTTACAAAATATATTCTAAATGCATATTTAATGTAAATATTGCTTCTTTTTTTCCAAAATATTTTTTTCTTTCTTTTTTTACATGGCAGTAGAATATACTTTAAAATATTATATCTACATGGAAGAAGTATAACTTGTTCCAATTAGGATCCCATTATTGTGGTTATATATGATGTGGCATCACATTGGTCATGTATTTATATATGAGGATAGAAAAGATATGTTCGATTCATTCTACTGTCTTTCCTATCATCATCCCCCGTCTGTCTCTTCCCTTCATTTACCTTTGTCTAGTCCAGTGAACTTCTAATCTTCCCTTCTCTTGTTGTGGGTTAGCATCCACATATCAGAGAGAAGATGCCATTGGTTTTTTTGGGGGGGAACTGGCTTATTTCACTTAGCATGGTGTTCTCCAGTTCCATCCATTTACCAGCAAAAGCCATAATTTCAGTATGGTGGAGTCATATGGCATTGTGTATGTATACCACTTTTCCTTTATCCGTTTATTTATTGTAGGGCACCTAGGTTGGTTCCATAGCTTGGCTGTTATAAATTCAGCTGCTATAAAGAATGAAAAGCCCAGGACTAGATGGTTTTTCAGCCGAGTTCTACAAGATCTTCAAAGAAGAACTTATACCAATGTTCCTGAAATTATTCCAGGAAATAGAAAAGGAGGGACTCCTTCCAAACTCATTCAGTGATACTAATATCACCCTGATACCAAAACCAGACAAATGCATATTTAGGAAAGAAAACTTCAGTCCAATATCCCTAATAAACACAATGCAAAATTTCTTAATAAAATACTGACAAATCACATACAAAAACCTATTACAAAGATTGTATACACGATCAAGAGGGGTTTATTCCAGGGATACAAGTCTGGCTCAACATATGGAAATCAAGAAATGCAATTCATCACATCAATAGACTTATGGACAAGAATCACTTGATTATCTACATAGTTGCAGAAAAAGCATTTGACGAGAAACAGCATCCATTCATGTTCAAAACACTAGAAAAACTAGGGATAGAAGGAACATACCTCAACATTGCAAAAATTTTTAGTTTTAAACATTTAAACACTTTTAATCTCTCAAAACTGTATTTTCTAAAACATTATAATATCTAACCTAAAATTTCAAATATCTAATTTTAAAATACTAATTTTGATGTTTTAAATAATTATGTAAATTTTTATATAAATTGTGGAATTTTTTCCCTTAAGTTATTTACTACTTTCTTTAAGTTATTTCCTTAGGTTATTTACTATTTTATTCCTTAAGTTATTTACATTGAATTTTCCTTTGGTTAATATGCTTTAACTTTAAAATAACTATTAATATTGAAAAGTCAGGTTATCCCATCATTTTACATTTAGCAAATATATTTTATTTCAAAGATTAATGTTTTCACCAAGTTTCCCAAATGCCTCATAATATTTTAGTTAATATTGTCTTAAAACTATAAAAACATTTAAAATTAGGCATCATAAAGATACTTAGTCTTCCTACTCAGGAATATGTTTCTTAATTTTTTTAAGTCCTTTTGGTAAAACTTTACCATTTTATTCACATTTATTCATATATATTTTCATGGTTGACTCTAGGATTTTTGTTCCTGTTGTTACTGGGAAGTGACATTCCTCTCCACTAAATATGTGTTGCTGTTATTGTTAAGTTTGTATTTCCAGAGCTGGAGATGTAGTTCAGTGGTAAAGTGCTTACCTAGCATGAATGAGGCTCTGGGTTCTCCAGCTGATCTTCTCAGTATTTATTTCCATGTTTCTAAATAATCACTTATATTGCTATTATTGATTTTCACTTTAAAGGATTATATATTCACTAAGCTTTCTTTTGCAATCAATCCTCCCATCCTTCTAAATTCTTGATTTTCATTTGATCAATATTTGCATTATTTTTATGTCAATATTATAGATAGCTGAGCAGTAATTTAACTTTCCTGATCTAATTTTTATTCTTTTCTAACATTAAAATTGTCTTTGTTCATTTTGTTTGTTTTGATCGGTTTTTTTTTGGTTGGGATTTATGTCTGTGTGTGAGAGAGGGAACAAGAAGGCATGCTTTTCTATGTACTGCTCTTTAATTTATCTCCAGATTCTTTTTTAGTAATTCAAGATCCTCATATGATAGTAAATAAACATGAAGTGTTCATCTTTTCGTTCCTGGAGATGGGCTCTTTTTAGGCCGACTTCAGGTAGAGTCACACTTCTGGTAGTCATTCCTTCAAGTTTTCTCTTGTATCCAAGATCTCTTAGGATGCAATCCCTTCCTACCCAGATTCCATGTATTCCTCTTTCTTGGTTCATTACTGTATTAGGGGGAAAAAAAAACACAGGAGATATTTTTTGTATATGTTGATGAATTTCTTTCTTCTGCCCTTGTCCTTAATTGAGGCTGTATACCTAGGACAAAATTCTAAGTTGGAAATTATTTTTATTCAAAAGGTTTTTACCCCACATTTTTATGGGTTCACTTGTCCATAAATGGTGAGATCTGTGGCTATATATTCACATATGCACACAATATAATTTAACTAACATCATTCCCCAGTATTTCCCTTCTCCCTCCCTCCTCTCTTTCTTCCTCCCTCCCTCTGGGCCCTTCCTTCTACTCTAATGATCATCCTTCAAATTTCATGAGGCCCTTCTCTCTCTGCTGCCATCTTTCCTTCTTCTTTCCTCACTAGCTTCCACGTACAAGAAAAATATATGACACTTATTTTGCTTCACATAATGTTCTCATGCTCCATTCAATTTCCTGCAAATGACATAATTTCATTTTTCTTTATGGCTGAATAAAACTCCATACATTATTAAATAAAATATCTTCTTTATCCATTCATCCACTCATAGATATCTAGACTGGTTCCATAGTTTGGCTATTGTGATTTGTGCTTCTATAAACATGGATATGCATATATCCGTAAACTAGCCTGACTTTAATTATTTAGGATAAATATGGAGGAGTGGTTAAAGCTGGGTCATAGGTGGCTCCATTCAGAGTCTTTTGAAGAACCTCCATCCTGATTTCCATAGTAGTTGCACTAATTTACAATCCCACCAACAGTGTAAAAGTGCATCTTTTTCTCTGCATCCTCTCCAGCATTTATTGTTGTCCATATTCTTGATGGTTGCCATTCTGACTAGAGTGAGATAAAATCTCAGTGTAGTTTTGTTTATTAATTTTTTAGTTGTGTTAATTAGTTATACATGACAGTAGAATACATTTACGTACTTTGATATATCCTAAGTAGATGGGATATAATTTCCCATTTTTCTGAGTATACATGTTGTAGAATCATATTGGTCATGAAGTCACATACATACATACAGTAATAATGTCTGTCAATCTTTCCTATCTCCGTATCCCCTCCCTTCCCCTCCCTTCACTTCCCTCTACCTAATCTGAGGTAACACTATTCTTCTCTAGTGCTCCCCACCTTATTGTGAATTAGCATCCACATATTAGAGAACACATTTGGCCTTTGGTTTTGTGGGATTGACTTATTTCACTTAGCATGATATTCTCCAACTCCATGCATTTACTGGCAAATGCCACAACTTCTCTCTTCTTTAAAGCTGAGTGATATTCCACTGAGTATATATACCACATTTTCTTTATCCATTTATCTATTGAAGGACACCTAAGTTGGTTCCATAGGTTAGCTATTATGAATTGAGCTGCTATAAACATTGATGTGGCTGCATTACTGTAGTGTTCTGATTTTAAGTCCTTTAGGGATAAACCAAGGAGTGGGATAGTTGTGTCAAATGGGGGTTTCCCGTTTTTCTAAGGAATCTCCATACTGCTCTCCATAGTGGTTGCACCAATTTGCAGTCCCACCAGCAATATATGAGTGTACCTTTTTTCCCACATCCTCACCAACATTAATTGTTGCCTGTATTCTTGATGATTGCTATTCTGAAAGAGTGAGATTAAATCTTACAGAAGTTTTGATTTGCATTTCTCTAATGGCTAGAGATGTTGAACACTTTTTCATATATTTGTTGATCAATTGTATTTCTTCTTCTGTGAAGTGTCTGTTCAGTTCCTTAGCCCATTTATTGATTGGGTTATTTGTTTCTTTGGTGTTAAGTTTTTTCAGTTCTTTATATATTCTGGAAATTAATGCTTTATAGTAGGTTCCTGTGGTAAATATTTTCTCCCACTCTGTAGGCTCTCTCCTCACATTATTGATTGTTTCTTTTGCTGACAAGAAGCTTTCTAGTTTGAATCCAACCCATTTATTGATTCTTGATTTTAATTTTGCACTTTAGGAGTCTTTTTTTTTCTTTTTTATTGATCTTAGTTTTTTAAATACACGACAGTGGAATGTATTACAATTCTTATTTTACATATAGAGCACAATTTTTCATATCTTTGTATAAAGTATGTTCATGCCAATTTATGTGTTTATATATGTACTTGTTTTATTTGCATTAAAAATTCTTATTACACATATATACCACAATTTTTCATATCTCTATTTGTATATAAATTATGTTGACACCCAATTCGTGTTTTCATACATGTACTTTGGATAATGATGTCTACCACATTCTGCCATCCTTGCTAATCCCCTGCCTCCTCCC
Organism: Ictidomys tridecemlineatus; assembly: GCF_052094955.1. Lineage (NCBI taxonomy): Eukaryota > Metazoa > Chordata > Mammalia > Rodentia > Sciuridae > Ictidomys > Ictidomys tridecemlineatus. The sequence continues at coordinate 27,426,717 of NC_135479.1, read as the reverse complement.
TTTCCCTTCCTCCCCTCTTCCCTATCTAGAACCCATATATTCCTCCTATGTTTCCCCTCCTACCCCACTATGAGTCAACCCTCTTATATCAGAGAAAACATTCAACATTTGTTTTGGGGGGTTTGGCTAACTTAGCATTATCTTCTCCAATGCCATCCATTTACCTGCAAATGCCAAGATTTTATTCTCTTTTATTGCTGAGTAAAATTCCATTGTGAATACATGACATATTGTTTTTATTCATTCATCCACTGAAGGGCATCTAGATTGGCTCCACAGTTTAGCTATTGTAAATTGTGCTTCTATAAACATTGTTGTGGCTGTGTCCCTGTAATATGCTGTTTTTAAGTCCTTTGGGTATAGCCAAGGAGAGGGAGAGCTGGGTAAAATGGTGGTTCCATTCCCAGATTTCCAAGGAATCTCCATACTGCTTTCCATATTGGCTGCACCAATTTGCAGTCCCACCAATAATGTATGAGTGTACTTTTTCCCCAGATTCTGGCCAACATTTACTATTGTTTGTCTTCATAATAGCTGCCATTCTGACTGGAGTGAAATGATATCTTAGAGTACTTTTGATTTTCATTTCACTGATTGCTAGAGATGACAAGAATTTTTTCATATGTTTGTTGATTGATTATATATCCTATTCTGAGAAGTGTCTGTTCAGGTCCTTGTCCCATTTGTTGACTGGGTTATTTGTTTTTTTGGTACTTAGCTTTTTGAGTTCTTTATATACCCTAGATATTAGTGCACTATCTGATGTGTGAGGGGTAAAGATTTGCTCCCAGGATGTAGGCTCTCTGTTCACCACACAGATTGGTCCTTTTCCTGAGAAGAAACTTTTTAGTTTGATTCCATTCCATTTATTGTTTCTAGGTTTTAATTCTATAGGAGTCTTATTAAGGAATTTTGGGCCTAATCCTACATGATGAAGATTAGGGCCTACTTTTTCTTCTATTAGAGGAAGAGTCTCTTGTTTAATTTCTAGGTCCTTGACCCATTTTGAGTTAAGTTTTGTGCATGGTGAGAGAAAGGGGTTTAATATCATTTTGTTGCATATGGATTACCAATTTTCCCAGCACCATTTGTTGAAAATGCTATCTTTTCTCCAGTGCATGTTTTTGGCAACTTTTTCTAACACAAGATAATTGTATTTTGTGGGTTAGTCTCTGTGTCCTCTACTCTGTACCATTGATCTACCAGTCTGTTTTGGTGCCAATACCAGACTGTTTCTGTTACTATTACTCTGTTGTATAGTTTAAGCTCTGATATAGCGATGCCACCTGCTTCACTCTTCCTGCTAAGGATTGCTTTAGCTATTATGGGTCTCTTATTTTTCCAGATGAATCTCATGATTGCTTTTTCTATTTCTATAAAGAATGCCATTGGAATTTTGATTGGAATTGCATTAAATCTGTATAGTGCTTTTGGTAGTATGGTCATTTTGTTAATATTAATTCTGCCTATCCAAGAGCAAGGTAGATTTTTCCATCTTTTTTTTATTTGTTTTAATTAGTTACACATGGCAGTACAATGATCTTGTCGTATCATACATTTGAATCAGATGGGATATAATTTCTCATTTTTCTGAGTGTACAGGTTGCAGAATTACATTGGTCATGCATGATCTTTCCATCTTCTAAGGTCTTCTTTGATTTCTCTCTTTAGGGTTCTGTTTCCAGCCATATTAGTTTATTTTTGTTATTTTACTTGAATTGGTTTTCCTCTTTGATTAGTTTTTCCTTTAATGTACTACCTCCCTCTGTTGATTTTCATTGCTATTTTTCATTTCCTCTTCATGAAATATTTTGCCTTGTTTTGTAGTGCAGGTTTTCTAGCTATAAATTCTTTTAACTTTTGTTTATTTTGGAAGGTTTTTATTTCATCTTCAAATGGAAAGCTTAATTTTGCTGGATACAAGATTCTTGGTTGGCACCCATTTTCTTTCAAAGCTTGCTATATGTTGTTCCAGGATCTTCTGGCTTTCAGAGTCTATGTTGAACAATCTGTCATTATCCTTATTGGTTTTTCCCTATATGTAATCTGATTTTTTTTCTCTTGTGGCTTTTAAAATTCTCTCCTTATTCTATATGTTGGGCATTTTCATCATAATGTGCCTTGGTATGGATCTATTGTGATTTTGTACATTTGGCCTCCTGTAGGCTTCTTGAATTTGGATCTCCAATTCATTCTTCATGTTTGAAAAGTTTCTGATATTACTTCATTGAATATATTGTTCATTCCTTTGGTTTGGACCTCTATGCCTTCCTCTATCCCAATAATTATTAAATTTGGTCTTTTTAAGCTATCCCATATTTCTTGAATGTTCTGCTCATGGTTTCTTATCATTTTTGCTGTGTGGTCTGTTCTTTTCAAGATGATTTATTTGATCTTCATTGTCTGATGTCCTATATTCTAAGTGGTCTATTCTGTTGGTGATGCTTTCATTTGAGCTTTTAATTTGGTTTATTATTTCTTTCATTTCAAGCATTTCTTGGTTTTTTTTTGTTGTTGTTGTTGTTGTTTTGGTTTGGATTTTTGTTTGTTTTTAGAACCTCTATCTCCCTATTGAGGTGATCTTTTGCTTCTTGGATTTGTTTATGTAGCTCATTTTCGAAGTGATCTTTTACTGCCTATATTTGTTCTTTTATGTCTTCTTTGAGATCTCAAAACATTTTAAACACGTATATCTTGAAGTATTTCTCTGTCATTTTTTTCTGCTGTAGCTTCCAATTCTTCTAATGATGTGTTGTCTTGATTTGTTTGTGGTATTTTCTTCCCCTGTCTTTTTATATTGCTCATGTGTCTTCCTTTCCAGCCCTGTGGATCTGGTGTATTATAGTTTTTACCCTATAGATTTGTAATGCTCTTGTAGGGTTCCAAGATCTCTCCTTTGTGGGGAAGGACAATGTTAACAGATCCCAATATCAACAATACATCACCCATGAACAAATTGTTGTTATTAAGACATTTACAGTTTAGTCTCAATGTCCAGAAATGTTGGATTCAATTATTATTTAAAATATAATCAGTAGTTTCATAAAAAAGGTGTACAGTTTCTGGCAGTGGACAATGAACTGGGGGTCAGGTGCAGGATGATATGTTGAGGGGAGAAGATGTGAGGGTATATAGTTAATATATGTTAGAAAATATGAAGGAGAAATCTAGTGAAGAGGGTTAGTAGCAGGAGACTAGATAGGAGATAATTTGGGTTAGACAATTACATGGGAAGACAGTAGAATACATAAAACAAACACACATATGTTTTTAGAAAAATACAGGATGTTAAAATAGTATAATTTGGAGGGTGAAGGAAAAAGAAAGAGAAAAAGAGAAAAATAAAGAAAGAAAAAAGAGAAAAGGAAAAGAACAAAAAAGAAAAAAGAAGAAAAGATAAAAGGGGGGAAAAAGAGAAAAATAAGGGCTTATGCAATTCCTCTATATTATATTATTCAGGTGACTCAGACCTCAAAGTCTTATTTCATATAAAGTTCTTGCTTTTTCATATGTTGGGGATATGAGGGCCAGAGTATAGATGGATAGAAGAGAAAGAAGAGAATTAAAAATACTCTTAGAGATCTGTTTCCTTCTCATACAGTAGAGGGGTTGTCTCATCCAGTAGGTGTCTCTGCTCTCAGGATGGTGAGATAACCAGGGTATGAAGGCTATACCTGGTATGGAGCATCTGGAAGTGGGGAGTGCTGCCCACCAGTCCCAACAGGGAAAAGCACCTCATGACCCTCATCTGACTTGAGCCCCCAGTATCATCTCCCTCACTTGCCTGAAGATTTCCCAAATCCTGATCTCTCTGTTATGCTCCAGACTTTAGTCTCCTCCCCTCTCTTATTTATCAGGTCCTAAATGAGGGACTTCTCACCCCCAGGTTCACACCAGACGGGCAGTGCCCTGTTTGCCCTGCATTCCTGTCCAGCTGAGAGCTGTTCTTGTGTTGGGTGGCCACTGTGCTGAGTTAACACCCTTGGGCATGGGGGAGGAATTGGAAATCAGATACCTGCTCAAATGGTGATCTGATATGATAGCCATGCTCACCAGAAAATGGTGAGGAAGGTGATGCGGAGGGAGCTGGGCGATGGCCTTGTGCTGTGGGTAGGTAGCAGCAGAGTGACCTGCGTAGGAGCAGCATGCAGTCTGGAGTTCTGCAGAGGTGCTGGTAGGTGTTTCTGCTAAGCTGCTTGTGAGTAGTACATGGGCTAGAACTATGGGCTTTGGGTTCAGAGTTTGGAGACTTATTTGAGCCCAGAGGCTCTGATTTCTGCACGGGTGGCCTCTGGAGATCCAATCTGAGAACTGCCTCACCTAATATGGAGTAAATTTTGAGCCAAGGTGGTGGCTGTCTGCTTTTAGCACCGGGGTGTTTGGTGAGGTTGGGGGAGCGAGGTAATGATGTTGTGCTGTGGGTAGGTAGCAGCTGAGTGACCTGCGTGGGAGCAGAGCGAAGTCTTGGTGGTCTGCAGATGTGTTGGTAGGTGATTGTACTAAGGTGCTCACAGAGTCTTGCGTGAACTAGAATTTCAGCTTTGGGTCCTTCTTGAATACTGAGGCCTGGAGCCCTGCACGGGGTCACAGGGCTGGTGATTTCAGCAGAGAGTAGCTGTATAGGGGTCCTCTAACACTCTCAGAGATGCAGTAGTCTGACTAGGTGAGATCTGAATCACAGAGCAACACAGAATGCTCTCTCCCTCTGGTACGCCATCTTGAAGCTCCTTAGGAGTCTTGTTAAGGAAGTCAGATCCTAGGCCCACATGGTAAAGATTTGGTCCTGTTTTTTCTTCTATAATGCCACAGGGCTTCTGTTCTAATGCCTCAGTTTTTGATCCACTTTGAGTTGATTTTTCTGCAGAGTGAGAGATAGAGGTTTAATTTCATTTTGCTACATATGTATTTCCAGTTTTGCCAGCACCATTGTTGAATAGGCTATCTTCTCTCCAGTAAATGTCTTTGGCACCTTTGTCTAGTATTACATAATTGTATTTATGTGGGTTTTTCTCTGGGTCCTCTATTCTGTACCATGGATGTACAAAGTCTATTTTGGTGCCAATACTATGCTGTTTTTGTTATGATCGCTCTATAGAATAGTTTAAGGTCTGGTATTTTCACGTTTCCTGCTTCACTTTTCTTGCTAAGGATTGCTTTAGCTATTCTGGGTCTCTTAATTTTTCAAATAAATTTTATGATTGCTTTTTTATTTCTATGAAGAACGTCATTAGGATTTTAATAGAAATTGCATTAAATCTGTATAATGCTTTTGGTAGTATGGCCATTTTGACAATATTAATTTTTCCTATTCAGACGCATGGGAGATCTTTCCATTTCTGATTTTTTCTTTAATTTCTTTCTTTAGTGTTCTGTAATGTTTTATTGTAGAGGTCCTTTACCTCTTTTGTTAGATTGATTCCCAGGTTGTTGTTCTTTTGGTTTGTTTGGTTTTCGGTTTGGGTTTTTTGTTTTGTTTTGTTTTGTTTTGTTGTTGTTGTTTTGAAGGCTATTGTGAATGGGGTAGTTTTCCTAATTTCTGTTTCAGTGGTTTCATCACTCATGTATAGTAATGCATTTGATTTATGGGTGTTGATTTTATATCCTGCTACTTTACTAAATTCATTTATTAGTTCTAGAAGTTTTCTGGGGAAATTTTTTTGATCTTCTACATATAGAATCATGTCATCAACAAATAATGATAGTTCTTCTTTACCTATTTGTATTCCTTTAATTTCTTTCTTTAGTCTAATGGCTCTGGCTAGAGTTTCAAGGATGATGTTGAATAGAAGTAGTCAAAGGGGACATCCTTGTCTTGTTCCAGTTCTTAGAGGCAATGCTTTCAAATGTTCCCCATTTTGAATGATGCTGTTCTTGGGTTTAGTATGTATAGCTTTTGCGATGTTGAGGTATGTTCCTACTATCCCTAGTTTTTCTAGTGTTTTGAATAGGAAGGTGTGTTTTATTTTGTCAAATGCTTTTGTCTGCATCTATTGAGGTGATCATAGGAGTTTTGTTTTTAAGTCTATTAATATGATGAATCATATTTATTGATTTCCATCTGTTGAACCAACCCTGCATCCATGGGATGAAACCCACTTGATTGTAGTGCACTGTCTTTTTAATATGTCTTTACATACAATTTGCCAGAATTTTATTGAAAATTTTTGCATCTATGTTCATTGAGGATATTGGTCTGAAGTTCTCTTTCTTTAATGTGTCTTTCTCTGGTTTTTGTGTCATGGTAATATTAGCCTTGTAGAATGAGTTTGGAAGGGTTCCCTCCTTTTCTATTTCATGGAATAATTTCAGAAGTATTGGTGTTAATTCTTCTTTGTAAGTCTTGTTGAACTCGGCTGAGAATCCATCAGCCTGATCCTGGGCTTTTCTTGGTTGTTAGGCTTTTTCTTTTTCATGCTGTTAGTGTGTTTTCCATCTAGAAGTAATGATCTAATGCAGCATAAATTCTACCCTGTCCACCTATAGTGTCCCTGAAGGTTTCCAGTGCCTCGCCTTTAATGGTGAGACCAATATCAACAGCACCCAGTGTACACAACATACAGCCTTAAACCTAATAGCTCCCACTAAGACATCTACTGCTTTCTCAAGTTAAACTAAAATGATGAGTTCAATAACTATCTTTAGTATAAAAAGAAAATTTGTTAAAATAGTTTAAAATTTCAAATGGTGGATAAGAGAACAGAAGAGTGTAGTACACTATATTTTCAAGGGAGGAAGAGGAAAGCTAGAAGTAAAAATCCACAGGAAGAGTGGAAGAGGAGCCAACAGAGATTGGCTATTATTTGGAGAAAAGTTGGAAAGAAAATAGATAAGAGAGAGGAAGAATACAAACAAAGAGAAAAAATTAAAGACATAAGAATACAACAAAAATGAAAAACACATTCATATATCATTGTCCTCCACACACTGATGCATAAAAGACACATTATCCAAATATGGTAAAGATAATAGTGAATCAAAAAATAAATAAAATAAAATGAATCTTGCTGGAAAGTCAAACTATCTCTGTCAGTGTTCAACAGCTTCTTAGCCCTGTCTCTGATGTCTCTCAGGATCACCAACCCAGATCAGCCCTTCAAAACCCTGTCAGTATCCCACTGATCTAGGCATCAGGTACCTCCAGCACAGCCACGCTGCAGTCCCAAGATCTCAATGCTGCTACTACTTGCAGAGAGACCACCAGGGGATACACTCATGCAAAAGAGCAACCCTGAGATGCAGCAGCAACACAAGGACCGCCAGCACTCTCAGCAGGAAGGCTCCAGGTTCCTCCAAATCAGCAGGCACCACTACACTGGACCTGTCAGTCCCAGCTGGAGTCCCCAGACAGAGGCTTTTATGATGGTAAACTTATTGGCACCCAGGCCTCAAGCCATGGCTGTTGTTCCAAATTGGGTGCACCACATGCCACCAAACCTGGAGTCTCCCTGGGAACAGTCATCTAGGCCATGTAGTTGCACTCTTTCAAATTTCTTCCCAGTATGCAGTGTCTCTATTGGGAAACACTCTGCCATCCAGATTCCTGTTTTATTCTCTCTGGAAGATTTTAGGATGCCCTGTTCTCACATGTTCTAAAATTTCAGAGATGTGGGGCTGATTTTCACCTATTTCGCTGAGTACTCAGTGAACCCTTCAAATCTGACAATGCAGTCCATATGAGCCCTTACTTCCTGGAATTATTTCAGTTTTCATAACTTTATCTATTTTTCTTTTCTCCTTTTTCTGAAAGTCTTCTTCTTCCTAGACTCTTTCTTTAACACTGCCCCTCCCCAACACCCTTTTCATCTCTCTTTGATAATTTAGTTCTACTTTCTGGGGCATTTCTTCAAATTTATTATCCATTTTTTAAAAATTTTGCTTTATTGAAATCATAGTTGTAATTTCCTAAATCTGTCTACTATTCTCAAAATATTTTTTTTTATTTTGTTCCTGTTTTTGACAGATTTGTGTAGGTTTTTTTTTAAAATATATCTTGGAATCATTGGTTTCTTCCAAATTTCTTTGACCTTTCTTTGTGTTGGCCTTGAACTTTCTGTTTCTGCATGTTTCAGAAAGAAAAACGTTGAAGTTGTTTAGAAGTGTTCTCTATCCCAGCAGCACCTGCTTCACAGTAGGATGATCTGACTGAACCATATCTTATGAACTCTCCAACCTCAATGACAGTTCAGTTTAATGCCCTTGACCAGTCAAATCCACCAGGGAAATCTCTTAGGTTCTTCTAACTGGAGGGCACAAACAGTTCTCAGACCACCAATAGCCATCAAGAAAGAATAAGGCTGAGGCTCTCAACTGTCAATGAATACACACACACACACACACACACACTGATTTTCTTCTTTTTAGGACTAGAATTCAGCTGAGCCTGGGGATTCACTCTTCACACACATGCCCGTTACATTCTCCAAAGAACAACACTCTAGTGTTCTACCACCACAACAGGGACAGGCAATCCCTCATGTAGATGGAAGTGGTGATGGAATCAAGTCGTTAAATTGTTTATCCAGCATTTCAACCTTTTTTTAAGCTTCATGATCACCCACTACCTTACCTCCTGCTATGAATTCTTTAATCTTTGATGGATAAATGTCCCTATTTTTCCTATTGGCAGCTTTGAATCTACACTTCTCATGTCTATTAATATGCATCATACCATTCTTCCATCTTCTTACAAGTTTCCAATATATCTCCCATATTCATTTTTCTTATTGATATAAGCTTTTAGCTGGTATTCTCATTACTTTTTAAAATCAGTTTTGTAAGGGAGCACTGTACATTTGCCTTGTCTATGCTAATGGAAAATGTCCATCAATTTGACACATTAACTCAGTAAATAAAAGACCTACAGAGTTGCTCTTGCTTTTTTATTTATCTATTACACTGAATTCTAACTAATTATGTTTGTCAACTAGTTATTTCATATTTCTAGACATCTAATCTGCCAATAAAAATATTTTTGATGTATATATTTATGTCAAATATAGATACATACATATATACAAACATATAAATGTATAGAATACATATATACAAGTATACATATGAATATTAGAATATACATATATAATATATACAGAATACAAATATGTAGACTACAAATACATACATATATACAAATATATAGAATATACACTTATATAACACTATTTACATTATTACACTTATCAGAATTTCCAGAAAAAAGTATGTAAAAATGTTTTTAATGATGTTTGTCTTATTCAATTGAAAAGTTTCTAATGGTTTTACAATTAAGCACATCTTTCTCTATTAGTTGTTGGTAATATACTTTTTATTATCTTAAGAGAATACATTCATACCATCTTAACTATTAAAGCTCTGTTTGCAGAAGATAAGAAAATTTCATATGATTTATTAAATTCATACGTATTTTAAAACTATTTACAAATAATACATTGATTGGGGACACTGTTTAAAGAAATAATTTCCTAAAATAAAAAAATGTAAGATTTATAATAACATTTGTTGAATTTTAATTTGTCCAATGCATGTTCATTCATTAAGTGTTCCTTTCACAGCACTCTTGGTTTCCTACCACATGACAGACGCATCGGTGCCAGACACTGGGAAATATAAACAAAGTCTGTCCTTATACCCATGCAGCCTACAGCCTGGTCTCCTTTAAACAAAAGTGTCTGACTATTAGGATTTGACAGTCAGAAAGACTACTCAGAACAACTGTGTATTTAAGCAGAGGTTAAGGCCTGAGGAATATGGTCGGTGAGGTTATCATTTCATGCAATGGGAAATACAGGGAAGGTGTAGTTTGGGAGGAAGCATCAGGGAAGGATTCAAATGTTTTATTTGGGACATATTAAGTACAGAATATCTACAATCCTCCAGGATAAATTATATTTAAAAAATATGGGGCTGGATGAGATCATCAAGGGAATGAGCATCTAATATTAGAATGGAGATGAAGAACTAGGGTGGGATCCTGAGGAGTCCCAGAGGTTAAGGAATTAGAAAGGAACCAGTAAAGAAGCCTGAAAAGGAACATACAGCCAAGCAGGAATAAAACCCAGGAGACCTGTGTGGACAGAGTTGATGTATCATCCTCATGATGATGAATTACTAGTGGCTTAGAATTAGTCATTTGTTTTCCCATTAATTGTTGCTAATTTTAGTACCTAGCCTACACTATGAATAAGAATGGTGGGGGTGGGGGGTGGTCTGGGGTTGTGGCTCAGTGGTAGAGCACTTGTCCAGTATGTGTGAGGCACTGGGTTCAATTCTCAGCACCACACATAAAATAAAATAAAAAAATAAAGGTCAATCCACAACTATAATAATAATAATAATAATAATAATAACAATAATAATAATAATAGAAAGAATGGTCACAGTAGCATTGATTTCTTTTCTAAGCCCAAACCAAAAGGCAGTGACTCAGAGGCTCATTAACAATGTATGAGGACAAATGATTGGCCATCAGTTTATAGCCACCAGAAGGAAAGCCAATTGTATAAACTAACAGCAAGAATAGGCATTTGGGCAAATTTTAAAAGTAGACAAAATATACTTTTAGGAAGCAGCGATTGTCGATTGAGGAGGATACATACCCCACAGGCTCCAAGACACTCCAAAAGTGAACTTAAAAGGGTGAGTGGGAGTAGCATTTTGATGTTGTGCACTTGCACAGTTTGCAGTGGCCTTGCTAAGAATGGAAGGAAGAAAGGTAGCGCAGATTATAGACAGCATTACATACCATGGTAATCAACCCCAATGTCTCCCATGAGTAATGAAGAGCCATGGAAAATATCTAAGCTTTTGTATGCTTTTCCCTTACAGCTATAACAATTTGTAATAAAAGGATCAAACTCAAAAGCCTACTTCGGAGAAGCAGCCCCGTGAGAATAAAGCTTGTTACAAATAAGGCAACATTGACACAGACTGATGAAGGGAATGCTTAACATTCACCCATTCGACCCAAATATCTTGAATTCCTGCTTGGTGCCAGGCACTGTGCTGGGTACTGCCATAGATGAACAAATCACAGATGGGGTTGTCACAGGATTTAAGAATCAAGATAGGAAACAATTGAGGTAAAATATATTTTAATTGATTCATACCTAATAAGAAAAATTGAAATTTTTGAGTATATTTCATTATATATGATTTCAATATGAAATATAGGATTGATATATATAGCTATATATTGTAGATATATTTTTTCAATACAAAAACATTGAATGGAGCATAGATCTCAGAGGTCACCTAGTTCAGCTTTCTCAATTTAAGAACAAAGAACTGAGAACCAGAAAAGTTAACATGACTTGTCAAAAATCACACTGGTGTAGTGATATCTATATCGTTAGACCCATTACACTTGCCATTCAAGTTTGCAACATTAAAAGTGAAATGACTTCACAAAAATTCTCTCCAACTCCAGACGAAGGATGACTCCGGGTGGTAGAAGCATGGAGAATGAAATGGAAGAAGGACATGTTAAGAACTTATTGACTCATTTTGTGAGACCAAAGCCCTAACCCAGTGCAGAGCAATTCACAGATGAATTGTCAAGGAGTGATTCCAGGAATCTAGAGCACAGTCCATAGCCCCTTAGAGAGAACTCAATAGCCTTTCCATTCCTTAGCCAATGACTGTATACTCAGTGATTTTGCTTAGATACTTACCATGCAGAAAAAAATTACTCAATCCAAAATGCCTTAAAAGACAAGTTGGTGGGAGGTAGTTAAAGGCTCAGAATCTCTGAAAACTGCTCTTCATTTCCTGTTTACCAAAAGTGACTGGCATGCTCTGTTCATCAGCAAAAGCCTTCATTGCCCTTCTTATATCTAAATCATTATTTCTTCTACATTTAAAAGAATTTAAAAGACACAGTTAAGAATATAAAAAGTACACTGCAAAATTTCAAAAGACTGTGTTTTGTCAATCATCCTCTTTATAAAACTCGTGAATCAAAAGCAGCTCCATGGTGTAGGGAAAATAATGGACTTTGGCAGCAGCCACAGCAGTGTTTGAATTCCAGGTCACTTGCTGTAACCTGGGAGAAGTAGCTGCACTTGAAAGAACAGAGGAAGCTTCGATTTAGTCAGGTGTAAAATGAGAATCACCTGTACTAGGTTCATTTCATCGACTTGAAATATATTAAAAGAGAATGGTGCGTTCTCAGCACTCAAAAAATGTTGAAATCATTATAATTAGAGAGCATTGAACTCCAGATTACACTTGAGTGAAGAAGGAGCCACACTGTGTAGAGATAATGGGGACAAACATCCCAGGAAGTGTGCAAACAGTTTTACATGCTAAGTGGTCATTAACCTCACCAGAAATGCTCAAATTAACTCCTGCACCTCCTAGAATAGTGCATGGAGGAGGATAAAATACCACAATACCACTCTCATGGTTTTACATACTAAAATCTATAACCTGAATATAATCATTATGAGATCTCAGATGAACCTCAATCAAGGGACATTTTATCAAATAGCAAATATGCTTTACAAGTGCCAAGAGAAGAAAAGCAAACCTAGAGACTGGTCCAGAGTAAAGGAGATGGAGGCAACCTAACAGCTACAGACAGCATATGACCCTTTATTGATGCTGGACCAGGTGAAAGACATTAGTGGGACTAATTGGCAAAACATCAATAAGATTTTGGACAATAAATATAGTTAGTCAAGCACCAATATTAGTTTCATGATTTTCATAATTGTGCTGTGGTTACATAAAATGTGGAACCAAAGGAATCCTTTGTACTATTTTTGCAACATTTTTGAAATTCAAATTTATTTCACAATAAGAAGTTAAAATTTTAAACATAAATTTAAAACACCAGAGTGTTACCCCCAAAAAAGGATTGGGAGAATATAAGAGTATTATGTTTTTTAAGAACTCTCTAAAATCCAAACAAGCCTTTCAAATTAGTGCCATTTTTTCCCTCCAGTTTTCAAATAAATTTTTTTGTGAACAATTTTAAGAAGCTTTAGATAATTAAATGTTTAAAAACATAGTTCAGGGCTTTCTAAATCAAATGAAGGCATCTTTTCTGAGTATCTACTGAATGCAAATAGTAGGGATATATGATATAGATGGGGCAAAAAGAAGACACAGTTTCTCTTCTCCATCAGTTTCCAGTCTAGCAAAGCAGACAATGCTTAAAATAAAATAATCAAATTGAAGAGTGACAAAATAATGACAAATAAATCAAAATAAAGAGCTTCCATTACTTGGTGATATTGATAAAGGTGTCATTTTGATTTCTGGGTGAGTTCTGGATGGAAGGAACTATTTCCTGTGGGAATTCTCTCCTCCATCCCAGCAGACTCTAGTTCCATCTACTTAATGGACCCAGACCACAGCCTTGGGTCACAGGCAAGTCATGAGAAACAGCCCTGGACAACACTGCAACAGACAGAATAACCTAAGAAGTGCAACCCTGGATTGAGAAGTCCAAGTTCAGGTCAGGGTTCTGCCATTGATCAGCTGTGTGCCTGTGGGCATTACTTGACCTCACTGTGCCTCAATTCCTCCTTTGAGTCATGAAAGTAATCGAAATACAGAGTTGTTCAATGGACCACGTAAATTAATATGTGCAAAAGTCTAGCATGTAATAAATACTGTCTCTGTATTATTATTCTGCATTTCTCTCTTACCCTGCCCACCCAAAACAGCTCTTACACATTCATACATAATCTTTCAGTAAGCCCTTTTTCTATGTATTCCTCAAAAATATGCACTAAATTAGTCTATTTGTGTTTCTCTCTTGCTAACTTGTCAAAGTCACCATCATCTCTTGCCTACAGTACCTTGATTTCATCCTAACTCATCTCCCTGCCTCCACTTTACCTCCCTACAAATCCATTCTCCATACAACAGCCATAGTATAGATGTCATAGCTCTACTTACATCAACCAGCTGCTTCCAATTGCACTTAAAATAAATTCCAATTTCTTACCATGGTCTGAAGTTCCCCTGAATATGCATAGTGCTTCATGATACTCTCCCTCATTCTCCCCCTGACCTGTGCACATTCATTCTACATCACTTCCATGGTATTTGCCCTTCCCTCCAGCTGTATGTTCCTTCTGCATCTATTCTTCCACAGAGAAGTAAATTTTTATTTGCTAAGTGAATAAATAAAAGAGTTACAACGAAGGTAGAACTTGAGTTAGGATTGGGAGAATGCCAAGCCCTGGGATAGCCTGGAGGGGTTGAGTTCCTGATTTTTCTAGGGAAATAGAACAAGACAAACCCAGACCACATTTCTGTTCCAGGAATGTGCCTGATTCATCAGTATTTTCTAGAAAACATGCTGAGATTATAGCCGTGACTGTTGTGATTTAGATATTAAGTATCCCCCAAGAGCTCATGTGTGAGACAATGCTAGAAAGTTTAGAGATGAAATGATTGGGTTATAAAAAGTTGAATCTAATCAGTGCATTAGATCCCTGATAGGGATTAAAGAGGTGGTGACTGTAGGAAGGTAGGGTTGTGGCCAGAGGAGGTGGATCTTGGAGGGCATGCCTTGGGGGTTCATAGTTAGTCCTTGCTTAGCAGAGGTCTCTCCACTTCCTGGTGTGATGTCTCAAGCCAATTTCGCCCATCAACTCTTCCACCATGATGTTCAGCCTTACCTCTAGCCCTGAGGATTGGAGTTGGCCATCTATGGACTGAGATCTCTGAAGCTGTGAGCCCCCAAATGAACTTTTCCTCCTCTAATTGTTCTTGTCAGGTCTTTTGGTCGTAGCAGTGAAAAAGCTGACTAAAACAGTAACCTAGTTCCAAAGGGAAGTGAGAACTAGGAATTGGGACTAAGAAATTGATCCAGCTACAGGATAGATTCTTGAAATCTAATACGAGTGTATTTGTGTATTTGGACAATCTCAATATCAGAGGCCTTACAAAGTATTTAAACTAAGCAGGGAAGAGGCTTAGGTAACTGTCTGCTAATCCCGGTGATGAGTTTCTCATGACTCAATGTGGTCTTTCTGTTACAAGACAGAGAAGTCAGAGGGTCAGAGCACAATGACCCTCAAATGACCTAAGAAGAAAGAGTCTACAAGAGCTGGCAAGCGACCAGTGCTCCAACCAAGCAGACTGAGGTTCTGATGGGGGTTTCAGAACCAATCGGTGGGCAAAATATGAATAATATGGACTAGATCAGGGGAGGTAAAACAATACATCTACTGACCCAACCCTAAGTGTGGGTACTGTGGGTCATTGAGCCTGCACTCCGTCCAAAGGAGAAAGTAACCACTCAGACACATATGATTGATGTCAAGTGCAAGGAAGAAGTCAAGGTAATTAGAAATCTGTATATTTGGGGCTGAGGACATAGCTCAGTGGTTCAGCTGGCAAGTTCCTAACATGTGTGAAGTCCTGATTTTAGTCCCCAGCACTACAATCGATCAATCCATAAATAAATAAACAAATAAATAAGAAAAATGTATATTTTAATCTGTGAACCCCAAATTTTATATATTGACTACCCAAATGAACATTAAAGTAATACCATGCTAGTTAACCATGTGAGGGGCAAAAATAACCTCTCTGAATCTGGACAGAATAAACATGGTAATGGCCAGACGGTGCTCAAGGAAGTGCACAATGCTGCTAAAGGACAAAGACTTTGCCGATCCTATTTATTATCATAATTTGGTGAATGGTGCTAACAAAGAGACAAAGATCTCTTTGCCATATCTGAAAGTTTGGTGAATGCATCAGGACCTGGCTTGCTTGATAGGAATGTTTCCACATTCATGAATAAATACACCTATGTGATGAACCTGAGATCAAATGAACTACAGAAAAAAAAATCATACCATAAATCCTATAGAAATACAAATTCTTATTTTTTAAAAAATGTAACTACTGAGTTTGACCTATGGGGGTCAACTTGAATGCTTGAAATCAAAGTCTGCAAAAAGTGAGAGGTGTGAGCTCATACCCTCCTCCCACAATTCCTAAATTTATTCTCTAGGCTGGAAAGGAATTATTCAGGAACCTGGCCTTCCTTCCTTGCCTTCAATCTGCCTCACACAGGCTTATATATAAACAATGACAGTGTTTGAATGGAACACAGCCTTTGGGATATGTCCATTATCTGATCAAGTGAAAGTAGAGGAAATATGTATCTAGCCCCTTGAATGTCCAGAAAGGAGTCTGAGAAAGCAGAGCACAGTGGTGACACAGAGCCCATCTCCTGTCCGCCCTGGGAGGTAACTTGATCCACTAATAAGCAAAATACTCTGACTACAAACTACTTAGGCTTTTGTTGATTGATTACTAACACAGAAAAAGATCTGGAGCATGACTCATGTGTAAAAATAATTATGCCATGAGGTCTGAATCTGCTATAAAAGAAATTAAAGGTCTTGCACCAGCAAATTCATATCTTAAGACTTCAAACCCTAACTGGATTGTTTCACTTAGCTGTGCAAGTTCTCTTGGTCTCATTTGCACAGATACAATATTTTCTGTATCAACATCTTCATCCTCACCATATTCATAGTAAAAGTTAATAAAAGTGCAATATTCAAAACATGCTGAACACATTGCTAATTATTTTACATGATTTATCTCAATGAAGGTGACAACCCTGTAAGGTAAATACTATTTTTATTCTTCCTTTAACAGAGAGAGAAAATAAGGCCCAAAATAACTAAGAACTTGAGCAAGGCCCCTCAGATAATAAGTAACAATATCAGAATCTGAACTTTGGTCTTGCCGAGGGTAAAATCTATATCCTTACGTGTTAGAATCTAAATAGACCAGCTCTTCCTGTTGAAGACTATCATGCAATTTCCTAAATGGTATGTTCAGAAGTCAGGATCTCCTGAAGATTAAATTTTAACAGTGTCCATCTGTTCCATCCCTCTTCTAAAGAAATCCAGATGTGCAAAAATGCTGGAAGTTTGTGAAAGGTCCTTGTCTTGCTCGTGTGGCCAGTGCATCCTGAGGCACTCTTCCCCCATCAAAGCCACACCTTACACCATTCTCATCCCTCCTGGCCCTGCATCTCTCTCACCAATGGCTTCTTCAAGCATCATTTGCCTCCGACGATGGGTTTTGGGCTTTCCTCTCTAGCTCACACTGATGTTTTCCTTTAGACAAGCATATCAGTTATCCCTCTTGTGGCCAGTACCCTCCTCACTCAAGGACCCAGGCCACCTTGGACCGACTCAGGCCTTTCCTCTAGGAAAGAGAAAACTGACAATGATCAGCTATAGGATTTCAGATGATCTGACTCTAAATTTCATACCTTCTGCTCCTGCTTCAGTAACTGGCAATAATACATGCAGATCCCACACAGCAAATGTCAAAACCCTGAAGACTCTGCCAGCATTTCAGGTCATTTTCAGCTTATAGCTAGGGCAGACAAAACAGGCAGCCAATGACAATGAGCCAATTACAGGTTCCTGACCAAGGGTGGGTCTGAACCATGTTTTCGACAGTGTGAGGTAAGAGATTTAATGAGAAGAAAAACAGTTTGCTTTCTGTTTTCCTGGTTTCCTTTGACTCAAGACCTACTGCCTAATTCCATATATTCAATCACCGTAAGGCAGAGCTTTTAAGGGGCTGGTTGCCATTCCCCAGGGAAGTACCACCCAGCCAGAGTTGGAGTGTGTTTGCAGCTAATAAGGTCAGAGTGCGGATGCCCAACCCAAAATGGAATAATAATATACAGTCACTCCGAGTGAGAGAATTAAATTCCTATAATTCACATCATTAAACAATAATAATAGTACCAGCACCCTCTGGTCTAATAATATAACTGATTCTTCAAAGAAAGTTAAAAGTAATAACTGGCAATAAGTCCTTTGGTTTACACTTCTAGATATTTACTCTGCACAAGGTGATTGGAAGCTATGCCCAAAGACCTACATGGGAACTGGAGCCCCTGACTGATAAAGTTAATATATCTATTTGCTTCATTAACCTAACATCATTTTTCTTTTAAAAAAATCCTGATTAATGAAATTGCTAATTGACCTTCCCTGCCGTGTTAGTCTCTGCTCATATTTTTCTTTTATGTAAACACACAACGTAGCTTGTGTTCACAATTACCGTGGCTCATGTTTCAATTACCAGTCTCTTGCATGCTTCTGTTCTTGGCCAATGTTCTTCCTGGACAGTCCTTCCTTTCCTCTGGACTTTACCGACTCTTAGTGCATCTTCAGTAAGAGCATGGATGTCTGACTCCTCTTGTGTGGACTTCACCATCCCTAAAGACTTTAGACATGACCCCAGTGGTACTGACAACTGCTATTCTTTTTCTTAGATTATGTATTAATAAATTAAAAGCCACATAAGACTATTGTTTTCTTTTTGACTTTCATCAGCCTCTGATACAGT
This sequence comes from Ictidomys tridecemlineatus, assembly GCF_052094955.1. Lineage (NCBI taxonomy): Eukaryota > Metazoa > Chordata > Mammalia > Rodentia > Sciuridae > Ictidomys > Ictidomys tridecemlineatus. The sequence goes on along the minus strand of NC_135479.1, from coordinate 27,408,363 downwards.
ATATAGGAACCAAAGAACTTTAGCATGCACCAAGTTCACTACCAACTAGTACTGTTTATTTTTACCATTTCTTCAAAATCTTCACCCTAATAATACTGCCAAACTAGAAACTTTCATGATCTACTCATGGAGATAGTATTTTTTAATGCTCTACCAGGATGCATTTTAAAACTTCTCCCAGATTTTAAAATCCATTATCTATATAAAAGTGAATTGGGATTTGTGTCTTCTCACCATACTGAAATAGAAGGCTAAAATTTCTTTATACTAAGCAAATATTCATCCGAAACATAGTCTAGGCTCAGTACCCATTACTGTTGATACTAGGGCATATAATTATTCAAAAAGTGAATCATCAACTTTGCAGAATTTCTTTAAAATTGAAGATACTGTACTGACCAGTGTAACCCGATGCTCTGGGTCACCAATGAGAACATGGATGTAGACAAGAAGAATTGCCTTGGGCACGTTTCCATGGGAAGGGAAACTTCATGTTCACATTACAGCTCATCTGAGATGGTCAGCCAAACTCACTTTAGATGGAAGAATAGAAATCCAAACTACAAAGTGGATATTAACAAAAGGGCTTAACTTCTCCGGGCCTGAAAAGTTCATATTACCTATCCCAACCAGGAGTCAGAATGTAGGCAATGTCTCCCTTAAGCTCTTGGGAAAGCCCAAGTGACTAGACTATTTTGATATTCCAGATTTTTTTTTCCTTTGGACAAGGCTATATTCATATCAATAACGTTAATGTCTTGATTCCATTTTTTTTATTATGACCTTTGGATCAGCTATCTATTGTTGCATAACAACCCTCTTAAGAGTGGATTAAAACAAAAGCCATTTATTATTAATGCTCCACAAGTACATTGGGTGGTTCTGCTGATCTAGGTAGGGCTCAGCCGATCTTGACTGCCCTTGCTTTTACATCTGTGGTCAGTTGGCAGGGTGTCGGAGGGCTGGCTTATCTTTAATGATCTCATGCACTTGTCTAGCAGTTGGCTGGTTATGAACCAGGGTGATGCACAGAACTGAGCCACGTGCCTCTTCTCCTCTAGCAGGCTAGCCTGGTCTTGCTCACATGGCAGGATTACAAACAGCGAGTGGAAGTGCCAAAGCTTAGGCTTAGAAAGTAGCACAGTGTCAAAATAATCCATTGGGAAGCTGTTAGCTTGACTCCACCTCAGGATCCTGGATTCCTATGTAAGGAAACTAAAATACAACCCCATGCAACATAAATGAAGCTTAAGTGTAACCAATCAGAAACTGCAGACTTCTCTGACTAAGGACTTTCCACTGAATAATCCAAATAAGGTCACTGTTCCATTTTAACCAAGCAAATATTTTCTTTGCCTTGCTTCTATGTCCACCCTATAGAAGTCTTGCACCCACTGGCTCAGGACCAAACTACCAGTGGCCTGGACTGTCCAACCCCGAAATCTTTATCTGCTCAAATAAACTCTTTAAAATTTTAACGTGCCTTGATTTATTTTTTCACAACCTGCTGACTTCTACTACATTCCATTTGCCAAGGGCAGTGACAAGTTCAGTCTATACTCAAGGACACAATGTCTTGAAGAAGAGCTGCAAAGTTACACTGCCAACAGCAGGGTTGCAGAGGCTTTGACAGTAGTGGGTATTTTTTGCAGTCTATTACAACCTCTACCTCCTGTTTGACACATTCTTTCTTTAGATGTGTTAATATTATGGAGCTAAGTTCAAGTTTTTTTTCCAGTCCATTATCCTGAGAAGCATCTGTCCCTTACTGTTGCTACATTGGGAGGGTATCATGCACCTCTTGACTATGGTCATTCATTCATGGCTGAGGCACATCCTTGGATGCTGGCTCATGGTCATTAATTATTTGCTTCACTCAGGACTTTTCCTTTTTTTAACACTTGGTGACCATCTTCTCCCACCATGGACATAATATCTTTGTTTTATGTATTTTTTTTTTATGTGGCGCTGGGGATCAAACCCAGTGCCTCACCTATGCTAGGCAAGTGCTGTACCACGAAGCTATAACCTCGAACCTTACTCAGAACTTTTGTGGTCACAATTAATGAATATTGGAGGGTGCAACTGGGTAGGGTAAGTTTATTTTTTTCAAAAAGTTGACAAGAGAATCAAACAAAAATGAGTTAGTTACCCCTCTATAGTTCTGCAGCATCCTGTCTGTATATCTACTGAAACCCTGGGTCACAAAGAGCTGACTTCCATTTCTTGCAAAATTTCTAGCTAAACTCTTCTAGCCTTGGTTTTTTTGTATGTCCCTGGGATGTTTTGTAGGGGATTTTGAGTGACTTATACCACAGTTTTGTAACAGATGCAAAATGAATCCACAAGACCATCGTTTCATCCAAATGTACGGACCTATCTGAAGCTTATTCCTAAGGGAGATCCTGGTTTGACAGCAGGTTCCTCAGTGCACAGGACCCAGTGGCCCCACATTGAGGCAAGAATACAAAGCAGGCATTTTAATTGTCATGCTCTTATCTATTCTCCTGCTTTCCAGGTGAACAGGTCTCTCATTAGTCAGCAGACTGGGTTATGGCACCTGGAATCTTAGATCATTTTAAATTTGGAAAAATCTGAAATTTAGGCACCTGTCAAAAACTAGTACATTCAGGATTCAATATGCAAGAAACCACCGTGTAACACCACTGGTGGTGTGTCGCTTGAGGGTATAAATGCCTCTAAAGCTGCATCATCTTGCATTGAATATTCTTACAAATTATTGTGGACAGAAAAATCCATGGGACATTCTTCAGAATCAAAATGAAATAATAATGTGGGATTTTCTGCAAAATGGCAATTGTAGGCATCAAGCCTCATGCTTAAAGTTTTTTGCTTCAATAGGTATTTGGAAGTCAATATGTTCAGGCACAAAATATTTGGTTCAAATAGATCAAGGTGAAGCCAATCTTGTTGGGAGGACTATAAGAAGAATACACAAGTGAAAGACAAGAACTCTAATTCATCAAATACTCCATGTGTAGCTGATTCTAATAATAGTGCAACAGAGAGCCACTGGCTGGAGGGAATGAGGGGAGAGACTCTGAAGGCGGATCCTTTGAAAAAGGCAGCTCTTCTTTGGGAAAGGAAAGAGTTGTGCATGCTATCCCCTGGTGGATCTGTTCTATCCTAGATGTTCTGATAAAGAAAATATTTCAGTGAGCATCAGGCAGTTGTTTCAAGGGAGCTGCTTATGAACTCACCTAGCCAGCAGCTCTGAGCTAAAAGGGATGCCATCCTGGCTGTAACACTACTGGAAAGCTCAAAGGCCCATGTCATGGACAATCTGTAAGGTCACAGAAGAACAGAGGAAATGCAGTCAGATGCTGTGGCCATCAGTGATTCAACCCAGAAGAAAGGAAGGCAGTGTGCTGCCTCCATAATCACACTCCAAATTTGCATCACACTTTAAAAGACTTCTCTGCAGTGTTTTCACAACCTTCGGTTTATTTTATCCACACACCTTCCCTTGGAGACAATTCAGACAAAGCTGCATAAAATTCACAGCATTTTGTAAGAAAGGGAAAAGAAGGCAAAGAGAGGAAAAGTGATTTGTCCGATGTCACCTCAATAATAAGGAACAAATTCAGAAATAGCACGGCTGCAGGTTTCTGATTCTGAAGGTCACTGTACTTCTCAGATGTCTGCAAATTTGACAGACATATTTGGTAACAGCCTGCCCAAAGGTGGATTCCTCATTACCCTTAGCTGCTCCTACATTGTTACTGTGCACCCTCTTCTTCCCTCCTTTTTATTCCTGGTCAGCCTCCATCTCTTCCTTCCTCTCATGCCTCCTTGAGGCCAATTAACTGACTATCTGGGGTGATGGGAAATGAAACATCTACTTACTCTGTTTCATTAACTCAATCTAAAATTAGATTAGATTGATATAGAAAAACAACAATCAATATTAGATGTGGCCATTTGCTATAATTTCTGGCTGTGCTAAGCCTGCTGTTCATCAATGGATAACAATGGTAAGCAGGTCCATCCCAGTGTGGTAAACACAAGCTTTGGAGTCAGCCAGACTCCATTCAAATCTGGACTACATCCCTGCGCTTATGCTCTGAACTTGGACAAGTTATTGAACCTCTCTGAGCCTCACATTTTTCAACTTCAAAATAAATATCATGACACCTACCTCCTAAGATTCTTGGGAATATTAAATGATATATAAAACCTCCCAAAGAGTGTAAAAATTATTAGTTTCTTCATGAAAAATCAGTTGCAAAATAATGTATAAGATAATACACACAGTTAATTCAAAAAGAATAAGGGGAAAAATTAACATATTGGCTTAGTCAATTCAGACTGCTAGAATAAAGCCCCATAGACTGGGTGGTCCATGAGCAACAGAAGTTTAATTTATACACTTATAGAATTTGGAAGTGCATCCTCCTATGGAATAAAGTAGTGAGGGAGCGCTCTTATAAAACAGGGTATTTATCTTATTTATGAGGGCTTTTTCTTTATGACCCAATTACTTTCCAAAGAGCCCAACTCCAGACCAACACATTATGGTTTAGGATTTCAACAGGTATGTTTTGGAGGGACACAAACATCTTGTTCATTACCAGCAGTACTATGATTTCTTAATTATTTAAAAATATTCAGAAATATATTCCAAACTGCAAGTAGTACTGATTTGCTTATTTCATTAAGCAAAATACTGTGTCATATGAACATTATATATCAACATTAACAAAGTTATAATAGAATTAAGTGGGATAGACATTTCTTCTTTAGTTTATATATTTACTAACAAAATTTCTGCGATGGTCTTTCTGATGTGTCAACTTGGCTAGACTGAAGTCCCCAGTTACTTAATCAAATATTAATCATGATGTGGCTGGGAAGGTCTTCTCTATCATAAAGTCCACAATCGTTTCACTTTAAGTAAAGGAAATTATCCTAGATAACCTAAGTGGACTCAATTCAATCCATTTCCAGACATTAAATGAGGAGCTGAGGCTTCCCAAAGGAAGAAGAAATTCTGTCTCTGTGATACATCTTAGCTCATGCCTGAGAATTCAGCCTGTCCTTCAAAATGGCCCACCCTACAGATTGCAGATTTGCCTAAGAAATACCTGCAAAGGTATATATACATATATTTGTGTGTGTGTGTATAAATATATATAATATAAATGTATATTCTTTTACATACACACACATTTGGATTGGTAAACATGTGTGTGTGTGTGTGTGTGTGTGTGTGTGTGTGTGTGTATCTCTTTGGTTTAACCTTGACTGATGCACCTTCTTTTATTTCCATAGAAGAGTATAAGTTTTTTTTCATTTTGTTTAAAACTTATTGTTTACATATGAGTGCATGATATGTCTGTATGTATCTATATGTGTCTGTGTGTGTTCGTGCCTGCATGCTCATGCGTGCGTATACGTGCGTATGTTGCTGGACTACATGACTTTGCTCTTTTGTGGGTCAAAAGAGATCTTCATGGAAAATTTATCACCTTTTCTTGTATCTGTGTATGCAAGAAAGTAGGGTCTCAGTCTACTTTTTCTGGCAAATACTGGTAAAATGTGAGCACTTAGTGAGATTACTAATTAACCAGGCACCTGAACCAGCTTCCTTCACAGTCAGCATAATGAACTGAGAGTCCATAAGAATTTTATGTCTAGCAGTTCTTTAGAGTAATGGAAACACCCAAAAGTTCTGTGAAAATGTGCAACTGGGCTTCCCTTGATTCTCCCCATCCTGCATATTTTCGAACTTCAGTGTCATCCTGATTTATGCCAAAACTTCAACAAGGTTTAGGAGCAGGGTTTGGGAGGAGTTTAGAACTGAAAGGTTCAAAATAACTATTATCCCTTTGTTAACCCAAAACTTAAAAAAAAAAAAAAGCCTCCAACTTAACAAGCCATTGCTCCTTTCTTTCCCAGACAAACATAATCATTATTACTGGGTTTGAGGATATAATCTTTCTTGCATTCCCCAATCTCCCAGACACTGCCATTGTTGCCAGAATTATCTCCAGCATAATACTGCAGTGAGGCTACAGGTCTTCTTTAAATTCAACTAAAACATTTCTCCCACCCAGACAAAGCAGGGTAACTCTGCTTTGTACACTTTTCAGCTGAAATGCAGCTTCCTATTATGTGAGCAAGTAGGTCACAATCCATCTTCCTTTGGAAGGCTGTGGCGCTGCTCTGCTGCTCCTAATGAACTGGCAAGGCCAATTAAACACCACATAGAATATCTGTAGCCAACTAACCACCTCCCTAAAAAAAAAAAAAAAAAAAAAAACAGAGATGCATTAATACTCTGTCTTTGTAGATGAAGATTATCAGGAAACAGGATTTCTGTTATTTTCCATCCTTGAAGGAAACAGGTGCCCAGATTTACCAGACCAATGTCCTTTTGTTCCCTTTGGAACTTCTTGACCAACTCGAGCCAACTAACATGGACTGAATGTCTCATAGGTGCTGGATGCTGCACTCCTCGGTTTCATAGCACAATTTCCTTCAGGCATTACATGAGATCTGGGCTCACTATGCCCTGTCACATAATGACTGGACATATACTGTCACTCCTAACCTTGCCAAATCATGAGCTAACATAGGGACAGCTTGGGATCCAAATATAGAGTTCTTAATACTACGTCCCATGTATTTTCCACCTTGTGGCAGAGTGTATATGTATGAGAGTTTGTGTTTCGGAGACGGCTGATTTCATGGGATGGAGACTTGTTAGAGGAGCCATCTCAAAATGTCTTCTATGGAAACTCTTCAATTTGGGGGGCAGGGGTGATATTTCTATTCTCTCATCCCTACTTGAAATTTTTCAATGGATTTTGAGTCTCCGCCTGGATGTCTAAAACTGAAGAAAAAAAAAAATTCTGGGGAACTTCTGATGGCTATGTCCTGCCAAGAATATTCAATCTCTGAGAAGGAAAGGTCAGAAGAACCAGGCAGGGAGAGACAGAGGAGCTTCAAGAAGGAAGAGTGCTTGACTTTTCCATGGGCTCTGACCCCTCTCTCAAGTTTCTTGGTGACATCAGCCAACCTTTGGATATCTCCAACCTATCCTGAATCATCTTCTTTTATTTAAAGAAAAATATCTCTGTTGATGCACCAGAGAAGTCACGGCACATACCTGGTCATTGAAAGTTAATAGGCAGCTGTACTGAAAGTTGTATCAAGGATTCTTTCTGAAGCCTTACTTTGGCAGGGAAAGGTGATTGTAGATGAGACACTGAGTGAGTGTGAGAGTGGAATACAGGTCAATTTAGGCGTTAACCAGAGTCACTGGTGAAACGGCCACAGAATAGGTGGAAAAGAACTTAAAAATTTATATCCACAGGTAATGCCACATTTATAAATAACATGAACGAGATGTGCAGAGGCAAAGAGGGGGAATTATGATGACAGAGGAAGAAACAAGGTGGCGCTGAGTCATAGAAGTCAGTGACAGCATTTTGGGGGGTGGACAACCTTTCAGCAGCGGTTAATGCAGGCAGGAGGTGAAGTGAATGGGAGCTGAAGAGGCTGTCTCTCACCCAGGAGAATATTCTTTATAGAAGACCCAGGCACAGAAGTCAGACTGCACAGGGGTTACAGTAAGTAGCAGGTTTTGAAGCTTTTGTATGAAGAATCAAATACTATTTTCCAGAATTTTGGTGGTGAACAAAATGAGAGAGTAGCAAACCAAGACTCATAGCTGATGAGATAGCACATTTATTTCTTTATAATAATATCAGTCTATAAATCCCTGGTAGAGGGTGACAACTGCCCCCAACATATCCATTATCTCCTTTTGGTGAAAGACTCTTTCTATGGCTAGATGCTACATGTCCCAGCCTCCTTTGCTATGGCCTCCCCCATACCAATTCTCATCAATATAGTAGAAATAATGTGTGCCACCTTCACCTTTCTTTCTTAAGTAAAAATCTGCAGCCTTTTATGTGAGTTCTTTCCCTTTGCTCATAATCAGGAAAAATGTACTTGCTGGTAAGCCAGCTCAACCAGTACTCTAAGGAATGGTAGAGGAGTTACAAACCAAACTCCAGCTCGTGTTGGAGTGAGCTGCCCATCCGTCCCTATCTGACAACCCAAAGACTTCTGTACTCCTCATGAAGAGCGGGGTGGAAATAACACAGCACAGCACAAAACACTATTATACTGGAATTAATGTGTTTGGGGCTCTGCATTTCAGAAGATCTGCCCATTTCCTGGTGTATACCTTCATCAAAGAAGAAAGCTACAATTATTGAAGGTAGTTGTAATATAGGGCTATCTTACTCCTCACTGAATATGATTGTCTGCATGGAAAAATTTGGACAGAATCTGTGTCATACCAATCTAGATCATGCACTATAAAGATGCACTATAAAGATCATGCACTATAATTATTTCTCAGATATGAAATAATTCTGGCTTGGAACATCCTCCTTCAGGGTAGGGGGAAGGGAAGAGAAAGATGAAGGGGAAAATCATTGACATCAGGGGGAGAGAAATGGAAAATTTTTAAATATGCACAAAATTGGTTTATAAATGGGCAATTGGCAGAACTTCTGCAAATAATGGCAAAAGATTCCATTTTGATGCTGTTTGTGGAAGTTGGGTCTTGCAAATGACAGGACTAGATTTTGGTGAGCTTCAGCAGAAAGAAAGATTTATCGATTTGTGCAACCAAAGCAAAGTGAGAGATACAAGAATGATATCCAAGGAAAAGGGGTTTCAAGGCACCCCTCCCCACAGTATCCCCATCCCCTCATTTTTATCATAGACCAACCTCAGTCTTTCAAAGCTTCTTCAAACGAGGAAGAACGAGGGCATGGTTCCGTTCTAACCCTCTCATTGTTCTTCTTTACCTCCCAAGAAGGGCTTCCAGATTTGCTCTCTGTTCCTGAATTCAAAGACCCAGGGAAGGGGCTTTGACTGGGCTAGTCTGGCTCTGATTTCCTGCCTTGGGTCAACTCATTCTTGGCAAGGAAAAGGATATCTAAGAAGATGGTAACTCCCTCCCGTTTCATTATTTATTCAATAATTTACATTTGAAACAGAGTGAGCACATCCCTTGTTGGAGAAGGCTGACTAGAGCATTTTGTAAAGTTTGATACTGTTGATACCACTTCTCGGAACTCGTGTATTAAGAAGCAGTCTTTCTATCTTACCATAAATAAAATTCAGGCTCCTGACTCATGAAATGAAGCACAGGGTGAATGACAGGGCCAATCTATGCCCTCCTCATCTTTCTGTTGTTTTTTGGAACAGGACATAAAATGAATTTGTGGGAAGGAGGCCTTAATTCAATCGTTTGATCAGAGATTACGAGTGTGAAGTCCCTGCGGGGGGGGGGGGGGAGGGGGGGCGGCGGGAATAAACAAATCCCAGCCTGATGAACATAAAATCCGAACGAGTAGAAGTTTCTGGATTCCATAGTCAAAGGAAACACAGGTAGCTTAAAGAAGGACATTGCTGGCCATTTTGAAAAGTAGAAGGTCCTGCAAACAGGATATAACTGACCACAAAGCCACAAAGCTCGCCACCACCTGAACTCTGCACAGGTTTGTGCTCTGGAACTGAATTAGGGTTTTGGTATCATGATGGAGAGAGGATCTCCTTCCAGCCCCATGACTACGTCAGGGTCTGAACCATCTATCTCTTTCCTGATTGGTGCAGTGAAAGAATTTAAAGAGAGTTTCCAACCCCATAGATCAACCTGGGTTTATAGTTGCATCATGATTCCAGGTCCCAACACCTCCCTCCACTCCCCCGCCACCATCTCCTCTACTCCAGAGGCAGCAGATGTCCCAAATGTCCCCCTGCAGAGTCCAATAAGCTAAGAAGCGGAAATCTTCAAGTCCAGACCGTAAAACTTATTTGAGCAAATCTCCATGGACAGTATAAAATATTATATCCTGTCTCCCACAGATGGGATTATTTAGCCTTCACACAACCTTCAAATAATACGTTGTGCTCCTTTTAATCAATCCATAATTCAAAGACGACATCGTGTAGCCTCCAGAGGTTTGCGGCGGTATGACAATAGGTGTGGGCAGGCTAAGGAGAGGTATGTTTTATTACAAAAGTCAAATTCAGCTTGGGCCATAATGTTAGAAATCTCATTAGTGATTATAGTTTCTTATTTCCAGGTATGATAAAATACCATTTTTATTTTGTAAATGTATCTCCGCCAGGAGGAAGGATCCCGGGGCCTCTCCACCAGGCTGGGAACAAAGGAATGCCTGGCGTGGAGAGGCTGTGCCCATGCTGATAAGGAGCTCTGCAGAGAAGGACTGTCCTTTGCCTACACACACCACCTTAATGAAAGGTCAGAAAGCAGAGCAGCCTCTATCCAAGTCCAACCCAAGAGAGAAAGAGAGAGAGGCAGGAGTTTTGTGAATGCCACAACAAATGGCCTTCCTCAGATTCCCCTGTATGGCCCAGTGTCAGACAAATTGGGAACTGAAATTCTTCTAATCACCAACTGCACTTGTATTTGCGGAGGCAGAACTGCAGACTCTCCCAGCGGTTAAACTGCAGCTGGAGAAACCCCTCCTGGAAGATGACGAATCTTCCTCCATCAATCAGTCACCTAAGCAGTTGTGCCCATGTGGCCATAAATCTTAGCTGCAACACGGGGTAAGAGGCAATTAATATTCATTGGAAGCAATTTCCAAGCACCAATTCTAGGCAAGGTCATGAGCAAGGAACTGGAGAGACAACAGGAAAATTATACATTTTGGGTGCTCAAGAAGCAGGTAAAACTATGGGTAGTGGATCCCAGAGCTGATCCTGCAAGAAGGTCCTGCAAACAGGTTAATGTGGATGTGGTAAGACAGTATAAATGGAAATGACTACCTGGTAGATGGTGGTCTTGAAGGAGAGTTAAAGAAATGCTTGAGGGAAAAAAAATGGGAGAAATGAATGGGAGAGAACTATAGCAGAAGTAAGGGAAAAGAATATTCCAGGTGGAAGTTAGAGCAAGGATAAATGCATGACACGTGGCTCAGAAAAACAGGACTACAGATGTGGTTTGCTTGGGCCAGTCCCAGTGTAGGTCCATCATCCCAGCATCACTACTAACAATGTACCTCTGCATCTCAAAATTGCCCCAAGTGTTTCGACAATAAATGATGTGGTCACCTTCATGATTAGGCAATAGATGGGTAGAAGCAATTTGCGGTCCCAAGGTGACAGAGCTGAGGACTGAAGTCTGAAGAGCTTTCCTTGGGGTGTCGGGAAGGGGCCTGGATTTTATTCATCAGGCCATGAGAAACCAATGAAAGGGATTTAAACAGGAGCGTGAACAAAGCCAAATTTGTGTTTAAGGAATTTAACTCTGGCAGCAAAGTGGAGGATGGATTATTTGGAATGGGTAATACTGGACTCAGGGAGACCAATTAGTTCAGTGAGACTCGCGCTTCATACCCAAAAGAAATGTATTCTCTATATCAGTGCTTTCCAATAGAAATATACTGCAGGGTACTTCTGTAATTTAAAATATTCTAGTAGCCACATTAATCAGAGTAAAAAGGAACAGATGAAATTAATTTTAATATGGTTTTTGTAACCTAATATATCAAAAATAGTATAACTATACTATGTAATAAATACTCAAAAATTAGAATGGTTTTTGAGTATTCTTTTTTTCTTGGTTGTACTAAGCCACAGAAATCTGGTCTGCATTTACGCATACAGCAGGTTACTGACCACATTCCAAGTGTCCAATAGCCAGCGCAGCTAGGAGCCATGCATCAGACAAACGTGGAGAAGATGTCTACACACAGCTAAAAATTAAGTATTATTAATACGTCCAGAAAAAGCTGAATACACAATTTAAACATGTCACCACTTAAAATTACATTGTTCGCATGCATGTTATATTTCATATGAACCATCAAATGAGTTATAAAGCAGCCTGACATATGGAACATGACTTTTAGCATTACTTTGTAAGGTTACCTAATATAAAACCCATAAAAATAAAAGCCAACATAAAACTCATAGTAAACACCCCAAAGCCACCAAGACTCACCTCACTGGCTTCACAAAGCTAATAGGGCCACAGAAGTGGATCTTGAACCTGGATCTTCATGCTCCCTGGCTCTCTCTCTCTCTGCCTTTGCCCTCTGAACTCAGTGTCTCCATTCCTTGGCTCAGCCTCAGGTTCTAGGAGGTCACAGAGCTGACCTTCCTATCTAACCATTTCTGCTTCTGTATGAATGCCAAGAATAAAAAAACAAATTATATGAAGAGAGAATTTTGTGAGGAACAGAGTAGAAACAGGAATCACCTGGTATATAGTAGGAAAAAAAAAGAGAGAGAGAGAGAGAGAGAGAGAAAGGGAGATGTCTGCCGGAGCTGGAAGGTGTTTTTCTTTTTTTTCTTTTTTCCTTTTGAGTCAGAGATCTTGTTTTAGTCTGTTTTCCATTTCAGTGACAAAATACCTGAGGTACCAACTTGTAAAGCGGAAAGGTTTTTTTTGGGCTCACAGTATTGGCTGTTTTAGGCCGTGGTCAGGTGACCCCATTGCCTATGGCCTGGTATGAGGCAGTGCATCATGGCAGGGAGCACATGGGAGTGCAACACCCACCTCAAGGACAGGAATGTAAGGAGAGAGTGAGGAAGGGGCTGGAATCCCACTGTGGCCCTGGGAGGGCATGGCCCAGTGACCTAGGTCTTCCCACCAGGGCCCAGTAGTAGGGACCGATCCGTTAGTACATAGGCCCTTGGGGACATTTAAGAACCAAACTACACACACCTGTACACAAATGCCTAGCTTAACTACATCATTCTGTGTGCCAGATACTACTCTAAACCCTAAAGGTTAATCTCTACATCTGGAAGTTAAACTTCATGACAACCATGTGATGCAGGCTTGCTAAAAAGATTTTAGATCATTTCCATAAATATCTGGAACACAGCAGGCATTCAATAAATAGCAGCAGTATCATTGTGGTAGAAAATGGTGGTCATTTAATCCCTGACCACATTACCTCCCTGATTGTAAATTTTCCATGGTTCCCCAACAATGCCTTGAAAATACCACCAGAATTCAATAAAAATTAGGAAAATGCAAGTCAACCATATGTAAGAGCTACGTTTTTCAGAGAAAGCCCCCCACAAAACAGTATTGAAGAACATCCAGACCGAAGAAGCTAAAGAGTGAAATACAAAAACAGTCAAACAAACCTTATAGAAGTGAATGTAGAAGACTATTTTTATGACTTTGCAATAATTAAGAATTTTAAATATAAGATATAAAAGCTTTAATCATAAAGGAAAAAAATGCATACAATATATGATTCAAATAGAGGATTAATATTCCACCAGGTCAGCAGCGAAATTGCAAAAAAAAAAAAAAGATGACCGGCAATTCATAGAAAAGGAAACAGAAATGACTGAGAAACATTTGAAAAGATGTTCAGCCTCATAGTGATCACAGATATGAAAAATCAAAGCAGAAACTACATAGAAATTGTTGACTTATTAGATTTGGGAAAAATGAAAGAAGATCAAGAAACATCAAGAACTGGTAATGATATGAGGATATGGGTCCTTTCATACAGTTTTGCTATGACGATTTTGGAAAGTAATCTAATAATATTTATTAAGATAAACAATGAACACATATATGTATATCTTTGGGACCAACCACAGGATGACTTTTATAAATAAATAATGGGTCCAAAGTAAATACTAGTTAGAACTCTGAGCGGGTAAGTAAGGAAAGCCATCAGGGAAGGTGAGTCCTTGATTTTATTATCCAACATGAGATGAGAGCCCCCAGAGAAGAAGGCAAAAATGTCAGGATATTCACTGGAAAATTCAATATATTAGTATGGAAAAAAAAAGTGTAGAAAATAAGAAGTAGAATTGGTAAAAGGCATCAAATCCTGAAAATCTATACTAAGGACTTTCAAGCTTTCTCCTACAGGCAAAGAAATGTTTGCTTTAAGCAAAGGAGTGTTGAAAACTGATTTGTGTTTCAGATCATCTAGTGGCAGCATAGAGGAAGGAAAATAAGGCTAAACCAATAGTTGGGACAGTAATCATAACCCACATTAGGATCAGTGAGTATTTGTTAAATACATGAAGGAGACAGGCCAGATACAGTCAAACCTTCACATTTAAATAGTAATTTAAAAAAAAAAAAAAAGAAGTGCCTCTCCATTACCTTGCCTTTTCCATACAGAGTCAATAAATGACTAATCTTAGACTTCAACAATGATCCAGAATTCCAAGTTTTTCATCAAAGAACTGCATTGTTACATGGCCAGTAAGATGGTAACACTGTGAAATAGAAAATGAGGGTAAAACACATTTCACCAGTGACTGGAGATGGAATTTCATTAAGTTGCATGTCAATAGCAGGAACAATTTAACTGAGAATGTCAATGGCTTTACTACTTTTTTTAAATCATGTGCTGAGATAATTTAGGTGCATTTTAGCAGTAATACTAGGAGTTTGGGGAAAAATAAGAAAGCAATAAAGAACTGCATAATTTATTCTCATCCTTATTTTATTATGAAAACCAAAGCATGAGAGAAGATCTTGAAGGGAAGTTTCATTTTCTTCTCTGTCTTTCAGGAATTTGGGCTGCCTGGCTTAATCACTGTAACCTTAAGGGACACAGTCTTATTCTGGCCTTTTTGTCTCCATGAGATAAAAGTTTTAGCTGCCTAACTATTTTTCATGGATATGAACAAGAGAGTAAGATTACATTCTCTTTAAACTTGGAAAACAACTATCCCAGAGGTTCACAGTCTTTGTAATCACAATGACCCACACAGTCATTTAGCTGTCTCTGACTCCATCCCTTATTCTGATAATCAGGAAATTTATATAAGCCAGCATCTCCCTGTACCATGCTGCTATTGACGCCTTAACTCCAAAGTCCCAGCCCTCAGCTAATGCTGACACTGGATTCAGTAAAGATTCTCTTAAGGCAGTCATTAAGCTCTCAAAATTAGCTGTGTCTCTCTGGGCCTTCGTTTATCCATTTATAGAGACCTCTCAGATATTCTGTAAGGGCTTTTCCAGTCCCAACAGTCTAGGATTTACAAAAGAATGCAACTAGCAATGCACTAGAGATAATTAAGGGTTGAAACCTCTAATGATTCGTGGAAATACGAAAGAGTCAAAACTCAGTGCTGTTGGCTTTCAAATACCAAGTGTTTCTCATTCTCTTCAAATCCTTGATAAGATCCAAGGTTTTTGGCACTGAACTCTTTAACATGCCCTAGATCACAAACTTAGGCCTCCTCACCCCCACTTGGTATGCTGCCTTTAAAACAGGAGTTGTTAAACCTACTTTAAAAAAAATCTTTCTTGTTAAATCTTCCTTTTGTTTATTTTTAAGGCACTTATTTTGACATGGCTGCATTTTGTCTAGGAGAACTGCCCGGCCTCTCGGTTCTCAAGTGCATGGTGCAGTAAATCTGTTGCTCTAGATGCAGCCCAGCTTGCCTGCCTTAATACATTTTCAATAACATACGTGGACTTGAGCGTGGTGGGGCGCATGAAATTGGAAATCAAGCCCCTCACAATATGAGCCACGGGAGAATCGGGCCTTATGTGTTTTAAATGAAAACCTGTCGTCTTTGGAGATGCCTCTCTGGATTCCTACTTGACTCGGGGCTGTTTCCAGGACACTGTGCTGATCATCCTCTTCATACCTCTGCAGGGTGACAATGTCAGAAGCACAGATCCAAAGTCAGCTCATTGTTTCAAATATAGTTGCTTTCTCTCATTTCCCTCTTCTTCTCCTCCCAGCCCCCTTACCATCACAGACACTCAGCAGAACCAACATCAATGTTCTTACTGCAATCTTTCTTTGGAAAGAAGGGGGCTGGGGGAGGCATGAGTTTGTTCTACTTGCGTGTTCCTGTTTTTCTCAGCGGAACAATTGGACTTTTTTTTTTTTTTCCCTCCAGTGTCTCTCACCAGACCATTTTAGATTTCCAAAAATAAAAGTGAGGATTCCAAACCCCACTCCCCTCTCCTCTCCTGTGTGATTCTCACTCAGATGTCGGGGCTCGTAAGGGTCATGGGTCTGGATTCCTCAGCACCTTCTTCTATTTCTTTCTTCTCTGGCTCCTTGTTTCCCGTATCATTCACAGACAGGACATTACCTCTGTCTCAGCTGTTTCTCTCCCACTAATGAAAACCCAATTGCATTGTCTCTCTTCTCCCCACACTGACTCAGATCCCTGGCTGTGGGAGCCGGAAGAAACAGCTGAGGAAGGCTCTGAGCTCAAAATGGGTCTCTGTGCACCTGTTCTGTTCTAGTCTCTTGGATAAAACATATCTCCTGCTCCTTGCTCCCTTGCTGAGCAGTTTACCTAGGAGAACAATAGTTTGAGAAAGAACAGCATCCCTTATCATGCCTAAAATCAGAAAACTGGTAGGATTTTTAGAAACAAAAAAATATAAAGAAAGAGAGTTATTAGAACTTTAATCTCTCTATCTCTCCTGGACTCTGAAAGGGCAGTAGAATATACATCCCAGAATATGCCACTTTGGTGTCAGGATTATCTTGAAGGCTGTTAGGAAGAAGTCAATACAAGGACATCTCTCTACCCTTCCCATTCTTGGCCTAAAAGCAGTGCATGAATTTATAAAGACATTCCCCTTCTCTCTGACCAGTGCTGACCACTACAGACAACTTTAGACCCTCTTCAGCCTGAAGAAAGAGCCAGAGGAATCTACATAGCAAGCCTTACCAAGTAAACTTTGATCTGCCATTTATAGGTCTTCCCACAATCTATTGCCCCTAGACTCAGGGTCTTTTCCTTTATCTTCTTCTCTAAAAATTAGACTCTTCCTTTTGAAAATGCACGTAAAGCTGGAGTTCTAAGCCACCTCTTTGAGATTTGCTCATTTCCTGGGTCTCTTCCAAGGGTATATGAGAGGCTCATGTTGATAAATTCCTTTTGTCTTCTCTTGTTGATCTGTCTTTTGTTATGGGAGTCTCTGTTAAGAGCTCAGAAGTGCACAATTATGTTTTCCTCCACTCCTCCTCCTCCAAGAATGTCCTAATAAGTTCCCTGCTGCTAGGTTTACACCTTTACACAATCCCACTAGAGTCACCTCTCTGAATGTCAAATTCAACATGTGCAAGGGTTATGTGTCGTATTCTGTAGCACTCTAAGCCTCAGGAATGAGGTCTCTGTCTTTATGGAGATGTGTCAAGCTCTCCAGGCCCATGTCTCCCTCTCAGCTCCCTTCTCCACCCCAGCCAAGTCCTATACTTAAGCATTCTCCTCTGCCCAAAGTTCCCTTCTTGACTATATGCACACACAGGTTGCCTCTTTGATTCTTAAAGCTCAGATCAGCCTTTCCTGACCCCCACTGTCTTCAAGGGAAATTGAATACTCTCTCTTTACAGTCACCAACCTATCTTGAGTTGGTGTCTATTTGTACATGAGCAACACTTGGACTTAAAGCAAGAACTTGTCTTTCCCCCAGAAAGTCTCTAAGTTCCTTAGGGGCAAAGACATGTCTGCTCTATTCATTTCTGTCTCCCCAAGCTCTACTAGCACAGTGCCTGGTGCATAATAGTTGATCAATGGACACTCAATGAGTGAATGATGTGAAATATTATTTTCCTTTTCTAACATCTTCCCATGAACACCTTAAGTGAGCCCTAAACTGGAATCAGTTTATACTTTAATTTACTCCATTGATTGATTCCGTCCTATACTTTGCACCTTAATCAGGAAAAGGACCTCTTAGTCATTTTGATCATTTCATCCTAGGACCACAGGACCCCAGGGGGAACAGTAGGTCAACTATGACATATATACAATGGTATTTTTTAAAAAATTATGCAAATAGCCATCTGTTCCAATACCATTTTGGGTTCATTTAATGTGTATGGTTTAGGATAAAGGGGAAACAAGAAAAAGCGTATCTCACTCTGGACCCATAAAAATCTGAGTGATACCTGATTCATTTCAAGTTATGAAGGGTCTCCATTTTAATGGAGCCTCCTTTCTCTGTGGTCAGAATTCTAAATCGTTTTAATTACAGTTTAAACACCTGTAGCCAAATTTTAAATGTCTTTCTCATTTAAATTCTAAACATTAAAATTCCAAACATCTCAATTATGTAAATGGTAAAAGTAAGGGACAGAATTTTTCTTTAAAGTTTTTTTTTTTTTTTCCTTTTTCCACCTCATCCCACTGTACCAGTTAGGGTTCCTCTTTGAATCCCTAGGGTGGTGACCAAGTTTTCAGAATAACCCTGGAAAGTCATTTTTGCATAGAACAGAAAGGCTAAATCATGACAATGTATTTTCAAGAGAGCAAAATGTGTGTGTGTGTGTGTGTGTGTGTGTGTGTGTGTACTTATATATTAAAAAAAAAAGAAACAAACACAATAACAACAACAACAACAAAAACCCAATCACTAATTGTTCAGCACCTATTATTTGCTAGCCACCACACTGGGCCTGAAAAGCAAATTTGTTACATGTGTTTGAGCCTCACTCCAACTCTACAGTACAGTATTATCAAACCCATTTCTTAAGTCATGAAACTGAGGTGAAAGTCCATGAGGGACCTACCCTAGGTGACATAGCCAGCCAGTGGCAAGGCCAGGATTCAGGTGAGACAGATCAGGCCTTACCTGATCACTTCCTCACATCACTATCTTTTAAATGCTTCTCAGGACACAGCGTTGGAAACTTCTAAAGAATCAAAATTAACAAGGGAGATCGGTTAAATGGGTGACCGAGACACAGAAGAAAAAGGATGTAATCAAAAAAAAAAAAAAAGAGCATAGTATACAGCATGAATCGCATTTGTAACCAACACCGGTGTCAAATCCAGATGTGCCAGGGTAGTGGGGTCCTTTACAGACAGGCTAAAATAGTGCACTGAGACAGCAGGAGAGACATGGTTTATTGTGGAAAGCTTATAAGAGATCAATGACAGCTTCAAAAAGAATTCAGTGGTGACAGACTGAAGAGATAGCCCCTCTGTCCCTCATGGCGTTTTGCCCAGGGGTAGCTAGCCGGATGAGGGACATGTATCCCTTCCACAGTGCCCTCAGTTTCGCACCTGTCCCCACTCAGGAAGGGGGTCTTATATATTAGACTGCAGAAGCAGTGACATCAGGGACATTAGCTTGCTTGGTTTGCAGGACTGACCACATCTCAAGGAGCAACTGTTCTAGCACATGCCCAAGAAAAAAGCTTTCTCCAGATAACGCTGCCTTGCCCTGGTTCCCAGTGCACCTAAGAGACCCAGTTTCCTTCAAGATTATTTGTGCTTAGAATTCCGGTCCAGGCATGCTCTCCTTGTTCCCTTGACTTGGTTAGGTTTTTGGAAAAGAAAAGGGGGGCATTCGGGAACATGGTGTTTTATTCTTCCCCCTTTTCTTTAGAACTGAGTTTTAAATTTTTTTATTTGTTCTAATTAGTTACACGTGACAGCAGAATGCATTTCAATTCATGGTACGACTTTTCATTTCTCTGGTTGTACACGATGTAGAGGACACCACATGAATTGGTTTTTTAAAAATGGTCTGTTACGCATGCCATGCTGAGGTGAGGAGGCGCCATGACAGGGCTCCATCTGTGGAGGAACTTGTGGGGCTCACCTTTCAATCCTGTGCCTCCCATCACTTGCAACTTACTGTGAGACCTGCTCCACCTGATTCAGACCCAGAATAATCTTTTACCAGGTTTTAGGGACACAATTCAACTCTCAGGCGTTTCTGATCTTCTTCCTAGTACCCAGTTGTTCCCCCATTTGTTTCAAACATTGGAGTCTGTCCTGCCACCACTGACTGCTAATGTGTCTGTAACGTCTGACCATGCCTGTGCATGAATGTTCTTTACCCTGAGTTGTTCGCTTTTTTCTTCTCTCTCTCTCTCTCTCTCTCTCTCTCTCTCTCTCTCTCTCTCTCTCTCTCTCTCTCTCTCTCTCTCTCTCTCTCTCTCTCATCCCTTTATACCAGTGGTGCAATAGTAGGTTCTTCCTGCCAGCTCAAGGCAGCCTGGTGTACTGGGAAGAACTGGCCACATATCAGTTTTATGAGTTTAGTGAGAATATTTAAGATTTGGGGGTCTCAGTTTCTCCATCTATAAAAATACGGAGAGATAAAAAGTGATATTGTGTGAGATTAGCGCACCTAAAATATATGGGAAGTCTTGAAACACAGAGCAAGCACTCTGGGAATCATATTCATTCAATAAATATCGAGAGTGCTGGGTGCTGTTCTGGATGTTAGGTCTATGCTAGGGAACATAGAAGACTTTTCTGGAACTCTGTTCTAGAATATGGAGTCAGGGGCTAGGATTGCGGCTCAGCGGTGGAGCGCTCGCCTAGCATGTGCGAGGCCCTGGGTTCGATCCTCAGCACCACATAAAGATAAACAAATAAAATAGAATATGGAGTCAAAGAGCAGACAATTCAGTCAACTATATTATAGGTGGTCAGTGTTATTGATTAAAAAAGAGAAAGTAAAGTATCAGCAGGAATCTGTCAGGAGCACAGAGAGGGAAAGTCAGAGGTGTAGGTCAGAGTATCAAAGAGGGTGGGGGTTGAAGGATTCAGAGAATAAGGCAGGGGATATCTGGAGAAAGAGTGTGCCAGGCTAAAGAAATGGCCACTGTCCGTGGGAAGTTCAGGAAGCAATCACAGAAGACTGTGATGTTGGATCTGAGTCATAGGAGGAGAGTGATTGGAGAGGAGATCAGAGAGATTAGAACCATCAGATGTCAAGGCCTAGGGCCACTGGAAGGACTTGGGCCTTCCCTTTGAATGAGATGTTATCTGACTTAACTTTCCTTTGGAGCCTGGTAGGAGACTCGATTCTTCAGTCCTTTTCTTTATTCTTGTGCACGCTCGGTATCTTGAATTTAGTGCTGACTACTCAAGGACAGAACTATGCCTTATTCATCTTTTTGTTGGCAATGTCTAAAGGAATATCTGAGACATAGACTGTACTCACTGACTATGTCGTGAATGGATGGTGTTTTTCGTGGCTATTTTTTCCTGGAAATTTTTTTTTGGTGAACATAATGATTTTTACCTGGTAAAAATGTACATGTTTCCTGAAGGCTACTAAGAAAGATAGTTTTATAATAAGCCTTTTCCATTTTCTCTCAAGTCATGGCCATGGAGGGATAAGTGCTCCTGCTTCAAAAATGACTGACTCTTGATTGCGCCATTTGATGTAAGGTAGGCTAGGCACAGTAGTGCATGTTTGTAATCCCTGCTACTTGGGGATCTGAGGCAGGAGAATTGAAAGTTCAGTTCAAGGCCTGCCTGGGCAACCTAGTGAGATCCAGTCTCAAAACAAATATAAAAAGGTCTGGTGATGCAAGCTCATGAGTAGAGCACTTTCTTAGAATAATAAAGCCCTG
Source organism: Ictidomys tridecemlineatus (assembly GCF_052094955.1). NCBI lineage: Eukaryota > Metazoa > Chordata > Mammalia > Rodentia > Sciuridae > Ictidomys > Ictidomys tridecemlineatus. The sequence goes on along the minus strand of NC_135479.1, from coordinate 27,387,001 downwards.
AGTTCAGTCCCTGATACCACAAAAAAAATATAATAATAATAATAATAATAATAATAATTCAGGACTCAGAAATTCTAGATTTGGTTACCCAAAAAACCACTTACTGGTCATATGAGTTTAAATAAATTATGTAATCCCTCAAAACCTTTTGTTAGCCCTAAATGACATCCAAAGCAAAGGGTGATCCAAAAATTTCTTGTATAGGACAGTATTTGGATAAACTGCAGTGCAGTATATTGTGCTGAAAATTTTTATTGCAATTCAGACACTAGAGACATTTGATGTAAAATATGAACTTTTCTTTTAAACGGATACACGTGCTTTGGGGCAGAAGAACCAAATTGCATTGTGTTGGATCCACGGTGAGAAGACCCATTTCACCAAGAACTTATACAGTTGTATTGATCTAATAGCATGTCAAGCTGTTGGGTTTTTCTCACTTTTCTATAACAACTTTACTTATGTTAAAAGGTTCTTAAAATAGCGTTTTGACTAATTAAGGGGCCATTAAAGAGGCTGAAGTCACTGTGCCTAATCAATAACACCACTCCAGACCACATGACCTACATGGAGACTCAGTGATAAAGAGACACTCTCAGCTCTCCGTCTGCATCCTATCAATTGATTGGGCACTTCAAGGAACAATTACCAAACCCGGGAGTAGAGGATACAAGATCTCAAAGAGTTTACTAAGGTTCACAGCCAACTGATACCCTGGAGCAATGGCCCAAATGATCCATAGGAGTCCCCCCTCCCGACTGCCATCAGATTCTTTCCAAAATGGACTGTGTTGTAGAAATCCATGCCATGAGCCTATCCACCCCACAGAAGATTATATAATGGTACAAAAAAAAGACAGAGCAGCATCCATTTCCCATGACTGGGTGGGATAACATATTCAGCTTTAATTGACTCTGGAGAATCCAAGTCAATTAGACTAAGGGTATAAGAGGAATGAGAAGCTGTATTAGTCCACTAGCTTGATTATTTTGTAAAAATAGAACAAAAGAAATGTAAAATTTGGATAGTCCCACAGCATTGAGATGCGCCATCTATACCAGGCAGTGTTGAACCATGATGGGTAGATCTCTTTAAAGTTTTTTTAAAGCTAGTTGAAAAGATGATGTGGGTACTCTCTAGCAAAAATCCTGACAATGTCCTGAACAATGTCAGGGCTGTTCTAGCAAAGTGAACAAGCCTATTCCCAAGTGGGGATTAAGTGCCTGCGCAGGAGTAGAGCCAGATGCCAATATAGTTTTGAAATTTAGAAATTAAAAATTCTTAGAAAAATAAGAAGTGGTTCATTGGACATTAATTAAGCACCAACTTTGATTTACACACTCAGTTATATTCTTAGAATTGGGGGAAAAATAAATTTCCTCAAGGAATTCTCAAGAGAGTAAAAATATATAAAAAATTAAGCTAAATTTTTTTTTCTATATAACATGGCTTTCTAGGGACAATGAGGGGAACTCACAAAGAAGTGGTTAATTTTGTAAAATGAGACTGGGACGTCTATGTAGTATATTACAGTTGTGTTGCTTATTCTTTTTTTCCTCCAAATTTTACTATTTTAACATTTTTTAAATTTTTCTTAATATATGTTTCTCTTATGTACTCTGCTGTCTTCCCACTTATTTGTCTACTCAAAATTACTTCCTCTCTATTCTCCTGCTACTAACCTTCTTCTTTTGATTTCTCTTTCACACTTCCTAAGATATAATAACTCTGTATCCTCATCTCCTACCTCCTCAGCATATCATCCTACACCTCTTTCCTAGTTCTTTGTCCACCCTCAGAAACTGTAAACCCTTTTATAAGCCTACTGATTATATTGTAGATAATAATTGAATTCACCATTCCTGTACATTGTGACCAAATTGTAAACATCTTAATAGCAACTAATTATTTTTAAGGTTATATATTGTTTATATTGGGATCTGTTAACATTGTCCTTGACCTCAAAGGAGAGGTAATGGAACCCTGCAGGGGTACTATATGCCTATAAGGTAAAAATGGTAACACCTTGGATCCACAGAGCTAGAAGGGAAGACATACAAGCAACGTGAAAAGACAAGGGAGAAAAGTGCCCCAAACAAATCAAAATGCCACATTATTAGAATCCATGGCCAGCACAGCAGAAGAAATGGCAGAGAAGGAGTTCAGGGTGTACATAATTAGAATGTTCTGTGAATTAAAGGATGATATAAGAGAGCAAATACTGGCAGCAAAAGATCATTTCAACAAAGTGCTACATAAACAAACACAGGAAGCAAAAGATTACTTCAACAGGGAGATAGAGGTCCTAAAAAAAAAAAAAAAAAAAAAAAAACCAAAAACAGAAATCCTTGAAATGAAAGAAACAATAAACCAAATTTTGTAAAATGAGAGAGGTGAATGTATACTACTATACTGCTACCTGGGCAGTGAGATCAGTCTTGCAAGATCAATTGGGTTTCAACAAATAGAGGTGAAGGGACAACTATTGTAGGAAAGAAACACCACCATATAGCTCTGAAAGTAAGGGGAACCTATGGCGTGAAGAATGGTTCTGTGCAAATGGATACACAGCTATTATGATACAGAGAACATATTGGGAGAGAAGGGTAAGAGAAATTTCAAGACTGGAGAAATGCAAATAAATAAGATTGGAAGTGTTGGTGGAGTCCAGATAGATTACAAAGAGAATGTTCTCCTCTAGATTTTAAACTTTGTACTACAGGAAATGAAAAAACCTACTAAAGATTTGAAAGAGAAGATATAAAGTTGGGAAACACATGAAAATATTAGGGTTAAATATCAAAAAAAATGGAACAAGCATAGTTTTTGAAAGTAGTAAGGTATCTATATTTTATATCTAACAGATAAAGAGTTTGCCTAGACAGTGCAATAATCACTAATTTTTTTTTTATGCTTAAGATTTATGAGACACAATGTTAACCAAGAGCAAAGCAGTTCTGGCCCTCATGGAGTTTATATTTCTACTGTGGAGATAAAGAACAGACATGTGAAAGACAGAACTAAAGATCTTCCTACAATAATGCTAAATTGCCTTAGGAGCTCCACTGGTACCCAAATCACAAAGATTTCAGATTTAGTCGATCACTATTGTCCTCGCCAAATATCTGTGGGAGTTACTTTTTTTTTTTTTTTAAATAGCATAACAGCATTTTCCTTTTGAGTCACGGCTTTTTCCAGTGAATTTAGGGTTGAGTGGGCTCAACACAAACCATTGTGATATCTGCAAGATTTTTTTTTTTTTTTTGCTATCCCAAACATTTATAAATTACTGAGAATCATTATATTTTTGCTGGAAACGAGAAATAGCCAAGCTTTTCTCAGCTGGAGTCTTTGAAATGTATGGGTTCACTGGTAAAAAGGACAGATGGCTGAGCTAATGATAGTAATTGCCGAGAGGAAAAAGTCCACAGTTGACCTAAAAATACAAGAGAATCTATTTCTTTATGACTTTCTGGTGACTGTTTAGCTTAAATACTAATTATTGCAAAATTGAAAACGAATACCTTAATGTCAGAATATTTCCCTGAGAACATAAAAATACTAGGCCATGTCTCTAAATGAGGCTCTTAGGCCATTTACTTTACAACTTACTTAACCAATCTTATTTGATCTGTGACACATCCAAGAATTTAATTAAGTACACACCTTACTACAGGGATGAAGGTGAAGGTTAGCCTCGGTGAAAAAGGACCTCAGCATCAAATATAAAATGATTTTTTTTAGTTGTAGATGGATACAATACCTTTATTTTGTTTGTTTCTTTTTTGATGTAGTGCCAGGGATCAAACCCAGTGCCTCATGCATGCTAGGCAAGCGCTCTACTGCTAAGCCACGACCATGGCCCAATACAAAAAGATTTTTTATGAGACTGTTTTTTCTCTTTAAGTCATGTTTAAATGTATAACCACATTTTAATAACACTGTATGAGTCTGCTATGGATGCTGTAACAAAGTACCACACACTTGGTGGCTTAAATAACACAAATGTATAGTGCCTCAGTTCTGGAAGCTGGAAATCTGAGATCAGAGTGTCTGCAGAATTGATTCTTCATGTGGGCTGAGAAGAAGAATCTCTCCCAGTCTCTTTCCTGCCTGCCTTCTAGTAGTGTGCTGACAATTGATATTGTTCCTTAGCTCATAAATGCATCACCCAAATCCCTGTCTTTACCTTTACATGATACCCCTCTGTGTTCCATGCCTGTTGCTTATCTCCAAATTCTCTGTTTATAAGGACGCCAGTCATTTTTGCATCAGACTCAACCCTAATTATCACATGTACATTGATTGTCTCTGAAGATCCTGACTCTAAATAAGAGTTCTGATGTCAGTGTGTGACCTGTGGGGAGACCCAATCCAACCCACAAGGGATATTCTCAGAACTGAAGCACACACTTTCTCTTTAGCAATAAAACCTCCTCCTCTTTGCTATAAATAACAAATTGCTTTTTTTAAAAAAAAATACTTAGATTTTGTAAATGTGTGTGTAGTTTATTTTTCATGCAGTCTATACTTAAATATTAAGAATGTTCTAATTAGAAAAAGTAATGTTGTCATACAGGCATGCATCAGATCATTTGAGGAGTGGCTGCCCCAATCTAAAGCAAATACCCCCTTCCCTGAGACTGACTGCCAGGACACAGTGACTTGTGCCAGTGCCCATATCCTTTTGCTGTGACTCTACTCTACTGACCATAACATTTTAACCCAAGGATAAACGCTTAACCCAAAAAGATTCAGTGAGCTTTTGACATTTGGAATGACAATGTTTGAAAAATAAGAACAATTAAAGCTGATTGTTGTTTCCATCAAGAAAGGGCTCCAAACATCTCCTGATAAGAGGTTCATGCTGTCTCATTTCCCCTTTCATCTCTGTGAGATACCACATTATGATCAAAATTAAATGTATTTTAATATGTCTAAGATTCCAGGATTTTGTTGTTTTACACATGACCAAGAGGACCTTAATAAATATAAGTGTCTCTATAGTGCTTGTGTGTGCCCTTCTGGTCCTCAAAAACCTACCTAATTTTTTTCTAATTTATGATTGAAGATGATACTCATGGCCCTCGTCAATCTATGTCATTGGTCATAATGGGAACTCAGAGAAAAGGTAAGTTTGGAGCAGAAAGCCATCCCTACTCCTAGAAAAACAATAAAAAGCATGCATCTATAATATGAGCTTTGTTTATCCAATTGTCAAAAAACCAAGACGATGGACTACAAAGTTCATGTTTTGAATTCAAAGTAACAGAGAACACCCTGGAACAAATCGAAGCAAGGATTCCTTACTGTACTGAGGAAAAATTGCAAATGTAGATCCCTGCTAGTTTGTATAATCCAGGGTTTCCATTAAGGGTCCTTCTTCCGCATTTCTGCTTTGGTCTTACACTGAGGCAAGAGCGATCATGTTGCCCAGAAAAAGCAACATACTAAATTTGGTCCCTGGAACACAGCAACCTGATCTCCTGAGCTCCACTCCTTCTCACTCAAGTGCCCCTCAACACCCACACATTGCACTCAAGAGCTCAAGAGCATTCTGTTATTATTTGTGTCAATAAATATCTGAATTAAAACTAGTTTAATTTTATTATTATTATATTCAGTTTCCTTCTTGGAGACCTTTATAAATTTATCGACTGCCATTGAAGACATTTGCAAGCACATCTGCAGGGCTTTTTGGAGGATGAAATGTATAATGAAATTGAAAGCTGAGGGTGCATAAATTCTGTCCAAGAAATGTGGGTCAACATCAGAAGGAAGAGGAGATTTCCAACCACATCTCTGTGTGTGACTCAAATGACTGCCTTCTCCACCAAACCTCCTAGGAAGGAAAGAGTTGTATCACTGCAAACAGGAATTCTCTGAGAATTTAGCTGTGGCTTTGCATCATAGAGGAACAATGTAGCTCAAGGGAAAGTGTAAGAATATTAATGCCCTCCACAGATTAGCTGCATTCATGATATCTACATTAACCTTTTCTTTTAACTGAAAACCTTCTAAAGACTTCTTAGCTCAGGGCAGCTCAATACAAGGAACTATGGAAACTCATCAGTGGGAGAAAGAAGAAAAGTTGAGTGGCCATAGAATCTAGATGGATGAATTAACTAACAAAGAAGATTAGGACATGATGGCAGTAACCCACTGTCCAATCACACTATTCACAGATGTAGAGAGCTTGAATTTATTCTGAGACCGTGTTCTTCTACTGCGGGAAATAGCTATTTCCAGGCTGTGGAAGCATTCTGGACAAATAAAATATCCACATGGAGCCCCACCAGCATCAACTGCATACAAGTACTACTAGGTAAGGTGTCAGGGTCTCAGCACACAGCTGTGGAGGACACTGCAGGAGGAAGCATGCAAATCAGGACAGCAAGATGGAAGTTCAGGCCCAAATTCATAATAATAAGAAGTGATGAGAATATAGAGGTCATGATCCAAGTGTCTGTTAATATACTGCAGGGCACAAGGAATGGGTCCTGGCCCTGGTAGGCTATAAGGGCAGATTTCAATACTGTGTTGCCTGTCTTGCTCAGGTTAAGCTAAGGATCTGGACAAAGTGCACCTCTAGTTGAAATAGCCTTCCCTATCTCAGTCGACTCCTGTCAAGGGAGGCAGGACTGAGGTTTGTGCTCATTCTGTGTTTACCTACTCACTTTATCACTCTGTTTCCTGTACCAGACACCTGCCAAGAACACATTTCCTCCTATGTGAGCCAGATTATATAAACCTCTTCATCATTTTATATAAAAGTTGTGTTTGATGTTACCTGATAAAAGCTGTGATTTTTTGAACACCTGTTATATTTCAAGTACTGCGCTAGGTACTTCACACACAGCACTAATTTTCACAACAGTGAAAAATAGACATCTTTATTCACAAAAGAGGTGACTTTCTTAGATTCTAACAGAGAGCTGAGATCTAAACCCTAATCTGTCTGACTCCCAAGCACGCGTATCTTACTGTCTTATTCCACTGAGAAAAGTTTGAGGGGGATGATTCATTTCCATGTAATCTTGCTTCGTGAAGTTTTAGATACAATTAATTGAACATTAGCTCTTTCCTTCAACTCAAGTTTTGTTTGACTGAACATTCAATGCTTTTTAAAAAAATATTCTTATTATTAAAAAATCAGTTTAAAGAAAATGAACAGATCAGATGTGAAAGTTGAGATCTCATGCTGATGAGTCATATTAACCTTGGAAAGGCAATTTCTCTGGGAAAAATGCTTTACTTTGAAAAGGAAATAAAGACAAAGCTAGAAATAAATAGAAAAAAAAGGCTGATAGAATAAAGGAAAGGAAACAAAGAGAGGAAGGATGGGAGAAAGGAAGTACTGGGGACTGAAGTGGAGCACATTATATTCCATGCATGTATAATTATGTCAAAATGGACCCCAATATTATATATAATATGCACAAATAAAAATACTCAAAACACATATGTATATATATATACATGTATATATATACATATATGTGTATACAATGTATGTGTATATATATATATAAAATATATGTATATACATATATATATACACATATATGTATATATTTCAAAAAGGAAACAGGGACATAAAGAATACAGTGGCAGAGGCTGAAGCAGGAATATTGCAAGTTCAAAGCCAGCCTTAGCAACTTAGCAAGGCCCTAAGCAACTTAGCAAGACTCTATCTCAAAATAAAAAATTAAAAGGGCTAGGGGGCTGGAGATGTGACTCAAGCGGTAGCGCGCTCACCTGGCATGCACGGGGCGCTGGGTTTGATCCTCAGCACCACATAAAAAATAAAATAAAGATGTTGTGTCCATTGAAAATTTAAAAATAAATATTAAAAAAATTCTCTCTCTCTCTCTCTCTCTCAAAAAAAAATGGGGGGGGGGCTGGGGATGTGCTTCAGTGAGTCCTATCCCCAGTACAAAAAAAAACAAAACATAAAAAAGTACTGTTTCAGCTTTGATCATGAAAGATTGAACACTGAGAGATTTCCCACCTCTAGAGGATGACCCAATCTTTGGTAAAAATTTCCACATTGCTCTTTGCAAAGAAGATAATTCCAAATCTATTTTTAAAGACAAATACTCCAACTGCCTGCATATTCCAATAAGTTACTCAACATATTTCATTCATCTGCAACTTGAGAGTGTTGTGAATTACAATATTTGAAGTTGACAGCTGAAAGCTATTTGAAGTCTTATTGACCAATGAAAATATAGAGATACAAACAGAAAACAATCAAATTCTTGTCTTCAACTAGAAATGCATTTCCAACATAATCCAATTTAAGGAACTGGTGTTTTAGTTTTAACCATGACAGTGTCGTTAGATGAGCTGAGTGGAAAAAAAAAAATGGAGATGGGATTTCATCATATCCTCACAAAAGACTTGGCAACTGTGACATTAATAGAAGCTACAGCAGATAAAAGTACCTTCTGACCTTAAAATAAGGAGGCTATGGAATGTTTCAGGGAGACAGCTGTTACAAAATCACCTCTCTCACTGCCTTTGTGGCCTAAGCTAAGGACTGTGTCGAAGATAGAGAAGAAAAAAAAAAGAGAGAGAGAGAAAGAAAGGGCGGGGATGGGAATTCGTGGAAAGAACAACATAATGAACTGCTTCAGCTAGGTAATTTTTTACATAATGGTAGGTGTAGATGGTTAGAATAGTTCACGGTGATTTTGCAGTCTGGTTTCAGATTTATTGCTGGAATTAATTCCTACATTTCTGTGAAAGGCATTATACATTCCATTCCTCGTATTTTAAATAATAAATTAATTTTAATGCATTTTTTTTGCCCCAGCTTGAATGGAAAAGATGAAGAGCAATTGATAGGCACTGAGTTTTTAAAATTCCTTTCAACAAGATTAAAAGCATAAGGCATCCCAAGTCGGCTCTTCTAAAAACAGAAAGTAGCCATCTGCTGGGACTGCAGAGTTATTCTCCTCAAAAGCTTGCATTGTCCAGCCAGTATCACAGGAGGCACGGCACAGCCCAGTACACTCCTGGACCCAACGGATCTGAGACCGTCATGGCCCTGTGTGCTTTCAATCAAAGTGCTGACTTAAGGTCTCCTCTGTTTCTATTTGACAGGACCTATGAAGAGAAAGATGCTACTAATAATGATCCTAGACCTAGGAGATAAAAAAGTAAGCCCCAGTGAAATCCCTAGTCATCCTAAAGACTTCTCGGATTTCCCTACAGTTATTGCAGCTAGCAGGTGGTACTAGGGAGGGAAATGGCCTACTCTTTATAAAGTTAAGTGCTATGCGGGCACTTGAGTAAAGAGAGGCATGAAACTATTTTAATTTTGTTTGTTCATTTTCTTTCGTTCAGCATCTCCTTCAGGCTCTTAAGTCCTCCCCTACCTTCACTCGCCCCTTTTTTTGTCTTTCTGCACTGTATTATGCTGGAAACTGCAGTGGAGAGAGGATTCTCAGGAAGTTACTGCTCTTACCTTCCTCTTCAGCTTCTACTCAGTGCATTTGCTTAGGGCAAAGCCTAAAACTAGAGTGACCTTCTCTTCTCCCCAAGACAGAACTTCATAGCCTTTACTTACGCTTATTGGTACCTAAAGGAAAGACTAGACATCTGACAAGACATGCTGACTCTTAATTAGTCTTAATGATTCATCCTTCCCTCTTGGAAGCAGCTTTGAGAACCCAATGCTCTGCTTAATTGTTCTATAATTAGTTGAAAGGTGAGATTTTTTTCAGGAAGATATTTGTGGCAAACACTGTTCACTGGCAAACCCAGCAGCATCCCTTCCCAAACCAACTTCTCTGTCCATCTCCACATAAAGGCTTGAGAAAAAGAAGCTCTTCCCCAGCTGCCCATGCAGCTCAAGGACAGTTCCAGGCAATGAGAAAGGAGCAGAACTCAGAGGAGGACTCTGGAAAAGTCTGGAAAAGTGTGTGCTTCCTAATGAAAAGAGCAAATGAGTCTTGCGTTCCTCTTTCTTTCTGCCGTGGAGGTAGGTGTGAAGTCTGTGATTATTGCAGTTATCTTTGAGGCAACAAGCATTAAGACAAAAGTCAATTTTGCCTAAAGGTGTTGGAGTTAGGATAGAGATACATCCTGAGTCCCCATTGGTGTTATTGAGCCAAACAGAACAATCACTTATTGCTATATTTCTAGGGAATGAGAACAATCAGCCTCTCTTTGTTTAAGTCGGGATTTTTCTGGTTTTGTTTCTTCCAATTAAAATCATTCCAAATGATTGGGAGATTGTATTTCTGATACCTGATGAACGATTTATATGTGGTGTTCACAATCGTTTGCAGTTGTGTAGCATTTTCCAATTTTACAAAGTTTTTGCTTGGCCACATATGATCTTCTTTAATCTGCACAATATAATAAGACAAAAAACGATTGTTACCATGACTTTAAAGAAAAGCCAGTTAAAACATTGTGGATTTCAGTAAAACTTTCCTAAACTCATAGATAGAGAATATGCCAGAACCTAGGACTTGAACCACTCTCCTCTGATTTCAGTTCCCAAGTGAATCTAGTTTGCTCATGGGGGAAGCCGAATTCTTGTCTTTTCTCATTTGTTTTGTTTTGTTTTGTTTTTTAGTGCTCTGAAGAGCTCTGTGATTTAGTCTTTAAAGGATAACATACAGGAACCGGTTAAAACTTATTGAACTCACAGCCTGCAGTGTATGAAGTTGCTGTGATAAGCCCTAGGGTTTTAAAGATGAACAGTCTAAGGAATCGAACTCCTGCTGAGGCTGTCACAGACTGAGAAGGAAGACAAACATATAAACACCTTATTGCAAATATAATATTGAGTGGAGATAGGGTACGTACATTCATCCTCATACAGGGGCAGTACTTCTTACTTGGGGAAAAGTGGGAATGAATGGTGGACAGAGGGTAGAGCTGAAGGAAGTAACACAGGGTGCATCACTAGGCAGCTTGGTGTGGCTTGTAGTACATGTGGGAATGTGGGAATTCTTATCATATCTAGATCATAAAGTTCTTATGTGTCTCGGGGTTTTGGATGCAAGTGGGTGATTAAAGTAAAATCAATAGAAAGTTGTCAAACATGGTCAGATTATATATAGAATTATATTTTTGAAGACTTCTCTGGCACCAGGCAGGCAACAGGAAGTAGGCAAGACTGCAGACTGGGAGTGGGTAGGACGCTGGGGCAATCATCCAAGCAAGATGTTTTGAGACCATAAACTCAAGTCATATCTGTAGGCGGAACAGGAGGAAGCAGATTGGAGAGATATTGGGACCAGAACACCCATGGGTGATCGTAGACTCTGGACACAGTTGGAGGATTGGCTGGCCTGTGAGAAGGAAGAAAATAGAACTAAAGAGGTGGTGTACCACTCATGATAGAAAATACTAGAGGAGAAGTAGAGAGGGGTAGAGGAGCAAAGACAGGAACTAAATTCCATACTGTGTATGTGGAGTTGGATAGCCCACCAGAACACCCCAATAGAGACGTTCATACTAGAATCTGAAATAAAATTTGTATAAGGCAATAAACAATTCCTGACTAGAGACATCCATTTCTGAAGTTATGGAAGTGAATAGAGTCTCACTGGGAGCATGTGTACAGAGAGAAAAAAAAATATATAGGAGAACTCTGAAAGAACGTCAACAAACGTCAGCAAAATCGTGGGATCCAGTAAAGGGCATGAAGTAAAGGAAATCAAATGGGTAGGGGAAAAGCAAGTGCGCAAACCAAATTTCTTCCTGAGGACCATGGGCTAGGTCCCAAGAAGTTATGGAATGGAGAGTCATACTCTTAAAAATAACAGGTCATGTGACTGAGCACTTACGTCACACAATATGGCTTTTCAAAGCCATACCCTAAATTCTTAGGAAGAAAATTAGTCATAGGAGGGCTGACAAGTCACAATGAAATTTTCCCACAAGTCAATCACATCAACCTTCAAAGAAAAGAGTTTCAGTCCCTACTACTCATTGCAATCTGCAGATCTAATGCAAATCCTCTCCAAACACCAAGGGCATTCTTCACTGAACTAGAAAAAAGCAACCCCAAAATTCAGACAAGACCACAAAAGAATTCCAAATAGTCAAAGTGATCTTGAGCAAAAATAATAAAATGTACTACGAATCTATAGGACTCATAATAGTGGGGTATTAGCCTAAAAACAGTCACAGAATTCATGGAAGAAAATAAATAAGCTAGAATGACACTAGACTCCGATTTCTTACCATATTTTTTTAAAAAATAAATAAATATGGATTAAAAACCTAAATGAAAGACCTGAAGCCATGAAACTACTAGAAGAAACAGGTGAGATGTTCCAGGTCATTGGCAAGGGGAAGGATTCTTTGGAGAAGACTCTTAAAACACAGGAAGCAATAGCCCAAATGGACAAATGGGATCACAGCAAACTAAAAGCCTTCTGCGCAGCAGAGAAAACAATCAACAGAATGAAGAGAAAAACGTACAGAATGGAAGAAAATATTTGCAGACTGTACCTCCAATATCCAAAATATATAAAGAACTCAATATTTTTTTAAAAAAATAAAACTAATTTTAAAATAGCAAGAGACCTAAATAGATATTTCTCAAAAGAAGGCACAGAAGTGGACGTTGGACATATAAAAACATGTTCAATATCATTAATTATCAGTGAAATACAAATCAAAACCTTGATGAGATACAATCTCACTCCAGTTAGAATGGCTATTATCAAAAAAAGACTAAAGTTAGCCAGTACTGGCAAGAATGTGGAGAAAAGGGAACCCTTTTACAACGTTGATGGAAATGTAAATTAGTACCACCATTATGGAAAACAGTTTGGAGGTTCCTCAAAAAGTTAAAATTAAAACAACCATATGGTCTCACTATCCCACTGCTGGGTATATATCCAAAGGAAATGAAATCAATATGTTCAAGAGACATATGCACTCCCACGTTTATGGCAGCACGATTCACAATAGCCAAGAAATGGAAATAATCTCAGGGGCCATCAGTCAACGAATGGATCAGGAAAATACAATACACAATTGAATACTATTCAGCCACGAAAAAGGAAATCACATCACTTGGGATAGCATGGATTGAATTGGAAGTCATTATGTTAAGTGAAACAAGCCAGGCACAGAAAGATCCATGCCATGTTATCTCACTCATTTTTACATGGAATCTAAAAAGGTTGTTGTCACAGACATTGAGAATAGAAGAGTGGTTACCAGAGACTGGGAAGAGAACAAGAGAGGGAGGAATGGGGAGAGGCTGATCAATGGATGTTACATTATAAGCGAGATAGGAGAACTATGTTCTATAGACAGGAGACAGGTGTTCTGTTGCACACTGGATGACTGACTGTAGATAAAGATAATGTATACAGCATGCTACAAAAAAGTCAGAAGGATTTTGAATGCTTTCCACCACAAAGATGTGACAAAATGCTTACGGAGAGAGGTATGTGTACCATGACATGAACACGGCACAATGTGTGCCTTTATCAAACATCACATGGAACCCCCATAAATAGGAGCCATTTTTTTCGTGTTGACTTTAATAATAAAAGATGTTTCAGCTAAGTGGCAAGAGAAGACACCAGATTGCAGTGGGCTGAGGAGTCAGTGGGAGGTGAGGAAGCAGAGATGGGGAAAGGAGTCTATTCTTTTTAAGAAACTTAACTGAAAATAGAAAGAGAACATCCCAAGGGTCATTTTTGTGACTATAACAAAGATTCCAGCCATGAAGAAAAAAAGTGGAAAGAGAGAACTACAAGAACAAAAGAGAAGGTAGAGGTGATGCAGCAGGGTCCCCCAAGAAGGAGGAACAGGAGGGAAAGTATGAGCCCTGGTTATATGCTCAAATGCAGAATTTGATGACAAACACGGACATATAAGAAAGAGAAAACCTGAAGTTTGTATACACACAGCCACAGAGATTCCCCTCCACTGCTCCAGTAGTCATTGACCAATGTCTGTCTTGATGCCTTTACTTGGTCCCTGTCCATGGACACTGCTTCTGCAGTCAGTCTGAGAAAATTCACTTTGTGCATATCACTATCTTCTTTCAAGCTGATTTGCTGACTGCAGAGAACTCTCAGGTTCTCTATCTGCAAGTGCTCCGAGCTCTTAAACTGGTTAGCCCTGGAAGCAGAAACTGAGATTAACTAATTTTAGTGCAAGGAGTTCCTCTGGGAGGTGATCCAGTAAATGCTAGCAGGGAAGAAAGGAATTGAGAGAGAAGAGGAAGAAGTCAGTGCAGGATAACGCTCATAAAGAAGCTCCTGATAGTGACATTTAAGGTTCTATATTCCTGGCCAACTTCAGGAGATGGTGCTGCTGAATGGATCCCAGAGTTCTCAGCAGGTTCCACTTGATTCTACAGGCCACAGGGAGCCACAGAGGTTTCAAGCGGGAGAACAGAAGAATGGGCATGTGTTTTTGAAAGATTACTTTGACACCTATGTGGGGAAGAGTTTATCTTACCCTTTGGCAAGAGAGGTAGAAAATGGAAACGGGATGCCTAGCTAAGCTGCTTACATTTAAACTTCCAAGACTGGGATGTATCCAGCAACTTCCTTTGGGGTGAGGGAGAGGGGGTTGAGGAAGGGGTGGAAAAATCAAGGAAGAAAGTAGCATTCAGGAAACAGGTCCAAGGTGGGTGAAGCAAGTACGTGGGCACTTCAGTTACTGGCTCCATCTCCAGACTGTAATAAGGATGCAGAATTTGGCATACAGCTAGGGAAGGGAGGCAGGATCTCCATCAGTGTTTAGGGTAAAATGAAGCCTTGCACATAATGCTTATAAATACCTAAGACATCCAAACTGTCGTCCTGATTCAGCTCAAATTAAATACAGTTATTTTGGAAAGGTTACTGAGCTTGGCTTTTGCTGAAGTATTTCTTCTCCACACTTTGTTTTAATATCGCACTGACAAATTGCCTTCACTTGGAGAATTTATTTCCCTTTAGATGCAGCTCACTGAATCTTACCTGTGAAGTCACAACACTTGAAGGGGGTGACTAGGGTAACTACGTAGAGGGTGGGGGCAGGGGCAGGTGAGAAGGCTGGACGGGGCCATTTCCCATAGAGGCATCTCCTGAGCCAGCTGCAAACGTCTGCCTCCCAGGTGCACCAGCTGTCACCAGCCCACCCCACCCCTCCAGCTAATCACCCTCTGGTATGCCGCAAAGTGGAATTCTGCACGCATGCATGACCAGACTGGGTAATCAACACAGCCCAGTGGTTGTCGCTCAGAGCTTGTTCACCAGCAATCCTCCTCTGAGAGCAAGGATTCCGTTAGCACCTGGCCAAGGAAGACTGCCTTCTAATTCAGCTCTGGGCTTCCAAGGATCTCGTCCTGACAGCCACTAGGCTCTTGTCACTGAGAAATGAACAAAGCGGCTTCAATGCAGAGAAGGCAGCCCTCTGGGTAGTCAGACTCCTAGGAAAAAAAAAATAGTCTGCCCTATTTTGGTCCCTGCTCATGAACTCCCCTGGCAGCAGTGCCTCGGAGATATTTCTGTCCTCGCAGCTGGCACTGGCTTTTCCAATTCATTGAGAAGGAAGCCTGGGGGGGAAAAAAAAAAACAGGTATTGTAAGGGCCTGGAGAGAGGCTAGCTTAGCCAGCTCTTCACAAAGTGGTGGCTTGTGTCAGCCTTCCAGAAAAGTCGATTGATATACAAAGAAGTTCACATATTTACTGCATACAATTCGATGAGTTTGGACATATGCCAACATCACCAGTGTCACAGTAAGACAGTCATCCAACCCCTCCTGGTTTTCTGTAGTGTCTTTGCTTGTGTTTTATTGTTGTTGCTTTGTTTTGTAATATTTTTGCTTTTGTTTTGTGGCGAGCACGTGTGACATGAGACCTACGCTCTTAAAATATTTGGAAGCACCTGACAACAGGCACTAGGTTGTAGGACTTACTCATCCAGCATAACTGAATCTCTGTAACCAATGAATAATCCCACATTTCCCCCCATCTCAATCACGGGGCAACCCCATGGCACACTCTGATTCCGTGAATTTGGCTATCACAGACACCTCATGTAAGTGGAATCATACAGCATTTGTAGTGACTGGTTTATTTCACTTAATCCAATATCCCCCAGAGTCACCCAGGTTGTTGAAAATGCTAAGATTTCTCTTTTCTTTCCTTGGTAGGTATATGCCACATTTTAGGATCAATTCATCTGCTGATGTACACTTGCATTGCTATCAGGAATAAGTAATACTGCAATGAACATGGGAGTGCAGATAGCACTTTGAGCCTCTAATTGAAATTCTTTCAGATATATACCCAGAAGTGTAACCATTAGATCATATGGTAGTGAAGTTTTCAATCTTTCGAGAAGCCTCCGTACTGTTTTCTGTAGCAGCTGCACCTTTTTATATTCCCCCTGACAATATGCAAGAGTTCCGAGTTCTCCTCGTCCTTACCAAGACTTGTCATTTTCTGTTGGCTTTAATTTTTTTATATTTTTTTAGGACAATTGCTATCCTAGCACATGTGGGCGTAGATATGTCCTTGTAGTTTTGACTTGCATTTTCCTGATGATGAGTGAGCAGCGTTGAACATCTTTTTGTTAAACCTGTTGAACATTCATATATCTTCTTTAAACAAATGTCTGCTCAAGTTAATGTTCTGTTTATTAACTGGATTTTTTTTTCCTCTTCAGTTGAAAAACTTCCTTATGTATTTTGGAAATTAACCACTTACTAGGTAGACAATTTGCAAAGATTTTCTTCCATTCTTTGGGTTGCCCTTCTTGGGTTCTGTTGATTTGGTCCTCAGGAGCTTTTTAGTTCTGTGCTGTGCCACTTGTCCATTTAAGCATTTGTTACCAGTGTTTGCATGACATATACCCTGAAAATTATTGCAAGGGCAATATCAAGAAGCTTTTCTTTTCATTTTCTCCCAGCAGGTTTATAGTTTTGGGTCTTACATTTAAATCTTTAATCTTTTGGAATTGATTGTTTTGCATGGGATACCATAAGGATCCAATCTTATTTTTTACATGTGGGTAGGCAGTTTTCCAAACAACATTTATTGAAAAACTCTCTTTTACCTATTGTATATTCTTGGCACCTTCCTAAATATCAGTTTAATGTATATATGTATATTCTGGGCTCTCTAATATATTCCATGGTGAATATATCTGTCATTATGCCAGTACCATACTATTTTTATTACTAGAGGTTTGGAGTATATTTTAAAATCAAGAAGTATTATTACCCCAACTCTGTCCCTCTTTCTCAAAATCATTTTGGTTCTTCTGAGGTTTTGGTGGTATTCTATGAATTTTAGAGTCTTTTTTTCCTATTTTATGAAAAATGACATGGAAATTTTGAAAGGGATGGCATGAATCTGTATATCACTTTGGATAGCATAAATATTTTAACAATGATAACCTTCCAATTCATGAACATGGGCTATCTTTCCATTTATTTCTGTTTCCTTTATTTTTTTCATTATTTTTGTTTGTTTTTAGCATACACTAAAAACAAATTTATTTTTGTTAAATTTATTCCTAGGTATTTTACTCTTTATGATGGTATCGTAAATTGATTGCTTTATTAAATTCTTTTATGAATAGTTCATTGTTAGTGTATAAGAATGCAACTGATTTCTTTATGTTAATTTTGTATCCTTCAACTTCATTGAATTTGTTTAGTCTAACAAATTTTTAGATAGAATCTTTATGGTATTCTACATGTAGGATCATGTCATATGCAAACAAGATAATTTTTTCTAACACGGATGCAAAAATCTTTAACAAAATAAAGTTTGTATTGATGAACAATGGGACACATTCTAAGAAATGTGTTGTTAGGCAATTTCTTCATTATGAACATCATAGCATTCACTTACATAAACCTATTCTACTACATACCTAGGAGATATTGTCTTTACATATCATTGTATATACAGTCTCTCATTGACTAAACACTATCATAACTGTAGCAAATTAAATTCAACAAGACATCAAAAGGGGTATAGATCATGATCAGTGGAATTTATCCTTGGAATTCAAAGATAGTTTACAATAGACAAATAAGTAATTACACTACACCACATCACACGAAGAGAATGAATTATAAAGATTACATGATCAACTCAATAGATGCCAAAAAAGCACTGGGCAAAATTTAATGCCCTTTCATAATTAAAATTCTCAACAAACTAAGTATAGAAGGAATGTACTTCAATAAAATAAACGACAAACCCATAACTAACTACATCAGATTCAACCGTGAAAAACTGAAAGTTTGTTCTCTAAGATCAGGAATCAACAGAAGAGTGCCCATTCTCACATCTCTTATTAAACATAATACTAGAAATTCTAGTCAAAGCAATGAGGCAAGAAAAGTGTAAGGGTTTTTTGTGGTGGTAATGGTGGTGGTGACTCCTCATACTTTGAGAGCGTGTAGATTACAATTTGTTATGATAAAAATAAATCCACTATTTGGCAATCGTAAACTCTCAGAGAATAGAAGTACAGGAAGAAATGTTTCTTTACTTTTCCCATAAAATACCAATTAGTTCACACAATGGGGTTCCTTTAATTGTTGATCTCTCTTGTTCTTTCTCTTTCCAACCCCTTCCTCTTTCTAGTTCCCTAATTTCTGCCCAGGATCAGAAAGTTCCATTCTTGAGAGGGATGGCTGACTTTGTCATGATATTAACACTCTGGGTAGTGACTGTAGGTCTTTTTGCTGAAGAAGCAATCCTACTTGTGGCAAAGAAACTCTCTTCTGGCCTGTATTGGCTTTTTCTTAGAGTATAACTTCAAAGAACTATTGCACAAATACTATCTCTGTTTCATCTTACTGAAAACCACTAATCCTGGAAGGAAGGTAAATATGCAGAGAAGGAAAGAAATGTGTCTTGCTATAACACTGCTGCTGCTGTCATTGCTTTATTTTATTTATTTTATTTTTCAGAAAGGTAGACAGGAATTTCTCTACTCAGACCCAAATTCCAGTAATTGAAAAATGCTTGTCTTTTTGTATAATCGATGTTTAAGTCTCCATTTGTTTTCCAGTGAATAATTCAAAAACATTTTTTTGTGATTGCAAAAGAAAGACTATTAAACATGTATCTTAGTTCAGAAGCCAGTATCCGAAAAATAGTGGTAACAATGTCAACAAGGTGAAGAGAATTGGTTTATAACACATTAAATCCAGGTATTAAGGGAGATGAAAAAACAAATTAGGAACCAAATCATTGGAAAGCTGACGTGAAAGCCGGTTTAGAACTGGAAGCAATACATACTCAAAACTGAGCCTGGAAGTAAATGACATGGAGTTTCTTCTTTCACACCTGCCTGGAGCCAGGATTAGTTTTGGAGTCCTGCGTGCCCCAGGGTGCAGGCTGAATTTAAAGAGAGATATCTGCCTTAGTTTGAGGCTCCAGGAAGTGAGAGTTGATGTTTCTATCACCTGTTAGTAAGAACTTTTTTATTTGTATTTGATTTCAGATACAAATACTCCTGTATCTCTCAAAAGAAATTAAGAATAAAACTTTACAAATTCTGAATATTGCAATGATGGCAGTAATTTTTAAACATGTTTGGATGGAAGTTATTGCTACTTTATTCTCAATTAAAATTTTAAATCTGCTTCTCTTCATTAGTCTGATCCCAGAGAGAGACAATTGTGAGTTCTCAAAATAGAAAAAGAGTCTTTGTGAAACATATATTCTCTGTTTCCAAATTATGGTGTTATGTCTGTGCACAATTAGATCTAACATAAGAGCACTCATCTCTTTATTACATAGCCTGGACCTGCTCTATTTTTCTTTATTTATCAGAGAAGAGTTAGACATTGATCCATTATTTATTTCTGCTCAGAGCACAGTTGAGCCAGTGAATGTTTCTTTTCTCTCCTTCTTTGTCTTACATACAGAAACGGAGGAAAGAGAAGTGGTAGGTGCTTTTGCACAGATACTTCTCTCCTTCATAGGTTTATATTATCTTCTTCACACAGCCAGCAGTATCCTTTAAAACAATGACTCTCCCCCTGTATTATTTTCCCCTTCCCCTCACTTCCTCTTGTATGTAATTTTGGGAGGAAAAATAATACAAGGGGGAGAAATGAATTACAGTAGGGGGGTAGAGAGAGAAGAGGGAAGGGGAGGGGAGGGGAGGGGGGGGATAGCAGAGGATAGGAAAGGCAGCAGAATACAACAGACACGAGTATGGCAATATGTAAATCAATGGAAGTGTAACTGATGTGATTCTGCAATCTGTATACGGGGTAAAAATGGGAGTTCATAACCCACTTGAATCAAAGTGTGAAATATGGTATATCAAGAACGATGCAATGTTTTGAACAACCAACAATAAAAAAAATAAAATAAAATAAAACAATGACTCTCACCTGGGAGTGATTTTGCCCTCCAGAAGACATTTTGCCATGACACTTTGGACTGTCACGTGGGAGGAAGAGGGGTGCTTGCTGGTATCTAGCATGTCAAAGCCAGGGATGATGCTGAACATCCTACAACGTGCAGAAGTTCTTCCACAACAAAGAATTGTCCAACCCCAAATGTCAGCAGCACTGAAATGGAGAAGCCCTCTTTAAAATTTTACTCAGAGCACGTAGTTCTCCCGCTCACATCACTTCAATGGCTTTTCCATGCAACTCGGAATGAAATTCAGTTGTTTTTGAAATTGTGACTATAAATAAAGAAGTAAAAACATACATTAACAAACTACAAAATGTGTTTGCCATCTTCCATGATCTTGTTGAAAAAAAAATTATTAAGTTTAGTGCCAAAAGGGACTATCAGACAAGTGTCCTGTGATTTAGACAGAAGGCTCCAATGTCAAGTTCACAGAGTGTAATAGACACATTAGATGTGGAGGAAGGGCATTCATTGCATGTAATGACTAACATCAAAAAAAAAAAAAAGATAGCAAAAGTAAAAAACCTGAAGGCTCATGAAATAGGACATGGGCTAACTGGGCCACAGGTTTCAGATACAGGAGGAACTTACAAGGTATGTAAGTCAGATGGCAAATTTTCTGGAGAGGACTTTGAAGGTCATAATGAGGTTTTTAGTGATGTGAAGCCACTGAAGATTTTCAGACGGGTAACAAGAAGTTGAAATCTGCATATTATGAAGGTGGTATTTGTTGCTTTTATTTATAGTACAGTGCAATGTGGAATACAGAAGAATGACTTGGAATTGAGAGATAAGAAATTATAAGAATAGTTTGAGTGTGGTGTTATTTATACCTGAACAACTGTTGTGAAGAAGGTGGGAACCAACAGGAAGGCAGGAAAATATTCATGATTTGTGAAAGCTTCAAAATTCTTCCAGCAAGAATTAATAAGGGCTTCATAGGCCAGGAAAAGATCTTAGCACTGAAAATATTAAATCCTAATACTATTGGATTCCCTACTCTGAAAGCTCCATGTTGGGTAAACATCATTCTTTCATTCATAACTTTTTTATTCATCATTAGGTACTTAGTGACTATCTATATGTGCCAGGCAATGTACTAAGTGCTTGCAATGCATCAAAGAAACAAAGCAGATAAATACTTCCCTCATTGAGTTCATATGCCAGTGGAGTCCACAGGCTGTAAGTATGTACATAATGAACTAGTAAGGCAGCACTGGTATCCAAGTCTTTCATTTCAGTAGTACTTAGAGCCGACCTAACTCAGTTATCACAAAGAGCAAGGCAAAAACATATTTGAAACATAGATTCAAAGTCTTACCATTTTACTGTTGAGAGAAGACTAATGCCCAAAACACAGAAGTCAGCAAGAGCACCATAAAGTTTACAAAGCATATGCTTATTGGACTTATTGGACTTATTGGACCCTCACAACAACTCTGAATCCTGCATGACAGTGTCTCTGTTACAAGACAGAAAACAGAACTGCCCTGATTTACTGATCTAAGGTCCCAGGACTACGAGGCAAAGGCAGAACTTGCATCCCTCTTTACTCTCTAGCCATTGCATTTTTCCCCTTTTTTATATTATTTATTCTAATTAGTTATACATGACACCAGAATCCATTTAAATTCATTGTACACAAATGGAGCACAACTTTTCATTTCTCTGGTTGTACACGATGTAGAGTCGCACCATATGTGCAGTCATACATGTACCTAGGGTAATGATGTCCATCTTATTCCACCATCTTTTCTTCTCCCATACCCCCTCCCCACACCTCCTTCCCCTTTTTGCCCTATCCTAAGTTCCTCCACTCCTCCCATGCTCCCTCACCCAATGCCATTATGAATCAGCATCCACTTATTAGAAAGAACACTCAGCTTTTGGTTTTTTTTTTAGAGATTGGCTTACTTCACTTAGCATGATATTCTCCAATTCCATCCATTTACTTGGAAATACAATAATTTTATTCTCTTTTGATGCTGAGAATTATTCCATTGTGTATATATACCACAGTTTCTTTATCCATTCATCTCTTGAAGGGCATCTAGGTTGGTTCCACAATTTAGCTATTGTGAGTTGTGTTGCTGTAAACATTGAAGTGGCTGCATCACTGAAGCGTGTTGACTTTAAATCCTTCAGGTATAGACCTGGGTTAAATGCTAGTTCCATTCCATATTTTCTAAGGAATCTCCATACTGTTTTCCAGAGTACTTGCACCAATTTGCAGTGCCACCAGCAACATATGAGTGTTCCTATTGCCCTCCATCCTCTCATACACCAGGAGTAGACATTTCTGTTGCCCCCCCTCCACCTTAGCTGGATGCAGCAGTGCATGCCTGTAATCCCAGCAGTTCCAGAGTCTGAGGCAAGAGGATCTTGAGTTCAAAGCCAGCCTAAGCAAAAATGAGGTGCTAAGCAATTCAGTGAGACCCAGTCTCTAAATAAAATGCAAAATACCATGCAAAATGGGCTGGGGGTATGACTTAGTGGTCAAGTGCTCCTGAGTTCAATCCTCGGTCCCTCCCCCACCCCGCACTGCCCAAAAAGTATAGACATTAAACTTTTGAGAATTGAGTTAATGCTGGCTCTGACTTTTCTGAGTATTTAACTAGGATTCATTTCTTGAAATTTGGTTAAAATTATTTTGAGGTGTTTTATTTTTTCCCTCCATCGATCACATTTTCTTTCGTATTTTATTTTTCTTTCTTATCATATCTCTGCTATGGTCTGGGAGACTTGCTTATCAATCCTCGTCTCCTGATCCTTTCTTTAATTCTAATTCTTCTAATTCTTTCTTTAGCTGTATTTACACTACTCTAATCTGCCCACTGAGGTGTTTATTTGTTCATTTATTGATTGAGCTTTATTTTTGTAAATTTGTATTTAGTTATTTTAAAATTATTTCTATTTTCACAGAATTCTCAAGGCTTCTGTACCTTACTTTATCTCCAAGAACATTTACAAGTAGTTGATTTAACATCCATATCAAACTACTCTATTTTTAGAAACTCAGTGCCCATGATTTCTCTAATTGGCTCAATCATTTCATTATTTTTTATGTCATCACGTTTTCTTGTGTTTTTTGTAATTTTGTCCATGGAAAAATCTTAAGTGGTCCTCAGAAAAATAATTCTAAGGAAATTTCAAATGTTCATAAGTTTTGGAGAAATCCCTAAGGGGCAAAGTATTATGATTAACCTCGCTAAGACTGAAGAGGAATCAATTGCAAACCAGTTTTTACACTAGTTTCCAGTTCAGAGCTTTTATATATAATAATAGGATATTATTTCAAGACCTGTATGCATATTTGACTCAACATCTTACATTCCGTTTTCCACAGTTAACTCTTATCCAGATATTTGAGGAGATGATTCTTCTATAAAGCATTCTTGAGCTATTAGACTGAATTACTCCAAAAGGACATCTTTTCCTATCAAAGTTTTTTTAAAAAAAAAATGGACCTAGTTACTGTTTCAAAAATATAAGGGGTATGAGGCTTGAGACCTGTCTCCATGGAGGTGCTTATACACTGGTCTCAGAGCCATATAACCTATATAACTCCTCTACAGGCCATGCAATTTCACACATATCTGGAATTGCCTGTTACATTCCCATGCAACAGTTCTTATATATTTTTAAAATATTTACAATTGTGCTATATTTATGTTATGATGATGATGATTATAATTTTAATTAAACACTTCTGTGAGTTTGGAATATATGGGAAGAGTCCTAAATAATTCATTTGTCCATCTTTATAAACAGCAGATCTGCCTTTACTGTTTTGGAGATGGCATTTTTATTTATTGTCTCAATTATGATCCTGAGGTCAATATAATCCACTCTTATTCTCTAGACATCATACAATGTATACATATAACATTAGGTGAAATGTCAGAACTTAGATGATGAAGTTATAGTGAACAAGTTAAAGACAGAGGTCAACCTGTTGAGGCAGTCTGGACAATGATCTCAGTGGACTTCTCCTTGAGAGGCTACAAACCAGAACTGCCCACCTTCTCATTGTTGAGACGGAAGGAAAATGAAGGCAGATGTTTCTCAGGAAAAAAAAAAAAACAGGAACACCAGATTCAATGTTGAAAGCTGCATTAACTTTCCCCCACTTTTCTTAAGGGACCAAACAAATAACTTTGTGATTATTTGCCAACAGTTCATAATACCTTCTTATGAAGAAAAGAACAAAAAACAACATTTGGGGGAAACACTGACATCTCGGATCCTACATCTAAAAATAGGCTTTTCACAATCTTTAAAAAACAAATGCCAAATGACTCCTTTGATATAAGGGGAGTAACCAAGGACAGGGTAGGGATGAAGAGCTTAAGAAGAAGATTAACATTAAACAGGGATGAGAGGTGGGAGGGAAAGGGAGTGAGAAGGGAAATCCCATGGAAATGGAAGGTGATCCTCAGGGTTATACAAAATTACATATAAGAGGAAAGGAGGGGTAAAACAAGATAATACAAGTGGAAGAAACGATTTACAGTAGAGGGGGTAGAGAGAGAAAAGGGGAGGGGAGGGGAAGGGAGGGGAGGAGAGGGGAGGGGAGGGGAGGGGGTATAGTAGAGAATAGGATAGACAGCAGAATACATCAGTCACTAGAATGGCAATATGTAAATTAATGGAAGGGTAACTGATGTGATACAGCAATCTGTATACGGGGTAAAATTGGGAGTTCATAACCCACTTGAATCAAACTGTGAAATATGATATTTTAAGAACTATGTAATGTTTTGAACGACCAACAATAAAAAAAATAAAAAATAAAAATAAAAATAGGCTTTTCAGCTTGAGCTATCTCTCCATAAGGATTGAAAGTGGATAAACTTTCTTCTCATCTGAGAGCAACCAGAAGACATGCACAGACACTTTCCTGATCTGAATGCACTTTTGTAGCCAAAATTCAGTCTTCAACAAGCTTTTCAGACTTCCAGTTCTGCCAAAATAATAGAATAACCATCAAAGAATCCTCGCTAAAACATCTAGAAAGTCTATAAAAATGGACTGAGCATCCTTTAAAGTCACAGTTAAGATTTTGAGAAAGCGAGGAGATTTCTCAGAGACTAGATAAAAGAGAATACTGAAAACTGTCAATGGAAGGAAGTGAACTGAAGTCACAGTGGCTCTAGAAGGTACTACCTGCCACGATCATCTCTGTTTCATATTGTTACATTTTATTACCACAGGACATAAAAAGTTGGACCCATGGGAAACAGGGAGATGGAATTGACTACTATTTAAAGCAGCTGGATTGGTAAAAATAGACCAATGAGGCTTTGTCACTGTTTGGTTTTGAATAGGAAAACAGGTCTCCCTTAATAATTCATAATTATGAAACCATGTCATATGTAGATTAGGAGTCCAAATTATACACATACATAGTATGTGGTCTTCTAAACAAAGACATTAAAATGGATCCCAATTTGTAATATCACAAAGTTCTAGGAAGAGGAAAATTCAAAAGTACCATAGAACAATGTATTTTAGGTCAGGTGCTTACAGGATTTCCACAGAAAGAATATCTGAGGGAGCTCTCACATCATAAAGGACATCAGGAAGCAAAGCACTGTGAGCTAAATTCAGTGCACCTGGACACACACCCACCCACCCACCCCCCCCACACACACACACACATGAACACACACACACAGTATTAAGCTACCAAGAAAATCATATTACAGAATAATCCTATTATAAATAATTTTATTTAAATGAGTAATAATAAAAAGAAAGAAATTAGGGAATAAAAAGTAACCCATGAATTGAGAACAGACATTTGAAGAAAAACCATATAACACTTCTATCAATAAAAAGGTATATCATTTCAGTTCAAACTCAATCAATGGATTAACAGGTAGATTGGACACAATTGCAATGGTAATGGCTGGTGATCCATTGCAAACACTGCCCTTTCTCTCACCTCTCCTCAAACCCTACCAGGCACATGGTAAATCTTCCCTCTGCCTTCTTTGCCCTCCTTTCATTTTTTGTCCTTCAAGATTTTTCTCCTCTGTATTTTTCAGTTATCTTCAATTGTGTCCAATCTACCTTAAGAACGATTGAGGGTATTGACAATCATCCATATGGAGACACAGTGTAGCAGAACCTCCACACTCCAAAGCCTCTTAAGAAGGTGGCTGGTGGAGGAAACATTACAAAAACAGGCTGGAGATGTGGCTCAGTGGTTAAGTGCCCATAAGTTCTATCCCCAGTACCCAAGGGATTTTTAAAAAGAAGAAGAAGAAGATGCTATGCAAGTAAATACTTACATTCAAAGAATTTTACTCTTAGAGGGAAAAATAATGTAAACAAACAAAAGAACAACAAAAATAGTCAGGTAAAGGTGTTATTTTTATGCACTGGTTCTGAATAATCCAAAATAATTTGCCATAGGCACTGGGTTAGATTCATCCCCTTCCTGTCAACGAGCCCTGAAGAGTCCAAGCCAGTCTGCGTATGTGCCCCGCATAGAGGTGACGGAGTGAACGCTACCATGGGGAGGGGAGGACGGAGAAGTGACTCTTTCCCTGCCTAGCTCCACACAAACAACACTGTATGTATCTGTCTCTATGAAATAATTTCATAGTTATCATTCTGTTCGTTTTTGTTTGATAGTTTTATAATTTAAAGAAGTCATTTTGAAATGACTTCTTACAAAGATAAAATAAATACAGATGCTAAGCTCAATGTGTGACTCCACAACAAAGAAACACAGGTCAAAGGACACCCATTCATGAAATATACATGAAGTAGAGCAAAGCAGTAAGGACAGGGGCAGATGGGAACAGGCCTGATTGGGAAGACAGGTTGGTCTGAGTCCGTTACCTCGTAGTTCTGAAAATCACCAAGAATGTGAATATAAAAATTTTCACATGAGGATTTGTGTGAGTACTCTATTCTTCTGAAATAAGTAACCAGAAATTTCACGGTTTAGCTCAACACAAGCTGACTATCTTTCAGTTCTAGAGGTCACACCTCTGATATTTTGTCTTACTAGAAGAAAAGCAAAGGATTTGAAGGGCCCCATTCCTTCTAGAAGCTCTAGGAGAGATTCTGGTCCTTATGCATTCAAGTTATTGTCAAGATTCATTTTATTATGGTTATAGAACTGAGGTCCCCAATTTTCCGCTGTTAGCTGAGGGTCATTCCCAGCTTCTAGAGTCTGTTTCTATTCCTTTATTTGTAGTCCCCTTCTTCCATTATCAAAGCCAGCAACAGCGCTGGCTCTTTCTTAACCTCTTTGGAATAACTCCTCTTTCTTCTTCCGTCTCGCCTCTCCGACTCACTCTCCTGCTTTCTTCTTCTACTTTCCCTGAAAATGTAAGGTTGATTCACCTGGAATACTCCAAGACAATCTCCCAGTCTCAAAGCCCCTTCCCTTAATCACATCTGCAAAGTCCCTTTTACCATGACAGGTGACACATTCACAGATTCCAGAGTTTAGAGTGAGGGAACATCTTTGAGGGGGCTGTGATTCTGCCTTCCACAGCATTGCTACTGTGATTTTTAATGGAATTTTAATGGAATGTCTTGCAGAAGTGGAATCAAAATGCTGAACATTTATAAGAAATATCTCAGTCCACTATCTCAGAATCAACTAAGAGTGCTATTTGTAACATTTGCACAAATTGAAAACAGTCCTCCCTACCTAGGTCCACTTTATATTTTATAACATCTCAGTACACAGAAGGACTTGTACAAAAGGAAGGTCTTAGTTCTATTCTCCCTGCACCTCAAGGGAAACCGTTTTAGCAGTAACGAAAAAATTTTCACAGTGGATGGCCATGCATTATTCTCTCTGCCTAACAATGGTCATCTCCCCAATACCAAATTCTATTTACCATACGTATCAGACCCATATGGCTTAAGATAAATATAGAAGCTATCATCTCCAGACTGAGATTTATCTTAATTTTGTTTACCAAGTCTGTATCAAAACCAGATGCATTATTGCTTGATTTACTGAAATTCAAACCTCTCTACTAAGTGAATAAGAATATAAGAAAGCTCTAGGCAGCAAGGTTCTAGTCTCTCTGCCTCTAAACCCCTGATCCTTGGTTATGTCACTTCATTCCATGGGTTTTTCTCACTTGCAAAATAAGAGAGGAGTGAGAAAATATTTTCTCAGGTCATTTCCAGTTCTGCAAATCAATGTGATTAACTATATCAGGTATTTAATCCAAAAGAGTCCTTGAAATCTCTCCTTCTTATTGGCATTCCCGATTTATTCAAGACCTGAAGGAATGACTATATTTTAATATTTAAAAATATATAATAATTTATGCTACTAACTATGGGAAATTGCATTTTACTTTTTCCAACTCATCTTTTGAAAAGTTATTTCTCTGACCTTTGAAAAGAAGAAAATGCATATTTCTTCCCCACGGAAGAGTCAGCGTAGTGTCAATGTCAGAACACGGGATCTCTCCACTCCAGACTCCCTGGGCTCGGTGCCCAAGTCTCCCTTCATTGTACAGCTGCAGACAGGCTTCTTAACCTCCTCCGGCTACTGCTTCCTAGTCTGCAAAGTGAGAACAATGACAATAGCTGAATCACAAGGACACGAGGTAGAGTAAGTGAACGAATACAGAGTTCTTACTGCACAGCTGACATACAGCAAAGGTTTAGTTTTTATAGCTGAAGGCTCTACCTTCAAATGGTCATCAGCCCATTCTGCAGATTGAATCTATTCTCAAATGCATGGATTCCTCCAGCCGATGACACATATTCAGCAGAAGTAATAGCAGAAAATATAAGGAAACACATATAAGTGATGGTAAAGCTTAATAGAGCTAAAGTTGGGGAGGTTTTTGTTCTTGTTGTTGTTGTTGTTGTTATTGTTTTATTTTGATTTTGCATGCATCTTAAGCCTGTACGAGTTTGTAAGCAAGACTTGGATCTGTCAGAACAAAAGTCTCTGGTTCCAAAATTAAGGCCTATGATTCTGTACTAAAAATACAGAGGAATGGGATGATGGCCATAAGCAAGCAGACTGTGCTTGGGAGCCCTTGGACATGAGCTGTCAGGGATGCTGAGGCCAAGGCTCAGGCTTAAGATGCCATGTCAAGAGTTGAACTGCAGCCTCAAAAGAGGAACCACCCCGGGGCTGGGGATGTGGCTCAAGCGTTAGCGCCTGGCATGCGTGCGGCCCGGGTTCGATCCTCAACACCACATACAAAGGAAGATGTTGTGTCTGCCGAGAACTAAGAAATAATAAATAAATATTAAAAATTCTCTCTCTCTCTCTCTCTGTCCCCCTCTCTCTCGCTCTCTCTTTAAAAAAAAAAAAAAAAAACAGAGGAACCACCTGTCCTTCCCTCCAAAGTAGACCTTCACCCCCAATGGCAAGTCTGTGGCACCAGCAAGCTGGCAAATCACCTTCTGTCACCCTCTTCTCCAAGGGTGGGTCTCCAGGTTTAAGCCTACCCTGAAGTAACAGGAAGGAACAGATGTGACCATCCGATCAACTCATAGTTTCTTCTGGGTCTTCCCAAGGTGAAGAGAAGTCCCTGATAGAAAATCTTGGTAGTGATAGTCAAGACAGAGACAGTGCCGGCAGTGTTAAGAAGAAACATTTTAATGTTCAGTAACAGCACTTTCCCTAAGCAGCACCTTATATAACCCAACCCCTATGACAAACACATCTGTGAGGTGGGAGTATTTGGGCCATACTCTAGGGAGCAAAACCAAGGCCACCTAGGTCAAGCAATAAGCCCAAAGTCACAAGATTACTTAATTCTGCATCTGAAATTAGAGAATACCCAGACAGTGACATTGACCACTGTACTTTGCTGACTCTACAGAGATTTGGAGTGGAGGTTCTCCGTGCCTCACCCTCTGGGGGTATCTTTCCCTTGTCTTCTTTTTCTTTAGCACCCAGGTTCTCATACTGTTTACTTATGAAGGGCTCTGCTCCAGTGATTAAGGACTGAAAGCGGGTAATTACCCTGTGATTTGCAAGCGTTGCAGTGGCTGGTATTTCTCCAAGCAGTATTGCCGTATAAATATTACCTGTGCGCTGTGTCAGCTTATTGCCCACCTTGAGAGCAATCTCCCTGTTAGTTTTATGGCACATTAAGTCTCCTTTTGGAATGAATTGGGTTTGTACGACTGGGATTGGTTACATCAGAATAAAAGAGTAAACAGCAGGGATGACTGGAAAGCTATAAAACAGAAGCATGAGGGGAAGGGATGGGAAGGAGGAGGGAGTGTTTAAAGGAGAGGTTTCCAATGATAAACTCAGGAATGCGGTGACAGTCTGAGACCCTTATACTTAATGCAGAGACTGTCACTGTTACAACAAGGTGTGAGTCAGAGGATGAAATAACACTTAGCCCAGCAGGAAGGAAATTATCTGGGGTTGGGGAAGAGAAATGTGAATATTTGTTAAATGTCTGTCCTGCTTTGCCCTATACCTTTATTTTTTATTTTTTTTTTAATTTTTTTTATTGGTTGTTCACAACATTACAAAGCTCTTGACATATCATATTTCATACATTAGATTGAAGTGGGTTATAAACTCCCAATTTTACCCCAAATGCAGATTGCAGAATCATGTCGGTTACACATCCACAATTTTACATAATGCCCAATTAGTAATTGTTGTATTCTGCTACCTTTCCTATCCCCTACTACACACACTGTCTTGCAGGGCCCAGTCTGACACCTCTGGAGGTCTCCCAGTTTGCCTCCCTACCCCTCAGCCCTTTACCACTATCAATATACCGTCAAGGTCAACAGCCAGGGAACAAGATAAAGAGGGACTTAAGTCCATGTGCCACGCTCCTACCATATTACACAATGTGTGGACAGGTGTATTCCCTCTGCTAACTACTGGAAGTTACTCTGTAACTACTGGAAGTCAGAAAACAGAAAACGTATTGGGGGGCGGGGCGGCTTGGTATGCCTGATACAAATATGAAGCTTTCGATAAATATCTGTTATTCAAAGAAAATAAAGAGGATGTACAGAGCAGGAAAGCGCATTCGTACATATGTAACAACATTGGATTTCTTGATATAAAATTTTGGTATAATAGTTGGGCCTTTCAAATACAATTTCATCCAGTAATTTCAGAACACTGGGGGCCTGGAATTGAGTCAGAGTCCATAACTGAAAATATCTGTTGATTTTGAGATTGATTTGGATTACAGGTAGGAGTTTATAATACACAGAAAATAAAACAGTATTTCTTCTCTCTATGATGTCTCATTAAATGAAGGGGAAAAAATGAGTGGTATTATGGTTTGGATGTGATTTGTCCCCCAAGAGCTCACGTGTGTGACAATGCAAGAAGGATTGGAGGAGAAATGATTGGGTTACAGCCTAGCCTAATCAGTGAATTGATCCCTGATAAGATTAACTGGGTGGTGACTGCAGGCAGGTGGGCTGTGGCTAGAGGAAGGGGTTCACTGGGGACGTGGCTATGGGGTATATATTTTGTATCTGGAGAGTGGAGTCTCTCTCTCTGCTCTCTGATCACCATAGGAGCTGCTTCCCTCCGACACACTCCATCACCATGATGTTCTGCATCACCTACAGCCCTGAAGAAGGGAGCCTACTGTCTATGAATGAAGACCTCTGAAATTATGAGCCGCTGAATAATTTTTTTTTCCTTTACTGTTGTGCTGGTTGGGTCCGTTAGTCACAGTAGCGAAAAAGCTCACTAATACCAGTGGTTAAAAAAATCTTTAAAAAGAAAAGACTCAAAGACGGGTTACTTTGTTTGTTATTTTAAAATAAGATAAATATTACAAATGAAAATGGAAACTTATGGGAGAAAAGAAGGAGGATATAGAGGTCAGAAAGAAGTTACAAATTTCTAAGTACATCTTTGTTTATATTTTTAATCTTGGTATCAAATAAATATTTAACATAATTTGAGTATAAAAATTTAAAAACAGTTCATAAACATTGAGATTATAATGAAATAAAGAAATCTGTGAATAGAATTGGTCTCATAACTGTACACAGAAAAATTAATTTGAGTGACTTAAAGACATGTTTATTATCTTGAATTTCATTAGTAAAATAAATTCCTAGGACATTAAGTCTATTTTTTTAAAAAAATCTTGGTAACCATCCATTTATGGTAACATTAATAATGATGTTATTGTTATTCTGAGATTGTTATATATTCTGGATTTTAAAAAATTAGTAATTATGATGGTGACATTGGGAACCAAGATTTTTGATGAAAGAATTAATATAGATCAAAGACTGAAGACATTAAATTAAAATTTAGTAGCCCTAAACTTTAATTGAGATTATCATGAATTCATTATCTGTTTTAACTTTGAGCTTTCCTCACTCTAATGAAACACATGGAATAATCAACTTATAAGAGAAAATGTTTATTTGAACTCACAATTCTGAAGGTTTCAGTCATTGATAGAATATTGCCACTAATAGATTACGTTGGGTCTCTGGTGTGTGAGTAGAAGAGCAAAGGCAGGAACACATTGCAAACTGTTCACTTCATGGCCAGAAAGCAAAAGAAGAAAAACAAGAGATCAGGTTTTTGTTCCCTTGTTGGGCCTAACCGCCCCTACTTCACCCATCTCCTAAGTTTCCATCACTTCCTGATAAGACCACCAAGAGGACAAACAGTTTAGTTTAACAAATGATCCTTTGGGAGGACAATCAACATCCACACTATAGCAATGTTTAAATAAACATATATGCAAACAAATGTACAAATATATCTCTGTACAGAGAAACACATATACACATATATATAAACACATATACATATATATATATATACATATATATATACACACACACACACACACACACACACACTCACACACAGACATGCACATGTGTGGATATGTATGTATATATCCCTCCCCTAA
This sequence comes from Ictidomys tridecemlineatus, assembly GCF_052094955.1. NCBI lineage: Eukaryota > Metazoa > Chordata > Mammalia > Rodentia > Sciuridae > Ictidomys > Ictidomys tridecemlineatus. The sequence goes on along the minus strand of NC_135479.1, from coordinate 27,353,733 downwards.
TTCTGTCTATTGAAAAGTCCTAGAAACTATGACCAACCCAGAAGCCATGAGCATCCTTACCATGAAGATATCACAAAGATACCAGGTCTCTTTGGAAAACTGTTGATTCTAAATCTTGGATAGAAATTGTACAAGATTAGCCTGAAACATCTCATCAGTTTATAAATCAAGAAAGTTATCAAACATGGATCTGCTTTTTCATTTATCTATATATTCTAGAAGCAAAGATAAATGATGTCTTATTAATTATTGTCTTATCTTTAAATTAGTTCCTCCCCTGCCCCCCCACACATGTCATAAATTTATAGCAGGTTAATGTAAACATGACTACATCTGAAGGAAGGGAAATGACAAAACCACCAAAAATCCATTTGGAAAATTAAAATCTGCCCTTTTAATGTAGCATAGAATCTGTTCAAATCCACTCTCAATTAAAACCACTGCTATTGACGACTAATTGACATGAAGTCTTAGCCATTCCCATTCAGTTTTTCATTTTAAATTTGTTTCAAATATTCATTTTGGTTCATTTTTGCTTTGTTCAGATTCCATGTTCTGCTTTTCAATACTAAGTTAACTAAGCATAGAATAATTGTTATGTCTTTACTAAAATCAATAAAAGTCTTATGTTTCCTTTAATAGAAATTACATATAGGTGAAAATGGATGAAGTCTTCTGCTAGAATATTTCAATTACACAATGATACATATAAGATGTACATATCTTACCTCCCACATTTAATAAAATAATTTTTCTGTTTTAAAAAAATGGCATTTAAATATATTGGATGTTTTATTAATTGGTGCATAAATGTTCACAAATGTCAGCTCATTATTGGAAGCTGATTTTAGTAGTATAAAATAACCAGCTGTTTTCTATTTAATGTTTCTTACTTCGAATTCTACTGAGCTGAAATAAAAAATTTCACCTATGCCCTCCTTCCCTTGCTACGTTTCTCTTAAGAAGCATAGGATTGAACTTTGCATTTTTACCCAGTCAGCAAGTTGGGTGATATAGTTTCAGGGATAGTTCCCCTCAGTCTGTAGAATTTCTGCAGGGATTAATGTCCCTAAGTCATAAAAAGTTGCAATAAGATACAATAAAAGAGGAAGAGCCTGTTGTCTCTTAAAAGATGAATGTTTTAAGTGTGGCTTACAGACCACCCATGCCAGAATCACCTCGGATGCTTTTTGAAAAGGAAGGAGGGAGGACCTCACCTAAGACATAGTAAGTCTGAATCTTTGGGATATTGAGTCTCAGTGTCTACATCTTCAACAAAATCTACAGACAAGTCCTATAGTCATGAGAGCTTGAGAATCACTGTCCAAAATTATAATGGAAAACAATCACTAAAATAAAATCTTATTTTACATATTTAGATGATTATAAGTGAAATGCATTCAAATTAATTTTTTCTCTGAGCACAGAGAACTAATAAGAGGCACTGAACAATATTCATGTGTAATGCTCAATTTGAATTGTCAACTGATTGGGTTAAAAGATGGCGAGGATTAAGAGGATTACAGGTGTGTAGATGAGGGTGTGTCTAGGAATGATTGGCATGTGGGATAGCCAACTGAAATGGAGACTCTCCCTAAGCATGGGCAGCACCAACAAATAGGATGATAGCTCAAATGGGATAAAAATTGGAAGAACAGGGAAGCAGCAGTAGATGCAAGCTGGATTCTTCTAGAATGGGGTTCTTGATTGCTGCTGCCATCCTCTGGGGATATCAGACTCTCCTTCTTCACTCTTCCAAAGCAGACTCTGCCACTGATTCCCCAGAAACCCTCCATCTCAGACTAGGATAACACTGTTGGTTGATTCCTCTTGTTCTGGGGCTGGAGCCTCTTGGACTGTGCAGCTACTGGTTCTTCCAGCTCTCCAGACTGCAGATGGCCATTGTGGACTATCCAGCTTCTGGTCATGTGAGCCAACCTACTAAGTCCCCTTTTTATAATTATACTTCCTGTTGATTCTGTTCCTCTAGAGAACCCTGACTAATACATTCATGGAAAGATTTTTTTTTCTATTTCCTTTCTTAATAACTCATAATATGAGAAGACAAAGCGATGGCATAGTATTCAAATTTGCCCTCTCTTGTGTTCTGGATTTTTCTCCCATTTGTCCAGTTGTTCCCCACTTTCTACCTTCAGTCCCTCATTTACTTTGCTGCTTTCTTATCTGTACTTCATGATTCTGACTTATGGGATTTTGGTATAACAAAGCCTCCTTTTTTCAGATTTTTTTTTTCAAAAGAGAGAAGACACCACATTTGAAATGATAATAGTGGATAGCATGCTCTGATGAAACAATCAAATTTTCATGTTTTTTTAAATTCCTATGTTCAATTCTGTTGAGTTTCAATTTATCAGGCCAAATATCTCAGTACTTTTGTTGTCAATCAATGAAGCTATAATATGTAATTCAATCATCACAAATCTCTTGCCCTACTGAAGAAAGTTTTGCTGACTTTTTAATATTTTGACTGAAGGAATTCAATATTTTCAAACATATAATGGTGTATAATAACTAATTGAGCCTCTTTCTTCTAAGAATTAGTGAGAAGAATGTTTGTTTGTTTATTCTATTTTATTAGGCCAATCATCAAAATGGTACTCTGTAAGCTTTAAATAATGTTTCAAATTATTTAGTACGTTCCTAATAGGATTCCATATCCTTTTCCTGTGGGTAATATTTGCCTTCTAACTCCCTGTGTGGGGGGGGAAATCCCCTTCAATGTCACTAATGGATTCAAAATACCTACTAGCAAATAAAGGTTCTGTTTAATCCTTATAGACTTAGTACACATTAAATAAACGAATCTTTCGATAGCATCTAGTTTAACACTTTCACTTTTACATATAAAGAAACCAAGGTACCCAGAGATGGGAAATGTTATGGTTTTGGATATGAGATGTTCCCCCCAAAGCTCCAGTGTTAATGATGCCTGGAGGTGAAATGATTAGATTGTGAAAGTTTAAGATCATCTGTCCAACCCAGTTTGAAGGGAATGGGTGGTAACTGTAGGCAGGTGGGACATGGCTGGAAGGAATTAGTCACTGGGACCATGCCCTGGAAGGGTATATCTTCCAGGAGATCCTTTCCCCCTCCCCTCTGCTTGCTGACCCTGACATGAGCTGAGCAGAAGTTCCTCCATTGGACCCTCCTGCCATGATGTGCTGCCTCATCATGAGCCTTGAACAATGGAGTCAGCCATCTATGAATTGAGACCTCTGAATCTGTGAGCCCCAGAAAAACTCTTCCTCCTTTGAATTGTTCTGGCCAGGTATTTTGGTCATCAGATGTAAAACTGACTGGAATAGGAAATTTATTACTCAAAACCAAATTAATAAGGATAAAAGTTCAGAAAGTATCTGACTTATTAGTCCAGCACTCCATTAGCTGTGCCATGTCACCACGGGGATGTTTCAGGATATTATATTTTACATTTCAATGAAAATTTCCTCGGATTCTTTGCAATTCCCTGTGTCTGTGTTTCACAATAGAATCCTTAGCTCCTCTTTTTCCTCCTTCCGTTACATCCATCAGCAAGTCCCATAAACACTACCCTAGAAATACATCCCAAATCCAAACCTTTTCCTTTTCCAAAACCCCAACAGCTCTTGCCCAGTCTGTAGCTGTGGATTCTCCCACGATATCACTCTGCTTCTGCTTGCCATGCCCTCCCATCGACATTGTCACCCGAGTCAATTCTCTACACCTTTGTCAAAACCAATGCTGTTCTCAAAGTGATGAGAGTCTTTGATCAAAACACTCGAATGGATTCCACATTTCTGTTGGAATAGAGTCAAACACATTATCACTGTCTACTGGATTAGATAACATCTGATGGGGGCCTGTATCCTTAACCTCCCTCTGATACTACACTTTCCTGTTGATCATTCGAGTAGAGCCACAGAAGTCTCTGGTGGTCTGTCACACATGCCAACCTCATTTGCTGCTGGATCATTACACTTGCTATTAGCTCTGCCATAAATGCTCTTCCTTCAAATTCCACTGGCTCATTGCCTTGCTTCGATCAGCTCCCTAGTTAAATATCAGCTTCTTAGCAAAGCCTTACCCAATGTCAAAAAGCTGTTCCTTCCTCAACTACCCACTATTACCTTCCTCTCTTTTCATCTTCTGTGTTGCATCGGTAGATCTGATATTTAATTATATACTAATACATTTGTCACTCCCCAACTAGAATAAAAGCCTCACGAGAACAAAAACTTTGCCTTCTCTCTAGTATTTCCATTGTATGTGTCTCTAATGTCAGACTATCTGGAGCAAGTCTGTCATATAGTAAGACCTTAATTCATATGTATTGAATAGTTAGGTAAACATCATTGTTTCTTTCACTGTCTGGCAAAAACAAGTGCACACACACACACTGATGCAAACACACACAGAGATACACAACCTATTCTGCAGACCACATTTGAAGTATGACATTTAGTCCTGGGCATTTTTTAATAGGTTAAAAAAACCATGCTATGCATGCTTTAAAAACTGATTCAGAGGGAGTGATAAAAATTTCTTTGAAAACCAAAAAAAAAAAACTTGCAACTTAGAAGAAGATAAATAGAACATGGATGTAGCCTGGATAGATGGAAATTTTGGAATGAAAATTACAGGAAAATAAATTATATTTTCATTGTAAGAAAGGACTTAAACACATAAATAACCAAAGGCAGAACTCCAGATGTGCAAGCACCTCCTAGACAATCCTTGATGGGCACAGCTGTAGAAAAGTTCTTCAGCACTAAATAGGTGGCTGCAGGAAGTGGACCCATAGCTCTGGTCCGGATTCAAGGTCCTCTAATACAGGAATTTCACCCAGGCTATTGCTATTCAGAATATTTAGGACATGTTCTCTTAGTAATTGCTTTCAAAGTCTGTAATTCATTCCTTAGAATATACTAATAACTGACAAATTTAAGTTTGCTGAAGAAAGTAAGTGATAAAGCTTGTTGATGCACTTTCTATTTTTAAAAAAACTGATTGTAACTGTAATATAGCTGTTTTATTTTGAAATGACTTTTTAATCCAATTTCAAATGAGAAGATTTCCATATTATTTTGAGAAATGAGAGAATTATTGAAAAAAATGCTTTCTGAGGCTCTTCCTTTGAAGAACAAAATTATTTGAACCTGTGAATTCTGAATAAAAAGATAAGCTATTTTGGGGCATGGTAGCACAGGCCTGTCATGTCAGCAACTGGAGAAGCTGAGGCAGGAGGATCACAAGTTCAAGGTTAGCATGGGAAACTTAGTGATACTCTCTCTTAAGTTAAAAAAATAAATTAATTAAGGACCAGGGATGTAGCTCACATGTACAGTCAATACTCATCACTGTAAGAAAAAAAAAATGCAAAAAAATGCACCAAAATTTTTAAACAACATTATAATCTCACCTCTAGTATAACTTTCATTATCCCCTATTATAAATGAAAGATATTTCACTCTTTAATAACATATTCCATAACAATAAATATCATTAGCCTCTCAAGTTTGCTGGTGCATGTTTGAAGATCAGAGATATTAAATGACGTGGCCCATGGTTAAATAGCAAGTCTGAGTGTGAACCAGGTCCCTCACCCGTTTCAGGTTCACAGCCATATTCTTCACCTCTGCTCTTCTAAATGAAGAGCATTCACCAATGCTACAGAATTTCAGGTCCAAGAAAGGCACATGGAAGGAATAATTCCAGATGGTTTGCTTTTTACTTTTCCTTGAGCCAAGATGTATAGGAAGTTTTGTATTCAGCCTCCTTGTTGGAATATTCCAGCTATAAAGCACAATAAAAATGTCAAAAATTATTCTCCTCTTCTGTAATGTGGGCCATTCCTTGCCAGCGTGGGGAAGGCAATGATGGATTTTCAATACACTTTATAAATTGTCACACCCTTGTTATTTTGTTTTCCAAAATCTATTTACATTCCATGACTTTATGTTAAGCTTGGGTTACTAACTCACACATTTATTCTAAACTTAATTGAATTTTTATTACTCATGATAAAATTGGTGTTTTGCATTTTGCACAGTATTTCTCTACTGTGGGTTTTCATAAGGTACAATTATATAAGAATCAGAGCCTGGAGCAGTTAATTATTAATGAATGGAGTCGAGATATTAATGTTTATCTGTAACAAATGAGAAGCTGCATTGTTTCTCTTGCAGACACTAGATTTGGATGCCCCCTTTGCTTGCCTTCACCAGTAAATTCCACTCCCAGGATTATAATCGATAGATTATGTAATATTAAAAAACCATTTAAAATAAAGTCTGTTATGGCTTAGGGGTCTCTTCAACAGCTCAGACAATGCCAGAAAGTTTAGAGGTGAAACCATTGTGTTATGAGACATTTAACCTAATCAGTGGATTAATCCACTGATATGGATTAACGCGGTGGTAACTGTAGGCAGGTACGGTGTGGCTGGAAGAAACAGGTCACTGGGGTTGTGTCTTTGGGGTTGACATTTTGTCCCTGGTGAGCAGAGCACTCTGTTTCCTGATTTCCATGTCCTGAGCTGCTATCTTCCTCAACACCTTTCTCTCATGGTATTTCTTCTCACCTTGGGCCCAGAGCTATGGAATCAGCCTTTTATGGACCAAGACCTCTGAAATCATGAGTAAGAGATACATTTTTCCTTTTCTAAAATTGTCTTGAAGGGTCTTTTTATTACAGAAGTGACAAGGTCTCTGTATATAAGTGCATGTGTGTGTGTGTATAAACATGCACACATTCATACATATTCACATACATAAATATACAAAATGTCTGTACATGACACATATATACATTATATATATACATTGACACATATTTTTTAAATACACATACAAACCTGTACATATGTATGAACATGTGCACTCACATGCATAAATGTATATATATTCATGCATATGTTTACACAACACACACAAAAAGTATTTTAGATGGACTTTTCTCCCCAAGACCAGTTCCTATAAGGAAAATTCACCCAGCCAGTAAGTGGCAAAGATAGGCCTCAAGCCTTGATCTCACTCTCTGATTGCAAAGTCCAGAACACCTAGCACCTCAAGAATGACAATGATGACCTCTGTGCACATAGGGTTTACCCTGCACCAGGGGATTCTCATCTGTTATCTCATTTACTCCTTAAAACAGCCCAGTGGGGTAGATACCAATTCACCTATTACAGACAGAGTCAAGAAAACAAAACAAGATGAAATAAAAGCAATAACAGCAAAAACTCAGATTGGGAGAGGCTAAATAACTTGCCCATGTAAACTTTAAATGGTAGAGCGGTTACTTTAATCAATGTCTTCCAATTCCTTTGAATATCATCTTCTGGATGTTTTTACTCTCTGATGAGAAGAGAGAAAAAACACTTGAGTAGTGTCATATAAACATAGCCTTTAAAAAAAAATACCTGTTTGTGGTAACTTTTCCTTTTCTTCATCTTCCCTGTCCCCTAACCCCATCCAGATAATCAAATACCACTGCATTGCATAGAGATGAAGGAGCTTAAAACAGGATGCATGAGAATTATAATTTGGCATACATTTAGTTTTTGGTAAGTGATAGTTTTTTAAAACTCCTTATTGACATGTTTTATAAACCACATATTGCATTTTCCAATTACAGATTTATGAATATTTAGATTAATTAATCATTACTGAGTACTTACAACGTGTTGAATGCTTTTTATGTGTGCTATTCCATGTCATTGTCTCAAATATATATTTTTGAAAGATGCTTTTATTCTGCTTTTTCAAAAGAAATTGCGGCTCAAGTACTCACTTAAGGGATACTTAAAAATCACACAGCTGGTGAATCAGAGTCTTCAGATTCAAATACCAGCCTTCCCATTCAAGGTGCATTGCCTCTTTATCCACTCTGTTCTCTGCAGTACCTGAGGTTGGCAGACTTAAAGTTCAAGGTGACATCTCTGCCATCAAGCTTTGCCCAACAGCTGTGGTTCATGTTGGGCATTCTTTCTCTGAGTTCCAATCATGGTCCCTAAATGTGTAGGTGAGCTATGTCGCCTCTCTAACTCAGGTGAGCTCATGGTTAAGTCTCTGGTCCAGAAAATATTGCTTCCTTTTTTTTGCACTTGCATTTTTCTTAGGCAGGTTCTAGGAATAAGGAAGAGGCAACATTGTTAGTGCCATCAGCTCTCTGATCTCCACCGGGATTAGAAGGAGGTCTCAGCTACCAGCCCTAGTGGAAAAAGACATTTAGGAGATGCCAGATTTGAAGGTAGGAAAAAGAGACGGTGGGGGAGGCCACTTAGTTTTTCATAGTGCTGCAAGAGCTGAACACAAGAGCAGATTCCGGAAAGTTAAATGCATATGAAATTACTGGTTAGCTATCAGAACCGCAGGTGAATGAGAGGAAAGCGCTGCTTCATGTTCATCAAGGACTGTGAAAAGTAGCTGAGTAGGAGCACTTTCCCTTCCAATCCCCAAAGGAGAACAACTGATACAGCTCTACAACACAAGAGGCTCATTTCGCCCCTTCCAAGCCCTGTCATTGTTGGAATTAATGGGTGTGCCCATCATTCACCAATTAGGCTTTAGTTCCCAATCCTTCCATATTCTGCTTTGATGCTGCCTCTGGGTCTTTACTAAGCACATTTCTCTTTTGTCAACGTGTTCTCTATTAGCTTTTTGCCAACAGGGCATGCTAGAGGGCAATTGGAACACAGGAGGCAAGAAAAAGCACTTGATCCATTCAGTTCTGCATCTGGCTTGTGCAAGGGTTTCCTTGGCAAGAGCACTGTACATTATCAAGCGGTGTCTGATTTCCCTTTCCATTTTCTTCCAGTGCTCCACTGTGTAGTAGTACCAGCTAAGCAGCACGCTGTCCTGAAAGTCTGAATCATAGCTCTGAGCTCTAAGGAGCCAGAACCAATGGGAAACACCCTCTCTTCATCCCAAGTTCTAGATGATCAAGGGCCTCTCCCTAAGGCTTCCACACTCTGATAATTCTAATATCTCTGTGTTTTTTTTCTCCCCAGACATAATGGTGGTAGCTGTTTCTTAGAGTTATTCTGTGTCAATTCATTGTTCTATGTTGCTTTGCCCGTCCCAACACACATTTAACTAACAATCTACACTAATTTCTCTCAGAAAAATTAGCTATTGGTTTTTGTATTCCTGACAGGATCCTGCTTGGGTCTTTGCCTCTGCATCATCTAGTTACTGCTAACGTAACCAGAAATGTCTTCCCCTCAGTGTGGATGGTTAGGTTGAGGTTCTTAAGTTCCCTCACCTGTAAGGACCTTCATTTTAAGTTTCACCATTGCTTCACCACCTGGATAAGGCCTATCCAGGCTGACTCAAGGTTGCACCCTGCTGGTTTAAAGTAGATAGCTAGTGGACCAGCAAAGAAAAGAGGCTATCTTGACAGGAGTTCAGCTGAAAATAGTTTGGGCAAAAGTCAGTCTCTGAACCTTTATAGACTCTACTTCCATATGTCAATGAACCTTATCCAAACTTCTTACATTTGATTTGTGACCCGTTAATTCTACACCTCCTTAAAAATCATTGTAAATAGGGTGTATTAAAATAAATTTTTATTTGAAAATTTTATGTAACTCCTAACAGTACACGAGAAGTCTTTGGAAGCAGCATACAGTTTCTGCTTGAAAAAGCCCTAGTTTCTTTCTTCAATTACTATAGGTTATATTATACTAAATCCAAGAATCCAAAAATCACGTTGGCAACACTTCCAAAATCACCACCACATCCTTCTGAAATGTGCTTACACAGAAGAGGAAAAAAAAAAAAAAGAGCTCATTCTGCACATTTTCTTTCCTATTTAAAAAAAAAAAAGCAAAAAAGATCAGGATGCCAGTTTGTTTCCCCTTTCATGGAAGGGAAAGTAGGGAACAGCCATTAAGAGCTTCTATTTTATTATAAGAAAAGTTGCTGACCTCAAATGAAAGGAACATAATTTTATTGCAATAACTCATCATTTTAAACATATTTAATTTTTCAGTCATGCACATTTAAAATTCATTTTTCCTAGGAAAAAAAGGAAAAGAAAGTTGGAGGTGAAGATCTCATGAAAATGAAAGGGAGATCTGTGGAGAAAAAAGGAAAAAAGGAACTTGGGGAAGGGGAAGGAGGGAGGAAGTGCTGGGGAGTGATATTAGCCAAGTTATATTGTTATATCGCATGCATGTACAAATATATAACAACAAATCCCATCATTATATACGACTATGATGCATCAATAAAAAAGTGGAAAGAGAAAAGAACTCATTTTCCTAAAGAAATTATACCAAGGGAAATTAAAATGAAATGTACTTTCACATGCAATATTTATGTCCTTCCCCCCTCCCAGGAGGATATTCAGCATAAGGTAATATCAACTCATGAGCGTATTAAAGATTTATTAAGAGAAAAGTATTTGAACTAGAGACGAGTATCATCACTTAGGGATAAGTTTATGTGACATTTACAAAAGATTTGATATTTTGTGGTACCTGAGAAGGACATCTTTATATTTTTGTAAGAAAAGCTGTGGTCTTGTAAACTCCTTTGTTCCTCAAGTGTCATTGACTCTGTCATCGGGTTATGACTACTCATCTCTCTCCTGTTCTTCTTGGCGGGGGGGGGGAGTCCTTTTTGTTTTAACAAGTCTCCTTCTCTGTCTAGCAGCAATCATAGAATACACTTAGAAATTCGAGGGTTTCTTGCCATGGTAACTCAACTCTTGCTCTTACTAAATCCACACAGTCAGAGAAATAAATTTTGTCCTTGAAATTGGATACAAATCTATACATCCCATTTGCAGAAGTAAATAAGCTAGATCTCTACAGCAGGGTCCCATCCTCTGTGACAACTTTGAAGTGTAACTCCTTTGAGAGTCCTTCAGTTGCAGCATCCCTCACCTATTGAACATCTTCAGAGCTTCAATGTTACTTTGCGCAAAAGGAATGTTATTTTGCACAAGAATTCGATGTTTAATACTAGCAAGAATGCCTGTGGGGAGGGTGCGTGGATTTCTTTTCCAAAAGCTAAACTTGCAATGTCAGGGAGTAAGAACAGAGGGCATGGCTATTAGATGTCTCTTTAAGTGTGTGTAGAAGAATGATCTTAAGGAACTTGAGCTTGAGACACCTCACACAAGCATGAAAGACCTAGATGAAGTCCCTGACAATGTGAAACAATGCCAGTAGTAGAAAGAGAAGAGGAGAATCTCTTGTGCCCGATCTCCAAATGCTCAGAGTCTCACTGCCACATGTGCTACCTGTAGATTTTCCTGTTAAAAAATGGGGCCTATGGCTCTATAATCCAGCATACAGAAATTGCTGAGTAGAGAAATGGAAGGTGACTTTAATTTGCAAACTGAAAAGTGAAGCTTATATAATTTTAATGCTAATCGTTGGGGAGGTGATGTTTTAAAAAACAATCTTAGCAAATAATTTAAAAAACCTAATGCACCTAGTTGCTAACTCCAGAATTATACAAGCTGAGATGGGAGCAGACGGTTGTCCCAATTAAAGCCTTTCTTTAAATCCGAGAACCATTATGAAACTGCAATTCTCTATATTGATCTATAGCTGCTGTCTGATGTTACTGCACCTGGTTCATGAGCAGGAAACTGATCCTTTTGGTATAAAACTTCACTGAGAAGTACATATTATTAAAGAACCCATACTCACATACACACACATACAGATTTTATTGTTGAACTGAAAGTACATCAGAGAGAAAGCAGAAAATCTGGGAAAGCATCTTCTACTAACATGTACAGTTTCGGATAAAGTGTTAACCTGTGTTTCAGCTGTTGCACTGCTGTGTTGCTTGGTAACAAAACAATGGTTTTGATAGAAAGTATAAAATAATTAAAAAATAATTAGGAAGGCTAGACTCAAGTTCTGAATCTGCCTCTTTAGCTTCTGTTTGAACTTGGACCACATCACTTTACCTCACTTAAATTTCCATCTTCTCACCTACAAATTAAGGGGATTTGAGTAGATCAGGACTGAATGCATATTATAGGGCACTTGGAATATATTACAAATCACCTACCATCAAACCTATATACAAAATGCAAGAAAAATTGAACTCATTCAAATAAACAAATAAACATAATTGATTTTCCAGCAATCATTTACACAGGTCCTGCTATTGATTTATTGCAAATTAGTTTTCTTTCATTTGTAAGATCTTGAATTTAGAAGACTGCACATTGGAAAGAGATTGACTGTAGTGAAAAGAAGAAGAGTGCAGCATGAGTTTCACTCACTTCCAAAGTAATGCCCAAAGCCTTGGTCAAAACGCCACACACAGTCTTGGTGTATTTCATGTCCTGGTCATTTTTCATCTCTTAAACTTTAAGTAGAAAATAAGGCGTAACATTTTATAGGAAAGGAACTTCTGCTATCTTATTTTAAATAATGAAGTTCTCCTATGTGGGTGACAAATTAAAGTGTGAATAAGAAAAAAAAATGTCTATTTTTAAAGAAATCCTGGTCATAACTCATCTACTATCCATTCTGATGTCAAAGATAGGAATATAATTCCTCTTCATGCTGGTGTGTGGCTGTTATGATTTAGATATTAGGTTTTTTCCCAAAAGCTCGTGTGTGAGACAATATAAGAAAGTTTAGAGGTGATACAATTCAGTTATGAAAGCCCTAACCTAATCAATGCATTAATCCCCGATAGAAGTTACCTGTGTTGTAACTGTAAACTGTAGGCAGGTAGGGTGTGGCTGGAGGAGGCAGATCACTGGGAATATGCCTTTGGTTTGTATATTTTGTCTCTGGTGAGGGGAGTCTCTCTCCCCCTACACGTGTCTCTGCACCACCCCCCCCCCCGCCCTCTTTCTGGTGCCATGTGCCCATCTGCTTCCCTCTTCCAAAACGTCTCTCATATCTGCCTCACCTCAGGCCTCAGGTAATGAAGTCAGTCGTCTATGAACTGACCTCTGAAACCATGAACTTCTAAATAAATTTTTCCTTCTCTAATTGTTCTGGTCAGGTCTTTTGGTCACAGCGGCAAAAAAAATGCTGACTGAAACAGGGCCCATTTCTTCATCTGACATTTTTTCGTCTGGAGAAGTAAACTACAACCATTCAAACAACTTAACATTTCCTCCTGAGAGACTCATTTGGAGAGAACAAAGTCTCCTATCAATGCCTCAAATAACCCACATGAACTCTCTGTTGGAAAATATAAAGAGTATTGTTATAGACTGAAAAGTAGGGCGCTCTTCATTTTCAATCATTTCATGAGAGGCACAATTGATAACATACTTTGCAAATTACATATGACCCAAATCTACCTGCCTATGGTAGGCAAAATAATTTCCCCTAAAGATGTTCACATCACAGTGCCTGTGACATGGGAAGATATCACCTTACCTGGGTAAGAGGGTTTTCCAGATGTGATTAAATTAAGGATCGTGATAAGGAAAGATTATCCTGAAATTTTCAGTCAGTCCCAGTATAATCACAAGGGTCTTTGTGAGGGAAGGAGGGAGTCAAAAACTCAGAGGAAGATTTTTTTTTTCCTAAGTGAAGTTAGCCAATCCCCCAAAACACAAATGCTGAATGTTTTCTCTGATATAAGGAGGCTAAACTCAGGGAGTGAACTCAGGGCACTCAACCACTGAGCCACATCCCCAGCTCTATTTTGTATTTTATTTAGAGACAGGGTCTCACTGAATTGCTTAGTGCCTCACTGTTGCTGAAGCTGGCTTTGAACTCATGATCTTCCTGCCTCAGCCTCCTGAACTACTGGGATTACAGGCATGGACCATGATGCCCCACAGGCAGAGATTAACTTTGTTTTTGTCTTTGTTTTTTCAATATTTATTTTTTAGCTGTAGTTGGACCCAATACCTTTATTTCACTTATTTATTTTTATGTGGTGCTGAGGATAGAAACCAGGGTCTCACACGTGTGAGGCAAGTGCTCTACTGCTGAGCCACAACCCCAGCCCCTGAGATTAACTTTTACTGGTTTCTAGATCTGAATACTCTCACATCACTGAATTACATGTCAATTGTATGAAGTCTCCTCCATGTACCTTCCTGGCTTACCAAAGGATTCTTCCTTGCCTTGCTCACAGCACATAACTCAGAGACAGAACCTAGCCTTCTCATCCCCATCAAACATGCCCCCAACCATGTAGAGATTCCTTCACCTATCATCCTTACTCAATAGAAATAAAGCGCTTCTTGCCCAGTCATTGTTTTAAAGCTTATCAAGACTTTATTTCTCTCCCAAGATCTGACCTTCTCCAGGACTGACCTGGGTAATTTCCAGTACCTCCAGAAGAAATTCCCCAAATGAATAATAGGGGATCATGTCCCCAAAAGTTAATAATATTATAAGAATCTAATACCTATAAAACAAATAAAAACATATATATGGTATCAGAGCTAGTTCTTTACACCAGAGTTTCCAAATTACAAATCTGGAAGTTTAACTTTTTAATATTTCTCAGTCTGAGGAAGACAGCAGTAACCAACATTTCACAAGAACATCACAGTGCTCTACTAAGGACGAGTGTGTCTAAGCCTGGACAAGCTCCAGTTTCTTAATTATACCTGTGATTTTAGTCTCTACCTTTCATTTTTAAAAGCTGTTTAACCGGTTACATCTTGAGGAATACTTGACATAAGACAAACTGCAAATGTTTAAAGTGCATAACTTGATAATTTTGACATATATACACTCATACACCACCATATAATTAAGATAATAAATATATCCATCACTCCCAAAGTTTCTTTGCACTCCTTTGCAATCTTTCCTGCTGTCATTTGTGCTTCCCTGCAGTCTTCTGCTAGTCTTTCTGTCACTGCAGATTAGCATATGTTTTCCATAATCTCACATAAATGGAATCCATACTGTGTGCACTCCTTTTGGTCTGACTTCTTTCATTCAGTGTTAGGATTTTGAGATTAATCCAATTTGCCCCGTATTGCCATAGTTTATTACTTCTTTATTGCTGTGTAATTCTTCCCATTTTCTTTATCCACTAATCTGTTGATGGACATCTGAGTTGTTTCGATGTATCATAATTAAAAGACTATGAACACATGAATTGCAATCTTTGTATGGACATAAGCATTTATTTCTCTAGGATAAATACCTATGTGTAGAATGGTTAGGTCATATGGTTTGTATATGTTCAACTTCCTAAAGAAATTGCCAAACTTTTTCTTTCTAAAGTGGTTGTACAATTTTACATTCCCACCTGCACCATATGAGAGTGCTAGGTGCTTAACATTCTCACTAAAACTTAGTGTGGTCATTATTTTTTAATTTTAGTCATACAAAGATACGTATACTGTTATCTTTCTGTGGACTTAAATTGCACTCCCATAATGATTAAGTTTGTTGAGCATTTTTCTATATTCTTATTTGACATGTAAAGATGGGATTATAATATAGGTATATATTTAGTAGACTTTGAGTTAATTTCCATTAAAAAATTACTCTGTGCGCATATGTGTATGTGTATCAATACATATTTGACAAGGTCTCCACTCAAATCATTTGCCCACTTTTACATTTTCATTGCCTTTTGAGCAATCTTACATGTGCTACTTTCAAGCATTTGGAACACATATCATTTTCAGAATATTTCCTTTCAGACGGCCACTTGTCTTTTCAATCTCTTAACATTAATTGTCTTTTGAATAGCATAAGTTCTTAATTTTGGGAGACAAATGCCACTTATATTTTTTTCTTTTATGAATCATGTTTCTGGTGTCATATCTAGGAGAAAATCTTTGCCTAATCCAGGTTTACAAAGACTTATTCCTATGTTTTTTTCCATTATTTTTATAGACTTAAGTTTTACATTTAGGTCTATTATATATTTTAATTATTTAATGTGGTACAAGGTACAAATTATACTTTATCTTTCTGTTTTCTTGAAAGTTTATATCCAGATGTTTAAAAGACAATTTGTTAAAACATGAGTTTGCATTTTTTTAATTAATTTTTATTTATTTATTTATTTTTGCATTATAATCTTAATACACCATTATACAATAGATTACCATATCTCTGATTATATATAAGGTATGTTGACACCAAATTCACATATTCATACATGTATTTTGTATAATGATGAGGGAGTTTGCATTTTTATAAAAAATCAACTGAAATAATATGTGTTATTCTATTTCTAAATCCTTCATTATGTTCCATTAATTTATTTCTATAATTTGAGGCTAGTACTCTGTTATCTATGTTACTATAGCTTTTTAATTCCTGAAATCAGTTGGTTTCAATCTTCCAATTTTGTTTTTCTTTTTCAAAAGTGCATGGGCTATTTCAGATCCTTTGTATTTTCACATGGATTTTAGGATCACCTTGTTAATTTTCACAAGAAAAGTGCTGAGACTTTGATTGGTATTATGCTGACTCTATAAATCAGTTTGGGTGAGCTGATGTGAGCTTTCTCACTCATGAACATAGCATGTCTTTCCTTTTGAGTAATTGACAACTTTTTGATAGAAGTTAGTAGAACTTAATCACTCAATTCTCTTTTCTTCTGACCTGGAAGAAATTAAAAACAGAAACATTTTCTAAATAAGAGTGGCATATTGAATAATTTGAGCTAAATATGTTCCAAAGTGCTTTAGTATATAGTAGCATTGCATAAAATGATTTAGACATAAAATTAAAATGGCACTTTCCAATTACTACCTCTAAATACAGAACTGGAAATTCACCTGTAAAGAGTGGTTGAGTTCATAAAGAAGGCTCTAAATATTCTTTTCTGGACACATGAATGATGATGGCTGGTTTCAGAAACGCAGTTACTGCAAGAAAAGCAAAGACTTTACTGGCACCATTTTTCTTGAAGTGGATGTGGGGTGAAAAATAGAAATACAGAGTGAGTGTTTTCTTTTCTTTTCTGTTTTTAATTGCACCTGAATGCATGTTTACCAATAGAGTAATGGAATGGGAAGAAGAGACAGATTTCCTTGATCTTCTACTACAGTATGCACAGCCTCTGAGAAATGTAGCCAAATAGATGTCAAGTTTTTACAAATTTATTAATCAGATGAGTTACTCCTCCTTCTATGGAGTTGAGTGAAAGAGGAGGTAGAGAAAGAACCAAAGAAAACTCAGTATTATCATTCTTGGTAATCCCCTGGTCTCTATGAGGCAATTAGGGTCATCTCTTACACTTGGGCTTAATCAAGCCTCCGCTATATATGTAAGACACTTGCACTGAATTTGTGGAAGAGAAGTGTAGAAAAATAGGAAAGAGAAAAAAATGAAGGCAGGTATAGTTGAGAGAGACTTTTGGAGTTATCAAGATATAGTATAAATTATTAAAATATGAAAATGTTGAAGATAGCTTTTAGTTTCGGAGAGGTTTCTCTTTCATTTCTTTGTTGTTGTTTTTTTCGGGGAGGGGGGTTAAAGAAAACATCTCAATAAAAAGTAAAGTTAGAATTTACTCCAAATTGAAAATAACATCCCAAAGATGATATTTTTCCTTTTACAAAACATATAGGAAAGAGATGTGGCTCAGCTTCTAAGTTTGGACTGCTCAGCTCTGATCTCTATACTATTAATTAGCAACTGTGAGACCTTGGGGAAAATAACTACTCTGAGCTTGTTTCATATCTGTGGAATGGAGGTGATAGTAATATTTATCTCATAGGCATCTGCTATGGTTTGAATGTATTTGCTTAAAATTTACATGCCAAAACTTAATCCCCATTGTGCTGGTATGAAGAGCCTTTGGGGAACTGATTAAGTGAGGGAGACTCCACTCTCAGGAATAAATTAGTGACTTATAAAGGCTGGAGGGAACTAGCTTTGGTCCTTTCTTACCTTCCACCTTCCACTATATGAGGACATAGCAAGAAGGCCCCCACCAAACATCTAATGCAGGCACCTCAATCTTGTGCTTCTCAGTCTACAGAACTGTCAGAATATTTCTATAGTTTATAAATTACCCAAGCTGTGGTGTTTTGTTACATCAGCAGGAATGGACTAATACAAGATGCTACGATGACTAAACAAGATAGTGTATATAAGGAATTGTAAAATCCTTGACCCATAGCAAGCTATTGGAACATTTGTACTACAATTTGTTTTACTAAAAAATATATGAATTTTTTTTTAAAAAAATCAAAACACAGTTTAGCATATAATAGGCTAAATATTTCTTAGAGTGCTTAAGTCAGTTATACAGACTGAAAGAGAAGGAATAACGTATTATTGTACTGGCATTTGTCTTTTTACATTTTATTTATTTATTTACTTATTTATTTTACAGTAGATTGCATTTTGACATATAGTACACAAATGGAGCACAGCTTTTCATTCCTCTGGCTGAACATGGTTCAGTCACTCCACTAGTGTAATCATACATGTATACAGAATAATATCTGTCTTTCTACTGTGGCATTTATCTTAAGATACAATGTAGAGGGTTTTATAGTCTGTATGGTTTTGAAAATGAGAATCATGCATTTTCAATTACAAAACCACAGCGTCTTGCCACAGTGATTGACACATATAAGACACTTACTTTATATTTGCTGAGCTCCTTAATAAATGAATGGGGTCCTGGTATAAAAACTCAGACACCCTGCTTGGACTTGCTGTGGAGAGAACCCTCCTGCTGACAGTAAATCCCAATACCCAAGAACAGAAGGTAGGTCGCTGTCCGTGGTCCTGAACCCTAACTTTGGTGGATCTGTTCCTATTTGGCAAATCGCTTTCTTCCCTCTCCCCTCAAAAATCCCTTTCATGCAGTCTACTTTCAAGGCACAGTGACAACCGTTCCCCAAATGTTTCCTAAATGGGCTAATTCTCACTATCTCGGATCTCTTATTAATGTTCTTAAGTGGCAATGTCTTTCGTGCTGAGCCTCAAAGCTCTCTACATAAGAATCATGGATTTACTGCATCTGGGCTTTGATTTTTAATGTGTTGGCCACCTGGAGTCCTTGGCTGTCATCTCAGAGAGCAGATCCCTCTGCCACACCTCCTTCTCGAAGAGTTGGCAAGTCTGCCAGTGGTTCCTTTTTAGAATCCCGGGAGGCAGCAGGACTACACTCTCTGGCTCTTGCAATCAGCCCAGCCCCAACAGCTACAAGAGCTACTGTTTTGCTCTCCCTCTTACCACTCAACAAAAAGATCCCCTAAGCCCCTGGGCAATAGAGTCCGTTCAAGAATCCTGGGAGCACTGTAGTGTAACTCTTTTGGCTCCCATGCTTCACCCTCAGATAACACACGGCGTGGGTGTCCGGTTCGCTGCGGAAAGACTCACTATGGATTCTACCATGTCAGCACCCCCTTCCCCCCCAACCCCCACACACTTCCTTCCTCTCCACTTATCCACCCTTTTTTGCAGATGGAGGCTTACACTAAAATGGCCTCTAAACATCAAAAAATTAAAAGTAAATATATATATATATATATATATATATATATATATATATATATATACACACACTGCGGGTTATTGTGTATTTGTGTTTGTTGTGTGTCCATCCGCGCTTGTGCAAAATCTCCAAACGTCACAGTTCATAATCAGGACAAGCGCGTTGAGAAATCCCAGGTCTTTCCAGGGATTCCCTCTGCCCTGCCCTCCTCTTCTTCAGCATCCCCACCCCAAGGAGGCAGGTCTGGGGCTTTCGCAAACCACTACTGCAGAGAGAGAGAGAGGCACACAAATCTGCTGCAGTTTTTCTTTTCCTTTCACTCTCAGTCCTCTTAGGCGAACAGTCCCGAGCGCAGGGTTTCGTTCCATTTCTCCCGCATCCACACTGCAGCCCGGTACAAGTCCTTCCCAGGTTTCAGACTGCCCGATCTACCACTAGACCTTCTGCGGACCGGCTGGCTCCGGCTCGCCCTGGGTGGTGGGTGGTGCTCGCACCGCCCCCACCTTCCCCTGGGGCCGTGGAGAACCGCGCGCTGGGCTTGCGTGTGTGTGCGCGCGCACGGGTTTCGTGGGGGAAATCTTCTCTGGAAGCTGCTGAGTCGCTGGCGGAGAGTATCCTGAAGCCCACCAAAAACCTCCAAAGCACTAGAGCATCCCTAAAGAAAAACAGAGTAAAAGAAAAACAAGAAGGGAAAGCCTTTTCCCGAAGGCCCGGTTTTCCAAGTCTCGGATCCTCCCAGAGCTGAGTAAAGGCGCAGTTGGCAGCAACCGCTGCTGGAACCAGTGGACTTAGAAACGGTTTTTCCCCCTTTCGGGAGGAGGGAGTGAGGGACTTGCAGGCAAGAGTTGCACCTGGTTTAGGAACCTGCAGAGAGAACTCTGGGGTAAGTAGTGTTCTGGCACTAGAGCAGAAAGGGGGAAGGAGTGGGAGGGGGCAATAGAGGGATGAAAGGGAGAGGGCAGGGAATGAATTATGCAGAAAAAAAAAATCCCCAATATTCCGCAGCGGAGGGAGAGCACAGCACAGCACTCCCAGGATGAGTCCCGCCTGGGTTTCCTGCGCGGAACAAGCAGGCGGGCGCGAAGTTCTTTTTAAGGAGAGGAGAAACTCAAAGATCCTGGAGGGTAACAGAGGCAGCCGGGCGGGGCGGATCGCAGAGGCGGCCGCCAGGGGCTGGGGCCGAGGCAGTGGCCAGAGCCTCAAGCTCTGACGCCCAGCCTTCTCCTCCTCCTTATGGCCGGGTTAAACCTCACTTCCCCACCTTGGACTTCTGCCTCCGCCCCCGGTTGCCCGGAGGCCCAGCTGACGTTGGGACTACAGGCGGCTGTGAGAACGCTCACCTGGCCGAGCCTCCTTCTCCTCCTCCTCCTCTTCCTCCTCCGCCTCCCGCCCCCACCTGCCCTCCTCCTCCTCCACCTCCTCCTCCTCCTCTCTGAATCGGGAAGCGTGGGGATCCGTAGGCGAGGAAATAACGACCCCTGCAGTTGCATTGCGGAAAATCTCAGCGGCGGCGCTAGTTGCGGGCGATGGAAGCGAGGCAACTGGGGGTTCTGGGGAGCCCAGGAAAATAGCAAAGGAGCAGAAAGCGCGCGCGCGACGTAGGGAGCCAGTGGGTCCCCCCAACGCGCCCCGGTTTTCTGCGCCCAGCGGTTTCACTCGGGGTTCTGGACACGCGGCCCCAACCCGGCTTGGAGGCGGCAGGCTGCGCGCGGACTTGGGGAGCAGGGAGGGTCGGCGGAGGCTGCCGGCGGCCGGCGGTTTCTGGCAATAATCCCTGCCTCTCTTTCTCTGTCTGTCTGTTTGCTGTGTCTGCTCCTCCTCCCACCCCCGGAAGCAGGAGGAGAACGTCCCTGAGCAGAGAAGCCACCCTCTGACCATGCCCCGGTGAGGGGCGCGGACTTCGAGGGCAACTTGTCGCGGACTGCCTGGGTTTAGCCAGAGAGCTAAGAGCTGCCGGGAGCCCGGAACTGCACGGCGCGGCCCGGCGGGGGGCTATCGTCTATGTCTTCTTGGGGCGCCTGGCGGATCGGGGTCTCGTTTTTGCAGGAAGAGCCCAGCGCTGGTGGCTTCAGGTGGCTGCCGCCGCCGCTGCTAGTGCTGTTTCCACCACTGGTGCGAGGAGCAGAGACGCGCGAGTGGGGAGACCTCCGAGACAGCGAGGCATCGGACATGTGTCAGCACATCTGGGGCGCACATCCGTCGAGCCTGAGGGGAGATTTGCTGGAACAATTCAAACTGCGATATTGATCTTGGGGGTGACTGTCCCTGGCCGGCTGTCGGGTGGGAGTGCGAGTGTGCGCTCGCTCGGGAGTGTGTGTGTGTGTATGTGTGCCGTGTCGGGCACCCCCTTCCCCCCCTGTTTTCCCGTCGAGTGATGCACTTGGAATGAGAATCAGAGGATGGAAATAGTCTGGGAGGTGCTTTTTCTTCTTCAAGCCAATTTCATCGTCTGCATATCAGGTACGGGACGTGTTGGAGTCACGGGGCGGGTTTGGTTGATATTGTGGTGTTTGGAATGTATGGGATTTTATTGTGTGTAGACATAAGGCGGGAAGGGAGGGGTGATACAGACCCATTCCTTTCTGTGGGTTTGCTGTTTTCAGAATCAAAACCCTCCAAGCCCAAAGGGGGTGTGTGTGTGTGTGTGTGTGTGTGTGTGTGTGTGTGTGTGTGTTTGTTTGGTGAGGGTTGGATCTGTGTGGAGTCCCTGGAAGGGAAAGAAGGAGAAAGAGGTGGGGGTTTAAAAAGAAGAGGCAGATGGGTGTTGATTTTCAACTGCTTTTCTGGCTGAGAACTCTGGCGCCGAAATCTGAGCCTTGGCAACCCCCACCCCCATCCCCTGGCTTTCAAAGTTCCCAAACTCGGTGATTCCTGTCTGGCAAAATGGACGAACAGCCCTGCCCTGATGTTTAGACACTTTCAAGGGGCTGCGGGAGGATGCGGGACTGGGGAATGTCATCAGGGACCCAAGAGATCCTCCATGCCTTCCCTAAATATGGAAGGATGGGGGTGTTTGAAACCTGGTGGCACGCCCCCCTCCACCACAAATAAAAGAAAAACCCTTCTGAAACATTATCACCAATACCACTTTAGACCATGATCTTCCTTAATTCCCAGTAGCGAAGATGTGCTCGCTCAGACACTGATTTCAGGCTACTTGTGCCAGCCTGTGATTTGAGAAGCAGATGAGAACCCAGGGTGTTGAGGCAAATGAGGTAGGGCTTGTGTGTGGCTGCCCCTGAGTGTCCTGTGTTGGGAGGGATTCTGATTTCTGAGCAGTGTCTTTGTTGGTGCAGGAAACTGAGGATGGGAGGGAACCAGTGAGGAAAAGCCCCAGGACCAACAGTATTCCCCAGTTCAGTGGCTCCTCCCATTGGCCAGCACCCACTCCATTTCCCTTCACACCTGCTGTTTAAGCACCCAGAGTGAAGCCCATTTGCTGTGCTCCTTTCTGCCTGCATTCCCTCTGCAGAATTGGGGACTGAGCCAACTTCCCATGAAGTCACCAAAAGGGAGCAGGAACCTTGCCCCTGTGAGCAAACCCATTAAAGCAGCATTGGGGATGGAGAGACATGTTTCCTGTTTCTTCCTTTAGCCCTTCCAGTCTCATCCCCTAAGCCAGACCTGATTCTGAATATTAAAAACCCTCGTTCCACCCTTACCTGGACCTAGTTCCAATTACCATTCTTTAATTTCAGTTGTCTCCTCATAAGGCAGGAGTTGGGAATCAGTTATTTGAAATTAGTGTTTGGGGCTTACCCATCCTACTAAGAAATATTTTATAATATTCCTCTGTAATACTGTAGTGAGTTATGTTGTATATTGTACAGACAAGAAAAAGTACCTGGGATCACCCAAATTTCTCTAGTGGGTACACTTTTATTCTATAATGCATCCATGAGTAAAATTCCCAAGATGACTATAAAGGTTTATATCAATCATATGTCCAAGGATGGACAGGGTGACATCTCAAAAGGCCGCATTTTACTTCTTTTTCTTCTTCGTGTCTTTTGCAAACTCTTTCTCTTGTTCTAGAATATTTTTAACTAGTAATTAAATAGGCTTTGCCTACCCCCTTGTCTAGCATCATAAAAAATAGGCTTTGCCTACCCCCTTGTCTAGCATCATAAATAAGTTTCCAATTAGACAAGCCATCTGAGTCCCTTAAAGATTCACAAAAGGGGAACATTCACTGAGGCTCTAGATTTCCCCTAGCATCTTCTTCTTCCCCAGCCCTTGCCCTAAATTTTGCCAGGCAATGCCATAGGGGAACAAGTTGAGGAATCTGTGCTTAGCCTCCCAAAGAAGTCTTGGTGGGATACCTGTCATAGCTGTGTTTGATTTGGTGTATCAGCAACTAAATTATTCCAATGGGAACATTAGGAGGGGTTATTTCTAACCCAGGAGTAGAGCTACCAACCCTGTGGCTTTCCGCATGTATTTACTAAATAATCATCATTGCTGTGTAATGAGAGGATAAAAGTATAAGCAAAATTGCTAGCTATTAGCTAAACACAGAAAACTAGGTTAGCACTCCAAATGCCTAGTTAAGATCTGCATTAATTTGCACTTTATGAAGACATGTACTCTGTATTTATACATCCATAAACTTAACTTCAAAAGGTCATTCTTTCTCCATGGTCAAAGTGATCTCCTCCTCCAGTAAGCAAAACTACCCATGGAGTGATGCCTGTGTATGTCTGAATTATGATTAGTGATATAATCATGATTCACAATTGCCACAGTTTGGGGACTTGGTCTCCTTTCTTCTCCTATCTGACAGCATTAGGATATATAGGAATGCAAAGCACTAAGGTTGAATAATTATGCCTCAGGGAGAGTTTAGTGGGTCTTTCATTTCTGTTTCTATGATTTGCAGTTTTAATTTGCTCACGACTGAGCTTTACTAAAAGGAACATAACCCTGTGATCATAGGCTCTACTAAATCACAAATTAAAAAATATAAATAAAAAACAAAGCACTTCACCATCTTAGAATGAGTTGCCCTGACCAGTAAATGGGTGTTCATCCTCACTGAGTTCCCAGACACTGATGATTGATGCATTAGTTGGGTGGAATTCATTATGGAGGAACACACAACTGGAAAAGACCAGCCCAAATCTGCAGTATAAACATTTTGCAGAAGGAAGATGTTGGTAATAGCTCTGGCCTATGGAAGGCATATTGACTGAATTTCATTTGATGGCATTTGCTTTCAGTAACACTCTGGGCTTTTTGCTTAGTGTTTTGTTAACCAAAGTTTCCAATTTCTTCTTCCATCACACGCCCCCCCCCCAAATTAAAAGTGTACCACAGGAGTTTTTTTTTTTTTCTGTTTTTATTTGTAGATATTGCTTATGTACAGCTACCTGGGCTTGGCACACTGATGGTTCTGCACTGGTAATTTAGTTAAATGAGACTGAGGGTCTGCTTGGCCAGGCTTAGCTAGCTTCTGGGTAGGTAGCATGTGTGTCCTTCCTCCAAGAGATCATATTAATTTTGGCCTCTTAATGAC
Source organism: Ictidomys tridecemlineatus (assembly GCF_052094955.1). Taxonomy (NCBI): domain Eukaryota; kingdom Metazoa; phylum Chordata; class Mammalia; order Rodentia; family Sciuridae; genus Ictidomys; species Ictidomys tridecemlineatus. Next base: position 27,328,836 of record NC_135479.1, on the reverse strand, counting down.
AACACAATGAGCTTAAAGAAGGAATGCCATGAGCAGGGAACTCCTCTGGCTCCACATTAAATTTAGACCTTATTTTACTGAAAATGTAAGGCAGCAGGATCTGTAAAGAGACCAGGAATGGACACACATACACACAAACACACACACATACACACACACAGAGAGAGAGAGAGAGAGAGAGCGAGAGAGAGAGAGAGAGAGAGAGAGAGAATGAGAGTGAACCAGAATGATTTTTTTTTTTTCTGTGCTAGCAAGAGCATCATTCCTTTCCCACAAAAGCAGCTCAGATCAGCGAGAATGAATGAGCATTGAGCATGAGGAGAGAAATTCCTGGTTAAAAAGACAGCTGCCTGATTTAATTCATACAATGTATCCTATTTCCTCTCTTACATAACTTTACTTCTTCATCAGTTTATTCATAATAGTAGCAATAACAATTTAAATTGTGTGGTGCTTTTACACATTTTAAATGTATTTGCAGATATTTTAACTTTTCTTTTTATTGTAGAATTCTTGGGGTAATTTTGTAGATGAAGCAATGAAAGTCCACAGAGCTTTAGCCTAGGTCTAATAGTGAAAGTTCAATATATCATTTATGTTTGATTCAAGATTTCTTTGAAATGTTTTAATTTTTTGTAGTTTGATGTTTCTAATTGAAAGAATAAATTGGGTTCATTGAATGTAAGTCTTAGAAGAGCTTGGAAATGAAGTTTAAAGCAAAAAACTATAGTATGAGGCTAGAATTGAGATTGTATTTGACTTATTGTACCTGTCAACTCAGTGGATGAAACTGTCACCCAGCTTCCCCTGCATCTCATAATCAGCAGTTCCTATAAGCACAGAATATTTAGTATATTTGTCTAATCTGAATATTGAAAATGGTCTCACTTTAATTTATTTATGTGGAAGTAGAAAAGGGATAATAGTACACATCCAAAAAGTTTGTTTCATGGATTAAATGAGATTATATATATATATATATATATGTGTGTGTGTGTGTGTGTGTATATAATTAAATATATATATATATATATATATATATATATATATATATTTAACTTATCGCAGTGCCTGACACATAGTATATCAATTTATCTTTTATTTCTACAAATCTGAGACTGTATAGGATTGGTTAATGTAGAGTAGAGCTGTGTGTTCTTCCACATCAGTTATAAAACAGCAAGCACATTTTATAGCATTGACCATGAATTCTACTTCCAAGGATGCCTTGGCCAGAAAGTTTGAAGTATCTCTAATTTTCCTTCTCACACAAATGAGAGCCGTATTAGGCTTTGGTGCATCATCATGAAGTTAACCCAGTTTAAAGCTATGAACCCACTACTGAGATGCAGTCTGGAAAGTTAATAAATTACCTGGTAACCATGTAGTACTCAATACCCAGGAGATCAGCAGAATTTTCTTTATTCTGCTTGTAGATTTATAACTTGGTGTAGACCCAATTTTAAAGTACTTACAAAATGACACATTTGCATTCAATATGACTTCAAATAGAATATCTTATTAAATGCAAATGAACCCTACCCACACTACTCATCTAATATTCTCATTCATAATGTGATTTCTCTACATTGAGTTTCTCATGTGACTTCAGACAGCCAGTCATAAACAGATAACCATCATCCTAGATGAAACTCTCCAGGCAGTGGTCAGTGAGTAAAGTGGGTTGTCCTAATATAAATTCCCAAGGGAAAAAAAGAAATAGCAATGTGGAAAATCATTCTTTTGGGTGAGGAGAGGGGTTTGATTGCCATTGAGGAAGTCAGTTTCTATAACCTTAACTAGATGAAAGTTTACATATTTGTATTTAGAGTTTAGCTCAGAACTGAGACCCAGGTACCATATGGGTAAGGTAGCAAGCCCTTAGAGAAAGAATATGGAAGTCACAAGACCCACTCTGTAATACAACTCTAACCTAATCACCTATGTGACTTTGACAATTGTCTTAACCTCTCAGTCTCAGTTTCTTCATCTGTAAAATGAAAATTATATTTGCTTATAATAATAATAATTAATAATAATTATTGTTGACACTTTGAACCACTTCTTGTAAATGCCAATTAATTATTTAGTCATTTTATTCTGCGTTCAAATAGCAAAGTATTGACAGCTGTGTGCCACAGACTAGAGGATTGTTAAAAGAAACATCAGAACATGATCCCATTTGTCATGCATCGCACATGTAGAGTATCTGTGGATTTATGTATTATGTACTGACCCTGTTTAAGATAGAGTTGTAAAAGCAAAGTTGAGAAGCATACACATGATGTAGGAGGTATAAGATAGCATTTAATTGTTTATAATTATAAAAGTTGTATTCCAAAGTGTATTTTGATAGAGAGCAATAAGAGTAATGCTTCATTGCTTAATACAGGACATACATTCTACAGAATAGAGAAATCAAGTAATGAAGGAGAGGGAGGATATTAGATGGATGTTAGAGTTCTGGATGTAAGAGATGGGAAAGAAAGAGGGATGGGTGTGTCTACAGACAATAGCATATGTAAACAGTATGTTTGGAGGCAAGAGCTGAAATCAAGTGTTCACTTGGGGAGATACTGGAATGTTGGGAGGAACCCACGTAGGGAGCTATTGAATTAGAGACTATGGAATGTCCTAACATATTTATTCTCTTTGTGATTTTTATTTTTAAGTTATGGCTCCTTGCATTGATTCAATGGATTGAACTTGGTTCAAACTTGTTTGCAATTCTAACATTGCTTTGGATCTTAAATTAGTGTTGCATGGTCTCCAGTAAGTGCTGAATTTGCATAGTCTGTAACCTATTTAAATTGCAGAATGTTCAGTTCTTTAGGAGGCAGGGAGAGAGAGGTTTGCTTTTTTATCTCATAAAATGAAAGTAACAACACTCAAGGTTGTGGTATTTATAGGGAAATTATAAAGATAACAAAGCACTGTTTGTAAAATACTCAGCTCAGTATCTAGGATATGACTGACCAAATTATATATAACATATGTGAGTAAGCACAGGTTTTGGAGCTAAGACAAGCTTACTTGTGAATTACAACTTTGCCTTTCACTCTTTGTGTTGTGTTGGGAAAGTCGTTTGGGTTCTAAGAGCCTCAGCTTTCTCATCTGTCAAATGAGGACTGGAATAAATGTACATAAGATATTTCTTTCATAGTGCCCAGCATGTGGTCATCAGTGAATTGAAGCTGTCTCCACAAAATTATTCTTAGTTCATCTTCTTCATTATCATCATTATGATTGATGCCAATAATAATAATTATTGTTGACACTTTGAACCACTTCTTGTAAATACCAATTAATTATTTAGTCATTTTATTCTGCGTTCAAATAGCAAAGTATTGAGAGCTGTGTGCCACAGACTAGAATCACAGTAATGAACACCACCTGGTTTTTCATATTTACAAGATAGTATGTGTTATATGATAGAGGTGTGCACAAAGTATTCTGGGAGTACAAAGGAAGAGCAAGTAGCTCTGTGGTTGCCAAGTGGGGAAAGGAAAGATTTATAGAGTAGAGAAAAGCAGGAAGGAATAGCAGGAGTCAAGAGCAGTATGTTTGTAGGTAGGAGATGTAAAAGAACAAAATATGAGAAGTACAGTGATATAGGCATATGGAGGTAATGGGATGAAAAAGTCACTATAGATAGGACTATAAAAAATAAGGACTGGCTTAGTGGTAAAGTGCTCACCTAGAATACTCAGAGCCTTGGGTTTGATGCCTAGTACAGCCTAAATAAATAAATAAACAAATAATCTGGAGCTTGCAAGCCAAGATGAACAGTCTAGATCTTAGCTTTTCTTTATGAGAAGCAAAGGAGTAGGTAGGAAAGTGACATAGTCAGATTTGTTTGCAACTTAATAAAATATTATTATACTTTGTAACAAGCCATACTGTTCTTTTCCCCTTGTTAATCTTTATTCTTGATCACAAAACACAAAAACCTATTGAAAAACATCCTAGCCTCCTAGATCAATTAGCTCAACCAGCCTTTTGAGTGACAAATAAACAAAAGGGAAGGAGGAGCATTTTCCTCTCTCCTGTGACCCTGATTTACCCTGATACTTGAGACTTAGTATTTTCATGTTAAGCAAATGCAACTGTCTTCAGTTTGTATATGAATAATCACAATAATGTCTTTAATAGTAGACGAAGGCCAAGAGAAACCAATCACCCATGCATGCATTTATGTCATGAAGATAAATTAGGCCAAGCAGTAGATACACTGTTTGACACGCGACAGATGCTTGAAGCAATACCAAGCATTTTGCAGCATCTTTACCTTCCTAAAATCTGCACAACTCTCATTTCTAATAGACTAATGTTCACTTGGGAAAATATGCTCTTGGTCCCCTGAATTATATACCCATTGCACCTTCTCAGTGTTTCAGTAACTAGAGAGTGACTAGAGAGACGTAAAATGAACATGTCTCCTTTGTCTGCCTAATCATGCAACACCTGTTGAGGGTATACTGAACTATTGAGGCACTGGGGAGCCAACAAGAATGAACAAGACACTGAACTTGCCCTCCAAAAACTTGGTAATTAAATAAGAGACTAATGTAAAAAATAGTCGTTACAATCGAATGTGTCAAGTACTGTAATGAAAAGATACAGGAAGTGTATGAAGGGAACAGAGAAGGGATATCTGACTCCTCCTGGAGATGAGAGGGGAAAAGGTAAGAGTATGTCATGTTAGTCAGAAGATGCTTGAGCTATGGCTTGAAAGATGTTGAAGTGTTGGCTTGAAAGATTTGGCTAATGAGGAGTGTGATGGAAAGGGATGACCATAAGAAACAACATTTGCAAAGGCAAAGGAGGATTAAGGCACTGGTCAAGAGGGCAATAATGCAACAGCTAGAGTGGAGTGTGGTAGGTGAGGTTGAGGTGGAGAGCGTTAGGAGACACTATTTCAATAGCCATGATGCCTTGCATATAATAATGTCCCTCTGTGTAAAAGAGGCCTTCTTCTTTTTTTTTTTTTTTTTTTTTTTTTTGGTACTGGGATTGAATTTAGGGGCTCTCTGCCACTGAGCCACATCCCCAGCCCTATTTTGTATTTTGTTTAGAGACAGGGTCTCACTGCATTGCTTAATGCCTTACCATTGCTTAGCCTGGCTTTGAACTTGTGATCCTCCTGCCTCAGCCTCCTAAGCCGCTGGAATTACAGGTGTGTGCCATTGTGCCCTGCAAGAATCCTCCTTTATAGGCCCCGAAAAGTATGAAGTTTGTATCTTTCTCTTCATTAGGAACTGACCAGTCAGGGGTGAAGTTTCTGGCTCTGGTCCACCTATGCTCCATTTGACCAAGATCACTGGTCATTTTCCAGTGTTTGTATCTGGCTCCAGGTGAAATCTCAAAAGCTTTTGAGACAACTCAGATATAAGATTATAGAGGTTATCTCCTTACTTTTTTTATTGCTAGGTATTTATACTTTACCAAAAAAAAAAAAAGCCAGAAATCTATTGGCTAACTTTGGATTTTACAATGTGTCGCTTATCATCTGACTTTGGTCTGATTATTGAGTGTTTCCTATAATATTTTTTATGGTTTTCATCCCAGAACTTGAAGAGATTTTTAGCATGCTGGAGTTGGGCTGGGTTGAGGGAGGTAGGTGATGAGAAATGGCCTAGGATCACCTTTATAACAAAACCATAATTGCTCTTTATTAGCAAGGTTGGAGTGGGAATGGGACAGCCAGTGTTTGGGTTTGATTACATTTGCATGAAGGTGCCATCAGGGTGGCAGCAGAGAGATTATCGGTGGTTACGGAGCAGACAGCCTACAAATGCTTTTGCCTCCTGATCTGGGTGAGGTGACACTTTTGTCACAACAAATGCAAAATTAATCTTTAACTTTGTCTAATACTTCATGCCCAGTGGCTAAAGGGGCTGGCAGTAGGAAATGAAGCCTGTGACTTTCAGGTGAGTTTTCCAGAGCCAAGTCTTGCTGGCTTTGCAACACATTTGGCAGCAATGCCAGAGTTGGAATAAACACATTAACTGAAGGATATGAGTCAACACATTTCCCTTCCGCTCTCCTCTCCCCCCACTACATACAGCTACGTTTTACCCTCAAGGAAAACAGTTCTGATGGCAGCACTTACTGACTGAGCGTAGTTCTTTCCTGCTCTGTGAGGTTGGGATAATAACAAATATCTCACAGGACTCTGGAAATAACAAAGTAACAGGCATGGTGGTTTCAATTTTTTTTTCTACCTTTTCATGTGTTTGTCCATTCATTGCACAAATGCGAACGAATAGATATCTCCTATGAAGTCGGGTAGTGGACCAGGCATACAATTAAATGTACTGAACGAAATAGCCATGATCTTTGTCCTGGTATAATTTCTATCTAGTGATATGCAAATAGTGTGGATTATTTTTTTCTCATTGCCCAACTCAGTGCCTGGAATGCAGAGCTGATCAATAATGAATGACTAAATTAATACATAGATGAATAAGAAGGAGTCTTTTTTTTTTTTTTTTTTTTTAGAATTGCTTTCTAGACTTCTCAGGAGGCTAGGAGATAAGATCTGAGGCCAATCGAAGAAGAGCTGAAGCAGACCAGACTGTCTCCCTCTTCCTTCTGCTGCCTGTAGGTTTTTAAATGTGCAAAGAGTCAGAGAGAAAGGGAACCAATCCAGGGAACAACATATTTGATCATTTTCTGTTTCCTTCTCAGACTCAGCCTTGTTTGACCAACCGTCCTTGCTTGAGATACATAGAATTGTTTAAAATGTTTTCCGTCTCCTTTTTGCTCTATGACACCATATTGTGGACTTGAAATGGGACCATTAAGGATCTGTGGGTTCATTGTTGTTCCTTTCTATATGTCATCTCTGTTCCTATTAGAGGAGATTATTTAGGATATGGTGATTTTCAGCTTGGGAGAAACCAACACCTCATTGTGCTGTAGTTAGTATGGAATTAGAGTGCTTCCCAGGAGGACCTGCCCTACCCTTTAGTCTTGATGCAGAGCAAGACAGGAAGTGACTGGTCTCTATGGTGTTTTCAGTCTCCTGTCAAAAAACATTACTTCTCTAGCCCTTTTGGAACTAAGCAGCGATGATGTAGCTGACTGGATTTCACCAGACAGAAGAGATGAGAGTGTAGGAATTTAAAAAAAAGGAGAGGATTTACTCTCCTTGAGTGCAAATTCCATCTGTCATCACCTCCTTGATCTTAACAACTGTTAGGAAATGGTGAGGTGGATAATTTGTTGCTGTTTATTCACTTGTTATTTTAATGACAGAAAAAAAAATGAGGGGGGGGGACCTGGGGAAAATAGTCTTGTTGCTAACTTCTGATTAAATAAGTCGATTTTTCAGGAAGATACTAAAAGAAATCAAAAGCATCTTGTGAGTATTACATTTCTTTTGTATGGCCTGGGTGTGAATAGAAATGTGTCACTTGCTCTCTTAAGTCTCAGAATGCACCATCATGACACCAGCTGTATGTTGCCAAGACTGGAACCCCTGTAGAATAAAACATAGCAAAGTCATTATTTTTAATATCTGTAACAAGTTTCATCCCTGCTTTTCCACTGGGGAGCAGTTCTTTGTGACCTAGTAGTTTGTTTTAGTTCAGTATTGTAGTGGCTAAATGACAGCCACACACTATAATCTTTGGCACACAAGTTGGTGCCACCTTTTAATTTTTTTAATCCTCTGCTTTGAGAAGTGCCGGAACTAGAGCCTGACTGAGCCAGGTACAGTCTTGTATTGCGCCACATCGAAGGGCAAGGCATGTTGAGCAAATTAATGAATGAGAGTTGTTTTTGTGCATCGGATATTTAGGCTAATCGTGTACTCAAATGAGATGTTCTTCCTGGATCTATGCTCCTTGCAAGACAGAGATTGTATATACAAAAGTGTTTCAGGGTCATAAACATGAGTGATGTTGGGAATCACTGAATTTATTTTAATGTTAAATATGTTACAAGAGTGTTAAAATTTAGGAAAGATAAGAAATTACCCATAGACCAAACTTTTGTTTACTAGAGTTTGAAATTATAACTTTTCCAACCTGAAATATTGGTACTGAATTTTTTTTTTTTTTTACATTATATCTTAACTATTTCCCCAAGGCTCTTTCTGGTAATAGCTGTTCAGGAAATCATGGATTCTTACTCACATAAATTGTCAGGTTGGTATATCTCTCATTCCCTCTCCCCCACCCCACCCCTGCCACACTCTGATGAGGGTGGGCACTTGGTAAAGGGGACAAAGGAGAGGAGAAAAACCTTTTGTAATTACTAGGGAGTCCCAAGGCTGGTGAAAATTATATTGCCTTCAAAACATGGTTTCTACATTGTCCTTGACATCAACAATCAACAGATGGAGAAGAAAGTCTGGAGGAGGATCATGGGAGAGGTTCTAATAGGCCAGGAAGGGAAGCTATGGACATTATTTCTAGTCAGTCACAGGGACATCTCTTATTGCAAAGGAGCTGGGAATAGTCCCAGGGCTAGCCTTTGGCCCAGGAGCAAAGGGAACTTGGTTTGAACAATTGTCTTGTAACTACCACTTTAATGCCCATGATTTTCATTTTATATTTCCATAATGAGCCTATTCATCTAATTTTTTAACATTTATATTTTCCCCCAGTTTTGAACAATCCATTTTGTCGCTAGTTCATCCTATTTTTTTTGACATCTGTTTTTATGTCTACAGATAATTATTTCTATTGAATTATTTCATTAACATAACCCTAATATTGTGATTACTGGGTCACATACTGTGAAGTTCTTTGTGATTTTATCATATCATAAGTAATATGTAGCCTATTTATAAGGCTCCAGACGTAAACTTGAATTCCCTGGGAGAGTAAGCATATATATAAAGATAAACCTTTACAGATTCTTCCAACAGTGATCCACACCTAAAAACTATTAAACAAACAAACAAACAAACAAAAAACGGAATAACACTGGAGTTCGAGATAGTATTTTACTCTATGAATTTGATCTGAGACAAGCAGCTATGATTAAGAGCTGGGTTTGGAATTTAGGGATTTTAGTGTTTTCTCTGGAACTTTTTTTTTAATAAATTACCCCAACTAGGTTGATGGGGTGAAACTTTAGAATTGAAGACGTCGTAAGGGGTTAGTCTGCCCCTGCAAGCTCTGTGCAGTGGGTAGGACATTGCACCAATTTTCTTCTCTTAAACGGGAATGTTGGAATAGGGAATTTGAGGGATCACTTTCTAACTTGGGAACCCTAGGGTGTTAAAAGACTTTTATAGAAAATGGTCCAAGCTTTGTGTTGATTCTAAATTTCTCCAGTTTTGAAAGGTCAAAGCAGCAAGATTGAAAGTACAGGAAGAACTTTCAAGACTGAAGTGAATGGAAAAGTGGAGAATGGTTTTCTAGATGAGCAAGAGTAAGATAAGGCATTGTAACAGAATAGCCCAGACTCTGTGACTTGTAGGATGATGACATGTAGCCCTTTACTATACCCTGAGAAGAAGTGGGGCTGGGGCAGGGGCGGGTGGGGGTCATCATTGACTTCTACATAAAAGCTTGTGTTGAAAACTGTGCATATTATCTTACCATTTAATCTTGACTCTGCTGAGAGTCCTTTTATGATCTTGGGAAGTTACTTAACATCTCTGACTGAGCCTCAGTATCCTCATTTGTACACTGGAGGTAATAGAATGTGTCTTTGAAGTCAAGGGAGATTGAAATTTTAAAATGTGGCCTGGTGCTTGACACATAGAATGCATTTGACAAATGCTAGGTTTTGCTGTTGTTATGGTTGAAGGTAGAAGAACAAAAGACACATTGGGCAAAATTAGGAAGGAATTTGGCAATATCATGTAAAACACGAGGATTAAATGAGCCAATGCATGTGAAAGTATTTAGCACAATGCCTGTACATAGCACATAATCAGTTAAGGTTGGTTGAATTTGATTCACTAGGGGAAACTAGGATGTTCAGGGAATATTTTAAAGGTAATAAGAAGGAAGACAATCATGCCTTTTCCTAGAATGAGCTTCAGAGACAATGTACTGAGTTTGGGCTACATTTTTCTTTAAAAAATTATTTTAAAAATTTAATGCCACATATTTTCCTTTTACAACTATAGAAACTTAGACTTATCAAGGCCTCTGGTATGTATGATTTTGTGTATTACTTGTGTCATCCAGTAAAAATCTAACCTTGAAAGTAGAGACAAACAGAATTCTGATTTAGGGATTTGCTTAGCATTTTTCTTCCTTGATACATTAAGAAATGCGGGGTTATTGGCCAGAGCAATAAAGAAATGAGGTATCATCTTCCAATTCATTTATAGTAAAAGATATAATATTTAGTCTGTGTATTCTAAAACTGTCACTCATTTTTACTGAAATATGACTACTGTTTTTTTTCTTTTCATTGTTCAGTCTTGCCAGTCTTCTTGAGGTATTAATTTGTGCACATGGTAACCTTAACCATGTTTTTTCAATCCATTTGTAACATGAAAATATAATTTTGATTTATGCTTAATATTCACTTGAGAGAAAGGATTTTTTTAGATGATAATTAAATGCTTTCCTATTCCTGGGATGGTGAAATGGTTTATTTTCAAATATATCTGATCTGAGAATTTCAGCAAAAGGCATGAAAGAAAAAACTAAAAGAAACAGGACAGATGACAAATGCTGTGTTGATGTTAAGTAAAGACAAGCAAACTGTGACCTGGGTACGTCTCTAGGGAGCCGGCTTTAGGCTTTTCTGAGCTTTTGGGTCTTTTGGTGAAAATTTTTCCCCCCAGTCACGTTGATAGAGAGAGGCTGGATTACAACTGAGAATGCAGAGATTAATGGTCTGTTGTGACTAATCCACTAAACCCCTACTCCTATTTCTCTCACAGTGATTGAACTTGAGAAGCTGAAGATAGACCCACACTGTTTATCCTGCTATCAGGTCTCTATGATTTAATGAGACCTAATATCTTTAAGGGCATGTAACTGAGAACTGGAGAACCTTCTTGGAACAGCATCACCTTTTGCATTCAGAAATTCTTTATTAATTGCTTATTAGATCCCAATGCGTTTTTTTTCATAATCCTTTAAAAAGAATATTTTCACCTGAATACATTTTAAAAATAGTAATACTAACATAACCCAAATTTAAATAATTTGGAAAGCATTACATTAATTATGAATGCAAACATTGTTAATATTCTGGTTTGTTTCCAAATTCGTGTGAGATAAATATATGGTTTATATGCATTAAAATGAGGTCCACCTAAAATGTAAGCAAAATAATGTGAAAATGATTTGTATATACTTAGATGGGATAGATACGGCACTCATGAAAATCATAATATTATGCTAAAATGGGCTCAAATTGGAAGAAATTTGAACAAAACTTAAGTTTACAAATTCTTCATTATTAATTCAGAGCTCTTAAAAATAATTACTAGATAAAAAGATGATACAAATGGTCATAGGATTAGGAATTTTTGGCCAGGAGAAACATTACAATTGAGGCAGTGACCATTTATAAATAAAGTTTAAAAATGTTTTAACAATTAAAGTAGAAAAATATGTTTAAATGCACTGAGCAGCCATATAGTTTGAAGAGTGAATAACAGTTATGTTTAAATCCATACTCTTTCAAGGGGGCAGGTTTTGAGTAAGTTAAATTCCCCTGCATCCCAGTTTTCTAATCTGTAAAATGAGGTTAAAATATCACTTGAGTGATTTTTTCCCATAATTATTAAATGACATGAAAGTAAACATCTAGAACATTTTCATCAGGCAGATAATGTCTTAATGTTATTAGTAACACCACACTTATAACAGTTGAGATGCAGCCAGCCAAAACCAAAGCCATCCCACGTTGTTAAAATAGGTGTTTAAAAGTCTTCCATGAAATCCCATAAAACAATCTTTCCAACTTCTCTCCAGTTTGCCAGTTCACTGTTCAGTGAAGACACGTTACATGCATTTTTACCTGTTCCATGGCTTGTTTTGACCCACTTGAACCAGGTGTGGATTAAGCCCATGTGTCCTCCCACTTTCAGCCAGAGGTTCCTCTCTGTGAGTGCTGGTGGGACTGATCTGTCCAGCCAGCAGTGCTGTCTTGTTCCTTTGTGCCCTATTGGTCTTCCTGTCTCCTGTACTGCTCACCCATCTGTCTGTCTTCATAGATGAAAATTCATCCTGCTCAGGACTCACCTAGTCTACTTGTACATCCTGTCCCACTCCAAATCCAGCATGCTGATAGGATGAACTTTACTCCCCAGTCTGTGATGAGAATTTTTAATGCAACATGACAAGTAGAATCTGCTGATTTAAGTTGTATTTCCCCTTCCCTGATCCACCTAGTTCCTTTTAGAAATACTGTATCTGAGACAGGGGCACAGCGAAAAACAGCCTATGTGCCAAATTCAGCCCACTGCCTGATTTGGGGAATAAAGTTTGATTGGGACACAGTTAAGCTTTCACACCACCAAGCAGAGCTGAGTAGCTGTGACATTGACTGTACTACTTTGCACAACCTAAAGAATTTGCTCTCTGGTCCTTTACAGAAAAAGGGAGTGAACCCCCTCACACAAGCTTTCGATTCAAATGCTTCCAACAGGTGAAAGAATAAACTGGGCAGCTAGATAGGCCATTTTCTTCCATAAAGGATTGGTTAAATTTTAGATGAAATATTCAAATTTTAAAAAGCCTTGAGGCTTCCAGAACCTCAGAACTGTATTTTGTGGGTTACTCTGGCGGTTTTTACCACCCCAGAATGATTCCTTAAGCACCTACCACTATCAGAAACCAAAAAAAAAAAAAAAAGGAAATTTCAGTTTATGCTTGTTTGGATGGCGAGAGCTCTCTTTGCTGTTAGAGGAGCTTGGGATTGCTCTGGCCTGGCAGAGTAAACATTCTGGTGGGAAGCCACCCTCTGGAAAGGGATGGCTCGTGCTAGGGATGGCAGTTTGGCAGGGAAGAAGCAAGCTTTCAGAGAGTACTATTCTGCTGCCAGCTTCTTAGAAAAAAAAAATAATAACCCTCCTCTTCTGGGAATGGAGATCAGACCATATTCAGAAATAAGAACATCACCTGGAGAATAAGCAATTTTAGGAATGACAACCGGAGAAATCAAACCTTTCCCCCTGATGATTGAGACAGGGCAGACTCATAACCAAGGCCATGATCAGCTTCTGCACTTGGATACAGCGTTTTACTCCCAAATAACAAGCTGAATGAGCTGTGCAGGGCTCTGGGAAATGATTGCTATCCTTCCTGGACAGATGGGGAGATTGAAGTCAAGAAGTAAAGGTTTAGTCTGGCCACAGAGGGAGTGGGTTCTGGCAAGGTCCCCTTGGGACCACAGCAACTGGGGTCCCCACCCTCTTAGACACAGCATTTGTACCCAAGAAGCTACTAAGGTAAATTTCACAATGCTGCAAGACAGAAGATTTTTTGAACTCTAGAGCAGGGGCTGGCAAATGATGGTCTACAGACCAAATCCAGCCCACTGCCTGCTTTTATAACCCAGGAATTAAGAGTGATGTTTACATTTTCAAATGCTTGGGGACAAAAAAACAGTAAAATATTCCATGATACATAAAAATCATATGAAACCAAATTTTGGTTTCTAAATAAAATTTCATTGAAACAGCAACACCCATTATTAATTTATGGATCACTTCTTATGTATAGACTTTCACACTACAATGGAGAGCCAAGATGTGGATCCTATATTTACAAAGCCCAAGTTATCTACTTACCTGGCATTTTGCAGAAAACAAGTTTGCTAACCCCTGTCTAGAGTACATGTAACATAATTAATATCAATTGTATCAAGGCATAAGATATGTAAAATACAATGCACTCATTTTGAGTCCTCTGTTGAGTTTTGGACAAAGAGTACAATCCTGTAACTACCACCATGATCAAGATGTAGTCCATTTCCATCACTGCCAAATTTTCCGGTGTTTTCCTAGTCTCTCCTTCTCTATCCCTGAACTCAGGCAATGAATAAATCTGATCTCTGTTACTAGGAGCAGCTTTTAAATATTTATTTACAGAGCATTTCAGAGCACTAGAGACTGTTGAGGGGAGAGGGGTGGGGGTGTGGGAAATTGTGAAGTTGATTTTATTCTTTCATTTGATAATTCCTTAATTCCCTCCAAACACCCACTCCAAACAGGCACTTAACTGCTCATAGTATTAGAAGCTAATAGCACTGTACAAAAAGCTCTCCATTTATATCATTTAATCTTTTAACCCTATGAGGGAGTACTTATTTAGGTTCCCTTTTATTTAGCTATTACAACGTAAAACATGTTTAAATTCTCTGAGAAGCCATAGAGTTTTCACTGGAAATGATTAAGAACTGGGTTTACAACCATTTTCTCAACCCCTTACATGCTGGTAGCTTTTGAGTATGTTATCTTCTGCATTTCAGTTTACTAATCTGTAAAATGGGGATTAAAAATAACCACTTTCATGATTTGGGAGAGGAGACAGAGGCACCCAGATTTACTTAATGAAGACCACACAGCTTTTAAGATCTAAGGTAGGATTTGAACTTAGATCTGAATCTATACTCTGAGATTTGCTACCATAGCGCACAATTAGATAACCTGACTAGAAGTCAGCTTGAGAGTTAATAGCTACATTTGATAGAAAAGTGAGATTCAGAGGGGTTAAGTAACTGGCCCAAGTCACCAGCTGCTGACTGCCATAGTCAGGATTCGAACTGAGCTCTCAAACAAGTAGGAGACACGGAATAGAGACTGGGAGTACATTGTCTTGAAAGCCACCTTCTCTTACAAATGGGTGAACTAAAAGCCATGGCAAGTGAGTCCTAAATAATGCAGAGGATGAATGTGGAGGGGGATGAAAAGCAATCTTAAGCCAGATGTACTTTTGCTTTCTAGACTAATGGATATTCCTAGACTATTTAATTTAATATAAACAACTAATGGTTGTAAAGTGCTTTAAAAAAAATACCAAATGATGTGTCCTTGTTGACCAGCATCAATAATCAAAATTTCTCTTCTTATCCCTTCACAAACAGCATTCTATGTGCACTGGTCTGTTTAGATGGAGAAAATGAAAATCAAAGTCTTCAAAGAGCATGCCATAGACTCTGTTCTTTCTCTCCTTCCCCTTACACCTACTATTACTAAGGGTGGTTCTGTTTTCCAGTCCTTGATTTGAATGATTTCATTGCATCTCTTCAGAGTCATCTCTTTAAGTGCTCAGCACCTAAATGGTGCCCCCAAGATATTGTTGATTATTCCAGTGTTACGGAAATATTGTAGTCATCTCCATGCAGGACCTTCTTTAAACCTAGAACAGGAGGCTAGGACCATTGTAGCCCTAAGGGGTAAATGACAGAACTTCTCTAAGACTAATGTAAATAGAATAGAAATTCATTAAAGCATTTGTACTGCTTACAGAATCTGAGGGTGGATCAAAGAATTAGAACTGAAGGCTATATTTATAAGAATATGTTATGCTATTGCTCTAGAAAAAGACTCTGGCTCTTGCCATTCTGGATAGAAATAGCCAGATCCCATTGCTTATGCAGATTGGGCATTAGACCCATGGTGTCCAGGAAGCTGTACCCTTCTGCCACCCACATGGCCAGAAAATGGATTTCATACCAGACCTGCTGCTTCAGTTGTTCACTTCAGAACCAAAGTCTCATACACATGAAGGGCCAGACCTAGCCACATGCCTGTACCCCACCCAAATGGAAAGTCCAGGATTTTACCTGGCTGGGATTGAACCCAAAACGTGGAAATACTCCAAGCATAATAGGTTGGCTGAGTAATGATGTCCCCGAGGTGTGTACATTTTAATCCCAGGAACCTGTGGAAAGCTGACCTGATATGGTCAAAGAAATTTTGCAGACATGCTCAAGTCAAGGATTTGAAGGTGGGGAGATTATACCAGATTATCTAGGACCCAGTGTGGTCGCAAGGCCCTGATAAGAGACACTAAGAGAGAAAGAGATGTGACCACAGAAGTTAATGTTGGATTGATGTGCTTTGGAGGTAGAAGAAGGGTGTCATGAGCTGAGAAGTTTGCAAGGTCCCTAGTGACTGGAAAAGGCAAAGAAATGGGTGGCCCGTGGAGCCTTCAGAAGGCACACAGACCTGCTGCACCTTGATTTTAGCTCCTTAGGAGCTCCAGAACTGTAAGATAATAAATTTGTGTTACTCAAAGCCACTACATTTGTAGTAATTTGTTTCAGCAGCAATAAGAAAACCAATACACATAGAATAGGTCTTCATAATGTGATGGGAATCCAGAAAGTATGTCAAATGTCGAGCACAGCAGCATCGAAGGAAAGCCAGGAAAATTCTACCCCACACCCAGCTCAAAGGTCACACCTCTCTACCCTACAAGAATGTTCTGAGTCCCAAATCTGGGTTGGGTGAACAAACTGAGTTAAATTGCTTGTGATTATTCAGTTTGTCCACTCACTTTATTCATTCCATGATTTATTCAACAAATGTTCTATTCATTAAATAAATATTTACTGGAGTTAAGTGCCAAGCCCTGTGAAAGATTCTATGGTTACAAAGGAAAATGAGGACAAAGACTGAAAGCTAACAGTCAAGAAGTTTGTAGACATTGTATTTAGATTTTTCAATGATATCTATGTATCAGAGTTTACCAAAAATCCACATTAAGGAGATTTTGAAGAGAATTAAATTATCTGGAATTAGGATGTCCCGATGACTCTGGAAGAAAACCCCAAACAAATTATTTATGAAGATATGATACTAGAATGGCTGATATTTTAAGCAATTGACTATCTCTTAGAATAAGTCAACAAAGGACTTTTTTTCTTGTGTATTAAACATAATGTGAAGTATTTTATACCCCTTATTTCATTTTATCATATTAGTCTCTAAGGTATAGATAATTATTAATCCCCATTTTACAAATGATGGAACTGAAATTTGGAAATATGACCGAAAAATTTCACCTGGGTAATGAAGCAAACTGGAATCAAACCTCAGGCCACTGGATCTTGAACCCAATTTGTCACCCTACGTGCCTATGTGCTACACCCTGGGCCAGCAATTCAAGTGTGTGTGGGGGGGAATCCTCACGTGGCAGGTAAACTTCTAAACTTGGTAGGTAAAATGAGCTATAGAAATACAGATAAAGAGATACCTAGTTTTCCAGGGAGGCTGATTATACAGAGGAAACTCTTCATTTGGATAATTTCCAGTTCATTTGGTAAGATTATTAGCTTAAAACTGAAAATAGAAGCAGCCCCCAGGTTTCTTTCACTAATCTAGGTACAACATTTGTTCTCCTAGATTATTTCAGTTTTAAAGTTCACATGTTTCATAAGGAATATACAAAAATCAGACTCTCCCCCTTTCTCCTCTTTTCCTTCATCCGTAGCCATGTGAATGCTTTGATCAGTGGTATTGTTAACAGGACCCTTTGCAGCCTCATGCCGACAAGTCTGTGTGTTAGAGAGGGTGACAGAGGTAGCCCTCTAGAACCTGCTTAAGGCTGAGTGCCTCTCCTCTTCAATGGCTTATCAAGCACCCACATAGAAAATGCCAAGGCTGGCTGGACTATGAACATGGACCCACAGATAACACCTGTCACTCAGCTCGAGTAGCTTAGGTGTGTATAGTTCCTTGACCACTGAGCCAGGGGCTACATCTTGCAGATATGGCTCCCAAGTGTGCTGCTCCTGAGGTATGGGGAGCTGGTGTTTGCTGAATTCCTGCTCAGCAGTCCTGTTGACAGATGGTGCAACTTGCTCATTAAGTCAGAATCCTCCCCACTCCAAGGCCCTCAGGCATGTTAGGAGACAGTCTTGGTGGTGTTTTCTAACGCTGAATGGTCTGCAGCTCAAGAGCATGAAGATAAATATTCTCCTTCATTGTGCATCTACTAACATAAGCCTTGCTGGGTCTAGTTCCCTTCGTGTTGACAGGGCACATTTAGAAAAGTGAAGTGAAGTGCTTTTAGGCACCCGGCTCTTCCATCCATCACTTGCTCTTGTACTGTGCCAGCCTGGCCCTTTTCCCTGAGACTTATCTTCACACAGTGTTTTATGTCAGTGACATACAATATGCTGAACCAAAAAAAAAAAAAAAAGACCTTCTTTATCCAGAGTTCAGGACTTAACTTTCTTTTTGAAGCAGTATTGTGCAAGGTATATTTCTTGGGAGAGGTAGCTGGAAAAGAAAGAAAACTGCCTATGCAAAGAGACAAATAGAAAGCCAGTATAGCTCCAGCCCAGATAATAAGCATGATTCGGAGCAATTGTGTTAACAAGTTTCATATTTGACCTAAGAACAATGAGGGGACCCTAGGCATATGATCTTGTTTGAATTCTAAGAAGACCCCACGGACTATAGCATTGAAGAATTAACTAACAGGAGGAAGGAGGGAGACAGGTGACCTTGAGAGGGACAGTCACAAAGCGCTGGAGGCATTTAGGTTAGAGATGGAGGTTGCTTAATGAAGGTAGTAGTATATTGGGAGAGCAAACATAGACTCAGGAGCTGTTCAGGACATGGATAAGCACAGTCTGACGGATTGCATATGGCAGGAGGAGGCCCAAGTTCTGGGTCAAGAACTGGGTAGATTTCAGTGGTGTTTCTGAAGCAAGGGCACAGTGGAGGAGGAAGTCATCACCCAAAGCATGGAATCTGTGTTGAGTCACTCAGATAATTCCAAGAAAGGTGGGGGGGGTGGGGGGAGAGAGACAGAGAGATGTGTTTTGGGGGAGGGTAGAGGAGGAAAAAAATCAATGTGTGCAGGGTTATGAACCATGTACTTTAAGAATAAAATACTGAGATAATGCAGAATCCAATGGGAGGTCATTTTAAGAATATTTCATTGGTTTTAAATGAGGCTGTATGTTCCAAATCATGGGGTACAAGCACATCATTTGTAGAAGGGGTCAAATAAAGGAGATTAATGACATGTTGAGTGGAGAGGATGGCATAGGAAGTAGCTCTTTAAGACAGCATTATACTTGGCCAACTTGGATTACGCTGCTTTTCCATGCATTCAAACACAAGTGCGAAGTTTGGCCTATTTGACCAGAGTGACATGCTAAGGCACATTTAGTGTCACTCCCTGCCTTCCCTCTGGGTGCCCTATGTGTGTGTGTGTGTGTGTGTGTGTGTGTGTGTGTGTGTGTGATAAAGGAACTTTCTTCCTTCCCTCCCTCCCTTCCTCCTTCCTTCTTCCCTTCTTTCCTTCCTTCCTTTATTCATTCTTACATTCACTGTTCATTCAGCAATCATAAATTGATCACCGATCAGGTGCCAGGAACTGTACTGTGCCTTGAAAAATGCAAACATAAAAATCCTCAAGGAAACGATGGGTGGCTCTAACATAGTCTGATTCATTACGGTGTACTTTGAAATACACCACTACAAACACTGCGTCTAATGAACACAGGGACTAGAGAGGGGGGGGGTTGTCTAAATTCGGTGGGAAGATGTTGAACTAGAGTTAAAAACAAGTAAAAAAAATTTATCAAGGGCATAGAGGAGTTGGGCGTTTCTATTAGGGAAAAGAAACATGCCTAAGAAGCAGCAGCTACACAGAAAACTGAAATGCCGACTTGAGCAGTTTCTGATATGTGACAGGTTTTTGTTTTTTTTGTTTTTTTTTCTTGTTACCCCCTTTGGCTTCCCTTTTCCAAAATCCCAGAGCCTTTTCCACCATCTCCTCTTTTGCTGCTTCCGTTCACCTCTTTGCCGATTCTCGGGATTAAACCCTTCATTGTGGATCTCTGACAGTCCTCTCTCCTGCTTTGCTAACCACTTTAAAAAATAGACATTTAAAAGCCTTCTGTGGATCTCCTGCTATGTTATGGCTATCGTGCTGTGTGAATCGAGGCTACCTGCTCAGAGAACGGGTGCCCTACTGCTGGGGCTCTGGAGGCTTAGAGGCTTGCCTTAGAGGTTTGCACCATGGGCTGTGCTGAAGGACAGCTTGACTTCCGGTTCCTGGGGTTAGTCACCTGCCCTGTGCCTGCCTTCGGCAAGGGCATGGTGCCAGCCTGCTTGCTCACCCACATGATGAGGCCCAGGCAAGGCAGGGCAGTAGCCCATGCAGTATGGTTGGGGGCCAGGCTGACTCTTAGCTTTGGTGTCACATGACCCATAGCTGCATGCTCAGCCTGCTCATGGCTCTCTGGGGTTCTCCTGATCAGAGGCAGGACTGATTTAAGCCATCCCCATTCCCCCTACACCCCCACCCCATCTTAGCCTCTGCTCCAAGGCATACTTGCTGATCTCTCACTATAGACCTGTGTTTCAGGTAAACCATAAGATTTCACCTGTGTCTGGGACCAAGTCCCCAGTTTGTGCCTTGGTCCTGATGAGGATTCTCTCTCCATCACCTAGTGCATCCTATTCTGTTGTTATAACCTATACAGGGTCTTGTAACCTATGCAGGGTCCAATGTCCTCCCTAAATTTGACTCTGCTGCCCAAGGGCTAACCTTACTAGAACAATCAGACTCTGATTGCCTGAGCCCAAGGAAAAGTTGCCAAACTCTGAATTGAATATCTGCTGTGCTTTCATTCCTTTTTTTGCTGTACCCCACATATGAGTCAGGAAACCAGGTATCAGATCATGGATATGAATAATATAGCAGTTAATTTGTATGTGTACCTCCTCTGCTTGTTACTGTGCTAAGCGCTGGAGAAGAACTGACTCACAGCCCCACAGTAGTGCCATGAGGAAGGCATTTGGTGGTCCTGGGATGACTTCTCAGTCTTCCTATCAGGCCCATTTCTTTATAGTGTCCCTGTGCCTCATCTGGACCATGTTGTCAAGTTCAATGTCTTTCCAGCCATCTTTCTGGCAGCTTCTTCCTCTGAATCTGTCTCTCCAATGTTTCTGTGTCCCTGTGGGCAAATCTCATTTTTAAAAAATGGATGAATAAAAATGGTTTATGTTGGGGCTGGGGTTGTGGCTCAGTGGTAGAGTGCTTGCCTAGCATGTGTGAGGCACTGGATTCCATCCTAAGCACCACATCTAAATAAAGAAAATAAAGATGCTGTGTCCATCCACAACTAAAAATATTTTTTAAATGGTTTCTGTTTACTGTGTACAACATGATGTTCTGATGTGTGTATACCCGTGGAATAGTTTGGTCTAGTTTATTAGCATGTATATTACCTCACATAGTTACCTTAAAAATCTGTCATAGCCATTTTCAAGTATATAATAAATAGTTTTTAACTGTAGTCACCCAGGTGCACAAAAGCTCTCCTGAATTCATTCCCCTTATTAATTAAAATCTGTGTCCTTTAACCAGTGTCACCCCAATCCTTCACCCTCCCATCTTTGGTAATACCACCATCAGACTTTCTGCTTTGGGATTCTGCATAAAAGTAGGATTAGATGGTATTTGTCATCCTGTGCCTGATTTCTTTCCTTGAATGATATCCTCCAGGTTCATTCGGTTGTTGCAAATAACAGAATTTCCTTGTTTTTAAAAGCTGGCTAGTTCCCCATCATGCATATACAGCATACTTTTTTTAATCCATTCGTCTGTGGATGGACACTTAGGTTGTTTGTCCATCTTGGCTACAGTGAACAGTACTGCTTTGAACTCGTGGGTACATATCTCTTCAACATGCCAATGTCGTTGCTTTGGGGTATATACCCAGTAGTGAGACTATTTGATCCTAGACTACTGGATCCAGTAGGGAGATTACTGGATCCTTACACTATTTTTAGTTTTTTTGAGGATCTTTACTTTTTTTGTTTTTTTCTGTTTTGAATAATGGCTACACTAGTGGACATTTCCCCCAGAAGGGCACAAGGGTTCCATTTTCTCCACATCTTCACCAACACTTATTATCTTTTGTGTTTTTTATAGTAGCCATTCCAAGAGGAGTGAGGTAATATCTTGTTGTGTTTTTGATTTCCACTTCTCTGATGATTAGTGAAGATCAGTATTTTTATATACTTGTTTGTCTTTATATGTATTCTTGGAGAAATATCTATTCAGATGATTTGCCCTGTTTTAAATTAGGTTATCGATTTCTTTTTTTTATTTTTTATTTTTAGTTGTAGATGGACACAATATCTTTATTTATTTTATTTTTCTATGTGGTGCTGAGGACTGAACCCAGTGCCTCACGTGTGCAAGGTAGGCGCTCTACCACTGAGCTACAGCTCCAGCCCCGAGCTATTGATTTCTTATTCTTGAGTTTTTGAGATTGTTCTATATTTTAAATATTAACTCCTTACCAAATGTATGGGTTGCCATTGCTTTATCCACCCTGTAGATTGCCTCTTTCATTCTCAATTGTTTCCTTTGTTGTGAAGAACTGTGAACAAATATTTTTCCTTTCTGGCTCCTTCCTCTCTGCCTAGGCCTATGTTGGATAATTAGACCATGTGCAATTGAGTCTTGAGATGATTTTAGAGTGGACTTAATGACACTGAAAGAACCACTAGTGTCAAATTGTACATCAAGCAGCTAATGAGTGCTTATTGCGTATTATTTATGTGCTCAGCTGCTTTCAGTACCATAAAGGGATCACAGAAGAAGTGGTCTAGCTGGTTAAGCTCACAGACATAGAACCAGGCTGTCCATATTTCAATACCTGCTTCAGCACATTATAGCCATGTGAGCTTGTGCTAGTTACTTCTCTGTGCCTCTGTTTTCTCATCTGCAAAATGATTATAATAGTAATATCTGCCTCAAAGCGTTCCTGTGAAGATTGAAATGATTCATCTAAAACATTTTGTAGAAGTTAAATATTCACCCCAGTGAAGAAGAAGAAGATGATGATAAAGGAGAAATGGCAATACAGTCCCTGCTTTAAGGGAATTTGAGCTTCATAAGAGAAAAAATAAATCACATAAAATAAGATCATGTATAAATAAATGCTATTTGGGGTGATTTGGAAATTGAATAAGATTCCCAATAATTGTCAGGGCCATCTGGGAAAGGCAGTATGGCTTTCAGAATGAGTCCATTGGAAATAGGCAGAGGGGAAAGTGGTGGTTTAGTTTGCTTAATATGAGAGTTACCTCCTTCAATAGAGCACTAATAGCCCTTGTTACAGTGATTGTTAAATGTTATCCAAATTTCTATCCAAGAAAACAAGAGCACATGATTCTGGGTGTAAGCTGAAATCTTTAGGGCTCACATTAGTCATGGGCAAGGTATGATTCACCCTTGGGAAGCTGAGCGTGAAGTGGAAAGTGACTCAAGAGATCGTGGCCAGAGATGGAGCTGGCAGGATGAAAGATAGTCACATCAGGCTTCCATTAGAAGCTGAGTTGGAAAGCAGAATGAAGGTATAATGAAAAAGCTATAAAGAGCTTAAATACTGGAACAAGAAGATTTAGAATAAAACAACAGGAAACAATGTAGATGGGGAGCAGCAAGCTTTGAAGAACTTCTATTGATAAATTAAGGCAAACAAATTCTAATCAAGGCATCAGATAAATTACCTCACATTGGGCATCAGATCCCACGTGAGTTGAGTCCTAAAGTAAATGGTCCCTCTTGGTAAAGATGGGATTAGAAACCATCCATGTCTGAAGGTTTTGATGTGGGGATTAACTCCAAGGAAAAGCCACAGTAGGGGACCCATGGAAGACACGGTCAGATTTCAGTTTGGGGTTACTCAGTGATCTTTGATTGTATGGGAGAAGTTTTATATGAGGTTAAAAGGTGAATATGCCTTTCTTTCAAAGTGTATTTATTAGATTTCTGTTATGTTTTAGGCACTGTATTTTTGAGCCATCCCATGGTAGAAACCAAGATGACTCAGGCAGGCATCTTTCATTAAGCTAACAGTCTCACAGAGAAGATAAATCCTATCCACAAGTAACTAACACAAAGTAGAAGGCAGTGCCTGATACAGAGGAAACCGAGATAAAAAACCTCAGGAGGACAGAGGAGGGAGGGTTGCTAGCAGCAGAGCCTGGTGGCTGACTCTTCCAGAACTGGCATTGTGATCACAGAGCACGGATTCAAATTTCTGCTTGATAGATGTTTTGAGATTGAATGCTGTGACACACCTCTTTGACTATGTCCTGATCTGCAAAAGGTAGAGCAAAGTAATACCTGCCTCACCGTTATTTTGAAGATTCACTGAGATAGTGCACAGAAAGTATGTGTCACTGAAAAAAAATGGTAGTGGCTGTTAATTTCAAAGGATTGTTTCATTAGGGTCAAGGGATAATTGATATCAGAGATTAAGGGGCACCTAAAAACCTGAAGTTTAAAACAAGACATAGCAGCTTAGAGGAGGAATTGACTCCAGCAAAATGCAAAAGAAAGAACTATTGCAACTTAGCTCTTTCCACCCAACAGGACTTACCCGCTGAATGTGTGCTCATCACTTCCAGAGAGCTGGAGGACACCAGCTTGTCCTCCTCCACAGAGATGCTCTTGAACAGCAGTGTATCCTCTAGTGGAAGTATGAAGTGGTGTTATTAGATCTCTGTTATTAGAGATCAAGTCTGCAGTGTCTATTAAACTTCAAATGGAGAAAAAGAAGTGAATAACCCTGAACCCCAAATTAAAACTCTTAATAGTAATAATAGTATGCCCATGTGTACTAGGAAAGCATGTCCAACATGATGTCATTGGGAAGAGCCTAAGTGTCCATCCACTAGGACTGGAGTAGATAAAACATGGTGGATCCACATTATATAATACTATGCAACAGTGAAAAAAAATGTGGGGGAACTCTGCCCTGCATGGTGAGGTCTCCATGTTCCAAAAAAGCACTAGAAAATATGCATAATGGGATATTTATATTATATATATATACATTTATAATTACATATTTAATAGCCTGGAAGAATACACACCAAACTGATAATAGGAATAACTTCAAGGTAGGGATATTGTGGGGGAGGGAAGTAGGTAAGAGAAACTTGAACTTTATAATTACTCTCTGAAATGAACACATAAGCATGTGTTCACATCTAATTGTATAATTACGAACAAATACTTTTGTAAAATAAAGAGACCTGTACTCACCTCCTTTTGCCATGTTGTCACCTTATAGATACTCTTCTTTAACAAATGGAATGTGGAAAAGGCAAGGCTTAGTTTATTTTCATGTACTAATCCTTTATAAAGCTTGTAAAAAAAAAGTATGTTGCCATTTTTTAAAATTTTTGCAAGCAGTTGCAGAATTAAATTTGCTTCCTAAGTTTCATGGGGAATGATTTAATGTTCTCCCACACATTGCTGGCATTCACATATGTCCCAAATAAAAATGAGCCGCACTGAATTATAAATAACATTTATGTGAGATGGACAATCCTGCTTAGCTTGTTTTCCAAAGTGAAAATGCCCATTTACAATTTACATTTAGACAGGAAAATCACCATTATCTCACTGGTACAAGGAAAAAAAAATAGTAATCCTAGAGGTCGAAGCTTTCAAGTGCAAAGCACGCAGATAGGTTAAGCAAACACTCAGATGAAGACCAAAGCTGTCAGCCAGACATTTGCTCACTTTGAAATGACAGGATTTTTTTTTTTTGAAATTCATGTGTTGGCTCTAGGAGTGGGTAAATAAAGACCACATTGCATCAAAATTAAAATAGAAATAAAGGCATCTTCTTGATGTGTTTTCAAACAATGTCTTCATATCCCTTCATATCTAAGCCTCATGCTAACCCTGCTTGTTATTTAGAGCAGATATTATTTGTGCCATTTTATAATGTCACTTTATGACAGTGAGTTTTAGATTTAACAGACTTGTTTAGGATGGCATGGGCAATATCATGGCCACCTTTTTCCTCATAGCATTTATCACTAGCATATATTACATGGTTTGCTTATCTTTTTTATTTCTCCTGATTCTAACTCCCTCACTAGATTGAAAACTTTATGAAGGGCACAGGCTTCACCTGGTTCTCTTTGTTGCCTAGAATAGTTCCTTGCACATGCACAGAGAGTACCCAGGAGCTGTTGAATGGATGAGTGAATGAACAGAACTAGAGCCTGAGTTAGCATCCAAAAACCTTACAAAGTGGTGATTGCAAATATAGAGGAGGATCTCTAAATCAAGAACAAGATCATGGACTCTCTTCTGGGACAAGCAGCGAATATATCAAAGAAAAAGAAAATAAGGGTCACATTAAGGAGAGCTGGTCACTAAGTGCTTTTCTGGGAGGTATCAATATGGTGGAAGCACTCAGGCAGCAAGGAAGATTGGCACCAGGCATGGCTCAAGGTGTTCTCAAAGGAAGCAACATCTCAGCTAAGGTCTCACAGAAGACCACTGTATAATTTTCTAGCAGAGCCTATGAGGGAGGAAGAGAGCTGTGTGTGCAAAAGGTGGGAGGAGAGAGAGAGAGAGAGAGAGAGAGAGAGAGAGAGAGAGAGAGGGGGGGGGAGAAAGAGAGAGAGAGAGGAGAAAGAGAGAGAGAGAGTGAGAGTGAGTGATGGGTTTGTGAAGCTGAAAGTTCTTCAATATAGTTAAGAGAATAGAGTGAGAGGTATAGGGAAAGAGAAGAAGATGTGAGAACCAGAACATGAAGGGCCTTGGCTTCCCACACAGAAAGATCTGATCTTTCTATCCTGAGAGCTACGGGAAGCTGCTGAAAGAACTGTGGGCAGGAGGAGAGCAAGCCTCGCTCAGCGGGAAAGTTATCCTAAATCATGCTTATGCAGGTTTTAGAAGGATGAGAAGGAGTTTGCCAGGTAATTGGGGTATGAGGAGCACTGCAGAGGGAAGGACACACGAGAAGACTCAGGAGGGACAGGGAGGTGCCAGCTCAGCATAGCTGTGCTATGGGTGAATATGTCAAAAGAAACCAGATAGTCAGACACATCAAATTATGAGTACCTTGCATGGAGTAGTCCCCCCTCATCCCCAGGGGATACATTTTAAGACCCCCAATTGGGTTAGATAATACCAAACTCTATGTATACTACGGTTTTCTATTGTTTTTTTTTTTTTCCTGTGTGTACATACCCATGAGGAACTTCCGTCTTCTCACTTAAAGACAGCATTTAGAGATTGTCTTTGCCAGATCCAAATTGCCAGAATCACTGATCTTATGCTTTGGGGCTGTTATTGAGTAAAGTAAGGGCTATTTGAATACAAGCACTATGCTATCACAACAGTCAATCTGGTAACTGATACGCTAAGGACTAGAGGCCAGTAGTATATATGGAGTGGATACAACGGATAAAGAGATGATTGACATCCCAGGTGGGATGGTGTGAGAGTTCATCCTGTTACTCAGAATGACATGCAATTTAAAATGTAGAATTTCTCGTTTATGGAATTTTCCATTTAATACTTTCAGACCACAGTGAACCATAGGTAACTGAAACTAGGAAAAGTGAAACCAGAGATAAGGAAGGATAATTGTATCCTGCTAAAGAATCATGGTTATATTCCATAGGCACAAAGAGATCCAGGGGGGTGTGTCATTTGAACTTTCCTACATAACCTGTGCCAGTTCTCACATTAAACTTAAAGCATGTAATACATGCTCCATGAGTTCCTTGGTGGCGTAACAGAATTCTGTACCCAGGTGAAGGTAGTGAGAAAGTACTCACCTTGGAGAAAGCTGACCTGGTTCTGAATCCCAAATTGATCACTTGCTGACATTGGAGGCTAACAAACTTAATTTTTTATTGACCCTTAGTTTCTCCATTCCTACAGTGGGACTGTTGGCCACTGTAGCATTTTATTGTGAGGATCAGCTTTAAAAAGTATGTAGGAAATTGCCCAGGCTCAGCCAGATTGTGTGCCTGGTGGTGAGTGGGATGAAGATGGTGAGAGTAAGTGCTAGATTAAGCATAAACTATGCTTAATCTAAGCTTAAACTAGAGTGTTAGGCAGAAAGAAAGAGATGGAGCCCCGTTGCAAAAAAAAAATGAAGTAGAAATATGAGGATATGGTCAGGATAATATCTCAAACTAGAGATTGGAGCCCATGTACAACAAATGCAAGAGGAGGAATGAATGCATGGAACAGATCATTGCCATGTTAGCCAGAAGACAAATGATCAGCTGCTCCATATCCCTCCCCCCTCTCTCTTTTAGCCAAGAATTGAACCCAGGTGTACTCAACCACTGAGCCACCTCCCCATCCTTTTTTAATCTTTTTTTAATTTGTTGAACTGATCTCAAACTTGTGATCCTCTTTCTTCCACCTCCCGAATCACTGGGATTACAGGTGTGCACCACCATGCCTAGTTCCATAATGTCTCTAAATGATTGTTTTTGCAGGATGCCTTTAAAAAAGATGGACCCCAGGCTCTGGTCCTATTGGATACCCACATCTTTCTTAAAGGCGCACTCCTCCAGTGCTGATGCCTCTTAAGGATGTTCTCCTGTTTATGGTGATTGGTTATGAAATAAAGAGTTTGCTTACTCTTTTCTTTCATCATTGATGTTTGGTTAAGCCTGTCCTGGGTGGCATCTGTAGGACATTGGGACACATAGGTGGTTTCTACAACTCAAGGAGCTTCCATCCGTGTAGATAACCTTAAAAATTACCTG
Source organism: Ictidomys tridecemlineatus (assembly GCF_052094955.1). Taxonomy (NCBI): domain Eukaryota; kingdom Metazoa; phylum Chordata; class Mammalia; order Rodentia; family Sciuridae; genus Ictidomys; species Ictidomys tridecemlineatus. Next base: position 27,300,374 of record NC_135479.1, on the reverse strand, counting down.
GAAATTTTATTTCTTAATGAATTATATCAAGCTTTGGTCAATGGTGTTTGACCCCTTGGCCTTCTTGCCATTATTTATGAGCTTTCTCATCAAAAACTTACTGTTTCACCAATTTGGTTTCAGTATTTTTTTCACAGCTGATTTATTTTAAAAAAAGAAAAAGAAAAAATCCAGCTAAGTAATCCTTAGGCCTCCAACAGGACTAGAAAGTTAGTCATGGAGGTCTGTACTCTTTTTCTTTAAATGAAAACATTGTATATATGCTGCTATTTATGCAATTCTGTTACTAGTAACACCAAACTATTAACTTTCTATAAACTCTTCTCTCTTTATAAACTTAGGTCAAACATGGTATACCTTTGTCACTCCTTCTGATTAATTTTTTTATAATCGTTATTTTAAATGTTTCAAACTTTCAGTATGTCTTACAAAAGCTTGATGTTGGGTAGGATAACCCTGCCAAGTATCTCTGCCCTTGTGTCTTCTTGGCCTGGCAATTACAAATTCTCTCCTGTGGATTAGAACATGTAATTGGCAAGTATCAAAAGTATAGATGTCTTGTCCTAATTAATTTATAATTAAATGTATCAACAAAGGTTTGGCAATTTTTTTCCCCCAAAACCGAGGTAGGGGAAAATAGTCTTTGATGGCACAAAGACTGGAAATTACTGACTTAGAAGGACCAATATATAGCAGAAATGGAGAAGTTAATATTAAATACGGGGCTTTCCAATCACAATCTCTCTTGAAGGAAAGCCACAGCATTTGAGCCAAGAGGGATGTGTCACCTACTTAAGAATGCTTATGTAAGAACTAACCCCAACTCCATTTGTGTTAATTCCAGAACCTGTGATTTTTTTTCTTTTCTTTTTTTCTTTTTTTATTTTGTAATGGGTATGCATGTTCTGGAAGACTATAATAGAAGGCCAACTCCTTGCTCTTTCTAGTGACTCAAGAATGTTTAGTAATTTGGAACAGGATGTGGAACAAGGCTGACTGAAGTGAGGTACTTACTTTGGGTGCAAATTTAAAGGGCTTCTGAAAAAGTCAGAAACTGAGATCAGTAACATTTTAATGAAATATCTTTTTAAAATCAAAATTAGTGCAAAAACAATTCATGATGAATGAAATATTTGAATTTGTAATAAAGACAGGATTGCCTTAAGATTCAAAGTGGCCCATGGTAATAGTGTTGAATTCCATTATTTAAAATTTTTTAATTTTATTCACAGTGGATGTTTTTGCATTGAATTCTGTTTATAAAAGTATTATATTCTAATATTATTGACCTAAAGTAGGAAGCATTTTGGTGCACCTGAAATTTTGTTTCACTTGCCTTACTCTCATTACCCCAGGCCACAGCGTCTGCAGGTTCAAATTTCACTCTGTGGCTCATTTGTCTGATTTCTGAACTTTTCCTTATTTTCTCCCATCTCCAATCTATATCAATGGCTCTTCTGTTTGAGGAGTGCAGACAGGAAGGAGCATTTGCTACAGAATGAATGAAACAGTAAGAAAGTGTATTTGTGGAGATTTTGGTTAGGGTAGTGCTAGAATAATAATTGTTCCATTCTGATAGGTGCTTCAGTGGTAGTTGGGGGCAGTGAGTGAACAATCTTGACAGCCCCTAGTGATCAGCTCCTTGCCTGCAGGTTCAGGGGGCGGTGGTTGGATGGGAGGGCAACCCAGGTGTGCAGCTGGGGGCAGGACAATTTTCTGGGAGATGGGATTTCTTTTGCAACACAATTTGCAAAGTGTTCTGAGCAGCATGTTTTTGTGATTGACCTGGCATCTTCTTAACAGGGATTGGAAGTTAATGACCATCATTTTGACTTTATGAGATGTGTGTGTGCGCATACGCATGTGGAGAGAGAATACCAAGAATTCCCTCAATTTTTCCCCCTTTGATGTGATGTCTAATGAGTGGCTGCAATTCCCTTCTCTTTTTTTTTTTTCTGAAGGTCATTTTTTAGTGAAAGTTCTGGAATGGATTCACAGTTTTAGGTACGAAGGCTTTAGGGAATGATTTATGGAAGAGCTATTCAGCAACTTTGTTCTGTACTTCATAGTAAGCATTAGGTTTTAGTTTGTGAGCTAAGCAGCAGTCATTTTTTTAAAAATTTTTTTATAGCACTCTGCCTTTTCATCTACGTTCGTTCCCCCATTTCAATGCTGATGAGACAGTTTTGCCAATAATAGCAGGATGGGGAATACCGAACATCAGGCTTGTCTTTTCATTTTGACAAATCAAGTGACCAAGAGGTGACATGGAGAAGATGAGTCTTTTGAGAAGGTTGGAAGAAACTCTCAGTGCATTTGCCACATCTGTGGGAGAGTGGGTGACTCAGCCTTTGGAGGCTACCTGCCATGTGGGAAAACTAACAGCACTTGAGTGGACTAGATGCCAAACTATGAATGGCAAAGATCTGGAAACCAGACAGATCCTGGAAGCATAGGAGGCCACAGGGAAGCCCTTGACAGGACTATGGACGGAAGCCAAGAAGACATGCAGTCATCACTCCGCTGTCCTGCCACAGACAAACTCTCGGGAGCAGGCAGAGTGTAGCATCAGAGGGACCCAGCAGATGGAGGGAAGCTGGGGTGCAAAGGTTGGGCCTCGTCCTTAGAATGGCTGACATGGACTCATCCAAAGGACTCCCATCGGAGAAATGTTGGACCTGAAACCAGGACCTCTTAGGTAGAAGCAGACAGTGAGAGCGGAGTTACTCAAATTGAATCATGTTCTTGAAACCAGGGGTGTGGTAAAACACACCGGGCTAGAAATAAGGGTACAAAAGTGATAAGCTCTGGTTTGTTGTCGCTCCCTTTGCACAGCAAATGTGAGTTCCAGAGGAGGAGTCACTGCTGTCCCTATAGCTAGCACGTTGAGTAATTAGAGAAGAATGCAGTGACAAGGGAGGACAGCTTATATTTACGAGGTGCCTACTAAGTACTGATAATGGTTCTGAAAACCTCACGGGTATCTGTTAGGGTCCGTAAACAAGTCAAGATGGCACCTGGCACTTTGCCAGAGGGAGTGGTTTGTGAAGTAATGCCATCGAGCCATGAAGATGACAGAGATTCCCTAATGACTGACTGCTGTGTCTAGATTATGTCAATTAAGTTAAGCTGTGTGTAATTAGTTAAGTATATATACCTCTGCTGTCCTGCAGTAAAGCGGCTCCCACTGTATCAATCATCAAAAGTTCCTAATCACCCCCCACCCCCGTTAGTTTGCCCAGCCAGACTGTGGCAGGTATCAACTCACTTGGCCCTATTGACAACACTGTGAGATCAGTACTATTAACCTTCCCATTTGTGGCTGGGCAAATAGCATCAGAGAACAGAGAGGCAACTTGCTCAAAGTCACAGTAATGTAACTGGGATTTGAACCCAGGCACTTTGATTTTGAAGTCACATTCTCAGCCCTGTGTATAGAGTTCATATGTGATAATCATCAAGTTACCAAAAGAAGAACTCAGTGGTTCCCAAAGGGGCCTGGGCATATGCTTAAGCTGAAATTCAGAAGTGTATCTGGGAATAGGTCCCTTTTCCAAACATCTAAGAAGCAAGGGTGCTTGCAGTTATTGGTGAATAGGATACCTTGCAGGTGTTTCAGAACATCCAGTCTTTCTAGAAGGTTTCAGAATCCATCTATTCTGCATTCGTACCGACTCTGGGAGACTTTCTTTGAGTTCTGCTGTGTTCTGTCAACTGGTGACTCCATTGATGCTGTTCAGGACCCCACCCCATCCTCCAGTTTTGGTTATCCAAACCTGTCTGCTTCTCAAGACTGAGACCACACGTCCTGATTTCCATCTGAATCTCTTGGTCTAAGCTTCACATTTCCTCCAACCCCATTATAACTGAAATTGTTAGGAAACAACACTGTGGCTGATTAACACACATTGTTAGCCTGGGAAGCTAGTTAATTAATGTTCATTTTAAACCAAAACACTTTAAATTACTCACTTGAAATGTAAATACATATTTCTCTTTAGTGTTCCTATCTTCCTTCAGTCGGAGGAAGTAGGAGGGCCATTTTTGAGTGTCTTGGTTAACAAACTCACGCATCATGTGGATCTTATTCTCCTCTAAAATTTCTATAACGCTAGCTATCCGAAGAAAGCATTTTAGCAACTAATTACGTACTACATGGCAGTATCTTCTCCATTGTTGTCTTGTACTGTCATTGAAGCCATTAATTGCTATTTAACTTTTCATGGGCTTGTCTTGTCTTCCCAAGTGGATTATTAACTCCCTAGCATGGGAATTTTACCTCATTGATTTTTCTCCACAGCCCCCAGGGCAGTGCCTTGTTCATTTGAATATCAGTGTGTGTATGTGGGTGTGTGTGTGTGTATACAAAATATATATATATATATTTTACTCAAAACCCTAATCTCTTATTATTGAACAATGGCCAGAAAGAAAAGGGTAGGGGGAGAGGTGTTATCTATTCAGCCACCAATATTTCCCAAGCAGTGGAGTTATCCATAGCCTCTTCCAGGTTTACCCCTCCCTCCAACTTTACATTTCTACCTTACAGAGTGAGCCCTCCGTGCATCTTGAGCAGCTAATCTGTACATACTAATAAGCTCTCTCAGGAATTCAGGGCTGCTGTTCTAAACCACAGTCCCTGGATCATCTCCACAGTCCTAATTGATTTTAAAGGTGAGAAAACACTATTAGTTGGGAAAACAAGCCCATTATTGTATCGAGGTTGTTAAGCTGGCCATCGAATATTTTCGTAGGAGGCAGAGGAAGGAGGTTCGAAATCTCTGTGTGAGCCTTTGGTTAGAGATGTCTTCTAGGAATAAAATGATGAAGAGGAAAAAATGGTTTTCCTTCTGCACAGCTGTAATGGAACTCCTAGATAAAGAGCTGCCTGCAGCCCTAAAAATATGTGTGCAAGACTCTCTAGGCAGACCTGTGAGCAAGGAACAGTATTGAGGTGTTCCTGTTGGCACAGAAGCCAGGGACATGCATGGGGAGGCAGTGGCGGGGGAATCTCTTTCTGCTGTTTTTAATGATTCCAGCTAACAGTTACTGAATCGTGAATGCATGACAGATACTATCCTGGGCACTTTGAATTTTTTTTTTTTAACTGGGGATTGAACTCAGGGGCACTCAACCAAGGAGCCACATCCCCAGCCCTATTTTGTATTTTATTTAGAGACAGGGTCTCTAAATAACTGAGTTGCTTAGTGCCTTGCTTTTGCAGAGGCTGGCTTCAAACTCACAAACCTGCCTCAGCCTCCCAAGCTGCTGGGATTACAGGCATTCACCACCACACCCAGCTCACTTGGAATATTTTAACCCATTCATTCTTCATGATAGGGAAGTAGGAGGTAGTGTGAGCTTCTTCCTGATGACAGTACTGAAGAACTTTCTCAAGGCAACTCAAATAATAAGTGTAAGAACCAATATTTAACCCAAAGTCTTGGTGTCAAGGAAGAATCAGCCAACATTTTCTGTAAAAGGTCTAGTGGTAAATATTTTTGACTTTAGAGGTGAGGATGGTCTATATCTCACCTCTTCAACTCTACCGAGGTATTCCAAAAAGCAACTGTTGACAGCATGTAAATGAATGATCATGCTGTGTTCCAATAAAACTATCTATAAAACCAGGTAGAGAAAGAGATTTTACCCATAGTCTACAGGTCAGTAATGCTTCTTTTCAAAATTAGGCATTTATTTTGGTGGTTGTTTGGTTTTTTGTTTCTGTTTTCATTTTTGTTTTGCCACTACTATGGATTTGCCTGTAAGACATTAGTTACCTTGTGGATTATCCATACCAATAGTAAATTTTGCTTTGGGCTTTTTCTTCCTTTTTGAGACTATCTCATGGTCCTGTTAGAGCTAAAAAGAAATCTAGTGAATTGGAAATGTAGATCCATTTTTTTTTCGGTGAATGTTCCCAAATTTAACAGCTAATTGTTAGATACCCATTTACTTGATCTCATGACACTGACGATGCCTAGAAACTCTGTTTGCTTTTCATGGGATACCTATTGGCCATTCACTGTGAATTCTCTCCTAGCACTTGCTAAGCCATATTTTCTGAATTCAATTTGGCATCTACCAATAAAGAGAGCATTTGATGAAAGTACAGATTCTCCTTTGCTCACTATGGGGTCATCCTAATAAAGCCATTGTAAGTTGAAAATATCTTAAGTGGAAACTGCATTTTATAAACCTAACCTACTGAACATCACAACTTAGCAACATAGTATGCTATGGAGCCTCAGTTATCTAGTAGCATGCTTGCATGGCTGACTGGGAAAAGTAGCTTGCTGTCACTGTCCAGCAACATGAGAGAGTATCAGTAGTTCTACCTATTGTTAGCCTGAGAAAATACCCAAATTCTCAATTTGACATAAGGTTTCTACTGAATGCATAAAATTTTTGCGTGATTGTAGAGTTAAATTGTAAGTTGGACTCTATCAATACAGGCAAATAACTGATTTCTCAACCTGGTTGGGCTCCTTTTCATTTGTGCCCAGTCACTAGAACAGAAGTAAAGCTCTAGAAGGGGCTGATTAATTCAGAAGAAGATACAGACTCAGGAGCATTGAACATAAAATTGATGGCAGAAGAATTAATATTAATACCAATCAATGACCTTTATTAAGCACCTTAAGATTTACAAAATACTCTCCCCATTCCAACTCATGACCAATACAGCTCTTTCCTCCACTTGCCTGGAGATTCATCCTAATGGAGTTTCCGGGTGTTAAGGCTCTGACACAATCACATCTGAGCAGGTACTGGGGCCTGAGCATATTACTCATTCTTGCATTTGCTGATGGGGGTGGAAACCCAAGCATGACATTGGGAGATTCAGAAGGCGATACTTTTGCATCCTCCAACTCTTCAAATCTGGGTCCTTGTGCATCAAAGAGAAGAAAAAGTACATCCTTTAAAAGTGCATCTGTCACTTACGTGCTTGGAAACATGTCACAGTGAGTGGTGAAACATTATTAATTCTTTGTGCATTCGAAGAATAATTCATGCACTTACAAGTATAATCTGCATCACAATGAAATATTTGGATGTAAGCGTAGGTGTAATTAATGCCGGAAAATCTCTGAAACAAGGGAAGCAAGGAAATTAACAGTTAAGTCAGCTTCAGACATAATCAGCGTTCCAAGGAATTTAGGGATGTGCTACAACCTCGTGTAGTGCTGGTAATTATGAGGGCCAGTGAAGGGGAGAAATGTGAGAGCTGCCTTACAAAGCTTTTGGACCTGTGGATGAGGCATGAGCTACTCTTGCTCTTTTGCAAATTCTCCATGATTTTCATCCTGTAATTTAGTTCAGTATCACAACTATTTGTTGAGTCCCTATGATATCAGAAGTTCAGATCTGGACCTAAGATGAAACACATATAATAATCATAACACATATAATAACACGTCTCCCTTGCTGTCTTGTATGCTATCAACTCACAGCTGCCCTCTTCTTCATAGAATTATCCATAGCCAAATTGGAGCTGCCTGGCCATGGAAGATATATATGTTCCCTTCCCTCCACAGGGGAAAATTTATAGCCTTATAGCCGGTAAACAACAGACATGGAACGTTTGGATGGAGGGATCATATGAAGGAATGAACTACTCCAAGGCAGAACCAATTTGATGATGCAATTTATGCTCCAGAGCTCCCCATGGGGTCAGGCTGAAGCTAGAGCTCAGCTTAGCTCCTCTCACCTACTCTATCTTGCTCCTCTCACCCCCTTTCTTCCTGAGATCTCTCCTTCAGTTAAATCACAGATACCCAAATCCCCATCTAAGATTTTGCCTCCAGAGAGTCCAACCTAAGACCCAGTACTGTCAGTTATTGTGTGGATTCCTAGGGGCAAGGCACTGCCTAATCAAGTGACATGTATTATCTCATTGGAAATTACTGCTTTGCTGTTGGAATTGAAGCTCAGGGAGGATAAGTGCTCAAAATCTTGCAGTGCATAGAGCCAGCTTTCTGATCTGTCAGGCTCATTCCATCTTGCTGCCATTGCTGAGTAAGATGCATGATTGGTTCTTGCTCTACCCAGAGGAAGAAAAGCAAAACTATTATAGAAAAAGAAGAGAAAACGGTTATGGGGATTCAGAAGAAGGGGAGCTTGCATCTAGTTGGAAAACATGACTGTTGATAGAGATTTTTATCATTTGCTCACTCAAAAGCCATGCCAATCTCTCCTTTTTCTTTTCTTTCTTGCAAATGGACTAACACTGGTGTCTAGTTTGGTGCATTTTATGCTTCAGACTTGTAGAGTGGTCATGTGAGTGAGATTGAGGGGTTATATTGTATAAGATTTCATATACACCTGTTGCAGACAAAAGCATTTGTGAAAATGGTACCAAAAGAAGCATAGAATGTGTTGATTCCTGACTCTGGACACAATAGGAACAGGTCTCACATTCTCTGATGGTCATAAAGGAAGAAGGATTTTCTTTGAGGCTCCCATTCCTGAAATGGACCACCTGAAAGTCCTAAAACAGACCTTCAATGGTTCTAGTCCTGCCTTTTGGATCATCAATCTAGAACAGTAATAGCAGAGACAGAGTGAATATGGAATTTGGAACTGAGTTTTGAACCAGAGCTCAGACATTTTTAAGAACTTGCCTGCAGTATTAGGTGTGACCTGCATTACATTCCTGCACCATTGTCTTCCCCATCCTTAGAAATTAAGAGCCTTGATTTTGTCCATAGACCCTGTAGAGAATAGAATGCATTTTACATTAATCTTCAAGAGTTTATTCCCCAACTAGGAAGAGAGCTGAGAGCAATTGTGGCCTCCTGCATGGTCCCCACACAGCACCTTGGTAAGGCTGCTCTTCACACTGAATAGAACTGTTGCTTTGGAAAAGTCAGCGCAGAATCCAACTCAAGACAATTCTTCTCCACCTCTCTTGCTTTGGTTTTCCCTGGATAATGTATGGAGTGTTTTGCTTTTGTTATCCTTGAAAGAGAAAAAAAATGTATATATATATATATATATATATATATATATACACACACACACACACACACACATATATATATATATATATATATATATATATATATATCCCTAGTATCCTTGGAATGGCTTGCATGTTTGCTCATAAAATCCATTGCAGCCATAATTTAAATACCAGAAAATGGTAGTTATTATCCGTGTGATTTGCTATTTGTAGGCAACGTATATAATCTCAGTCCTTCCACCAAATAGGCCTAACCATGCTACTATCGCCCCCTTCCCAGCGTCATTTTAAGAAGCAAATAAAATCATGCATTTGAAAGCTCCTGGTAGACTAAATGGCTAATTAAATATAGAGGAAATTATTATTTTCTTTTCATTTTTGAAACTTGGTGAGTATTCACAGTGCCAGATCACTGCAAGGTCAATCAATTTTATGTGGATTTATGTAGCATTCTCTGCTTTCCCTCGTGGTAGGAAAAGATGTCATCTCACTCTGACTATCTTAAATGCTCCAGCGTTTGTTTCCAAGCTGAAGGATTACACAGTGCTCACTGTGCCTGCATACGTGTCTCCCTGGAACTAGGACCTGGGAACTGGGGACCAGGAAATCAAGCACAAACTGAGAGACACAAAAAAGGTGGCTGATGCCATGGCAGGCCTGCTCTGCAGAGGGGAGCAGTCAGCTTGTTCAAAAGGTTTCTGTTTAGGAACCCAGAAGCAGCTTTTCTCCCTTGGACTTGGACGACCTCACTGTTTTGAATCTACTGTTGGATATTTTTTTTTTAACTTCTTTATTTTCTGGATGATTAAAATAAGCATTCCTTCAAACTTTTCACATGGAAACCATAGTTTTAGTTACAAGTTCCATTAAGCTATGTTAAGAAATTTAACCTAACCTTATGTTTTCTAGGGAATTTTTAATAAGGAAAAGAAAAGGAAACAAAAAGGATTTAATGGGAATTAGCCTTCTAAGAATTTTCCCTTGTCATTTATGTGTGCTCAGGGGTAGTATGACTTAGGTCATAACATGTCAGAATTCAAAGGATCCCTGAAGATTTAGGCCTCACCTTTGTTTAGAGTAGGAAGGAAGGAGAATCAGGACCAGAGCCTCTGGGGCACCTGACTTCCTGACTTCTCTGAGGTGCAGTGCCTATGCCACCCCAGGCTGAGAGGTAGAAATGGGGCCTGTGCCTCTCTCAACTCAACCTTCTCTTGCAGATGAGAAGACAGGCCCATATAAAGCTCCTCGCCATGCATGTTTATAAATCATCAAATATATGAAATCGGAAGATCTCCTTCTGGGATCCAAAATACTCAAAAATAAAACAGACAGTTTGGGGTTTTGAGTAGAGGAGTCTCTCTACCATATTCCTAATGGACTTTTGGAAAGTATATTTGAGTTTCAAAGCCCAGTACTTTCTAAAAATAGCTGTAGTTTTGGTAAGACAATCAAAAAACAGATCTGTCCTCCAGTCTGTGACCAGTAGAGGGCGAACAAGTTAACACAATCTTTTGGAGCTGTTTGGCTCTCAATTAATGCATGAATGTGAATAAATAAAACAAAGAGCCAAGTTAGCCTAAATGTTTTAAAACAAATCCTTCAATCAATATCCGGTAAGTGAGGGAACCACATTTTCCTTTATATACCAGAGTCATTCATGGCAGCGTATTACAGTCATAGTGTAGCCTGCTAAGAGTTCATTAATGAAACCCCAGGAACCCGGGTCAGCTTGCTACTCCATCATTGTCAGAGCTCTGGTGCCATCAGGTAGAAGATTGACATGGAATTTGCTGTGTGTTTTTGTAATGGTTGTGAAATTTCATATTAACAACAACAAAAAGCTATGCTCTGCTGGAATAAAAGAACCTCATATCCAATGGCAAGGGGAGTAGCTCTTAATTCATTTCTCCTACCTCCCTCTTCCTCCCTATTCCATTTTCAAGGACTCAGCAATAAACTAATCAGCAGTGGAGGCTTCCACCTCCCTGGCTTCCTCCACGGACAGCATAAATCAGGTCTGCTGTTGATTAGAGTCACAGGCAGGTTTGCAGCATTTGGAAACTGAATGAATGGCCCCATGGTCAGGGAGGTTTCCACAGTCTGGAGACATGGCAAGATCACTGCAGAGAGAGTGAAAGCAGATATAAATTCCCTGGTAATTCATTCATTTGTGTTCTTGGGGAATATTGCCTGAACCCCTCATGCCTGTCACCCACTGTGCCAAAAGCTGGGGAAATAAGAACAAGTAGGATCCTTGACTTTAATTAAGGAGCCAATTGGGCCATATTCTTGGAAGATAAGTGTAATAGAAATACTCAAGGATTATCAACCTTTATTGAAATCTACTACTATGTGTAGCTGTAACAGCTGGCATTTATACAGGCCTCTGCTGAACACTGTATGTGCACTATTTCACTGAGTCCTTATGACATCTTCACTGCTGTCTATAATTTGATGTACAAGAGGGTTAAGTGGCTAGTGCAAGATCTTACAGTTAAACACAGAAATCGAGTTGTGTGTGTGTGTGTGTGTGTGTGTGTTGTGTGCGTATGTGTGTGTGTATTTGCACCCAAGGCTTACCCACAATAAGGACTCAGCAAATGCTTTAATAAGCAAATAATAATGGCTATCACTTAACGAGACTTTTTGTGTGACACACATTATGCTAAGAAATTTTAAACAATTTGAATCCCCACAAATGCTTCTACTGTAGGCTGTAGGCACTTTTTAATTTTTCTTTTTCTTTTTCTTTTTTTTTTGTGCTAGGGACACTTTAACACTAAGCTGTATCCACATCACTTTTTATTATTATTTTTTTTTTGAGACAACTCTAAATTGCCCAGGCTGGCCTTGAACTTGCAATCCTCTTGCCTCATATCCTCAGTAGCTGGAATTACAGGTGCACACTTCTGCACTTGGTGGGCATAGATAGTTTGACAAAGCTCTCTCTGTGAATATTGTGAGACAGAATAATAACAAAGAAGGTAGGGGATGTGACACAGACAGTGCGCTCCTTGGTAAGGAAAGCCCGGGGAGGAGTCAACCTGAACTAAGTGCCTAATCCATGCACCGTCATCTTTTGGAATTCCATGGGATTCTTCAGGTAGATGTTATTATTTTATTTTTCATCCCCATTTTATGGAAGGAAAGCGGATTCTCAGTCAAATGTAGTCATTGGCACCAGGCCATAGAACTGAAAGTGACGACTGGGGTTTGAACCCAGATTGGTCTGGCCACAGAGCCTGAACCAGTCACCAGGCCGGCTCCCTGCATTTGTGGACACCTGCCATGTGCCATAGCACCCACACTGATGGGAAGTCACATCATTAGATTGACCATCCACCTGAATGTTGAGGGTACCGCCTGAGCTGTAGAGAGGAGCTTGAGCCAAGTACCTGGAGCCATGGGAGGAAGAATCACCATCAACTGCATTCTTTATTTTGTGAATATGAATCTCTCACTCAGCAGAAGTTTGCAAAGCCTGTGACTGAAAAAAAACATCAAAGCCGAAATCACTAAGGTCCCTGCAGGCAGCACCTGGTGTCTGGACAGTCATGGCGCAGGGTCCACTTAACCATTCAGTGGGGGAAATAGCAAAGTTTGGGTTCCCTCATTTAAGGATCAGCAGTCTCAGGCACAGACCACAGACACCTTCTGACTATGAGATTGTTACTAGCAGCCAAGCCAGGGAACCTTCCTGAATCCCAGCTGGCTGGATTTGGCCACCTGCCCCCATAAAAAAAAAAATAAGCAAATGATATCAAAAGGAAAAAAAATGAATTTACTTTGCAGTTTGGGCCAAAACTGGGGAGAAGTAACTAAACTGTCTCTGCCTGTCTTGTGAAAGCAGTTATAATTTATAGAAACAAAAGCCAGGAGATATACATGTGTAGATTTAGCTAGGCTCTGCTAGCCAGACAACATGTCACAATGCCTGTTCTCAACTTTTGCTGGTGCCACCTGGGATTTGAAGGCAGTTTCTCAGTTTCCATTTTCAGCAGGAGGAAACTCTCAGATGCAGAAAGGCAGTTATCTGAAGTTGCTTTTGGTCTTAAAGGGGCCGTGTTTCAAGACGGCATACCTAATCTCATTTTTGAGTGTGATGGACTAGTTTCCTGAGGGGTTACAAAGATGAGATTAGGGCGACATCCAATGCTGTGGCAGTTGGATGTGCAGACAAGCACAGACCTGGCTGTCTGGTCTTGGAAGTCATTGTGATTGCTCTGTGAAAGCCAGGAGAGTGACTGGAAGTTCATTAATAAGGGAACAGGTGATAGAGGTTGTAGTCACCCACCAAAAACTTAAGTCTCCTCTTGACCACAGAATGTTGGGGGCTGACACCCAGAGAAAGAAAATCAGAGGTCTCCTCCACTGCTGAACGAGAGAGAGAGAGAGAGAGAGAGAGAGAGAGAGAGAGAGAGAGAGAGAGAGAGAGAAACAAGAATTCCTAGGGGAACTGGTTTTACAAACCCAGAAACTTCATGTTCTCAGATTCTGAGTTTGGTCTAGGGAGATTTATGGTAGTTTGAAAATCTCTCCAAATTATTCTCATGATCATCTTAGGCTGGACTCTCTAAACCTAAAAGCTTTGCAAAGTCAAGGATAATACAAAAGGAAGATGAAGCCCAAAAGGTGCATGTAGATAAGAAAAGACTCTGGTTAGTGAAAGCTCTGAAATTCTTAGGTTCACACCAAGAGTTAGTGAGAGTCACGGAGGGTGGAGGGTAAATGAGTGGGTATCTTGGATGAGACAGATTTTAGACCTAGTGTGAGTTTTAATCATTAAGAATAAGCTCTTATTCCAAAGCCTAAAAAGAGGTGGAGAACATTGCATTTACCAACATTCTTCTTGACAATACTGTTAAAAGATAAATCGAGACATAAAAAGTTTCTTTGAGCAAACGGTGATTAGCGAGTTGGGCAGCAAGTAAGTTTTCCAACCAAGCCCCAATGTTGAAGCTCACGAGGAGAGTTTTCCTGGGGTGAACAGAAGCAAGGGAGGGAAAATCGTTATTGAGTTGCCTTATATGGTCTTTCCCCACTAGAAAGTCACTAGAGTGATATAATAGTTTTCTAACTAGTGATATAATACAGTTATCTAACCAAGCTTTTGGTTGGTTAAGTTTGAGTTTTGTTTTTCTTTAACAAGAAGTTGACCAAGTGAAATATCACTTATGTTTGCAAATCGAAGCAAGGTTAAGGTCACGTTCAAGGCCTGATTGGCTTTGCTGCTCAGAAATGTTTCATGCCTTGTCTCCATTTTATTTCATTTGAACACACTAGTACTGTTGGGAAGAAACACAGTTGCTTGGTAAGGTAGGTGGGAGGGAGAAAGGTAGAGACCTCATGGGTGTGTTTAGGTTCCATGAGCAGGCTTCCCAGGAGCCCCTGTTGCCTGGAAGAGCCTTTGTTTTCCCGAGACTCTTAGTGTTTGGGTTTGCAAGTTAAGCGCTGAGAGAGGGCTATATTGGGAATCGGAATACATAGGCAAGTCATTTGAAATTCCACAAGGGAGGGAATGGCATCCAGAAAAAGCTACAGGTGGCAGTGTGACTAAGGAGGGATTTTGGAGAACAGAATTGTCTGTGGATTTTGATTTTTAGTGGAAACACCATGCTCTTAAAATAGGATTCTTTCCCCTGAGTCAAGTCCTTGTCAGTGCAGACTCCCTAGGGAAGAAGGAGCAGGAGATAGAGGTGGGGAGGGAGGCAGAGGGGGAAGGAAAGGAGAACAGGGGAGAGGAGCAAAAGGGAGAGAAAGAGAAAGAGAAATGGAGAGAAAGAGAAAGAAGAAAGGAAAGAAGATAGGAGAAGTGGAGGAAGGAATTCATTAAATTGTGGGTAGCAATTTACTTTGGAATATTCCTATTTCAACCCCGTGCTATATAGGTTTAAGTTCATTGTATGTACACGGGGGGAAAGAGCTAACATTTGAAGCACCCTGGAAAAGAAAGCACACTCAGAGGGTTGCATTTGAAAGACTCTAATTAGGAGTCAAGAGTTCAAAGACAGCCAAGGTGAGGCGTGACCTCGCAACATCTAAATCTATACCCAGAGACCTTGTTCATTAGCATAAGAGATGTTAGAATAATTTTTATAGGTGAAATGAATAGTATTCAAGAAGCATCTTGCAGGCACAGCTGCCCCTGAATGAAGAATGTGTGAGGATCTCAGAAGCCCAAAAGCTTCTCCTCCTCTCTGGTGGTGTGATCAGCTGAGGATTCCACTTAAGTCTTAAGTCCCCATCACTTAGCAGTTGGACATGTGGTCTGGTTCCAACAAGAAGATTGGCTACATTCTGTTGCTGACACAATGCCACATTTGCCTCATGTAACCCTTTCATAAAATGGTCCTTTTTGTTGTGGTTGTTCTAATTAGTTATACGTGACAGTGGAATACACTTTGGTTCATTGTATGAAAATGGAGCACAGCTTTTCATTTCTCTGGTCGTATACGATGCAGAGTTGCACCATATGCGCAGCCATACATGGACCTAGGGTAATGATGTCCATCGCATTCCACCATCTTTCCCATGTCCCCTCCCCTCTCCTCCCTCAACTTTGCCCAATCAAAGTTCTTCCATTCTTCCCATGTCCCCTCCACCATTGGGATCAGTATCCATTTATCAGAGAACAAGTATTGAATGGTCCTTTTGAGAGTGCCTCAGAAAGCAGAGGGAGCACTTCACAGTTTCAAAAAAAGAAAAACACAAAAGAAAGAAAGAAACATCATCAGGTACAAGGCCATGAATAAAATTCTGTAGGTGATGCAGAAATCAGGCCAGGACATATCTTCAGTGTGACATCCCACCTAGTGACTGCATCATGGGCTAGGGGACCTAGTTCTCAGCTGTGTCTTGATTCTGGAAGCCATTGACATGCACCAACTATGAATGGCAGTCTTGACTCCTGTCCTTCTCGGGCTCCCTGAGACTAGTCTTCTTGTGGGATTCTGTTAAAGGTCTGAGCTTAGCAAATGCATTGGTACCAAAAGATAATAAACCTGGGGGTATGGGAATAGTTAAGATCTGGATCATGAGTCAGAGTAGCCCCCTCAAAAAATATATGTAGAAGACATAGTATGTCATATATAATGAGCTCATCATCATTTTCTTCAAAGGGCCTACCCAAAACTGTAAGAATGACATTGCTAAGTAATGTAATGAAACTATGAGAAAGCAAAGCAGGCCAGATCAGTGCCAGGAATGGGGACATAGGTGGATGTCAGGAAGGCTTGATAGAAGTGATCTATTCAAGGGAAGCCTTGAAGGATGAGTTGGATCTCAACATAACAAGACCAAAGGCAAGGAGACCTTAAAATGTTAAGTGCTAGCAATGGTAGTGGGGAAGTGGAATGGGATGACACATGCTCCAAGAATTATAAAAGGGCTTGTAATGCTGAAGGACAATGTGTTTCCTCCCCTGTCATTTCTGTTTCCACGTCGCTGACCTCTGTTCTGCCCACTTTCATGGTAGAATATTGTCTTTGTTTCTTCTTTTTTCATATGTAATTATGATGGGTCGCACCGTGGAGGGTTTGTCTGTTTTTCGGGAGAGTACTATGGCATGTGAGAAGTGGTTGTGCCTTCTTAGTGGCAAACATAGATCAAGGGGGGGGCAGGCAGGAACCCCCTACATCTTTTTGCTGCCAGCACAACCAATGATCTGCATCTGTACTCCATCTATTTTCTTCTCTGCTGTTTCTATGGAAATGGTGTCCCCATGCCTGTCAAAACCTAAACTTAATGGTTTTGGTCTGGATCCCAGTCTCTTTCACCTTCTCGAGGTCTTTGCTCCTGCAGTTATATCGCTTTCTGTATTCCTGAATCACTTTGTCCTTCCTCTCCACCAGTTCACCCCCAGTATCATGCCAATGTGCTCTTGGATTTCCTAGGAAAACTCAACTTCCTCTTTCCCCAGAGCTCCCTTCACATGCAACCTTGAGCTTCAAGTCTTCCGTCTCCAGTCTCAGGGGCATTCTCCTCTCAACTTAGCTGGTCAGCTTCCCACTCTACCAGGGCCACCATTCTCCCGGCCACCTGTGACCTCTGTACTGTCAAATTAGGCAGGGGTGGCCCTGTTCTTATCTTCCATGACCCTACAGGAGCCATCAGATATAGTCAGCCATCACCCCCTTAGAGCCTTCAAAAGTCCTTGCTTTTATTTTTCTGTTTCCTTAACTAGCCATTCCTGGGATTCCTGTGGTGGCCTTTGCTCTGCTCCGTCTGTGAGTGTGGCGTCCCCCATGGACATGCCCTAGGGACCATCTACTGTAAAAGCAGGTCTGTGCTCCAGCACGGACGCTTCTTCGGGGCTTTGGTGTGCAACAGCCAGCATGGCATCAGTATGCGGATGTCTAGCAGCCACCAAACCCCACCCACAATGGAACATTCCCCCACTCAGTCCACAGCTCTAATACCTAAATGATGACTGAATCCAAAAAATGGAAAAAGAAAATTAGATACCTACTAATTTTACCTGAAGCCTTATGGATTCTACTTCCGAAACAATCCAAAGACCTCAAAGATCTCTAAGACTCCACATCATACCTGTAATAAAACTCAGGTCCTGACCCCTGACTTATGTGGCTTGGCAGGACCTACGCCATTCCTACCCCCGCCCCAAAGTTAATGCGTTGTATCTCCACCTCAGGGACATTCCCCCTTGGTCTCTGAACATGTTTGACTCCTTCCTGCGATGTTTTCTTCAGGTGATGTACACATGGTTTCTTCCTTCCACTTGATCAACTCTCAGCCTCAACGCCATCATCTGGAAGAGGCTTCTCTGACCACCCAGAGCATGCTAGCCACTCAGTCACGCTCTTACCTCTTGCTGCTCTTCTCAGCATAACACCTCCACGGAAATCTCCTTTGTTTATTTATTAATGCTGTTTTTGGAGTATGTCTGACTCCAGCAGAATGTAGGTTCCTTTGAAGGAAGCACTTTGTCTCAGTATCTTAAGCAGTGAACTCTAGGCCTAACTATGGGACACTCCTTGTTGCAGGAATGGATGACACACTGTGGGTGTATCTTGGAACCTGACTCACTGGGGGGGTTTAGATAGGCTAACAGAAGCTTAGGTACACTGTTGGAGGATTCTAGGTAACCCTTCTTTACAAACTGACCTGACTAAAGACAAGCAGGTATATTATAGCCCTGTAATATACTGGTCTCTGGTCTCCAAATTAGTGTGGCTCCAAAGTAATATGTTTGTACCAAGGCACATTTGCCCAAAGGAAAGAACAAGAAATCTTGACTTTAACCTCAGACTTAGGAGACTTAGGTCAATAATATGACCTTAGTGTGTCACGGTTGCCTAAAAAGCCTGTGTGACATTTGACTGGGTTGATCAGTGTTCTATCAAAATTAGGGAGATGTTAGTCCAATCAGATTTCAAGCTCCTGAGATCCTTACTACTCAAAATATGGCCCCGGGACCCACAGAATTGGTATCCCCTAACAAACTGTCAGGAATACCAAATTTCAGGCCTCAGAACCTGATCTTAATCATAATCTACATTCTGATGAGATCTCTACGTGTTTCAAACACATATTAAAATTTAATAAGCACTGTGCTTAGACTATTTTCTCATAGGCCTAAGTACAGTTTGGGGCACTGTCATTCAAAAGGTACAAAGACAGATCTGAAAGAGTAATTAGGATGGTGAGAATACCTGAATCCAGGTCACAAGTGAAGACAGACCCTTCCAAGGGACACAGTCAAAATAGTTAACAGCTCTGGGCACCAACCAGCCAGAATGGAGGCCAGCTGCAGCATAGGTACAAGGTCCTTAAGGACCCCACTCGGGGCCACCCTTTTATTAATATAGAGATGGTGAGGGACAGTCCTAGGAAAAGTGACGAGATGATGGAGGAGAGATGTTTGAGGAGCCTATGACAATGGCGATTTATCACAAATAAACTTTATATAGAACAATCTCAAAATTTTAATAAATGGTGTGTAAAATGGTAAATATCTGTTAAACATTATTCTCATTCTCTTCTACCTTTGCTGTTTGTGTCTACTGATATTATCTGGCTTATTGTGTTATTGTGTTCTTAGCAAAAGTCGATGTCCATCTGTCCTTCTGAACTGTATCTCCCCAGTGGCACGACCATATCTTGTTCCCAAGTACTTAGTATTTGCCAAACTGAATGAATGGGTGAATGAACACATTAATGTGTAAGATAGTAATGGGACAGAAAGATCAGATGACTTCTGTGTCACCCCAGAAAGCAAAACCCGTATACTAGGTAGAAATATCAGCAATGCAGATTTAGGTTCAACCTTAAAGAGGAAACTTCTGGTAATTAAAGGTATGTGAAATGGATTGAGCTCGCTGGGAGGAGTCAAATTCTCTGGAACCAGAATTATTCAAACAATGTAATAAACCACTTGATGTACTAACCACGTAAACAGGACTGTGTATAGACAAAGAAGCTCCAAACGCCATTAAATATATGAAAAATTTGCTGAACCTCACTGGGATTCAGTGGAAATTAAAATTGCAGTGGCGTACCATTTCAAAACCCATCATATCAGCACACATTTTAAAATATGACTGCACCAACTGTGGGCCAAGAGTGTGGTAGTTTGAATTGTTATAACCACTTTAGAAAGATCTAATTTATTTCAAGATAGGCATCCTCTACAATTCAGAAATTCTACTTCTCCTCATCTATTCTAGACTTTTAAAAAATGGGATACCTTCACGCATAAACAGTGAGATCTACACAAGGATCTTCACTGCAGTACAATAAAATGGCTAAAAAAAAAGAGAGAGAGAGAGAGAGAGGATTCAACTGTTCATTATTAGGGGAATGGGAGAAGCAATGGCCATTTATACCATGGTAGACAATATAGCAGTTAAAATAAATGAATTGAATCTGCAATATGAGAAGTGATAAAAGAGAGTTAAAAAGAATAGATAGGACTAGATGCATTTTATTTTATGACAATAAACATTTTACAGATAACAATGCATGAGGATTATGAATAGAAATCAAAAACAGGCATGTAAATGATTTGCACCACCTTTAGAAGTGGGGTACCTCAAAGGAGGGGAGACATAAGGAGAAGGGATGGAGGGACATTCAGCCCTCTCTATAATTTATTTATTCTTTTTTTTTTGTAAATAAAAACACCCAAGCACATCTAGCATGTAGACTTCTCTTCCAAACAAGTTGTGGTGATCTTAGTGTCTATTATATCATGACCTGAGGTTTTTTTTTTAGTATTAGACCTTATGCAATATTTTTAAAAAATTAAAAAGGGGGCTGGGGATGCAGCTCAGTGGTAGAACACTTGCTAGCATGTGCAAGGCCCCGAGTTCTGTTGCCAGAACACACACACACACACACACACACACACACACACATACACACAAATATTAAAAATAAAAGGAACTAGTATCCATGGAGGTCAGTGGGATGGGGGATAGAAGATTTGGGGGTGGAATATAGAAGTGTGCTCACTCTGCCCTCGAAATCAGTCCACACCTCTTTTTTTCTATGATCCAAAATTCCAGGGTTGCCTGCCTGAAGTTTTTCTCTATGGATGGAGACTAAAAAAGGTAAACTTGGGCTGTGAGTTTCTTGGTCATTACCCAGCAAAACCTTTTAAGACAACGTTTATAGGCTCTTGTCTAGTCCTCCTTCCTGACAGCAGAAGGTCTGTGCTCATTAGTGGGAACACCCACCAAGCTCTCGAAGAAAAAGTAGGTCAGAGAAAAAAGTGACAGATGGAGAACAATGAGATCCTGAAGCGGTGGTGGGAACACTCAGACCACTTCTTCCCCGAACTTCAGCCCATGCACCCCCGTAGGTGCACCAGGGGAACCTGACCACTGTGCTTCGTAGCTCACAGTATGCTTTCCATAGGCACGCTGCCCTGAAATACTCACACCACCCATGAAATAAGCAAGGGCATCCTGGAGGTGAGGGATCAAAGGCTCAACAAAGTTGCTTTGCCCAAGATCATGTAGGTATTAAGAGGGACATCTAGACTTGATCCTAAGTTTACTTTACTTAAAACGTTTTTTTTGGCGCATTAGAGTGATGCGTAATGATGGGGTTCTTTTTGACAAATTCATGAATGCATAAAACCTGGTTTGCTTCATTTCAGGATTTCTGATGCTGAGTAGTATTCTCTTTATACCACCTGTCAACTTCCGTCCTTAGCACCTTATTCATCGAGTACCCTGTGTTATGCTCCTACCTATATCCAGCATGGTTTTGCAGTGGTGAAATACATACATAAAAGATTTATCAGAATGGAGAACAGAAAGATGGAACAGAAGTGTATATCCCAAAACCCAGCCAGGAAAGTGAGCAGTGTTGAATTAGTGTGCACTTCCTAGCACAGGGGAGACACAGCAGGATATATGGTTTTATTATCTGATAAAGGGAATCTTGTCAAGGGAGACAAATGTTTCCTGGGGCCTTAATTATAAAAGGGAGAGATCACATAAATTCTTATACAGGAAACTGGTGTTGTTTCAATTAGATTTTCATTTGCCACGCTGTCCTCATCGGAAGAAGTGCTGATTGATTGATTAAATGCTTTTCCTTGAGATTAACATTTAAAATACACAGGCGTCCATTGTACATTGTCCATGTAACCACCACTCAGATCAAAACAGAGAACACATTCAGCATTCCATCAGTTTCGTCCTGACCCCTTCCAGGACCAATACTAACTAACCTACCACTCCCACCAGCAGACTGTCAGCTGTGCGTTGCTGTGACAAAAAAAAAACCCTGACAAGAAAAATGCAGAGGGGAAAGTGTTGCTCTGGCTCATGGTTTTGGAGGTTCAGTCCATGGTTGGCTGACTCCATAGCTCTAGGCCCAAGATGAGGCAGAACATCCTGGCAGAAGGGCCCAGAGGAGGAAAGAAGCTTGGGACATGGCAACCAGGAAGCACAGAAAGAGAGCTCTGCTCCCCAGGGACAAAATATTAACCCCAAAGTCATGCCCCCCTCTGACTTACCTCCTCCAGCCACCCCCTACTTGCCTACAGTTACCACCCAGTTAATCCATATCAGTGAATTAATTCACTGATTAGATCACACCTCTCATAATTTAATTTTATTTGACCTCTTAAAATTCTTGCATCATCACACACACAAGCTTTTGGGGGACACCTCTTATCTAAACCCTGATACAGAGGCAGAAACAAATCTGTCTTTTTATAACCATTGCCTGTTCGTGTACAAAGATAGATAGATAGATAGATAGATAGATAGATAGATAGATAGATAGATAGATAGATAGATAGATAGATAGAACATTGTGCAGAATGTGTTCTCAGCTTTTTTCACTCAACAATTACTCTGAGACTCACCTATGTTGTTTCAGGTATCGGCTGTTCATTCTTCTTAATTAATGTGTGGCGTAGATGTTCACATGTCATAAATACACCAACCAAGAGCTGAATCTTGGTTTTAGACCTCAGCTTCCCTACTTTTCAGACAGATAACCCTGATCAAGTAATTTTGAACTTCAGTTTTCTCGTATGTAAATGAGATTCAACCTACCAAATTAATCTATGGTGAGAATTAGGGGACACATGCATGTAAAGCATTGGAGGCACAAGAGATGCTCAGAAAAATTTAGTTATCTCCCTTTCCCCCCCAATCAGCCTCATAGAAGTCAGCAGCACTTGGAGTGTTTGTCTCATGCACTTAAAATATTAATAATTTAAATACTTCTACTGTTTGAGGACACGGTAAAGACACAAAGCTAAACTTTACTGTCTTGAAGGGACAATGACAAAGGAAGAGCAAAATAGCAATAAGAAAGTTAAGTAATAGTTTCAAAGGACAATTATAAAGTATTCACTGAGAAGTACAGGATACATTGACCGGTAGAGGAAAACCTTTGAACCCTGCAGAGAGGAACAGTTGTTTCAGCCCCCAGGAGCAAAGATGGCTTTCCCTGGGTTGCTGGTGATTTCAGCAGGATGTAAGAGCATTTGTGAAAAAGGGAGGGATAGCTCAGATGGCACCTACTGAGGCGGGCAAAGAAACAAATGGCCTCTGTAGGAGGCACTTTTCTAGTTGGCCAGGATGAAAGATGTGTTGAGATAAGGACTGTATTATCTAAAACTGAGAATGGGTTAATACAGTAAGGATATATTTAGCAGCTACTGTATGCTCAACTCTGGATGCTTGCTTTTCTCAACTATGGTCTCTTATTTGGTTCCCGGACATATGTGTCCATGTGCATAAATACACAGACTCACATATTTTACCTTTCAAATTACTTTTACCTTCAATATTATCTTTAATACGACCTGCATTTTAGCTTCACTTTTTTTAAAAAAAAAAAAGATATCAAGTAGAAAGAATTTGAATGCAATATCATATTGCAGAAGCTAAGGAAAAAGCAAATTAAGAAGACGAGTCCCAGGGTACTCCATCCTCAGAGAGGACAAGAACAGCAAGGAGTGGGTGATGGATGTTGGGTCTTGGACATTAGAAGGCCCCTGAAAGGATAAGTTTATATGGTTTTAGGACTAAAAATCAGTTTGAAGGCAGTTAAAATGAGAGCCATGGTGGCAGGGAGGTGGGAGGGACAATGAGCTGGTTGCCTGCTGTCTTTAGACCTGTCGGCTCACATCTTAGGCCAGGAGTTTCCCAGCCCACAGATCAGGAAGGATAGCCCTCGCATCACACAGAAAGTGCCCTGTGCAAGTGTGTCCAAGAAGAATGCTAGTGCAGAGGAAAACCACAGGGGCTCCCTATCAAATAGCCATCTCCCATCATCTGTGAGTAGACCACCATTAGACAAAACCCTCTGTGAGTCTCAGTTTCCTCCTCTTTGGATCAAGGGTGTCTTGATTTAAATAAAACATGTGAAGTGACAAATATACTACCAGGAAAAATGAGTGCTGTATTAGTTCCTCTTCCTCCCCCGCCTTTTTTTTTTTTTTTAATTCAGTGAATAAGTGAAAGGAATGTTGTGCAGAGTGAGACAGAGACAGATACTGAGGAAAAAAAAAAAACAGCAAGAGACAGATGCAAACATGCAAAGAGCAATACAGACAAAGAAACAGAGAAGGACAGACAAGAGAATTAAAGATAGAGACAGAAGAAGAGACAGGGGTTGTTTTAATTAATCTCTACCACAGAGAGAGGTTGGCATGGTCAGTGGGTATAAACCTGTGCAGTCTTTTAGAAGCATGAGAGGCTACAAGGGGCATAGACAGTATTCACCTTTCACAGGTAGCATTTGTCCCATTCCCCACCCGGCCCAGGAGGCTCATAAGTGTGCAGAGAGCAGGTTCTTCCAGGACACAGTTCACTGTGCAGCTGAGGTCCTGTTAGGAAGATCTTGCATCATAGGGTTGGCCTTTGGATTCCTAACTATTTGGGATTTCCTGGTAAACTGAATGCTAGCATATACAATGAGGGTCCCCACAGTCATGCCCATTGTCATCTACAGCAGCCAAGTGAAATTGAGTCCAAAGTGTTATGGAGTTTCCTGAACTTAGGGCTTAAAGTGACACTCCAGGCTCCCCTCGTTAAAAATCACCCTTCAGGTGAGTTCTGATTTGACATGTATGTTTTGTGCATGAGTCAAAATGAGTAAAGAATTGGGCCAGTGGTGGGGGGAGCTGTTTAGCCAGCAGCGTAGTGGTCAAGGTACAGAAGCTGGAGAATTAACTCAGGGACCATTAGTGTCCTGTGGGCTTTTATGCTCCCATATAGAGGACTGAATATTAAATATTACTGCTGGGGGAACTCATTATTTTATCACAGAGAAGAGATATTATTAGGGTATTCACTGAGATCTGTCTCCCTGGTGCAGGCCACAGGGGGAGGTTTTGCCTTTTAAAAAACTTGGATAACATTTTTATCCTAATCATTAAAATAAATGCATGTTGCAAAAAAAATGTTGGAAAAACAGAAAAATAAGGGTTAGAAAATTAACTTTACTTCACCATCCTACCACCTAGAAATAACCTCACTTATCTAATCAATTCATTTTGACTACTGTCTCACATTTCTGTGTATGAATGTGACAATTACCTGGTCTGTGTATATACTGAAGACTATTTAGGTTGTCCCCAATATTTATTTCCAGTCCGTTTGTGCCATTCTATTTTAGGCATAGCTCTACAATATGTAATATCTCATTTTTAAAAATCCAGTGTGAAAGTCTATATATTATAAAAGTTGAGTTTAATCTGTTGACGTTTACATTTGTAGTGATGACCAATAAACATCCTGGGATTTATTTTTTCCATCTTATTTTCTATCTAAATGATTTTTATTGTGCTTCCCCACCTCTCTGTCTTTTTTGCTCTTTCACCATTTTTAACTACTGGATTAAGTTTTTCATTTTTTCCATGGACTTTTTTTTTCCTTAGTTACTGTGGAATTTACATATGTCATTTGCCAATCATGTGTTTATCCACTTCTTTTGAATAGTTATGGTTATTATTTCCCATCTTCCCTCTATCACAGTTTTCAAGCTGCCGGGAAGTATAGGTAGAATGAACTTTAGCATTAAGCTTCTTTAGCATTAAGCTTGAGCATTATCAGCCAAATAATATTATATGCCTTTGGACAAGTTGCATAGAGTTTTTGAATCTCAATATCCACCACATTTTCTACTTTGTGGTTGATTTGCAAATTAGTTTTGGCTGCATGAAATAAGCCGTTAGAAGTGTCTGGAAGAGGGCCTGTCACCTAAAAGTCATGAGTACGTAGTGGTGGCTTTTACCTTAGTTGTTTTCATCCTAACTGTCCTATTTCTGATTATAATGGGAATTCCCACTGTTTTAAGTTACTTTGCAACTTTGACCAAATAATCCCACTTTGAAAATGTCATCCTGAGGAATTAGCCACAGATGCAGGATGGCTTCAGTTAGTCCTGTCTCTCTGGTACTCTAAAGAGATGTGTTGCTGTGGCCTGGCAAGAGGAAGACCACGTCTACGGAAGGCAAGGACCTCTTTTCTCTCTGTGTCCTTCTGGACTTCCACTTTCCACTGGAAATGGTCAGACATGCCCCAGTAAATGGTTAGAGTCTTCTTTTTCTTTGTTTAACTCTATTTCTCTAGTCTTGTTGACTTCTTAGTATCTTCTTGAAATCTTGTTGAATTCTCTGGGATTTGATGTACTTCCCCAATCTTTCTAAATTGCAATTTAGAAAACCTTGTGTTTATCCTCTGAATCTTGAGAAGAAGAAATAGGCATCGTGGTCAGATTTGGGAGCCAGGCTACCTAAGCACAAGTCTCAGCTCTACCAATTTACTGTGTACAAGACCCTAACCAAATTATTTAGCATCTTGAACAGTTAGTTGCCTGTCCTGTAAAATGGGGGATGTGAGCTTACTGAGTAAATATATGGAAAATGCTTGGAACAGTGCTGATCTATAAAATCTTCCTTTTTTATTTATTAATTTTTGAGATAGGGTTTTCCCGAGTTGCTGAGGTAGCATCTCACTACACTGTTGAGGCTGTCCTAGAACTTGTGATCCTCCTGCCTCAGCCTCCTGAGTCACAGGATGACAGGCATGTGTCACCAGGCCTGGCTGCAGAAACTATTTAAATGTTAGCTAGTTATTATTTCTTCTCTTGGCTACTAAGAATCTCTTTAAATCCAATGCAAGTCCCAAACCTGATGCCCACCCACCCTGGCCCCAGAGATGGTGTCTTCACCAAGTTCAGCACCACTCCAGTTAGCATCATAGAACTCTAGTGACCTAAAACAATAAAGATGAGGTCAGTATTCTGATATTACACACTAACCTGGTCAGTTCTCCAATCCTGTCTCTTTGACCTTGAAAATGAGAGCATGGCATTGGCCTCAGCAGGATGCAGAACTTTTTCTAGGTCTGTTTTTTGCCTCCCTTTTGAATCCGTGATGACATGCTCCTGGATGTTCCCGAGGAAGCGGATTTGTAGAATCGCAAAGCATTAACCTAATGATGAAAGAGCATTTGCTTCCTTTTTAAACAAAATATGGTCCAGAGAAATCTGGCCAGGATGATGAAAGCATTTTATTGACGGAGCTCTACATAATCCTCCGTGTGTTTTTCCACTCCCGTGCCTGGTGATTTTTTTTTTTTTTTCTGAAAGTCAGGAGAGCCGTAGCTGTCAGGAAGGGCATCTGCCTCGCTCGCGTGATAAAATTACATTGGCGTGTAAAGGGCTGTTTCCTTTCTTTTCATTCCTTGGTTTTAGAATCACATGCCTATGTGTAACATTTAGGACAGAAATAGGATGTTCTTGGCATTCCCCAAAATTTGAAAACACCTCTGCTTGAGAAAAAAAAAATGGTCATCTTAAAGTATACTTGCCTTTGTTTCTTTAGAGTTTAACTTTTGGATGGAGTCTCAAAGACAGCAGGCTCCTGTTGGTTCTCTCCTTTGTTCATAATCATCTGATTTTTTCAAGAGAGTAGGCACTGAAGACACATCATGGAGTCTTGAGGTAGACGGTGGAAGGGTCAACGCTGTTTTCCATATCTTCAACTCTGGAACTTGCCAAGTGCTGTTCTCCACCCTGGGTCCCCAGAGAGACACAGAGAGCACATTGTGTTCCAGGATCTCTTTTCCACAAGGCAATGAGAGAAGTCTAGTCGTTCCTGATTTCCTGGTTGGAATTAGTACTATTATGTACTAATATATGCTGTTAGAAAAAGCTGGACTTGAGCCAGGTGTAATGGCAAACGTCTGTCATCCCAGCAGCTCTGGAGGCTGAGGCAGGAGGATCGCAAGTTCAAAGCCAGCCTCAGCAATGGCAAGGTGCTAAGCAACTCAGTGAGACCCTGTCTCTAAATTAAATACAAAATAGGGCTGGGGATGTGACTTAATGGTCGAGTACCCCTGAGTTTAATCCCTGGTACTATACCCGTCTGCCTGCCTGCCTGCCCACCTGCCCCACCTCCAAAATAAAGATAGACTTGTGTATTGAGCTACTTATCCAGAATAACAGAAGTTAGATGTTCTGTTTAACTTTGCTTTTGTAACTACTATTTTAAAATTTTATTCCATGTAGTTGGAAGCACAATCATTTGTCTCCAGAAGGCCTGAATGATAGTATTGTCCTGCCGTTAGCTCTACAGAAGAGTTCCACTCCTCCACACTTCTTTTTTCCTGACAGGTAAATAGAAGGGTAGAAAACAGGACTTTAGGGCTTCCTCCTCATTGATAGTTGTATGTCCTATTTTCTTTTTGCTGAACATACTGGCCTGTAATGAGAAGAAAATCTAATAGAATTCAATCACTTCTTTCTATACTAATTCCTTGTATCCAGTATCAATAATACAGCTCGTCGCTCTGTGTAACAGAGGAGTTGAAGAAGCATGAGGGGTCGTGTCACATATTTACTACCAGAGAAATATTACTCAGAAGCAGAAGAACCCTAGACACATACTCCACCTGGCCTTTAATACCTCCAGGAAGCTTATTCCTGATATTTACCTCTTTTCATCAATACAAGGAAAAGGCCAGGTACAGTGGCACATGCCTGTAATCCCAGTGGCTCAGGAGGCTGAGGCAGGAGGATCCTGAGTTCTAAGCCAGGCTCAACAATGGCAAGGTGCTAAGCAACTCAGTGAGACCCTGTCTCTAAATAAAATACAAAATAGGGCTGGGATGTGACTCAGTGGTTGAATGCCTGAGTTTAATCCCCAGTACCAGAAAAAAATACAAGAAAACATATCTGTACCATCAGGTTTCTAGTAATCGTCTTTTGTGTAGATAACTGGGTAGGTTTTATTGATTTATTGACTAGCAAGCGATGATGAAGAGAGCAGGTCAGGGGAGAAGGCACCTCTTCTTGGGTCAGGTTCCACAACACACACACACACACACACACACACACAGTACAAAATGTGGGTCAACATATGGGTGATGTGATATGGATCTAATTACCCTGGAGACAGATTCTGCAAAATGGCTAAAGCTACTTGCAGCAGACAGCTTGTGTGTAGGCACGCTCATATAATTTATCCTCTGACCTGAGACACCTTTGAGCACAGAAGTGGACCTTATTTATAATTAAACTGGAACAAGAAGTGTAAACGGGGGCCAGGCGTGGTGGTGCACACCTGTAGTCCCCATGGCTCAGGAGGTTGAGGTAGGAGGATTACAAGTTCGAGGCCAACCTCGGCAACTTAGCAAGACCCTGCCTCAAAATAAAAACTAAAAAGGACTGGGAATATAGCTCAGTGGTAGAACACCTCTGGGTTTAATCCCTAGTACCAAGAACAAAAAAATATAAATGGAGTATATCCTAGGCAAATTAGAAGGTATTTGGCCCTGTTCTCCAAAATTGACTTCCTCTTCTACATTATCTATCTGAGAGGAATAGAAAGCTTTCAGATTCCTTCAAGTATCACCATGGGATATGAGGGATTCTACAAGTTTCCCGTCAGTCCTACCCAGTCAAATGGCACTGTGTAGTCTGCAGCTGGACTGTATTTCCCTGTCCTCCTTACACTGAGCTACCTTCATGAGAAGAAGTTCTGACCAATCGAGTGAAGGGAAGTGGCATTTTCTAGATTGATGGCAGGAAAACAGCTCATGAAAGCTCCTCCATGTTCTTTCCTGTTCTTGCTGGAGGTACACCACCATGTGGACTTGGAAGTCATGTGTCTTGGTAGCAGGGCCACAGGTGGAAAGAGCCAGGTAACTTGAGATCTGCACATCCATCCAGAAAAAGAGTTTGGGACTTAAGGTGTGTGAAAAATCAATTTTCATACAGCCACGAGATTTGAGTTGACCTATTATAGCAGGTAGACCAGCATTATCAGTACCCGTATTATCTCCACGTATGTACTGTACAAACATTCACCTCAAATATGTTAAAGACATCTCTTTCTTTCTCATTGAACTATGAACCTCTTCAGGACAAAAACCAAATACAATGAGGATGTTCTAAAGACTTTTTTGATTCAGTTGAATCGTGTCAAATGGGGTTGAAATAAAAATAACACACACACACACACACAATGGAAAGACACTTCCAAGATGGTGAACATTTTTTTTCCAGTTATAGGGTTCATGGAAGATTTCAAGGATCTTCAAGCTAATACCTGAAGAATCAGTTTTACTTTCGATGTATAATGAGTCAGATGATATTCTAGAAAAAAATAAATAGTCTGAGTAGTAGGGGCACCTAAACAAGAGCAGGTCGTTCAGTCTGAGCAGGACACAGGGTGAATCGGTGAAAAGCAAAGGTCTCGATTTACTTGAATTCGCACATTTATTAGACACCTTCTCTGATAGGAGGGCAAATTCGAGAAGACGTCATTTAAGAAAATAACATATGATGAGGTAAAAATATGTCAGTGTTATGAAAGCAGGGAAAAAAGGTGATGCAGGACCCATTAAAAAAATAAATGACATGGCATTTGCAGGTAAATGAATGATGTTGGAGAAGATAATGCTAAGTGAAGTTAGCCAATCCCCCCAAAACAAATGCCGAATGTTTTCTTTAATATAAGGAGGCTGACTCATAGTGGGGTAGGGAGGGGGAGCATGGGACGAATAGAAGAATTCTAGATAGGAAAGAGGGGTGGCAGGGAAAGGGAGGGGGCAGGGGATTAGCAAGGATGGTGGAATGTGATGGACATCATTATCCAAAGTACATGTATGAAGACTTGAATTGGGTGTCAACATACTTTATATATAAACAGAGAAAAGAAAAATTGTGCTGTATAGGTGTAATAAAAATTGTAATGCATTCCACTGTCATTTTTTTTAAATAAATAAATAAATAAATAAATGAATAAAGAAAGAAACAACCAGTAGAGCAAAGGAAGGGAGAAGGGAAGGGAAAGATGAGGCACCAGGGACCGAAATATAGCAGATTAAATTCCATGCATGTATGATTCTGTCAAAGTGAACCCAACTGTTATGCATAACTCTAGTGCACTAATAAAAGAAGTTGAAAAATTAAAAAGAAGGCAGTGCTAGGGATCGAACTCAGGGTATTGCACACGAAGGGCTCTACCTTGCAGCAGAGCTACATCCCCAGGCCCCAGCTGGGGTTTGAAAGCAGTCAAATTAACCCCACCATACAGGTGATGGAAGGTCTCATGAGGTGACTTGGGCGTCACTTTAACCCGCAAGGAACCGCTGAGGGGTTACTGTGGAGAGCCTGGAAAGATGGTCCACAAGTACGGACGTGGCTTTGTGCATAAGAGACAATGAGAGACAGGAGCAGAATGCTGCTTTAGCAGAGGACTCTTCACAGCTGGGGAGGTGTGAAAACATCAGCAGAGAACAAGGGGGAGACCAGGAGGTCAGTGGGCACATGGTTGTAATTGCCCATTGAAGTAATTACTTTATTACTGAAGATCTGAGTCTAGGGTCTGTTGTGCAGAAAATGTAAAATTATAGGGAAAAAAAGTTATAACTACAGCAGAAGAAGAATCATTGGCTTAACTCTGTGGGTATTGAGTAGGTGTCAGTCAGACATCAACTATGAGTGACAGATCATTCTAAATAAGATGGAGCTTTATTTATTTCCTGTAAATACAGGCAGAACGGAGTTCCCAGCCCTTTTTATCTTGTTGCTAGGAATATGGTCTTTGCTTCATGGTTCAGTCTGGTTATTTGAGGTCCAGATATCACATTGCTATCCCAGCAACTCACTGGAAGGTGTGAAGCAATTGTGATCATGATGTCCTGGACAAGAGTGATAGGCTAGGTAGTGGGGAATCCAGGTGAGGGAGTTAGGCATGTGAGCCACCCTCAGTCAAGTATTAGCTGGGACAAGTAGGGTGATCAGGCTTTTCTAGTGATGACTCTCCAGATAATGCGAGTTCCAGATTTCCCTTGGATCTTGGTTATTTGTAGAATGGGAGTGTTAGCTTGGCCTCTCTGGACAGTCCAGAGATGCCTGTCATTCACTGGCTTCACCACTCCTAAGCACCGTGACAGCACCTGCCATGTGCCACCTGCTCCGCCGACACTGGCTGGATCAGAACTGGAACAAAGAACAAAAGGAGGTTGGGCTGATGGCATATGAGACTGCAAATGAATGAAACCACCTGACCTTTTCTTACCGTTTGCCCCTGGCCTCGTGCTCCACCATGCCTGGGTGATCCCAACAGGTCACACTGTCATCAGGCTTTCTCTGGGCTTTGTCCCTGCAAAGCACAGGTTCCCTGCGTGTGTTCGCTGACGCGGTGGATTTCCTGCTTCCAGTCTCCTGTTCTGTTCCCAGTTTCCTCTGTGACTACCTGGAGTCACAAAGTCACCAGTGTCTTCAGAGGCCCCTGTACTCTCCCTTGGCTGGCCAGGGCTCCTTTCCTGTCTCGAGTTGGCTCAGCCTGTAGAAGGTAGAATGAAGAAGTCCGTGCTGCTTCAGGCCATGAGTTTCCTTAAATGTCACCCAGATTCAAGTAAAATGGCGCCACCGTTTCTAATTTCTTTTCCTGAGTGACTTTCTACCGTTTTTCCTCTTGCCAGGTTTCCCTTTCTGCCCCTGGCTTTGCCAGCTCCAATACCACCACCATTTCCACGCAGCGATGATGATGATGATGATGGATACCATTTCTTGGGCACAAATTGTTGTCATATACACATTCACATATTCAGTCCTTTGACAGTCCTTCAAGGTACTTATTTCCAATATTCAGATAAGGACACTGAAGGGTTCAGGCTTTTGAAAAAAAAAAAATCTTTGTTTCTTTTAATGTCACCTTTGAAAGATGAAATAATTTGCCCAAAGTGAAACAATTACTAGGAACTTTGAAATTCAACTCCAGAATGCCGTTTATTTTGCGTTATTTCATCCTGCCTCTCAAAACAGAAGGATGATTCTGCTTGATTCCTTTCTTCACATTTGACTTAGCCTTGCTGAATTCAAACTTAAAAGAGATGCGGGGGATTTTATCCTCCTTGAGAGCCACTGACTGTAATCAAAAGTTTTGTGTGACATGAGATTGATCCCACAATTGACTCATCCATTGATTTTTAGGAATTATCAACAGTTTCTTTCCAATTGTAACTTTAAAACGAATTGATTGTAGTATTTTGAATATGGCACACATACACATTCTCCTTATTGTTGTGGTTTATGGGAAGCTGGGTGAACCTGGGCATGACCTTGAACTCTGAGGTGAGAAGTTTCATTCACTTGTTTAAAAACATGAGTACATTCTACTACCCAATTGAGCTATAATATTTTTAGAAAGTCTATCTTGACCTGATTCCAAGACGATAAATAATAGTAAAAAAAAAAAAATGGAATCTGAAATGCTCCTTGATTGATGAAATGTTCATCTCATGAACTTGTGGCAGTAGAGATTCATTCATTAGAGTAGTAATACTTCTTGATCAGTTGCTTGTTTGGTGGAAGCCAAAATTATTTTTAAATGGATTCGCATCTTTCTATCGTTATTTATTTGTCTTGACGGAACCCCAGATTTTTCCTTCCAGAAATAATCACTTCCATTTGTTGGCAATGCTGATTGCTGGAACATTTTTTAAAATATATTTTTAGTTGTAGATGGACAGAATACCTTTATTTTATTTATTTATTTTTTATATGGTACTGAGGATCGAACCCAGTGCCTCACACATGTGAGGCAAGTGCTCTACCGCTGAGCGACAACCCCAGTCTCTACTAGAACATTTTTTTTACAAAATTATTTAACATCTATACTTATGCCCCCCGATGATTACTTTGGCATCAGAGTTTTAAAGGGAGGTTCAGAAATGGGGAAGCTGTAGACTTAAAAAAGTTAATTATGGTATTTGAACAACGGAATGGCCAATAGGAAAAGAGTAATTGGTATATTATAGCATAAGAATATACCAATTCTTCTAATAGGACTATTATGTGCACATTGAAAATAAGAATAGAAAACAGCATAAGAAGTGATGTTTGCCGAAGGAAGACGACATAATTACTCGTACAATTAAATAGATTAGAGACAATTATTCTGTCCGTTTTCCTTTACATTCCACTAATGTTATTGTTGAGTGACACTGCTCCTAAGTTCTAAGGACTCTTTATCATGAAAATCAATTTGGGTAAAAGTGGAGAGTTTTCTGAAGGGTGGGCATTGGTCTAAGACTTGTGGACCTTTTCTAAATGGAGCTTTGCAGGTCCTGCTCCCCCTCCTAGGGTTTTTAAAAAATATTTCTTCTACACTGGTGCACCCCATTATATGTGTGGTACGGTGGGAGACGAGGCATAATATTTACACTTGAAATAGTTTTAATTTAGTCCGGGAAAGAAGCTAGTAGGAAGAAAAGCAAATAAAAATATGTGACAATATCACTGCATCCACAAGGGGACTAAGGGAACATGCCAACTCAGACTAACATGGGATCCTGTGTGGGTTCCTGGAGCCGACAAAGGACTTAAGGTTAAAAAATATAGGAAAAAGAAGTGAAATCTGGACCTTAGATAATAATAATATATCAATACTGGAGCATTATTTGTGACAAATGTACCATAATAACATAGGGTGTTAGGAACAGGGGCGCCTGGGTAAGGAATATATGGGAACTCTTTACTGTCTTTCTAATTTTTTATGAATACAAAACTAGCCTAAAATAAAATTGTGCATGTGCGTAAAGAGAGAGAGACACACACACGCACAGATAAGAGAGAGAGAAGAGAAGATACCTGGAATGGTGCCCAGCAACTCTTTTCTTTCCTGCCCTTTTCTTCCTCCATTCTTACGGGTTCTTTCCCTCAATCTCATTTGGTGCCTTTCCTCCTCTAGTCAACCTCTAAATGCTGAACATGCCAGAACTCTTTACAGAGTCCTTTGGGGTCTCTACGAATTTTCACTTTCTCTTTTGTGACCTCTTTCAAGCCCATGGCTTTAAATCTCCTCTGTGTGTCCAAGAGCCATAGAGGTAAGCCTCCTCTTGACCTCTCCTCAGAACCCTCTTCACACCCACTTAGCTACTCAACATTCCTGACAGCGCTGGCTGCCATCTCAAATGGCATTCTGGACTCCACTGTGGGCTCCAAAGCCACACCTCCCGAGTCTCCCAGGTTTCCATAACGACTATTAGCATTAGTCCCTGAGGCCAAAAAAGGTCAGAGTTACCCTGGATGTGCATCCCTTCGTTTCCTTGCTCCAGTTCAAGAGCAAGTCTTGCTCCCTCTTCCTCTAGAACACGCTGTGTTGTGTTCCTCACCAGCACCACCAAGCTCAGGCCCCCATGATCTCCTCCCTGGATGCTACCCACACCTTTAGCCCCTTGCCTGGGGCTCTCTCCCGCTGCATCTTTCATGGCTTACCAGTAATTTCTACTTTTATCTTTCTAGAAAAAGCCAAGCTTCTTCTCACCCACTTAGAATCCTTGAAGTGACCCGAAATACTGTCACCGCTGATCTTCACAAGGCCAGATTTTTTTTTTGTCATTTAAACCTTTAGTTGAGTCACAGTCTCAAAGACCATCATTTTTTTTTTTTTTGCATCTTTCTCTCACTCTATCGCTTCGCCCTCTTATGCCGCAGAATACTTTCTTGATATCCTCCTCATATGTTAATCCAGTTGTTTTGCTTTTTCCTGTCTCCCTCCAGGAACTTCTTAGGAAACAAGAACTTCCTGGGTATCCTCAACATTTAGGATGCTTCCTGAACATCTTAAGTACTCAATAAAAATGTTGAAGCCCTGAGAGTAGCCAGTGAGATTGAGGAACGTGAGGGATTACAGCAGATGAGGAATGATTAGTAGAGGTTTCTCCAAAGGAATGGGAATCGAGGAGGCCTTGAGAAATGAGTAAAAATGAGTCAGGGAGCAGTAGAAAAAGAGGGAATTCCAGAAGAAAGTAATAACCATGGTGTCTGTGGGGACACCAGGTAGAACAAATTTTGTAAAATCGTGAGAAAGGAGATTGGAAAGTGTGATATGTCCAAATTGCAGAAATTTTAGAATACCAAGCTAAAAAAAAAAAAAAAATCAGCCATGTTGAGGCAAGTCCTCTTGTTGATTTTCAAAGCCAGTTACCGTGGACTCTTTTAACCATGATCTCATGCTAAGCCTAAAAAGGTAAAGATGATGCAGGCTTCTCTTTCCTCGTCTCCTAATTCAAATATAGCCTTGACATCAGCTTGCCTGAGTCTTGTCCAACGTGAGAAGTGATTCTAGGTCATGCCCGTCTTCTCTGCTTGGGAGCAGTTACCAGTTATCTCAAACCTTGATGCTCTGGTTAGCTCTTATGGTAAGTGGGGTTGGAGGTCACCAAGGATGAAAAGACAGAAATGAGTTTGATCCTTGTCTCACCAATTCAAGAAAAGGAAAGAATGGCGGCGATGTAATCAGGTTCATGTTATGGCCTTCACCATCCCCCTTGCTTTGAAATGAAACACATTTTGCAAAATAGAACTGGCTTTGCCATGGCTTTGATGTACCCAGGCAGGGTGTCAGCTCCTGGGGCTTTCCCATCTGCCAACCAACTTGAAAACATTTCTGTCCCCATTCCCACTGACCACCAATACAGGCATCACACCAACAAGTCTTTGGATATACCCTAAAACCTCCCAGGGATTGTGTGAGCCAGACTCCAAATTTGTGTACTAGACTTCACTACAGCATTTAACACGCATTCACCTTTTACTAAGCACCTATTATATACTAAGCCTTGCATAAATAATGAGACACATTCAGTGTGGAAGAATGACAGAGGAACAGATAAAATGTGAAACTCTATGTAAACGCTAAAATGCAGAATAACACCTAATGGGGGGGGGGTGCGCAGAGAAAAGGAAAGGCCCACCAGTAGCATCAAAGTCAAGCGCTTGAGGGAGGACATTACCCCTGTTGCTCCAGTGGTATCCTGCAGTGCACCGGGGCAGTCATGCGTGTGTCCTGTGGTGATCTCTCCACACTTCTGCTTCCCACTTAGGAGGCAGAATTGGCCATTAAAGGAAAAACAGTGATGTCCTAGGGGATGTGGTACTTTGCATCATGCATTCAAGTCTGGAAGGACCTTTTTTTTTTTGCATTCCAACATCTGGTGTTCTCCCAGTCAGTAGATTGAGCATTTCCTCCTCTGAGTTACCTCCTCAGGCCCAGAAAAGCAGCTTCTTAGGGAAACAACTTTTCAGGTTCCTCCTATCACATTAAAAGCAAGTAAGCACCATGATAGCAGGTACTCTAAATGTCCCTTGCATAGATTTGGATCCGTCTATTTTCTAATCATTCATCATCCAGCATCCGTATAGTTGTACCGACCCAGAGCTCAAAGCTCATTTTTGCAGTGTGCACGCTTACTGTTTGATGTGTTTTGACTGATGGTGGAGTTTTCTTAAGCCATCTCTCTTCTGCCTCTGATCCTTTTGTGAGGGCTCCTCTATTCTCCCTCTTGAACCATTCTCTTTCCCACCTCACCTGTGTACTCACAGGTGTTGCTTTTGAATTTGGAATATTGTCAAGAGACCACTATAATTTCCACATGGAAGTATTTTTGCAGTTGTATTTTCTCTGACCCTAAATTAGCAAAGTTGCTTACTCTGTCTTGCAACTCATAATAGGGACTGAAAAAAAAACTCTATTTAAATAGAAGGGAGTTGTAGAAGTTAATTTCACAATGATGTAAAAGCATTCACATGTGAAAATACAATTATTTTGTCTATGGAAACAAGTGAGATTCCTCAGAGTCATACAGAAACATATTCAGGTCCTTTTTGACTGCTTTGGGACACTCGTTTTTGCTACAAGACTCTTCCACCTTTGGTAGCTTAGCACAATGGAATTGGGGTGGGAAGGGCAACATATTGAATGTGGCGTAGGGTGTGGTGACCAATATCATGACTAGCTGATCCAAATGTATACTTCCTGCAATGTATATTGATCAAATATTATAAATATGTAATTATAAGCGCTTTTATATCAAAATTAGTTCTGATTTTTCTCATTAAAGTAGCTCACTTCTAAACATCTGAATAAGAAGAAGAACTAGATGACAGAATCCCTTTCCAGTTCTAAGACAGGAGTCACAAAACTATGGCCTGCAGGGTAAAGTCAGCCTTCTGTCTGTTTTTTGTAAATAAAATTGTATTGGCTCAGAGCCACATGCATCTGTTTGCATATCCCACATGGTGCTTTTCTACTACAATGACAAAGTTGAGCAGTTGGGACAAAGATAGCATGGTCTTCAAAGCCTGAAATATTTACTATCTGGTCCTTTTTAGGAAAAATTTGCTGAGCCCTCTTCTAAGAACCCATTCTTTTGTAAGTGACCTCCCTTCTTTGTGGTCCAGTTTCCTCATCTGTACCAAAAGCAGTTAAAATGAGACAAAGTCCCGAGAGTCTAAGTTTCTCGACTGCCACAACTAAAAAAATGAAAACAGAGAGAGAGAGAATAAAATTGAACTGCTTTCTCTTGCTGAGTATATCTCCTCATCTGGCAGTGATGACAGCATTTATTGTCAACACCATTTATTTTTTATTTTTTTTTTATTAGACACCTAGAGTTTTCTCAGGGGCTGGTTGCAGGTTAAGTATAGAAATTCCAATCTATAAGCAGAGAATCAGAGAACACCCTGGAAGCTCCGGCTGCTCTCTCTTCACTTGTGTGCTCTTGAAGAATTCCCAATCAGCTCTCCACTCACTCTAAACAACAAGGTTACCGCCCGAGGACCTGGAAAGAGGCATTAGAATTTGGAATCCAGCATTTCTGTAGGTGCTCTGTCTGGACGCAGCTTCTTGTAGTGCCGTGGCAGAACTTTAAATGAGGTACCTTTTAAATGTACCATTCTGTTTTCCTAAACTGCCAAACAGGATGAATCTAAACTGGGCATCCAGGGGCATCTGAAAACATATTATATAAAACATCATCATTCTCTTCAACTGCAGCCTGCCGCTGCCATAGTCTGTAATTGACAGGCATCAGATGGGCTCAACTTAGGCCACTGATGTTTGGAGGGGGAGCTTGGTCCTTCACAGTACGCGTCAAAGAAAGCTAACAGGAGTTTCGAGTTTCGACCTTTACAGTAGTAGTCTTTGCTCAGATGGTCTGATTGTCTCATCACCCTGCTAAAAGCACCCATGATTCTGCTTCTGAATGGGTGAGAAAGCGGAAGAAGCAATGATGAGAGATGATGAGGGAGTGAAATGTCTTGCAACTGCCTGGACAAAGCTGAAGTTTTCAGCGACATTTTGGGCACTTGCAGCACTCTTAGTTATCCAGGGGCTTCTTTTTCTCCTTCCTTTTAAACGTTGTCTCTTGAATTGATTTTTAGTCAGATGGGTATACATGCTTTGCAGGGTGGGTATGCAAGTGGAAAAGATTCAATGTGAGTGCACCTAAAATTCTGAAAACCTGCTCATTTTACTCAGGATTTTATTAGAGTTAGTGTTCCCTTTTGGCCATCTTGATGGGAAATAGTTTTTTTGCTTCCACTTTTTTACCTGTGTAGAGAGGACAGTATTTTTTTTTAAAGGATATTGTCAAATGACAGAAGAATAGGGAAAAAAAAATTGAGTTTTGAATGAGGTGGTAAATGTACTCAAAACAATGCTACAATTTAGAGCATCTTTAGATTTCTCTTTCACCTATTTAGATACAACTCCCTCCTCTGCTGAGTGTTCAACCCACTGTTTGGCTCTAACTCATCAGGATGATGTGCCTAGTGCTCTAAAAAGTCCCCGAGGTCCACAGCTGTCAACAGGGGTGTCACAGTTCCTGGGCAACTATTTTGGAAATTAACAAGGGTTCTCGAGATAGTTCTAATGAAAGAGGTTGCAATTAGCTATGACCAAAGGGGAGTAAGAATGCTATATGCTCTGTGATATATTAAACAGTTTTAAACAGTGATAAATTATCCCATGTCCCAGCAGTGTGTGTGTGAGAACCCATTCAAGTGTGTGAGAACCCGTTTTACTTATCTGAACTTACAAACCTTATTTTGCATTTGAGCACACAGCATCTCTTACAAAAATCTTAATATAACTTCTTCAGCAATGCAAATATTGTGCAAATCAAGGGAAGGTGGTATTTTATTTTGTTCTGAACTTTGAAAGGAGTTGTTCACTATTTTGGAAAAATCACACCACTCAGAGCAGTTTTCCTCATGGATTCTGTAGTCTACAATATAATCAA
Organism: Ictidomys tridecemlineatus; assembly: GCF_052094955.1. Lineage (NCBI taxonomy): Eukaryota > Metazoa > Chordata > Mammalia > Rodentia > Sciuridae > Ictidomys > Ictidomys tridecemlineatus. The sequence continues at coordinate 27,260,372 of NC_135479.1, read as the reverse complement.
TACGATATAATGTTTCCACCAAGCCTCCAACTTCATTTTGTTTGCTTATGCCTGGTGCCCATTTATATGTTGAAATATACAATATTTTATTTTAAATTGTGTTCTCTGTGTTCCTGCTCTATATCACAGTCAAAGCATTATGTTCATTATATTGATTTGCTTGATTTTTGAAATTACGTATTTAAATTAGCAGTCAATTTTTGTTAGTCAGCAATCATAGAGGAAACATTTTAGACTCCGGGCTCCAAACAGTCACTGTTACAATTATTCACCTTTTTCCTTCTTATGGGAAGGCACCCATAGAAAATATGTAAACAAATAGACAAAACTATATGCCAACCACACTTTATTTATAGATACTAAAATTGGAATTTAATATAATTTTTCCAAGTCACAAGATGATATTATTCTTTGATTTCTTTAACCATTTAAAAGATTTGAGATTATTCTTACCTCTTGGGTTATACAAAAATAGGCAGTGGGCCCTATTTGGCTAGGAGGCACTAATTTGCTAATCTTTATTCTAAATTGTTATATTCAAGCTTTTATACAGTGAAATGTGTATTATTATAAATTACATTTATTTTATTTCTCCCTTATTTATTTATTTTTAATTTTTTTTTTTGTGCTGGGAATTGAACCCAGGGCCTTCTTCTTGGCTAGGTAAGGGCTCTACTACTGAGCTACATCCCCAACCTGTTAAGTTTTTGAAATGATGTTTGTAAACACTGTAAATAAAAAGTTGAGCACTGGGAACAGGGGCACACTACTGTAACTCCAGCTACTGGGGAGGCTGAGGCAAGATTGCACATTGAATTTCAGCCTGGGCAACTTAGCAAGACTCCGTCTCATAATAAAATATAAAAAGATGTTATGGTGTAGATGTGGTAGCCCCTCCTCCCCTGACAAAAATTTTAAAAGCTCATGTGTGAGACAAGGCAAGAAGGTTTGGAGGAGAAATGATTGGGTTATAGCCTGAACCTAATAAGTGAATTAATCTCTAATGGGATTAACTGAGTGGTAACTGAAGGCAGGTGGGGTGTGGCTGGAGGAAGTAGTTCACTGGGGGTATGGCTATTCGGTATATATTTTGTATTTGGAAAGTGGAGTCTCTCTCTGCCTCCTGATCATCATATGAGCTTGTTCCCTCTGCCACACTCTTCCACCATGACGTTCTGTCTCACCTACAAGCCCCACAGAATAGAGCTGGTCTTCTATGGACTAAGACCTCTGAAAACATATGCCCTCAAATTAACTTTTCTCTCCTAAACTTATTCTGGTCAGATCTTTTAGTCACAGCAGTGAAAAAGCTGACTAAAACACAGAAGGATTTGGGATGTAACTCAGTGTCACGCATCCCTGGGCTCAATCCCTAGCACCACAAAAAATAGAATAAAAATTTTGAAGCAATATGGTGATAGTCTTATATAAAACAAAGATGTTTTAGTTCTGAGTGGATCCTTATTTGAATAATGAAATATATGCAAGAGAAGGCGGCTTCCTTAACTGGCTCTGAGAATCTAGAAAGAAAACTGTATTTATTATTCAAATTGTTCAATGACAGGCAACAGTCCAGTTTGGATACAAGTTGATGCATTTTGATAAAACTCAGAAGTTCCTGTCGGTGATAAGGAAAACCAGTCCTGGTTTATCTCTGAAGCAAAGTGATGGTCAGAGTTCAGTCTGTTAGGTTGTTAGAAATGTATATCTTTGCCAGACTGGGGACATGCTCCATGACTTTCAAGATTACTGAGATATCAAAGTTTAGTTTTGATGGTTTCTTTTTGGGGGGATGAGGTGTAGATTGTACTGTCTGTGAATTGTATTTAGTTTGGGTTAAGTGTTGTAGGGGACAGACGAGGCAGGGTGCTGAAGATAGCAAGAAACAGTTTTATTTGGCTGCAGCCAGGTTCAGAGGGTACAGCTTTCGCTATAATCAATTAATCCTCTTAACCCTGAGTTCAGGTAGTTTCAGAAATTTATACCCAGCATGTAAGGAGAGGGGCTCAGAAGTTCACAGTCTGCAGAAGTTCACACAAAAGCAGCTTTTTCTTTCCTGTTTTGGGCAAGTTAACCCTTCAAGGACAACACCTGAGAAGGGGAGAGCCTCTTCTCCCCCTTTTCCCCTCCCCCTACCAGCTGTTACCATGGAGCCCAATTAGTAACTTCTCTTAGAAATGTAGACATCTTTGTGAAGCTCCAGATGAAGGCCAGAAGCCTTGTTAAAGGATTTGACTTTTTTTTTAAATCACAATTTGCATATGCAAACACACTTCTACAAACTACTGTACTGGATAAATGTTTGTGAAAAACTAGTATAAGGGCGTTCAGCATCTGGAGTACTGATCACTTTCAGGCCAGTGGCCAAGTAAAATAGAGCAATAGGAAAATAGGAAGTTTACCTCACTGAACTCTTTTGTACAGCCTTTTTTTTTGCTGATAGTCCTAAAATCAATTGTGGTGAAGATTTCTGGAGAAGCTTAGTTAACATTTTCTGTGGAGGAGGGGACACCACAACACAAGTTATTACAAAGGATTTCATAAAATGGTCAGTCGGTGTGAGTGAATTATGTAACTTCTGATGTCATATATTTCTAATTCTAAGCCTTCGGGGATCTCCTCTTGCTCTGATGGCAATGACCCTCCAATGAACTGTCGTGTCATGCAGTGCCAAGACCCAGAGAAAAATCTGAACCCTTGCTGAGGTCTAACCCATTTCTCTCTAACCAAGACAAAGGTCCTTTATTCACTGACTCGGTGAGCTCTGCAACCATGCAACTTTTGATCTGCTTTCTCCACTTTGTCAGGCTTGAAGGGCTGCTGCTGACTGATATCAAATCTCCTTGTCTTTCCCTGTTGCTATAAATTCAAAAAGGTTCTGTTGAATCTTCCACTGGGCTTCCTGGCTGGACAGAATCTTTCCAAACTCTGTTTCGAGGTCACTTCCCACCTTGGCCAGCTGCCCCAGAGCAGGTGCACTGGCTTTCAACTTAGCTGTCTTCAGGGTCTTCTTCAAGGGCAATAGAAACACTTGAACTCTATCCACAGCACGTGGGAGGACAGAGTACTGGGAGACTCAGTGCACTTTCATGCATCTATTACATAGATTTGTGCTTGCACATCTTGAAAGATGATAGCATCCCAGGTCATTAAGTAGGTTTTTTGTCCCTCTTCTTTTTGTTTCTGAAGTCCCCTAACCCCACTGGCAATTCCAGAAAGAGTGGACTTCTTTTTTACTCAACCTTATCCACAAAGTGTGGTTCAACCACAGAGCTACAAACTGCAGAGGTCTTATTGTCATACGCAGAATAAAACCTCTACTGTACGCTATGGAAAGACCCCTGGAGCTCAGCAACACTAGCTCATCTGCAACCTGAAGCAATTGAGCAAATCCTCTCTCCATACAAAGTCCTGTGTTCAACCCATTGCCTTCTAACGCAGAATGTTGAGTATTACAACCTTGGCTGTGAAGTGGGCGGCTGCAAAGAAATGATTTAAAGAAGAAAATGAAAGTGTAAGTTTAGCATTTACTGTCTACAAGCTAAATTGCAGGTATGATTGAATCTACCTTAGTTTATACCAAGGTGACTGAGAAATGAAATATGAGTGCATTTTAATAAATAAAGGGATAAACATAAGTTCATGTTTATCTATATTTTGGAGAAAATGAATGAATATATGCACATGTATATTAGATATATAGATAGATAGATATAAAATTGGGAAAGTTTAATTTTCCCAATTCACCTGCCACCTGTTATAACTTCAAAGATTATTCGGAGGTCATGTCAGTATGACCTCACAGATCCCTATAATATTTTCCAATATCTTGAATCTTCCACCCTTTCTCCCATGGTTATTTATATTCTTGTTTTTGCTTTCTTTGGACTTGAGGAAAGCTGAATGTTTTACTCTGCAGCCTTCTAGCTTGGCTCCTTCAACAAACTCCCAATCTCTGCAAACTCAGGGTTTCTATGCACATTCAGGGTTCTGGCCTGGCAGTAGGATGCAGTCCACCTATGACCCTCTGGTCCAATAGGGTATTGTGTGTGTGCATGTGTGTGCATGCACGTGTGTGTTTGCATGTATGTATATGTGTAGGGAAAGGGAGAAGAGAACAGTCAAGAGAAATAGCAGGGGACTTAAATTACTGTCTTTTTCATTTTCACTAAAATTTTGAGTACTTTTTATGAAAATCTATAAAGATATATTTAGATGTTAATAAAATATTTGAAGAAAAGGGAGAAGGAGTATTATTGATATAGTGCAGTTTGGGGGTAGGAGCAGGTTATTTCATGGACATTTACCCTTCCTGTTGGGCCATCCAGGATACAGTACTTTGGAACTATCATCTTATTCTCTCCTCTCTTTTGCTTTTTCTTTAGCTCAACAGAATTCACCAAAAATCCATGAAGGCTGGTGGGCATACAAGGAGGTGGTCCAGGGAAGCTTTGTTCCAGGTAAATGTACATTTATTATTATTTGTTTTAAAAAATAATTCTGTTCTTAGACTTTTTTTATGGAGTTGCAAATGTTAAGTATCCTGACTCAAGAATTCCTCATTGTAGACATGTATAGAATGAACTTCTTGTATCCATATATATGTACCATTAATGGAATAATTAATTTTTAAATGATTTTTAAAGAATTTTGAGGAAAGAAACTGCTATTTCCAGAATTTTTACTTGATACATGCTGTGAAATATATTATTTAAGGCAGCATAGTCCAACCTATATGTTGGATGAAGACTCCCTCAAGGGAAGGTTTCATCAGTGAGTGGCAACTTCATCACAGCATATAATTTTACATCTGAGCCTACAGTTCTCAGGCCCTTCCATGGACAGAGAATGGAGGCCTGAGGGCTGAAGCTCTGGCTGCTGGCATTTGGTTCAGTGAGGAAGGACCGTTCTTAACAGTAGTGAAACAGGAAATAGGAGAAGGCTGACCATGGCAAAGACGCTTGCTGGGATACCTGCTGTCACTGATGTCACTTCAGCAGCACCCATGGTCAGGAGTCAGCAGGCTGGGCCAAGCACCAGCTAAAAATAACAGCACACTGGATGCTGTCAGCATGGAGACAGAAGACATGAACCAAAGACTGGTTACAGCCACAAGCATCACATTTCTTTAGTTTCAAAGCAAGCTAGAAGGTCCTTGTTTTCCCCCATTTCTTTCACCCTCAATATGTTCCTCATCCTTCTGCTGCTGTGAGTCTCTCGTGGGAAAAGAGACCAGGGAGAGAGGAAGAATATTGAAGGGAAGTCAGGTGAGATATTTTATGATAGAGCTTTCAAGAGGAGTCAATGTGTGGTCCCCACTTGGGGAATAGAGGACCAGTGATGTCACTTGAGGGTTCTGTGGTTGGTGGCAGGTAGAAAAAAGCAGTGACTCAAGTAACCTGGTACATTCTTGGCTGCTATGTTTTGTTTTATTATTTATTTTCTATTTTTTCAGTAGTGTCTTTATGTGAACTGTGCAGAGAGCTAAGCAAGTTACCCAACTCCTCTGAGCATCTCTTTTCTCATTTGCATTGTAGGGCGATAATAGGCATTCTTCAGGGATGGCAAGGGAGAGGGGACGACCCAGGAAAACGCCAGCTGGTTGCCAAATAGCCTCAGAAACCAACATGATTAATTTTATAAAATTACAGTGTCTCACCTATTCTTTGGCCCCAGGGTACATAGAAACTGGACTTGGTTAATTCAAGTAGGAATGACCAGGTTTCTAATAATCTTCTAATATTTTTTTAAAAATTTTTATAATTTTATAATAATTTAATTGACACAAGCTATGTTCATGTTAAATGCTATCCATATGGCACTTGACACTTATAATTAGGAGAGTATCCCTTTATAACAGAATCTTTATTTTTTCCTCTGGGGAATCTGCTTTTCAAATTCAAGATAGCCCAGAGATTACATTTATAATTACGTTCTTGTATTTTGTGAATATGGAATTAAAAGAACAAAGAGGATTCCCTCCAGGTTATAATAAGTCTTGCTAAGTTCCTTCTCCCGCTCCCCCAGAGAACATCCCTGGCAGTGACGGACATACCCATGAACGGCAGCGGATGTTCGCTACAACATCTTGCTTTTCTGCTTACATTTTTTTTTAAATGGTTTTCCCTCTGTTGTCATCTTCTTTCTTTACATATGTTCAAAGGCCTGATTTTGAGTTGGTTGTTGCTTCTCACTGAATCACAGGAAAGAGTTTTCATCTTTCCTTTAGATGTTGATTTAAAAGAGTGTGAGTTTCCCTCATTTCCAGCTGAGGCCTGGCTGGCCTATCAGTTGTGATGAGAGATTTCAGCAAAGTTTATAGTGAAGAGACACATATGAGCTCTGTCGCAAAAGCAAATGTAAGGTTAATTTGACTGCAGAATACCCCACTCTGGTCAGTTCGGTAGCATTTAAGGAGGACTTACCTAGTGCCAAGCACTGACTTGGGTGCTAATAAAGAGGCAACTGATTCATGATTTTTACTCAAGGCGAACACAGAATCTAAAACATGCCGTAAACCCATGACTCATGGTAACCTGGGTCTTTACCACATGTGAAGTATCACAATTGTGCCTTCCTGATGTTTAACAGAACTTCTTGTTTGCCTGATCAAATAACTACCTTCATCTGAACTTCACCCACAACCAGGATCCTTGCAGGTAAAGCTTAGGTTTTGTTTGACTATTCAATCTCCATGTGCTCAGGGAAGGAGTCTGTTCTTAGGACCAGAGGGTCATCCTTGGTTAATATCTATGTGAACCACGGGGATTTCCTTCTTTTTCTTGTTAATGATTGGTTTAGACATTTGGATCACTAATTTTTTTGTGTCTATTTGGCTAAGCCATCATGCCCAGATATTTGGTCAAATGTGTCTGGATGTTGCTGTGAAGGTGTGTTTTCTTTAGATGAGAATAACTTTTAGATCAGTAGATTTTGAGTAAAGAAGATTGCCTTAAATAATGTAGGTGGGCCTTCAACCAAGTAATTGAAGCCCTTAAGAGAAAAAGACTGAGGTCCTCAGAGAATAAGAGAATTATGACTCCCAAAGCTCTTGGCCTCTAAATGCAACATCAACTCTTCCCTGCAGGATTTGGATCTTTAAGTCTCCAAACTCATGTGAGCCAATCCTTTCTTCCTCCTTCTCTTCCCCTACTCATCCTGTTGGTTCTGTTTCTCTGCAGAACTGTCTAATATGGACATGAACATGTGACAGGCAGCTCCATCTGTGACATAGTGTGAGAAAAAGTCTGTTGTATAAACTAGGGCTCAAAAACCACACTAAAGATGGAAGGATGGAAAGATGGAAGCAACCCACATTGTTTGTTTTATCTTCTTTTTGTTTTTTATGAGACAAGGTCTTTCTGTGTGACTAAGGCTAGTCTTGAACTCCTGGGCTCAAGCGATCCTCCTGCCTGAGCCTACCGAGTTTCTGGGACTATAGAGTGTGCCACTGTGCCTGGCTAAGAACCCATATGTTTTATGGTTCACTTGAGGGATGAATTAACCATGGGACTGCTTCACCACTGATTTTTGTTCAGTGAGAATCACAAACTTTTTATTGTTCAGGCCACATCATTTCAGGCTTTCTGTTCCTTACAGCCCAAAGCATTCTTCCAGATTCAAGTATCTCAGTATAAAGCTAAGGAAGGAAGGAAGTTGGAACTGGATCTTGATAATTAATGTTCAGGATTGCTCAAAGTGGACACAGAGGAGAAGGTGAGGAATATCAGACTGCACAAAGAGGAGTGAAAATACATGTTGACACTTCCCGGCGCTAAAAGAAAAACAGAGCCAACGAGAGAGGATCATGAGGGAGGAGCTAGCAAGGGTTGGTAGGAAGCAGGTTAAGAGACTCTTTGTGTTCAGTGTTTAGGAGTTTAGACATCTTTCTTCTGAAAATAAGAGATTCCCGAGCTCTGCAGAGAGACAAAAGAGATGTATGTTCTAATGCTAGCTATTGTCACAGTGATGGGGATGTACCGTATTCCAAAAAGGATAACAGGCAGAAACATTAATAAGGTGGATTTTGTTTGATTTGTTCTGTTTCGTTGGTCTAAGTAAGGGATGACACACTTCTAAATTAACACTATAAAAGCAAAGAATATTGAGTTGATCATGTTTTCGAAGAATTAGCACAAGACTTTGTTTACTAGCATTTCAAGTATATCTATAAAATAATGAAGTATGGATATATATGGATATATATATACACATGTTTTTTATATATACACACATATTATATATGTATATACATACATATATATATATAACATGTATATAACACATTTATAATTTAGCATAAACACACATTTAACACATTTCAGGAATATTTGTGCCAAATATTGTCTCTTCACATTATATTTATCCATAAAAGTAGGAACATTGGGTGTTGGTCTTAAAGGAGATGCTATGCTAAGAACTGAGATTGCAAAAAAAAAAGATGACATCTAACTTCTTGGAGCTTACAGACCAGGGCGGGGCATCAGTTGCTAAACACCAAGCAGCCCCTTATCACCCCCAGAACCTGCTTTGTGTGCCAATGTTAGAAAGGGAAGTTTCCATCCTCCTTTTCAGACAGGAGCAACAGAATTGCGGGCTTGCTTCCCATTTGTAACGTTGGATCATAAAACCCTTGGGGTGTGTATTTTTCCAGTGTCATGAAGTCCAGAGCAGAAGGGAGCCTCACTTGGATTCTTTCACCTCTAAAGCACCACACCCAGGCCACTGAACCGGATCTCATCAGCTCATTTGTCCAGCAAGCTCTCCCTGAGCACCTGCCTTCAGAATGGCCATAGTAGATCTTGAGTCCCCGTGGAGATTCCACTGTGGCCTCCAAGAGCTGAGGATAGTGAGAAAAAGCTGAGAAATGTCTAGTATCATCTTATAGTATTTCCAAGATTGTCATGGAGAGAGTTTCGAGCTACCAAGTCTGAGATGGGAAGGAGGGCATCCAAATGAGGTAATGCCCTGAGGGCTAGTCAGATTCTGCTGGAGAGAAAAAGGCAAAGTGGTGTTTCAGAAAGAGAAGCAAGATGGACAAAGGCCTGGAAGCAGGTGACACACTAAGCCAGGAGAGCTCAGGGAACTAAGGCCTAGGACAGCAGCAAGGGTCTGATCATGGAGTGCTGTTCCAGCTGGGAGTCTGGATTGTACCATAAAGGCACTGCGAAGCCAAGGGAGGGACTGAAACTACCGCAGAATGCAGACGATCCGATCCAAGAGGGTGATGTGGACCAAGATAGGAGCAGTGAGGACTCCAGGGAGGGTCCAGACTTTGGTGACAGGGACCTCATCTTCTACCTACCTCCCTCTCCAGAATATAGTCAAGCAACAGAAGCTCAATGTTTGCTAAATTTATTTGGGTCCGAACAGACAGGAATCTTTGACCCTTAAAAGGAAAAGAAACAACAGTCTGATTCAGGAGATAGCTGCTCCTCATCCCTGGAAGTGCTACTTTTTATATTATTATTAATTATTATTATTATTATTCACAGCAAGCAGTACAAACTGCAGTCCAAAGGGAAAGCGCTGGGCCTTTGAATTCCAATAGAAATAGTCTGGAGATTAGGAAGGGCCTCCCTTAGGAAGCCAAAGGAATGTAAGACTGAAGATTAGGAGAAACGTTACCAGTTTGATAATAAGTGTGCTTAGAGAATTATTCCAGAAAGAAAAAAAAAATGGGCCTGAGTAATGGCTTGGAGGCAAGCATGGGTATTATACATATAAGAAAGGGACAGAGGTCACTGTGGCCTGAGTGTCAAGTGACAGAGGCAAGTTGGTTTGAGATTGGAAGTGGTCAGAAGCCAGCCCCCGGAAGGTCTTATGGACCACACTCAGTGTTTAGCGAGAGATTCTGGGAAGAACAGGAGGATGGTAAACAGTTCCAAGCAATTACTATTCCACAGAAATCTAGAAACAACAAAAGCTCATGAAACTGAGTTTCTGGGCCATCTGAATGATTAATAGAGGAAGTCTTAGTTGCTGCTTATCTGTTCTGGAACCAAGAAGCTGTGTTGGCTCACCACCCCATCCTCTGACGCTTTCTCTAAAATTCACTAGAAATGGTTCATGCAGGCCCACAAATCCTCCCAACATGCTATTTCCCACCCGTTCCTTATTAGATACTTTTAAAATCTCAAGATTACGGAGAAGATGAAGGTTAATTATACCCTACCACCTGTGGTTGAACACTGATGTCTAATTAACTGTGTTTTTCAAAATGGCCAGTTTTCTTTGTTTAAAAAAAGTCTCATGCTTGACATCAGTAATGAATATAAGAGCTCTTTTTATCCCAAAACTCCTAGGAAGTTAAAAAAAAAAAAAAAACAACTCAAGGAAGGAAAGCAAGCTGGAATGCGGTGAGTCTTCGCTAATCCAGGTTGGCCTCACTGGGGTCAGGCACCACACCCCCCCTCATTCCTCCATGTGTTAAATGGCATCTGGTTTTCTATTGCTGCTTAGCAATTATCACTTGCTTAGCAGCTTCAAATGATGCACATTTATTGTCTCACAGTTTCCTTGGTTCAGGAGTCTGGGCAGGGTTAGCTGAATTCTCTGCTCAGAGATTCACAAGGCTGTAGAAGGTGTCAGTCTGACTGCTTGCTCATCTGAAGCCAAGCTCATGTAGGTCCTTGGCCAAATTCATTTCCTTCCTGCTATAAGACTAAGGCCCTGGGCTCCTTGGCTGTGTGAAAGGCCACAGAAGACTGCTAAAAAATCTCATTCCAAATTGATCATGGGCAACATTTGAAGATGAAATAGACATTGTTCTGACATAACATCTTCAAATCTTGAGGTGGGGACTTGTGTTCTCTGGATGGGAATTGCTCTTCTTGACTTTGCTTGAAGATCTGCAGAAGAAGATCAAAGCTAGTCCCCTGTCCGTAACCACCCACCCCCAACCCTTCTTAGCCAATGTTTCTGGATTTATAATAAGGGTAGAGGATGACAGAGGGGGAGGAATTTTATACAAAGCTCCCAGGGTTTAGTTTGGGCAACTTATTGGAAGCAGGGCTCCTCTCCAATGCAGGGACATAGGGAAGCAGGGTAGGTAGATGGAACAAGGTGGTAGAGTCTGCCTGTGGGCAGCAGCCATGTGAGGCTCTCCCACGTGGTTGGCCAGTTGGCACTGCCAATGCATTGCCCCCTATGCTCATCTCTCTGGCTCTTCTATAATCTGCCTTGAAACTCTAGCTTCTGTCACCTCTCCCCACTCAGCCCCTGTGCTTGTGTGGGTGCCTTTCCAGTTGTTGGTTCATGATCAGTGTTCACTCCTTGCTTCTCCCTTTCTCCTGGTCCACTTCTGACCAACAGGCTCCACCAACTCTGACGTCAGGTGTCACTCAGGACATGGGCTTGCTTCCCTACGTGATCGCTATGTGATCAGTGCCAACCTCCTATTCATCTCCTTTTTTTTTTTTTTTAAGAGAGAGTGAGAGAGGAGAGAGAGAGAGAGAATTTTTTTAATATTTATTTTTTAGTTCTCGGCGGACACAACATCTTTGTTTTTATGTGGTGCTGAGGATTGAACCAGGGCCGCACGCATGCCAGGCGAGCGCGCTACCGCTTGAGCCACATCCCCAGCCCCTATTCATCTCCTTTTGAAGGAAAGAGGATCCCACTGCCAGGAAGCTCATCTCCCCTCCAGCACCCTTCTACACACCCCTGTTTAGACTTTATGTATAAAGTCATTGTATTTGTTTCCTATGGGTGTTGTAAAACATTGCCCCTGATTCGCTGGCTAAATACTATACATTCTTAGCTTCTGGTTCTGAAGGTTGGATGCCTTAAAATCAAGGTGTCAACCAGGCTGCGTACCTCTGGCACTATGAGGGAATTTGTGACTGCCTCTCCATTTCTAGAGTCTGTCTGCATCACTTGGCTTTTGGTCCCTCCTCCCAGGACTCCAGCCTCTGCTTCCATTACCACATGTCCTTCTCTGACTCAGACCCTCCTTCCTTTCATTTAACAGAACCCTTGTGATTGCCTTCAGCCCATCTAGACAATCTAGAATGAGCATCTCAAGATCTTCAACCTATTCATCTGCACAGTCTGTCTTTTGCCATAAAAGGTGACACATTCACAGATTTTGAGGATCAGGATGTGGACATCTGGGGAAAACCATTATTCTGTCTTCTACGGTCACATTGTCTCCAAAGCTCACAGAAGAACAATAACCTATTATATGAATGCATGTGTTGTTTATTAAAACACCTTCACTTACATTACCTCTTTCAACTCTAACTACATTTGCACTATTATTTTCCCTTTTCCAGCTAAGAAAGCAAATCAAGTCAGGTGAAATTATTGACTTAAGTTTCTGATGCAGGCTAGCAGAAAGCAAGTCTGGAAACCAGTCGTTTAACTCTGATCCTGTGTGCTTCCTGTCCCAAATCTGTTTAAATGTTATTTTCAGAAGTCACTGTTTCTTAGATAGAATGAAGTTCTATTCTGCTTATCTTCTAGTAAAAAGCAAACTAAACAGACAGAAAAGAAGATGTTATGCTAGATTAACCTGATCAAAGTTCTTCAACATACACCTTCTATCTAGACATGAACTAACATTTGGATCTAATTTACTACATTTTAGAAAGCCTTTCTAGTTGTCATCTTTTGAAGCAAAATTTTTGCTTTTGAAGAGTTTCAGAATTACCGAAAAGTTACAAAGATAATAAATGGAATTTTTGTATACTCTTTACCCTTAATGTTAACATCTTACATTAGCATGTACTGAACATTTGTCACAACTAAGAAGCCAACCTGAGTGCATTACCACTAAGTAAACTTCAGATTGCTTTAATAAAAAGGCTCTTTTTTTTCTCCATGATCCAATTGGTTATACCACATTGCCTTTAGCCATTGTGTCTCCTTGATCTCCTTTGGGCTCTAACAGCTTCTCAACCTTTCCTTATTTAGGACTTAGTCTTCATGTGTTCTGGTCAGCTATCTTGTAGAATGTTCCTTATATCTTTTTTTTTAAGAGAGAGAGAAAAAAAGAGAATTTTTTAATTTTTTTTTTTTTTTTTTTTTTTTTTAGTTTTCGTCTGACACAATATCTTTATTTTTATGTGGTGCTGAGGATCGAACCCAGCGCCCCATGCATGCAGGCGAGCATGCTACTGCTTGAGCCACATCCCCAGGCCCCCCTCACATTTATTTAATGCTTTTCTCATGGATAGACTGGGCTTTCCAGTTTGGGGAGAATATTCTAAGGAGGTAGCATGCCATATCCATTCCATTCCAACAGGAGGTCCATAATTTTCAGTGAGTGTTTTATCTCATCTGTGACACATGTTGAGAAAGACAGGAAAAAATTCTTCTACCAACAGCAGGTGGGAAAGCCAATAAAGCTGGGTGTTTGTCCATGGTGGTAAAACCCAAGACCAGTGGGCTAGACTAGAACCAAGTGTGTTTGCATTGACAGCTGGAATTTCTCAAATGAGATTATGCTTCAAATCCCATCCTAATGTCTCACTTTATGACAATTCTTTGCTACAAAGGCCTATGTGGACTTTTCTTGTTTGGGAGTATACAATTTGGTTTTAATTTCTCTCCAGGTTAATACTTGATGTTTTCAAAAGCCCTCTGGCAAACCGTTCAGTCAAGGGACTAACTTTGTTAAAAGTGGTCAGTGGAAAAAAAACTATGGGAGTTCTTGTTTTAACCTTACTGTTTTCTTGAGTGGGGAGTGGGTGGGTTATCAAACCAACATTCTTTCCTCTGGACTTTGCTTTTATTATCAACCTTTTTCCTCCTTTCGATCATGGAAGTAGCAAGAATTACTGGAATGTGCTCACTGGTTTTCTTTTCCACAAACCAAACAGGAAACCTTACACAAAGTCACTGGGCATCGCAGCATCTTGATTTCCTCACATATAAAATCAGGGTACTGAACTGCAGAGTTTTCAGCAATTCATTCCAGCTCCAATATGTTTACTTAGAGTTTGCTAATATGATAGAAGGTTGGTTTGGGGGACAGACTAGCAACATTAAGAAATAGAATAACAGTTTGATCACAGATAATTTTGTTTTCAATATTGGTGTTTGGAAGTGGAGTCAATAATGTAAGTGTCTCTGTCTAGATTTCTGACTTTTCATCCTAAGAGACAGCAGGCAGAACTTGATGGGCAGATTCTCGGTATAGGGGAATGATGATGTTACACTGACTCAACCTCAATCACAAATACTTTCCATCATGTTTTTTTCCAGAAATTAGATGGATACTGTTCAAAATTTACTCTGAGCTTGATACGTGCCAGACATCTTGCTAGACACTGAGAATATAAATAACAATAAATGACAGTTTCTGATCTTAGGAGCTCACGGTTGGATTTAGAGTCAGACATGCAAATCAGGGGTTACAGTCTAGGCTGACAAGGCTTGGGAGGCAGATATGATGAGATCCCTTGGATATACAAAACGGAAAGCAACTAACTCTCCCTTTGGATCAGAGAAGGCTTCACAGATGAAGACTTATCTTGAGACAGGACTTAAAAGTTATGTGAAGGCATCTGCCAGGTAATAAGATAGAAAAGAACATCGTCAGTGGATTAGACATGATGGAATCCGAGCTACTTCTAAACAGCAGGTTGTGGACTTCTCGCAAGTAGTAAGCACTCCTATTTATCACTGCATTCATGACAGTCCCTGTTATTACCACTCTTTAGAGCTATAGAATGAAACGGGCACTAGACTCAAGATATCATGTTTTGAGTCCCACTCCGTTGTGTACCAACTCTGATATATGAAAATCACCTACCATCTCAGAACTTCTCATTTGTAAAATAAGGGCAATAAAACCGGTGTCTCAGATATTTTTTCTAAAAATTAAATTATATACTAGACCTAATTGTGCTTTATAAACAATGAAGGTGTATGAAAGTATTACTATTTTTGTAATTACTGTAATTTTGTGTTAGGCTATTTAAGGTTACAAGGAAGAGAGATGCTCTTTTCACACTACTCTGGGTTTCTAAAACATTTGTCATCTAGGGAGGCACTATAAGCCTTTTAAATACATGTTAACTACATCACATTGAACCCAAAGATATAATTGCAGTGCAATTATATAAATAGACATGAATAAACCTGCATGTATACTTCAGCACAGGCAGGCTTGTCGGGGTAAGCTTGCAGCCATCCAACAGGGAGTACTCCTGTTGGATAAGCTTTTGCACCTATCCTCAGAGATCCACGGTGTTCCTGATGTCATACACTAATCCTTGGCCAATCAACCCAGGTAGCTTTAACTAATCAACCCCTTGGCAAGTACTTCTAGAACTTCAGGACCCTTTCACATCAGAGATACCAAGGGAGACCCTGTGGGAGCATTCTTTGCTAGGTGAAAACAGCCAGGGGTGCATTACCCATAGAAAATTTAAAAATAATAATAAAACCCACAGAAAGTTTGATCTACATTTTATTATTCTCATATGCTGGAAATTCTAAAAATGCCACTGACAAAATACACCTCTCTCCAAAATTCTCTTGTTGGTCTGAGCTCTAAACTATAGCTGTAAATACTGTTCAGTTTTGATAAAATATGTGTATAATATTAAAATTAGCATGTTTTTGTTGCTTATCCTTTAGTAAGGACTGTGTTCTACACAGAAGTGAATTGGAAGAACCATCCTTTATTCACTGAGCCCCGATCACGTAGAGACTCAATTACATATGTTTGTTCCAAAAGGATATTTCTAACAATCCAGTTTAGTGGAGTCCACTGTAAGGCAGTGTCTGTGTTTGTGTCTGCAGACCTTCATATTCTTGAATCTAAACTGATGCTTCGAAATAAATAAATGTAGCACTATGATTATAAACACAAAGAAACAGAATTTGTATTACTTCAATGATGTTATTCAGTGAGACTATTTGAAATTCCTATCTGGACTTAAGATGCTGAAGCAAAATGTGAACTGTAAGATATAATATTATTGTTTGAGAAGTATAATTTTTAGCTCACGTGGAATATTCAATTGATTCTGAATCTCATCTTTAACACTTAAATTTCTTTAAAATTTTTTTTTGTTCAAAATTAAGGAAAGAGCAATAAAAACTAATTATTTGAATTTGATTCTTGTGTAATGATTGCAAAAGGGAATGTTTTTAGAGAGGATATTATTTGTAGTCAGATATTTTAGGTGTGTTATTATATATGCATATATGCGCTTTGGCTCAGTAACTTTTCATTCACTAAAAACCCGTCTAAGAACTGGACGACACCAAAACGTAGCTCATGGCTGCCTTCCGGCCATGAAACAAACACGTATTTTCTCTAGATGAGGCAAAAGGGGTGAACGTTTACGGTGTGATCCCATAATCCCCTGGTCTCCCAGCTAGAGGAAAATCTTTCCTTCCCTCCTCCGCTCAAGTCTTGTAAAAGATGACAAGCCTTGGTTACCTTACACAACTTTACTGAAAAGCAGCTTGGTGTTCTAATGGTAAGAGGTGCTCATTGTGCGTAGTTGTGTGATAATGAAATTGTTTAGAGGATACACAGCAGAGTGCTTGAACCTCAGGTTTTTTCAGGTGGAAGATAATCAAAGGCAGCAAACTATAACCCCCAACCAAGCATCTTTTTATACCTGCAAAAACATGAGAGGGAAGTGTGTGGAATTCCATTCACTGAATAGGAATCCAACATTCTCCAAAAGACAAACCACATAACATTTTTTTTTTTTTTTTTTTTTTTGTGCAGCGAGTATCCAGCATGAAATGCTCTTACTTTGGGAATTTGGCAGCTGAAGTAAGCCATCTTTCTTTCCCCAGCCTAGCCTGGGTTGCAGACGCATAGTTGGCTGGGTTGGGGAATTTATTCTCCCCACCAACCCACTCTTTGCCTCCTCATGAGTAAATAGTCCCAGAGTGACTGTGGTGAGTTTTGGATTCAGACTCTGAACTCCAATACCCTGCTAGCCATCGTGTCTCCTCACTGAACAAAACTGGGTCTTCTATCCCTGCCCAGTGTAAAACCTCGGGTTCCTTTTCCATCTCTGTCTCTGATCACCAGTGATTCTCCCTTCAGACACTCCTTTCCTTTCTGGAGGAGTGCACATTTCTAGATGGACAGTTTCTAGATCTGAATGTTCTCTTGCAGACTGCTACACCTGCCCTTCCTCGTCTTACTTCCTAAAAGAGCATGCTCCAGAGCCTCTTCCTCTGTCTTCAATTACAAAATCTCCAGCACCAGTTTCAACCTCTTCCCAGTTACAACCTCATTTTCCAAACTTTTGGACAGCTCAACCTCCCCACCTGAGCATCTGAACTTCACAGGGTGTAGTCAATGTCCATAATAAAACCTATAATGCTTCCTTCGAGGCTGCCTGTCTTAATCCTGGAGATTTGAGGGGGTTTTCTTCCCCTATAATGATCTTTTTAACATTACCTCAATTGCCCAGAATCATGCCTTAAAGTGTCTTATATTGAGACTACACCTTTCTTGCATTCATTTTTCCTGGGAAAATATTCCCCTTTTCTGTGTGGGTCATCAGGAGAAAATGTGCCTTCATCTCATCGGTGTGAGACTATATCCGTAATGCATTACATGATTATAATACCTTTTATAATAGTGTATTGGTTTCACAATGTATTTATACTCCTGATTTTTAGTCACTCCGATTGTATTATGGCAGCTTCTTTCTTGAAGGCATTCCTCTTGAAGTTCTCTAACTTTCTACTCGAATGCAGACTGAGTGCTTTCTAAGCTTGTTGCTCAGCTATCACACAGGCCCTTTGTTTTTGACCTCACTTGCTGGGTCGTTTCTATTCTTTCTCTTATCTTGTAGTATCCTCTTGAATCCACTTTATAATTTTCTCAACTCCATACCTAAGTTTTGCTTTTCTTCTTATAGACAAGGTGGATGGATGATCAATTCTTTGGGTCCTCAAGTGTCCAATAAGAGAGATCTTTCTTTTGCTCTCACACTTGAATGAGAGTTTGGTAAGAGAATTCTACAAAATTACTTGCCTTCAGATATTTCTAAGCTTTACACTACTGATGCTCTCCAAGTGTCCTAGTCGAGGAATCTGATGCTTTTTTTAGGCAAATGTTACCTGCCAACTCAAGCCGTTACAAAATTTTAGAACATTCACTCTGCTCGAGAACCAGAAATGTCACTGGGATATAATTCACGTACGTGTACTTGTACTTTTTGTTATTACTATTTGTGTTTAACATGTTCGAATGCAAGTTCCAATAGGGGAAAAAAAAAGTTTTGTTTTTTCTTTTGTTTTGTTCACTGATCTAAAAATGGTAAGAAAAATGCCTGGCAAAAAGCTGGAGCTCAATCTTATTGATAAATGAATTAATACTCAAGTCATTTATTATCTTAGGGCATTTTTCTTCTGTTATTTCCTTTGTTATTTTATCCCCTCTGTTCCCATTCTGGATAGGATTTGGAACATATGGATCTCTCTTCTAAGCCTTTCCTTTTATTCCATCCACAAATTCCACATCGTTTTCTTGCTCAGATAATTTCCATTTCTTTCGCTTACTTCCACTGTACATCATTGACTTTTGGCAATGTTTATTGTTTTGTACAGGGCTAGTATTAACTTTTTTTTTAAATTTGGTATATCATATTTTAGGTTGTAAAATCCGCCCTGGTTTTATGTTCATCCTTTTTATGAGCAATTTCCATATTTTAGAGACAAATTATTTTCCTAAACCACTAGAAGGATACTAATTGTATTTTTTTAAAAAATTTTCTTTTGTCTTTCTATGTTGTTCCTCTTTGATAATTTTGTTTCTTTTGTGCTATTGACTTTCCTCAAATGTGTAATTTTCCTTGGCCATTTTTTTTTCCTGTTTTAACCATAAGACCCCATTGTTTGTCATTGGGAACTGGTGTGATTTCCTCTGTAATTAAGCTTACTTTATTATGGACTTCTATCCCAAATAAAAGGATTGAAAATGAAGCATGCCATAGGAACCAGCTAGAAGACTATAACAAGCAGGTGAGAAATAATAGTGGCTAGACCTGAAGAGGAAGGAATGAAGATGGAGCTAAGTTGAGTGATTCTGGATTTGTTTTGGAGGTAGTGTCCACAGGATATGTTGATGTCTTCAGTGGTGTTATGATTTGAATGTGAGGTGTCCACCTAAAGCTCACGTGTGAGACAATGCAAGAAGGTTCAGAGAAGAAATCATTGGGTTGCAAGAGACTTCACCCAATCAGTGGATTAATTGTCTGATAGGATTAATTGAATGGTGACTGAAGGCAGGTGGGGTGTGGCTGGAGGAGTTGGGGTATTTGGGGTGTGGCTTTGGGGTATATATTTGTATCTGGCAAATGGAGAGCTGTCTCTCTGCTTCCTGATCATTGTGTGAGCTGCTTCCCTTTGCCTCACTCTTCCTCCATGACGTTCAGCCCCACCTCTAGCCCTGAGGAATGGGGCCTACCGCCTGTGGATTGAGACTTACAAAACTGTGAGCCCTTAAAAAAAGTCTTCCTCTTCTACAGTTGTTAGGATGGGGTCTTCCAGTCACAGCAGTGAAAAAGCTGACTAAAATAAATGGGGAAGAGTAATGAAGGGTGTATTTTAAGTTTGGGGTTTCAACAGCTCTGTGAATGTTGATATCATTGTCTGAGATGGTAAACTGTGGAAGATGCAGGTTTGGGTGCATCTTAAATATTTAAGCCGTGTTAATTTTGACATTCTTGTGCAATTCTCCATCAAGAGTTTTATAGGAGGCATTGTGTTGGCAATACAGGTCAGAGGAAACATACCCCTTTGCCTCCTACCACATACCAGTGAAATTCAGAGTCAGAGTGCATGGTACTGCCTAAAGAGAAAATAGTAGTTCAAAAAACATAAGATTGAGAATGAAGAAAAGCAAACATTTTAGGAGATGGGCAGAGATAGAAGTTTCACCCACTGTAACAAGTCACATTCATATAGGACTTCAGGAACATGGTAAGGATTTGTTAGTTTTAACCAACATTCAGCCACTTAAAAAGCATTTTCAACAGGTATGAGTCCAAGGAATTTATGAATGTTAACTCATTTATGCCTCACAACCATTCCATGAGATAGTTATGATTAGTGGCCTCCCTTTTCAAATGGAGGCACGTACAGGCTCAGTAATTTACTCAAGGTCACATAGCTAATAAGTGACAGAGTTGGGAATAAAACCCAAGTCTAGCCCTAGAATCCAGAAATTTTTGTAGCTATTGCTGTTATTGCAGTCCTGGGGATTGAACCCAGGGGAACTCTACCACTGGGCTACGTCTTCAGCCCTTTTTATTTTGAGACTAATTGCCCAGGCTGGCCTCAAACTTGCCATTCTCCTGCCCCAGCCTCCTGAGCAGTTGGGATTATAGGCATGTGCCACTGTACCCAGCAAATTCACACTCTTAATTAAGCTGCTGTGGTACCTCCCTGAGCATCCCGTGTTCTCACCTGGGTTCAGTGAGACGTGGTCATTAGCAAACATGAGAGGTGGGAATGGAAATATATCTCCTCCTCTGCATTGACTTTCTAGAACTTGATTCTAACTACTGCCACTTTTAACCAACATTGCCAAAACCTGTCATTTCTAACCACAAAATCATTCTTATGTCTGTCATTTCACCATATTCCTTATGCTACCATCCTGATTTTACACTTTCAGAATACTGGGATACATTCCTAGCTGGTTTTTTATTTTCCTCATGCTCCAATCATTTTTATCCATTGCAACTAGATCAATCAATGTACAAGAGTATCTTGTTATAGCCTTGATCAAAAACCATCAGTGACCTCCCATTTCTTACCAGGGAATGTCTGTATTCCTCCCCCTCCCTTATCCAAATTCATTTGTAGTTTGTCTACAACTTCCAAACTCATCTGTCACAATTCCCCAGCTACTCGACAAGTAGCTCCTTGACAGCTACTGCTGTCAACCTGGACTAATTAACTATTCCCTGAGTGTGTCTTCAGCATTCTCTGGCTCAGCAGCTTTGCTGTGCCTCTCAGCCCATTCAAATTCTTTCCCTCCTCTTCTCCACCCCACCAGCTCCTATCTCTGCCTGCTGGAATCTGACCCATCTCATACAACCCAGCTTTAAACCTTTCATGATTCCTTGGTTTTCTGCTGAAAAAAAAAAAAGAGCACTTTCTGTTCTGAATTTATAAACTTTGTACTCTTTTTGATAGCCATCCTGTTATAGGAATTTGTGTGTACAGGTTGTCAAGTCCTAATGGGAAAGTTGTTTATCTCTTTCCAACCCCTGTAATGCCTGCACTATGCCTAGCTAGCAGGCTGTGCTTCATGCATTTACATACTTGATAAACAGATGTAGGTCTTCCTTCTCAGCTGCTTTCCTATCTGATTCCTATCCACAGAGCACTGCCCTTTTCCTCTCACTTTCCAGTGGAATGATTCTGTTTCCTAAATGCACTCACATCATGGAGGGATTATCACTTATCACACCTGTTCCCCAAACATATACTAAAAAGTAAGAATGCTAACTGATTAACTCCCAGGTGAAACCTCTTGCAGATAGGATGAACTTTGAACAAAACAAGCCCCCACCACAGTATGGCTATCAGATGCTTCAAGAAAAGAAATAACCCCAAAATATAGGTTGTTTTACATTGGGGTACCGGGAGGAGCTATCAGTTTGTAGATGGGACCCAAGTCCCCAAGACTCATTTTAAAAATCTGAATAAGAACAAAAGTTTTAGACTTTCATTTTATGAATGTCATATTTTTTCTTCATGAAACATTTCCTAACTGGAATTTATTTTTAAGATGGGGAGAGAGAAAAGAGTTATAAGCTAGATAGTTGCAAATACATATAAGTTAGATAGCTTGAGTGTTTGGACCAGAAAAAAAAAATAAACAGCATTTACTAAGTTTTAACGTTATGGTTTTAGTAATAAAAACAAGATATTAAATCAAATATACAATATGATTCAATTCTGTTTTATATTTTCTCATAACTGTAGAAGAAAAGCCCTGGAAAGAAAACTGTAAAGTAGAAAAAGTGCTAATCTCTGGATGATAGGGTTATTTTTCTTCTTTGTACATTTCTGCCTTGTCAAATAATTAGCATGCATTACTTTTATGTGACAATTTTATTAAAATACAGCTTTTATTTAAAAAGAAGAATTTCGGAAGAGGGAAATGTTGAGAGTTTTCATAGAACTGATACTAAATTTAAGACATAAAAATCTCAGTCTGTTTTTTTTTTAATTCATCTTATTGAAATATAGTTTAGTTACAGTAAAATTCTCTAATTTCAGATTTATAATTCCAGGAGAACTTTGCAAAGGTATTCAGTCCTGTAATTAACAATATAATCATATTATGTACCATTTTCATTATCTAAAGCCTTTCTTGTGTCCACATAGACTTGATCGACTCTCTGTAGTCCTAGGCCCCTGGTGGCCACTAGTTCACTTTTTATCAATATGGGCAGGGATATATATATATATATATTGTGGTATTTCTTTCCCTTAGCACAATACTTTAAGATCCACCCATGTTATATTGCTAACTGTGTCAGTAGTACATACCTTTATATCACTGAATTGTTCTGTACATATACCACAATCACTTATTGATGATCATTTGAATTGTTTCCAGATTTTGTCTGTGTGAAATAAAGCTGCTTTGAACATTTATGTACGAAGACCATTGTTAGCATGATTTTATTTCTCTTGATTAACTATCTAAGAGAGGAATTGCTGCTTCTATCAAGATGATTGTGTGTCCATTTATTTTGAGTCTATGACATGGTAAATTACACTGATTGATTTTTGGATGTTGAACCAACCTTGTATATCTGGGGTAAATTGCACTTGGCTGTGACCTATTATCCTTTAATATAGGGGCGATTCCATCTGTTAATATTTTCTTAAGAAATTTTGCATTTATGTTCAAGAGTTATTTTGGTCTCCAGTTTTCATTCGGTGTATTGTATATGTCTGGTTTTTGAGTCAAGGTTACTCTGGATTTAGTCTCATGGAAGGAGCTGAGAAATGCTGCATTATCTTCTCTTTTCTGGAAGACTAAATATTTGATAGAACTAATCAGTGAATCTATCCAGGTCTGGACAATTTCTATAGGAAGATGGAAGATTTTTAACTACTAATTCAATTTCCTGAATAAGTATATGACTTCAGATTATCTATTTTCCCCCAGAGAAAGCTTTGATAGAATGTATTTCCATGAAATTTGTCCTTCTCAAATAAGTTATCAAATTTATTAGCATAAAGTTATTAATTATATTCTCTGTGCTTAAGGTTTGATGACTTTTACTATGTCTCTTCAAGTTCATTAATCTTTTATAATTTCTCATTTCAGATATTTTGTTTTTATATCTAGAAGATCCCTTGGTGTATTTTATTTTTTGTTGTAAATGAACACAATACTTTATTTTGTTTACTTAGTTTTATGTGGTGCTGGGAAATGAACCCAGTGCCCGACACATACTAGGCAAGTGCTTTATCACTGAGCTACAACCCCAGTGCCCCTTTGTGTATTTTTTAAAACTTCTATTTTTCTGAATAAATTCCCAGAAGTATACAATATACCAAGACCAAATCATGAAGCAATAGTGTGTATGTTAAGTATATGTATACACCGTGGGATATGACTCAGAAAGAAAAAGGGAAAAATTCTGTCAGTTGCAAAAATGTGAATGAAACTAAAGTACATTATGCTAAGTGAAATAAGTCAGACACAGAAAAACAAATTTTGCCTGATTTACCTGTGAAACCTAAAATGTCAAATTCATAGAAGCAGAGGGTAGAATGGTGGTAGCCAGAGGCTAAGGGCAGGAGCCACAGAAGAGACAGATGCTGGTCAAAGGTTACCAACTTCCAGATATAAAATACATACGTTCTGGGCACCTAACATACAGCAAGATGATTATAGGTAATAATATTGCATATGTGAAATTTACTAAAAGAGTGGATCTTAGATGTTCTTATCGCCTACATAATTAGCTTGATTGTGATAATTATATCACAACATTCACATGGATCCAGTTGTTGTGTTATACACCTTAAATATATACATTTTTTTTATTTGTCAGTCATACTTCAGTAAAGCTGGGGGTAAAATGCTTCCACTTCTCATCATGCCCAAGTTTTCTTCTACTTCTTTGAACATATGGGAAATAATTGTGATAGCTATTTTAATGCTTCTGTCTGTCAATTCCTTCGTGTTCATTATTTCTTCATTTGTTTCCGTCAAGTGATATTTCTCTTGGATCTGGGTTGTCTTTTTCTGCTTTTTGGTGTGCATTGCCATTTGGAATTGATGGCAGATGTTATAGATCTTACTTTTGTGGTTGGTTGCTGGATTTTGTTCTGTCTGCTTTCTAGTGTTGAATTTTGCTGCAGTGTGCAATCAAGTTCCTCAGAATCCTTTGCATACTTTGGAGTCTTGCTTCATTAAGGCAGATCAAGAGAAGCTTTAATTCTAAAACTAATTTAGCTCCAATGTCAAGACTAATATCTTCCTTGGATTCTACCTGCATTCTACAATATGCTCTTGTGTATTGTATACCAGTGTATTTCCACCTTGCAAATTGGGTGGTGGTGGTAGGGAGGGAACTACCCCCAGGCCTGTGTGAGCTTTGGAAATTGGTGTGATTAAGACTTTCTAGTCTTTTTTTTTCTTTTCCCCCTTTCTCCCTCCCTCCTTTCCTCCCTCTTTCCTTTCTTTCCTCTTTTCCTGGCTTCCAGTTATTGGCCCTCATGCATGCTAAGATCTGTGCTCAGCCAACAACTCAAAGACTCATCTGCAAGCTTCTGGAACTATCTTGGTGTAGTTCCCTCCTCTCCAGTAATTTACACCACAATTTCTAGCTGCCTTGACTTTTCCAAACTCTAAGCGATTGTCTTGGTAACTTGGAGACCACTAGATTTGGCTTGGCTTCCTCCTTTTTGTTTTGACCTGGAAACTTGTTTCTTGTGGTGCCCTGGGGCTACACAATAGGGCTCATTTTGTTTTTGTTTTTTTCTTTTGGGATTCATCTTCCTGCTCAGCCCAATGTCCAGGGTCTGAGCAGTATTTTGCATGTTATCTATCCTAGTTATCTAATTGCTTACATTCATGGTGGTCTGAAATGAAAGTTTCTTCATCCATTCCCTATCTGGTGAACTACATGCAATATGTATGGAATGCAAAAAAAAAAAAGGTTTTCAGTGTGGAAGAAGCAAATGGCTATCATGGAAGAGGATACAAAGGTCCAAGTGCCTGTAGTAGAAAAGATGTCCGAAGAGCAAAACACGAACACTCGTCAACTGAGCATGATATTGATTTGGTATTACAACTCTGTGCTCAGAGATGAGGAATGAGAGCCACATTTTCCCTCCAGTGGAGGTGGTAGGTTTTCTAAGATACTGATTTTGAGGACCACTTGAGAATTATTCTAAATACCTTTTTTACTGACGGGTGTGGGCTCATGCCTGTAATCCCAGTGATTTGGGAGGCTGAGGCAGGAGGATCACGAGTTCAAAGCCAGCCTCAGCAACATGGAGGCACTAAGTAACACAGTGACATTC
Organism: Ictidomys tridecemlineatus; assembly: GCF_052094955.1. Classification (NCBI taxonomy): domain Eukaryota; kingdom Metazoa; phylum Chordata; class Mammalia; order Rodentia; family Sciuridae; genus Ictidomys; species Ictidomys tridecemlineatus. The sequence continues at coordinate 27,234,872 of NC_135479.1, read as the reverse complement.
TGTCTCTAAATAAAATACAAAATAGGGCTGGGGATGTGGCTCAGTGGTCGAGTGCCGCTGAGTTCAATTCCTAGTACCAAAAAAATGAAAAAAAAAAATTACAGGGAATTCTAATGCTATAAAGAACCTTAGTTATTTCCCAACCATATCATCTCTGACAGATGGCCATCCACCCCCTCCACACATGCATTCTGAGTCCACTCCATACTGCCTTCTGGAAGAACCCATTCCAACGTAGGAGTGCTTGATCGTTTGGAGTCTTTCCTGTACTATTTACCAAATCTCTCTCCCTTGGATTTGTCTACTCTGTCCTCCTGAATAACATGGAGTATATTGTGGTCAGTAATTGATGACCACCATACGTCTCTTTTATCGGAATTAAAATCTTCTGGCTTCTCAGAAAGAACACGGCTTTCAGACCCTCTCACCATGCCAGCCGTTCTTCTTTGGACAAAGTCTAATGTGTTACTTTCACACTTAGCATGTGATCGCCAGAAATGAATACTCTAATTTAAATATAGAGTGCATGAGTCAATTATTTCCCATGACAAGGAAACTAGACTTCTATTAATGCAGTTTACAGTGGTATTAACGTTTTTTAAATGTGGAGAGATTTAATTTCTAGGTCTATCCAGAACTACAGGTAATTTAAAACACATTTGCTTCCTACCCTATTAATATATGAGTAGCACAGACAATTGCAGGGAACCTATTGGTTCATCCATCTGTCTGGGCTTAGGTGGAGATTCATGCTGGTTTCAGATTACTTAAAAAATATTCATTTCATTCCCCAAATTAAAGCAAATGCCTACTATTTAAGATGATCACTTCTCCTATGAAATTTCCTACCAGTTGCCAGATATCAAAAGATGCTATGTAAAAAAGAAGGATTTTTTGTTTTGTTGTTTTTTTTTTAATGAGACTGTGGAGTCAGTCTAATGCTTAAAGGAAAAAAATTACTCATCCTGGATTTCAGTGCTGTAATAATATACTCCTAGAGATAGTGGTCTAACATGTATTCCCTTTCCCAAAATCATCTCTTGAACAAGAAAATAAATCCATACCCAGATTCCTAATTTTGATAGAAGAGGGATAATTAAACCACATTTTCTTCCTCACAAGAATTTCAAATGAAATTTCAAATTTCATGAAATCATGATTTGGAAGAGATTTTTAAAAAATCATTTTTTTTTCTACTCTCACATTCTACGGTAATAAAAGTGAGACCAGGAGAATAATTGTTAGCTCCTTGTGATCACATAGTTGTAATAAGCCTTCTGACTTCTCCACCCCAATTTCTACTACACAATTTGAGGTGTTTCTTGGAAGATATCATCAATTTTAAATTAATTCTAAACAGGGCTCAGAAGAACACCATGGGCTTAATTGCAATCACATTATTATGATTTAAGCAAAAATAAAAAGATAAGCAAGAATTTTGTGAGAGACATATTCCAGAGTATATGACAGAGAAGAAGTCAGTGGGCTTACAGTTTAAATACAGTTTTGCAAAATGCGTGCAGGATGTATTGTCTCACTTCTCATCATAGCTCCTTGAAGCAAGTAGACAGGACAGATCTCTTTTCACTCCTTTATAAATGAGGACCTCCTTAAGGCTCAAAGTGGGTGGGTGACTTGAACCAGGTAATTCCACTGTAAGTGTCAGAGTCAACGATCAACATCTAGTTTGTTAAACCTTGTCAAAGTTGATTTCACTGCACAGTTCTGTCCACAAAATAATTAATTTTGACCCATTCTTTTAATTACTGTACAGGTGTACCTGTTCTTGCATTAGGAGTGTACCTGTCCTTTACTAGATCAATTAACAGACACTGAGTCTGTCTGTCCACATATGTTTTAATGCTTAATTTGGCCTAGTCTTGTGCATTCTAATTCATGTTCAAGAAAGCAACTTAGTATCAACATGCCATGTTATTGTAGGGTTCAGGTTCATCTTAGCACTGATGTGTGGGCTGTATGATTTGGGCAACATGTTAATAGGTTCCCCATGCTTCTGTGTTCTTGTTCATGAAACAAGAGGAATAACACTGCTTCATGATTCATTTGACAATAAAATTACTAGTGACAAGTGCGCATCGTCCGTCCCTGGTTATTCCTCTCCCTTTGAAAAGCTTCCCTCACTCCTGCCTGTTCTCCCCAATCTGTCTCCCACAACCTTCCAGCATATAGGCATGACTCCATTATGAGTTTTCTTGTATGTGTACTGAATTATTTTAAAACACTATTTGACCATGATGTCTTATCTCCTCCACGCTCTCAAGAACTGCTTCTCGAGTGCTTTGTACAGACCAGGCACTTGGATGCTATTGGATATAATACAGATGAACTGAGACTGGTGTGGTCCTTCATCTTGTGGGACTGAGGAGCTAAATAAAGAGATGAAGTGTAGGTTGTAAGAAATGCCATAAGGACTCCTGGGGTGAGGATGCAGTGGGTGGGCAGGAGAAGAGTGTCTGCCATGGATTGAGCTGTGAAGTATGAGTAGAAGTTTTGCTGTTGCTATTTTCTTCATCCATTTAAGAAAAGTTTGGAGTGTTCCAGGCTGAGGGTATAGAATTACCAAGGCAGGAAGTCATGGTGTGCACGGGAAGAACACAGGCTGTCCGCCTGGCTGAAGCAGTCTCCATGGAAGGATGTCTGGGAGGTGAGGCTGCCCTGACATCTGGGGCAGATCACAGAGGGCCTGGGATGCTACCCAGGTCCTTGGGTGGAAGGTCAGAAGAAAGCATTGAAATCTCTATGCTTTTTGTTGTTTTCAGGAGGATAGTTTTTCATTTGCTCATTTTTTGGGGGAAAAATGCTCTTGTCCTAATTACTATCTGTTCCCATTATATGCAGATCTATATTCCATTATGAAGTATATTCGATGCTGGGGCCTAGCAGAGTAGGAAATTGTTTCTCTGTTTTCTAAATTCAGTTGTCTTCCACTAATCCCTATATTCCCTTGATCCCCAGAGTCTTCTGTATTGCTGACCATCTCTCTTTGAAGTCATCCTCTCTCAGCTACTGGGATATCTTAAGAGTTTTCCCCTTCCCCAGTGCTGACTCCAATCATTGATGTGAACCCTCTTCTCTATAAATACCAACACTGGGTGATTTCTTTCATTTCCATCCATTCAACTGCCGATGGAGAGATCCCTAATTTGCATAGGCAAGGTCTTTCTTTTGAGTTCTGGACATTCCCATTTTAGAAATCTCATTTACTTTATTTTGTCACATAATTGTCACAGATTTTATGCCATTCTTTTTTTTTTGCAAAAAAAATGAGATGCAACCATTATGTGAAGCTTGTTGTTGTTTTTTTTTTTTAAGATGCTAGTGTTGTTTAAAAATAATTTATTCCTAAGTTATCTTTAGTTCAAGATCAGGATGCACAGAACACTTATGAATACATGATCATGTGCTAGTGATGATTTTGCTGTGAAATATGATATTTCCAAAATTCACCTGTTGGATCATCTTTTCTTTGATACCTCCCCCTGCCTCCTGGATTACCACATCAGCCATTTTAACCTTTACTCCCTTCCTCTAGTTATAATGCAGAACTTACATGTCACTCTTCTGCCTGAATTCCTAAATGCTCATCATCTTCAGGGAAAAAGACACAAGACAGCAACCTTCATTGTCTGACCTTGTCTGCCTCAATAGCTCTGCCTGTACCTCATCCTCCAGTTCCTTGATCATTGTGAATACACCATACTCCTAAGCACCACTGTGCTATCATAATTATGCTCATCAGAATTGTCTGAATTTATTACGGGTTATTTGTGTTTTAGGCACTATGCCAAAACACGACACAGTCACTATTTTATCTTACTCCTACTTCAACACTATGCAGTAGGTTCTTTGAGTGCCCCATTTTGGGAAGAGGACACTGAGGTTTTGAGGATAAATCATTCACCTGGGCACATAGCTAGTAGGTGGCAGATCCAGGATTCCTGTTGTTTGGCATGATGCTCTGTTGCTTTCCTGAGCCTTCCACAAGCTGTCTGCCTGCCTGGATTCGCCTCCTCCCACCTGCTCATTTTAACTGGTTGGCGACTATTTACCCTTCAAGATACTTCTGCTGTCACTACCTTCATGGAACTGGGTTCTTCTCTGGGATCCCATTGTTTCCTGTGCTCCCAGTGGGCTTGTACCCCATATCATCTATTTCTCCCACTAGACTTCAAGTCTCTGGAAGGCAAGTCACATTCATCTTTTTATATTTAATTTCTAACATAGTATCCAAGCTAGAACTGAGACGTCCATGTGTAACTTAGAATAAATAAGATTTTGAGTGAAGCTCTCATTCTCTTGCTTGTTTTGTGAACTCACATTTAAAAAAAAAAACTTGAATCAATATCTCTGACCTCATTTTCTTCATGGGTAAAATAAGAAAATTGGACTACATTAGTGGTTTCCTGAGTGTGTTCCTTTCCCAGTATCAACAGAAGAAGCTGGAAACTTGCTGGAAATGCACATTCTCAAGACTGACCCTAGACTTTCTGTGTCTAAAACTCTTAAGGAGGGGCCCAGCCATCTGGTTTAACAAGCCCTCCAGATGATGGTCTGATGGGTGGCAAGGTTGAGAACCGTTAAACCAGGGATTGTCAAATATAGCTGGAGGGCCCATGGGCCAAACCTACCTACCACCCGTTTTTGTTCAGTGTCGGGTTTCATTTGAGACTAAAACACTCAGGGGTCACTCCAGGTAAACTGGGCTAACTGGATTGTGCAAAATAACCACACAAGAGACACAAATACCTTTTTCTTTGGGGTCACTGTGACGGCTCCTCTGACCTTAAGGGTCCACAGGAAGAAAGAGAGAGAGCAAGAGCACACGCTGACCCCTTTTATTGAGGGAAGCTATTCAAATGAGGCAAGGGGTCAGGTTTCAGGGGGCTGAGTATCTTCATGATGTCCACTGTCAGCAGGTTGACTGACACCTGGGTAGACCACACCCAAGGGCACAGTAAGAGGAGGGGACACACACAAGGTGTTTCCATGGACCATTCTATCCCAAACAGGGCAAGGGGTTATATTACAAAGGAACAGGTGAGCATAGCTCCACCCATAGGGCTGTAGCAAGACACACCCATGCATGAGACACCATCCCTTGAACCCAAGAAGGGTGGGGAAAGCTCTGCCACATTTCTGCAACGGAGCGCTTCAGCACCTAGCCAGAGAATGTAACTCAGTAACTTGCAAGGTTGGTCTTCCACAGAACAGAAATGATTAACTTCCCCCAATAAATGATAGGATTCCCAAGGACCCTTCCAGTTCCATGATTCCTCTGATACAAGGCACCATGATACCTCTGATTGATTGGTAGTGGATTGCCAGTTGAGAGATACAGGTCCTAGACCATCCACTTCAACCTTGTTGCAATGCACATTACTTGGACTCTGTAAACTCTGTTTCCTAAGGTTAAAGGCATCTTTGTAAAGCTCTTTCTGTTCTTTCTACCCTAGAACAAACCACGATCAAAAAAAAAAAATGGCATTTAACATTCCCTTAAAAATTACTTCATTTAAATGAGGGATGCACCCATTAAATTATCACCACAATCTCTGTCCTAAACCTATCCATCACCTCGAAAAGATTCTTCCTGCTTTCTTTGTTTACTATTGTTATTGTTATTTTGTGTGTGTTAAGAGCACTTAATATAAGATCGACCCTCTTAACAAATATTTAATTTATATGAAACAGTATTGCTCCCTGTAAACACGAAGCTGTGCAGTAGATCTCTAGGACTCATTCATCTTGTATAACTGAAAATTTGGACCTTTTCACTAATACCTTCCCATTCCTTCCTCCCCACAACCCCAGGCAACAACCATGCTTCTCTCTGCTTTTGAGTTTGGCTATTTTAGATTCCATGTGAATCTAAAATATGTGTGATACCTGGGATCACACGGTGTTTGCCTTTCTGTGTCTGACTTACTTTATGTAATATAATGTCCACCAGGTTCATCCATGCTGTGACAAATGGCAGGATGTCTTCTTTTTTAGGACTGAATTCCATCATATATATATATATCATATATATATATGCAAACTTTTTACCTTATAATTTTTCAAAATTTGTATATATTAATTGAGTTACTTCCATGTTTTCATTTTTATTGCTGTGTATTCTATAGCCCTTTTGTAGATTGCTTTCTTTTTCCTTTCAGTATATTTGTGATTTTTATTTATTTTGATAAATACAAAGGGTTTTAGTTCACTTAACTGCTGGATAGTAGCCCATTGAATTAATGTGTCACAATTTATTTTTCCATTCTGCTTCTAATGAGCATACAAGCTATCTTTAATTTTTCACTATAATAAATAATATGAAATGAACATGATTCTGTACATCTCTTCAGGTATACATATGGGTTTACATCAGGAATTGCATTTCTGTATTATAAGGTCTATGCATCCTTGGTTGTATTAGCTGCTTCTGAAAAGCTCTCCAGATTGATTGGGCTCATGAATGGGATTTGAATTCGTATCATCAGGCTTTTTTGTTTTCTTGGAGGGATAGGACTATAATGGAATTTTCTGTTGTTGTGTTTCTGTTTCTTGGGCAGGGTGTTTCCACATGAACTATGCTATGCAATTTCACTACTTCTCACCTTTGTGCATGCTGTTTCTTTATGCATGGAATGTTTGCCTGTTTCTCTACTTAAGAACATCTGTTTTTCTTTGTGACCCAGCCCCCAAATTCCTCTGCAACCCCTGATGGCCCGGCCCACCTTGCCCCAGGAGCATTTTCTGTGTTTGCTCTCCGCGATCCTAACTGGGACAAAATTTAAGCCCGTTGTCCTTGGTAATGATGAGTGCTGTCTCTTTCATTCTCAAAAGTGACTCTGTTTGGATAACATTGACCCTGGCGCTGACTCCATGATAGCTTTCCTTGGAGCTTGTGAACAGCTCATGTTTGCCCATTTCCCCCTTGGAAATCTGAGATAACCCAGATGGTTGATCTCTTCATCCAAAGTCCTTGATTTCTAGCAGTTCCTCCATAAATATTCCTTTCAAACCAGCCACTCCCTTGTCATCCAGAAGGAAAAAAAGTTTCACTTTATTTTCACGGGATCTGACTTAACCCAAACCCACCTTTTCCTCTCCAGGGCACACTGGTGAGGAAAATCCTTTTCCTAGCAGCCTACCTCATTTCCTTACTACTACTCTGCCAGGAGGAAGGTACCATGAAGTCAGAAACCCGAGCAGAGGAAAGAGACTATCTGCTTTGACTTCACGTTTTATTGAAGAGTTGAGTTTCAGGAGATAATTATAATAAGTCATTGTGTTTCCAGCATGAACATGCGGTACAAAGCCTCACAGATTAGAATTATTCAGGGAGCTATCAAGTAGACCCAGGCATAAAAGGAATTGCTCTTCAAGGAAGGTGCCTTGTAAAATGAAAATAATAATAATAAAGTGATATTGATAGTCTTCTTCGGTTGCCATGGAAATACGAGTTCACCGGCTCCTGTTAGGTATTGTGGTTCGTCTCACTATATTAGGTTTAATACAAAAACCACATACCCAGAGATATTTTTTAACCATGTCACGGTTTTTAAAACATTCACCGGGCTGTGGTGGTCGTGCATAAGCATAGAATTATGCATTTCAGAAGGATGCCTTGCCGTGACCTCCCTCTTGGTTTTACAAGGCAGAACGGTCAGTGATTTTTAACTTGATCCATTTTTATTTGTGTGTATGTGATCGGAGATGTTTTGCCATTTGTGTGGCAGCTGCTCTATTTCACAGGGTACCTCCAATTTCAAATCCCTGTCCTTCTGTTAAAACTCTGTGTTGTGCTGAAAATGTGGGCATGGTGACTGCATCTCAAAGACCGCAAGGAAGCCAAGCATTCTCAGTGTTCACCAGCTTTATCAGTTTGTGCCATCCTTTAATTTGTGAGTTGAACAAGATAGTACAAGCAGGAACATTGGGAGAATGATGGGGTGGGAGGGGGGATACTAGTGTTTATTACACATGGGATTTGACAAGGAACTGACTGAAGAATGTTGCTACTATTTTTTTCTTCAATCCTTAAGATATTAGAAACCCTTGTGTGTGTGTGTGTGTGTGTGTGTGTGCACGCACGCGTGCATGTGCCTGCGTGTCCTAGAGTGCAGAGAAACTTTATATGAATCCTTTATACGGTTAGAGACAGAATCTAGTGTCGTTCCCAGTATATGGCAGTGAGCTCTTGAAGACTGCATGTATTTTAAAAGAGTAGAAGTTTACATTATTGGGTGCAGTTCAGTAAATGTGTCCACAAATTGGAGCCATGAACCATTATACCAATCTTCTTATTATAAGCAAAATGTTTCCTTATTTTTCTTGACTCATGCCTTGATTTGTAGCCAAGGATCACATATTTGGAGCAGACCTGGAAGTGGAATCCAGTTCTATAACTTCCTTGTTCTCACAGGACTAAGGTTTCCTTTGTCATCCTGGACATCCCTCCCCACCCCATCCCCTCCACAGGGGCTGCTCCTGAGTATGCTCTTTCTCACTTCGTTCCATTGATGGTATCCAACTGTTTTGTAACACATCATTAAGACTGAAAGGTCAACAGGCCCTACTGCATGATCTTTAAAAGGCTGGTAATGTCAAGATAAATGCATCTTCTTTAATCTGTTTTTAAAGGCCAGAATCATTCATGCATTTTCGGGAGAGGATAATGACATCAAAATTATTACCAAGAAACAGTCTCTGCGATCTTCGGGAACAGCTAGGATTTACTGCTCAGTTGGATGGAGGCCTCTGTTACCCAAAGCCTGTGTTTCATCCCTGGAGGACTCAATTTCTCAATTTTAGGGTGTAAATAGCAAGTCCTTCCTGTTTACTCTGCAACAAAACAGGATTCACTCCGTACAAATGAGCAGATACCCTTACTTGGCACAAAAATTGCTGCCTTATAAAAAAGTCTTTTCTCTAGAGTTTGGTTGTATGGTGAGAGATACGTACACATGCATTTATGATGTCATGAATTGTAGAACAAATCCACTTTTTAGTTCAGTCACATGGCTTTTCTATACTTGGAATTGAAATGGCCAAGGAGTCATAACTTTCTTGTAATCTGTGTGATCATTGTCCAGTGGCTCCTTTCTCAATTTCTTTACTTCCCTTTGGAAATTCAGGTTCAAGGTGACTGTGAAGTTCCTCCATCGGTAGACTCCATGATGAGCACTTTGTATCTCGCTTATCTCCCATGACAGTGTGGGGAAGGAGTAGATCTCTGGTATTTTCCAGATGACCAGCTGAGGCCATGAATTGAGCAACTTACCCAAAGTTGTGTGATTTGTGCCTTAACATTCTGAGTCCTCTGCTCCATTACTTCCCTCTGATTCAATCTCAGCAGGATTATTACTGAGATTAGGCAACATTCCAGCAATAAGACCAGCACTCAAAAGTTGTTAGAATACGGTTGATTTGTTAACCAAGGGATGTGTTGAGGTTATCTCTTGAGAATCTAAAGTTGAGATGACAATTCCATCTCCTACAGTGGTTATACCTAAATGAGGCAAGATTGGATCCCCTCTGTTTCTTCGGATGTAACAGAGGAGATATGAGAGAAGGTAAAACCCAAGTGGGACCCCAGAAATTAATAAATGTAAAATGGCTCAATTAAGTCATATGTTTCATTTTATAATCTAGAACTAAAGATGGCTAATATTTACTAGTGAAAAACCTTAGACACATTTGAGCTACCATAGCACCCTTAAGTTAGGGAATTATCCCGTATTTTTAAACAGGATGACCGAAGAGTTTGAGGGGTATAAAATAAGATTTGGGGGAGTGTGATATCAGAAGAATATGTTCCTCATGCCAGCAACTTGAAGAGAGTTTTAGGATGAGCTAAAAAGGAAAAGGCAAAAACTGAAACCAAAGTTTGTGCCTCTTTGTGGCCGCTCAAATCCTGTTTTCCAAGCAAAAGCTCTGTGAGCCGAAAGAGCTGGCAATTTTGTGGATTCACATTCCGTAGGCAGATGCTCTGTGTAATTTGAGATTTTGTCCCCATTTCTCTTGACCAGGACTGACCCTATACAATGCAGTGGCTCACAGCCAAGTGCAGCTCCTCCTTATTGTGGCCACAGCAAGTATTATTCTTAGCTTCGTTTCCAGTTGGGACCCCAAAACTGCAATTGCAAATGGTGGTCGAGCAACTTCAGTGAGCCCTCACTTTATGTTAGAGCTGTGTCCTTGCAATGCTTGGAGTAAATCCTTGTCTTTCGATTCCAATTTCAATGAAGCACTATAACCAATGAAATGTATCCAAGGAGTCTCTATTTCAATAAAATCCAAAATAGTTCTGGGAAAGGTATATATAAATATAGATGTATAAAATTCCTAGTGGATATATTTTTCCTCTTAATTGGGTTCAGATTTAATAGGTTTGATTGACAGTTCCAGTATCAGGACTGGTTCCATATTTTGGTTTCCTTCCTCCATAATTGGGGGGTACTCATAGCATCATGGTATTTGGGGGATTTTTAACACCATCATTAAGAAGAGCACCAGATCCTCACCTTTATTATCTCACCATTCCTACCAGGTATAAACTCAGATACCATCGCTTGTATTGAGAAAGGGGAAACTCTGAGGTCAGCCAACACAAAAAGATGGTCAACAAGAGGACTCCAGGGAATCCAAAGTCAGTCTGGCCCACCAATATTTCTGGGAAGTAGGATCCTGGAAGCTCTTTGTTTTGGTCAACTTGTTCATTGCTGTGACCAAGAGATCTGACAAGAACAGAGCAGGAAAAATTTATATATGACTCATGGTGTCAGAGATCTCAGTCCATAGACTGCCAACTCCAAAGATCTTGACCCAAAGCAAAGCAAAGTATCATGGAGGAAGGGTGTGGGGGAGAAAATCAGCTGAGGGAATGGCAGTCAGGAAGCACAGAGCTCTGCTCTCCCAAGGCAGAATATATGCCCCAAAGGCATGCCCCTCATGACATACCTCATGACACCAGCCACACCCCATCTGCTTCCAACTCCCACCTCATTAATCCATATCAGATGATTAAGCCATCGATTAGGTTACACTTCTCATAATCTAGTCATTTCGCCTGTGAGTGTTTCTGCATTGTCTCACATGTGAGTTTTTGCAGGACACCACATATCCAAACCATACACTGTTTTCACCGGGGCCCAAGGAAAATGAATGTCTATCTAGTGATTGCCCTAACTCAGGTGCTTAGTAAGGACACCCTATGAACTTGGGCAAATTACTCAACTTCTCTATCTTACAGGTGTCTTTTCTGAATAGTGCAAAAGAATCTTATCCACCTCAGTTCTTTTCTAAAAAGGGTTATCAGTGCTCTGAGTAGGAAGGAGGGGAAGAGAGGAGGATGTGTGTGTGTCTTGCTTTGTTTTCGGAACATGGCTTTTTCAAGAAGAGTGACAGGGTCACTGCTTCACAGCTTCAGGGGTTCTTCCTTTAGACAATTTCTTTTTTCATTTTAATTTTTTTTTAGTTGTAGATGGACACAATACTTTTATTTTACTTTTATTGTTAATTTTTATGTGGTGCTAAGGATTGAACCCGGTGCCTCAGACATGCTAGGCAAGCCCTTGACCACTAAGCTACAACCACAGCCCTCCCGAGAAGATTTCTTAAACTAACTTCTCTTTTGTGCACATCTTTTCTCCTCAATTTTATGGTGTTTCAATTTTTTTTCTCATGATCCCATCCTAGAACCTGAAACCGTAAGATTCTGCTGGTTTGAGAAGGTTGGGATGGTTTTCAGTCCCTGTACTTAATGAGAAGAACCAGAGTAAATCTGGGCTCTTAGATTTACAGAACACCCAACTGGGGTAGACCTCAGAGAATTCTGGTCCAAACCCCTCTGTTTAGGGATAAGCAGATGGGTGCAGGGGAGGGAGTCCAAGAAGGCCAGTCAGTTACGTTGCCTTTCCTTTAGGAGATTTTTCTCCTGTCACCTATCATTGTTTTTAAATACATGAAATCATTGGGAAATTAAGCTAGAGAAAAAAAAAAAAGGTGTGTGTGGGGGTGGGGCATGTCATGAAGAAGAATCAGGAGTAATGTGAGAGAGCAGAGTGAGATTTCCAAGTGTGGAAAGACAGTGGGGTTTAGAGGAGACTCAGGCTGATTTGATTTTACTTGGGTGCACATTAAGGGCACATCCCACTTGTGAAGGAGGATCCTCACCTGCGCGGCATATGGCCCCCAGCTTGCATCCCGCTGCCCCACCCAGTGGAAAAACCCTTGGGATTCCCGATACTGTTTCCTGTGCCACAGCTTGGGCAAGTTCACGCATGACCTGGGCCCCACATCTGCCACCGTCATCACCTCGGCTAGCTCAGAGGAAAGCCGTTATTATTCCCTCAATTTATATTTTTCTTTGCAATATTACATACATAATATTAACATATATAGTATCCATACATATTTTTTTCCTTCTACATGCAAAAAAGATTAAAAGTGCCTGCTGATCAGGTTTGTAATTTCTCCTTTTTTGTGTTTGTTTCCCACCTATATACGTGGCTTCTACCTTTTCCTATTAACACTGTCTCCCTCTTTATATGCAGTTTGAAAAGCAATCATTGAATCCATTTGTCTCAACAAAGTTGTCTGCAAAGGCTGGTATTTTATGCATGTTTCACTTCTCTACAATCAAAAATATTTTTAGATAAATGAGGACAGGAGAGATGTTCATGAATAGAAATGGCAGTGTCCTGATTTAATCTATTCCCATCTAGGTGCCATACCCATTTGGTTTAAGTGGCAGTTAGATTTTATTTTTAATTATCCCCTTTTAAAAATGCAGTGAATGTGAAACAAAAAAATCAACCTAGTTCTATGTGAATAAGCCTTAGGAAAGTTGCATTCTATTATTAATATTTTCTAGCAAGAGCCACAATAAAAAAATGTGTCTCTTCTGAAATATGTGCTGTTTCTCTTTTGAGACCTTGCTGATTTATCACCCCCAAATTCTAAGCCATATAAAAAAGCATGAAGTCCTTCTTCAAGCTCTGTAGCAATGAGCCACATAGCTTTATCCCTCCCACACACTATTAGTTATAAGACAATGGAGCAGAGTCATGGTTCTGGTTGTCTCCTGTCACAAGGAGCTTGTTTGGGGTACTGCTCCTCAATCCATAATTTAGCTGATTTAGTCAGATAGAGGCTGAGAAACTTCACTACTTTAAAGAAGAAGAAATATTTTTAAAGCCATAAAGTGCTAGACTTCCTCCTTTACACAAACACACATGTACATGCACACACACGTGCGCGCACACACACATACACGCCCCTCCAGAAAGCCAACAACGACATGCCAGGATGATGCACTCTGACATCCTCTGTTTTCCTGCTGAAAATCATTTTCATTTCATGATCACCATCACAATCATCATCATTAGCTTCATCACCATTATCATGGCTCTGACTTATTAAGCAATTACTATGAACTAGACACTATTCTAAGCACTTTGCATATTTATCACTTCCAATCACTACAAGCTTGTAGATAATTGTTCATGATTATTGTCATTTTAAGAAACCTGGAGCTTAGAATCAGGAATTCATCTGTTTTTACGGGAAACCTGAGCATCCCCTGTGGTCAAGGAAGTGGTTGGCAGGGCCCTGAACACCTGTATCTTTGGTTGCATCACTCTGCTGCCTTGGCTGGAAATCTGACAACACGTGGCCACACCTGGTCTCAGCTTGGGATCTGGAAGCCCCTCCAGCTGCCATGGATTTATATTGAGGGTCACATTATCCTACTGCTCCCACCTAGGACAACTAGAGACTAGGATACCAGAAGACCCAAATTTTATTTAATGGACTTGACATTATTACATTCTTGCATCTATTACATTTGGCTCACATTTCTCATAGATGACTGTCGAAAAAATAAAAACACCATGTGTTCAGTCCGTGACTAGGATTATCAGAGTATTAGAAAGTATCGCCTCCCAAGGGGATGTTCTTCTGGCTACTGAGGATTAGCTCTTATCAGATTGATCCTTTTGCTGAGAACCAGATAATGTGCATGAAATAGTTTTAAAGCAGCTGGGAAAGGATCATAGAATAACCAAGGTTGCCAATCCCCACGCAGGCAAGAGCCCAGGGAGAAAGGATGTGCACGAGGAAGTAGCAGTAATGTTGGATGAGATAATAGCCAGGGATGGTTGAAAACTGATAAGTACACAAGTGCACAGATTCAAGAAACTTGGCAGTCTTCAAGCAGAATAAAATCAAAGGAAACCTCACCTAGAGATATTGTAGCCAAACTATCGGCAAAGTGAAAATTCTTAATGCGGGGGGGGGGGGCGAAGAACTTTCAAAGAAGAAAGAAGAATTCTCCATCTCAACCAAAGTTATGGATGGTACAATCAATTGAATGGAATTTTTAAAGAAAGCCACACAAATGCTGAAATTCTATACCAAGTGAAAATATCCTTTCAATACAAAGGCAAATTATAGACATTTTTAGGTAAACAGAAACTGAACACATATTGAGTAAATAAAATACAAGTGTATTCCTTAGGGAGAAGAAAAATGACTCTAAATAGGAGCCAGAAAATTCAAGAAGGAATAAAAAAATGTACATCTCAGTTAATATTGACTCTGTACTGCAATAATAAAAATAAAAAAAACTTTTATATTGTTCTGGGATCAATATGCTTGTAGAATGAAAATGCCCCTAAAGCAATGACATAAAATGGGGAAAAAACATCATTAGAATTGAAAAATATGAAGAACCCTGCATTGTTCAGAAAGTTTAAAAGGCTTATTTACATTAGACTTTAATAAGCCAAGTATCGACATAAACTCAGCAATTAGAACAGTTGTATTGCGTATTCAACAAGTGAAGTACTTTCAAAATATGAGCAAAGGTAAGGAAAATTCAATATAGAAGAGTCAAAAATACCACCAAGAGAGTTTAATATCAGATAATTGGACTTTAAGGCAAGAAGTATTACTAGAGATAAGAAGGACATTTCATAAGCCTAAAGGGGTCAATCCACTGGGAAGATACAACAGTCTAAATCTGCACTCCCCTCAAGACATAGCCTTGAACTTCATAAAACACAAATTTACAAAACTAAAGGTAGAGGAACCTAATATAATAGTGGGATAGTTTAATAATAATTCTCAAACAACTGATAGGACAATTTTTAAAAAGCCAAGCAACACACAAAAGACTGAATCTGTATTCTCTTTACTGTGACATTGCATTGTAAATAACTATCTGAAATAACGAGCCAGGAATTTCCCAAATGTTAGAAAATTAAACCACAAGTTCTAAATATCCATGGGTCAGAGCAGAAATTTCAGTGGGCAATTACCAAAAATTTCTGGCATATTCTGCTTCCATCTAGGGCTTCTGGGCTGGTTGTGTTCCATGTCATGATGTAGGACCTAGATTTAGGTTGTCAGTACAGAGGGATTCACTTAGTGAAAATTCATCAGACTAGACATTTTTCCATCTATGCACTTCTGTGCATGTGTGGTATACGTCACTTTAAACGGAGTTTAAATTTAAAACTGTAAAGCATATGCTGAGATTGTTCCTTATAAGAAAATCCTGAAATTGCTTTCAGCTGCTGAAAGTAGTTTGTGGAAATTGACTAAATCAAACAAAACAAAACTAACCCTTCTCTACAGAATTCGGGATGACTGAACCAGGGGAAGGTAATATTTTCTTTTTGTAAATGCATAAAGGAAAAAAAAAGTGTTTATAAGTTACAAAATTAAAATAAATGGCTGTACTAAATTCTATTTAAAAATATAATTTTGCAACTAAGATTCCCTAATTCTATGGATATAAAGTGACGCCCCAAAGTTCCTGTGTTAATGCAGGAGTTGGTGGCGAGAAGTGGGTCGTTGCTGTGGCAATCAATACCTAATCGTGCATTTGGAACTGGTTTGTGGAGGAGTTTGGAAAAGTTTGGAGGTGTAGACAAAAAGCCTTCAGAATGTTGTAGGCAGAGTTTGATTCTGATGGGAGCTCAGACTACCAGAATGCCTGTGCGAGTATGGAGTGTGCTCATGAGGTTTCAGAGGAACTGGGGACTATTAGAAGTTGGACTAGAAGACATTCATTGTTACGTTCCAGGAAAGAATGTGTCTACATTTTGCCCATATCCTGAGACATTGAGTGAGGCTGAATTTGCAGGCAATGAACTATGAGACAGTAGAGCAAATTATAAGGCAGCGCAATATTTAATCAGTGGCATACATTTTGCAGGCACCTTTTAACCAGGTTTATTGTGAGACTGGGAACAAAAAGCAGAACTGAAGGATTTTAAAAACATACAGTTTAGCCAGAAGAGTGCATCTAAAACCAGGGCCAAGGAAGGGTTAGTTGTTACAGAGAAGATATCCACTAAGGAGATTGCTAAATATTTTGCACAGAGACAATAGGAAAGATGGTCTGAGGGTGTCTTAGAAATTTGTAAAACCAGGCTCCAAGGTATAGAAAGGAAAAAAATTACTTTGAGAAGAGATCACAGGTGGGCTCTGCTTACACAGGGGGCCTAGGACATTGTTTCACCATGTTCAGCTGCCCAGACACACAGGGACCACTGCAGCCATGATCCTAGGGGGACCAGGTAATGCACGAGCTGGTGACAGACCTTGGCAACATCCT
Organism: Ictidomys tridecemlineatus; assembly: GCF_052094955.1. NCBI lineage: Eukaryota > Metazoa > Chordata > Mammalia > Rodentia > Sciuridae > Ictidomys > Ictidomys tridecemlineatus. The sequence goes on along the minus strand of NC_135479.1, from coordinate 27,218,236 downwards.
TCTGGGGCTGGTTCTGTAAGAAGGCAGGAAGCTGAAGTTAGAGGATCATGGAAGCTTCCACCCAGATTTCAAAGAGAGGTAGAGCATCATCAAAATCCCTGCAGACGGTCCCTGAGAAGGCAGTGCAGGAATCTGTAAAGGTGAAGCTGAAGCTGGAATGGATAGCCTAGAAATTAAGAGATGTCAGTAATGTGCACTATCTACGGAGAAAAGCTGGTGATAGATAACCAGGCTAAAAGACAGCCCATGCTCACTGCAACTGGCAAGGCCCAAGGGGCGGGACTGCCCAAGTCCTTGAGAGATAACATCTCAGCATCATGTGTCATAGATGCTGTATGTGGATTCATGGAACCTGTTTGTCTGTCTGGGGTTCAGTCTTGTTTGGGTCCCATCCTTTCTTTTCACACCCTGGTTCCTCCGATTTGGAATGGGAGTATTAACTGTTTGTTATAGATACTGGCTATATCTAACTTTCTTTGGAGTTTTACGAGGACTCACAGCCAAGAGTCTCAAAGGGATCTTGGACTTGAACTTTTGGACAATGCTGGAACTGCAGAGACTCTGGGACTCTTAGAAATAGAGTGAATGTATTTTGCATTGTGAGATGGACATGAGCTTTTAGGGGCCAATGGTGGAACGTTAAGGTATGGATATGAGGTGCCCCTCCCCCCAAGAAAAAGCTCCTGTGTTAAAGCAAGAATATTCAGAAGTGAAATTATTAGAGCTGTAACCTAATCCATTCATCCTACTTTGAGTGGACGTCGACTTCGTGGTATCTGAAAGCGGGTGAGGTATGGCCGGAGGAGGGGAATCACTGGGGACATTGCCCTGGAAGGATTCACCTTCCCTGCTCTTCCTCCCACCCCCGCTTCCTGGCTACTTCCTCCCATACCCTTCCACCATGATATTCTGTGTCACCTTGGCCTCAGAGCAATGGACTTGGCCAACCATGGACTAAACCTCTGAACTTACAAGGCAAAATAAACTTTTCCTCCTCTAAGTGGTTATTTTTTAATATTTTGTTCTCAGACACACAAAGCTAACACACACACACACACACACACACACACACACACACACCTTCTTTATACAAAAGAATAATGGTAGCCAAAAAAAAAAAATGAATCTCATTTTAAACCACTAAGATGTTTGAATCTCAGCATTTGTTAAAAGAAGTTATAATTAGTTTTTTGGCAGTTAATACAACATATACTAAGTGAGGACAGGAATACCAGGTGCTCTTCTAAGCACCAGAGGATAGATTTAAATAGTCCATGTGGTCCTTCTCCAAAATGGTTATTCTTCTCTTGAAGTTGTCAAGCTTTTCATTGTTCCTCCTAATTTCTTATTGTAAATTATGTATTTGAGAACAGAAAGAGTGCCAGAATCTTAGCAGGTCCATCTACAGGGGGTTCCTTGTGTTTTGCAAAGTGATGCTCTGACCCTTTGGGTCTTGGTGTCTGAGAGCCCCCAGCCATCCGTAGCTCTCAACAACTCAGATGACAGCAGGGTACTGTGGTGCCTCCCCCAATGGACACTTTCTCCTCATGTGACCCCAACCCTTCACTTGGACCAGATAATGTGCATGAAATAGTTTTAAAGCAGCTGGGAAAGGATCATAGAATAACCAAGGTTGCCAATCCCCACGCAGGCAAGAGCCCAGGGAGAAAGGATGTGCACGAGGAAGTAGCAGTAATGTTGGATGAGATAATAGCCAGGGATGGTTGAAAACTGATAAGTACACAAGTGCACAGATTCAAGAAACTTGGCAGTCTTCAAGCAGAATAAAATCAAAGGAAACCTCACCTAGAGATATTGTAGCCAAACTATCGGCAAAGTGAAAATTCTTAATGCGGGGGGGGGGGGCGAAGAACTTTCAAAGAAGAAAGAAGAATTCTCCATCTCAACCAAAGTTATGGATGGTACAATCAATTGAATGGAATTTTTAAAGAAAGCCACACAAATGCTGAAATTCTATACCAAGTGAAAATATCCTTTCAATACAAAGGCAAATTATAGACATTTTTAGGTAAACAGAAACTGAACACATATTGAGTAAATAAAATACAAGTGTATTCCTTAGGGAGAAGAAAAATGACTCTAAATAGGAGCCAGAAAATTCAAGAAGGAATAAAAAAATGTACATCTCAGTTAATATTGACTCTGTACTGCAATAATAAAAATAAAAAAAACTTTTATATTGTTCTGGGATCAATATGCTTGTAGAATGAAAATGCCCCTAAAGCAATGACATAAAATGGGGAAAAAACATCATTAGAATTGAAAAATATGAAGAACCCTGCATTGTTCAGAAAGTTTAAAAGGCTTATTTACATTAGACTTTAATAAGCCAAGTATCGACATAAACTCAGCAATTAGAACAGTTGTATTGCGTATTCAACAAGTGAAGTACTTTCAAAATATGAGCAAAGGTAAGGAAAATTCAATATAGAAGAGTCAAAAATACCACCAAGAGAGTTTAATATCAGATAATTGGACTTTAAGGCAAGAAGTATTACTAGAGATAAGAAGGACATTTCATAAGCCTAAAGGGGTCAATCCACTGGGAAGATACAACAGTCTAAATCTGCACTCCCCTCAAGACATAGCCTTGAACTTCATAAAACACAAATTTACAAAACTAAAGGTAGAGGAACCTAATATAATAGTGGGATAGTTTAATAATAATTCTCAAACAACTGATAGGACAATTTTTAAAAAGCCAAGCAACACACAAAAGACTGAATCTGTATTCTCTTTACTGTGACATTGCATTGTAAATAACTATCTGAAATAACGAGCCAGGAATTTCCCAAATGTTAGAAAATTAAACCACAAGTTCTAAATATCCATGGGTCAGAGCAGAAATTTCAGTGGGCAATTACCAAAAATTTCTGGCATATTCTGCTTCCATCTAGGGCTTCTGGGCTGGTTGTGTTCCATGTCATGATGTAGGACCTAGATTTAGGTTGTCAGTACAGAGGGATTCACTTAGTGAAAATTCATCAGACTAGACATTTTTCCATCTATGCACTTCTGTGCATGTGTGGTATACGTCACTTTAAACGGAGTTTAAATTTAAAACTGTAAAGCATATGCTGAGATTGTTCCTTATAAGAAAATCCTGAAATTGCTTTCAGCTGCTGAAAGTAGTTTGTGGAAATTGACTAAATCAAACAAAACAAAACTAACCCTTCTCTACAGAATTCGGGATGACTGAACCAGGGGAAGGTAATATTTTCTTTTTGTAAATGCATAAAGGAAAAAAAAAGTGTTTATAAGTTACAAAATTAAAATAAATGGCTGTACTAAATTCTATTTAAAAATATAATTTTGCAACTAAGATTCCCTAATTCTATGGATATAAAGTGACGCCCCAAAGTTCCTGTGTTAATGCAGGAGTTGGTGGCGAGAAGTGGGTCGTTGCTGTGGCAATCAATACCTAATCGTGCATTTGGAACTGGTTTGTGGAGGAGTTTGGAAAAGTTTGGAGGTGTAGACAAAAAGCCTTCAGAATGTTGTAGGCAGAGTTTGATTCTGATGGGAGCTCAGACTACCAGAATGCCTGTGCGAGTATGGAGTGTGCTCATGAGGTTTCAGAGGAACTGGGGACTATTAGAAGTTGGACTAGAAGACATTCATTGTTACGTTCCAGGAAAGAATGTGTCTACATTTTGCCCATATCCTGAGACATTGAGTGAGGCTGAATTTGCAGGCAATGAACTATGAGACAGTAGAGCAAATTATAAGGCAGCGCAATATTTAATCAGTGGCATACATTTTGCAGGCACCTTTTAACCAGGTTTATTGTGAGACTGGGAACAAAAAGCAGAACTGAAGGATTTTAAAAACATACAGTTTAGCCAGAAGAGTGCATCTAAAACCAGGGCCAAGGAAGGGTTAGTTGTTACAGAGAAGATATCCACTAAGGAGATTGCTAAATATTTTGCACAGAGACAATAGGAAAGATGGTCTGAGGGTGTCTTAGAAATTTGTAAAACCAGGCTCCAAGGTATAGAAAGGAAAAAAATTACTTTGAGAAGAGATCACAGGTGGGCTCTGCTTACACAGGGGGCCTAGGACATTGTTTCACCATGTTCAGCTGCCCAGACACACAGGGACCACTGCAGCCATGATCCTAGGGGGACCAGGTAATGCACGAGCTGGTGACAGACCTTGGCAACATCCTTCTGGGGCTGGTTCTGTAAGAAGGCAGGAAGCTGAAGTTAGAGGATCATGGAAGCTTCCACCCAGATTTCAAAGAGAGGTAGAGCATCATCAAAATCCCTGCAGACGGTCCCTGAGAAGGCAGTGCAGGAATCTGTAAAGGTGAAGCTGAAGCTGGAATGGATAGCCTAGAAATTAAGAGATGTCAGTAATGTGCACTATCTACGGAGAAAAGCTGGTGATAGATAACCAGGCTAAAAGACAGCCCATGCTCACTGCAACTGGCAAGGCCCAAGGGGCGGGACTGCCCAAGTCCTTGAGAGATAACATCTCAGCATCATGTGTCATAGATGCTGTATGTGGATTCATGGAACCTGTTTGTCTGTCTGGGGTTCAGTCTTGTTTGGGTCCCATCCTTTCTTTTCACACCCTGGTTCCTCCGATTTGGAATGGGAGTATTAACTGTTTGTTATAGATACTGGCTATATCTAACTTTCTTTGGAGTTTTACGAGGACTCACAGCCAAGAGTCTCAAAGGGATCTTGGACTTGAACTTTTGGACAATGCTGGAACTGCAGAGACTCTGGGACTCTTAGAAATAGAGTGAATGTATTTTGCATTGTGAGATGGACATGAGCTTTTAGGGGCCAATGGTGGAACGTTAAGGTATGGATATGAGGTGCCCCTCCCCCCAAGAAAAAGCTCCTGTGTTAAAGCAAGAATATTCAGAAGTGAAATTATTAGAGCTGTAACCTAATCCATTCATCCTACTTTGAGTGGACGTCGACTTCGTGGTATCTGAAAGCGGGTGAGGTATGGCCGGAGGAGGGGAATCACTGGGGACATTGCCCTGGAAGGATTCACCTTCCCTGCTCTTCCTCCCACCCCCGCTTCCTGGCTACTTCCTCCCATACCCTTCCACCATGATATTCTGTGTCACCTTGGCCTCAGAGCAATGGACTTGGCCAACCATGGACTAAACCTCTGAACTTACAAGGCAAAATAAACTTTTCCTCCTCTAAGTGGTTATTTTTTAATATTTTGTTCTCAGACACACAAAGCTAACACACACACACACACACACACACACACACACACACACCTTCTTTATACAAAAGAATAATGGTAGCCAAAAAAAAAAATGAATCTCATTTTAAACCACTAAGATGTTTGAATCTCAGCATTTGTTAAAAGAAGTTATAATTAGTTTTTTGGCAGTTAATACAACATATACTAAGTGAGGACAGGAATACCAGGTGCTCTTCTAAGCACCAGAGGATAGATTTAAATAGTCCATGTGGTCCTTCTCCAAAATGGTTATTCTTCTCTTGAAGTTGTCAAGCTTTTCATTGTTCCTCCTAATTTCTTATTGTAAATTATGTATTTGAGAACAGAAAGAGTGCCAGAATCTTAGCAGGTCCATCTACAGGGGGTTCCTTGTGTTTTGCAAAGTGATGCTCTGACCCTTTGGGTCTTGGTGTCTGAGAGCCCCCAGCCATCCGTAGCTCTCAACAACTCAGATGACAGCAGGGTACTGTGGTGCCTCCCCCAATGGACACTTTCTCCTCATGTGACCCCAACCCTTCACTTGGACGCCTAGCCCAGGGCCACCCTCACCCACCCAGAATGCACGTTCTCTGAGGAACCTCGTTCTAAGAATGCTTGTGTCCACATCCAAAACCTCTTTTTTTTTTTCCAACCAAAAGCAACATTTAAAATTAGATCACATGCCAAGCATGTGCAGCCAGGACTAGTGTGGTTCATCATCAGTCCACAAGAGAAATTCTTAAAAATGGGTGTTCTTGGATTAGGTTTCAAAATTTAGGCTTAAATTCACATATGTCCCCATTTCTGGGAGAGAGATTTTTAAGCTTCGTTCTCTGCATTTCTACTGAAAGTGCATATTTTGTTACTTGAGTATTCTCTCCTGTGAATTTTTAGTTCACATCATTTGCCTATTTTCGGATTAATTTGTGGAAGGTCTGGATACCAATGTTATTTCAGTATGTGCCCAGAAAATATTTTGTCTCAGTTTAAGACTTTTCAATTTGCTTACACAAAATATTTAATTTTTTTTAAAGAGAGAGTGAGAGAGAGAGAATTTTTTTAATATTTATTTTTTAGTTTTCGGCGGACGCAACATCTTTTTGTTGTTGTTGTTGTTGTTGTTTTGCATGTGGTGCTGAGGATCGAATCTGAGCCGCACGCATGCCAGGCGAGCGTGCTACCGCTTGAGCCACATCCCTAGCCCCTAAATTTTTAATATATTACATGTATCTATTTATTGAAAATGTCCTTGATGGCTTGTATATGTTATACCATAGTTCATTAATTCTCCCCTTTGGTAAGTTATAAAGATATTCTTTTAAATTTCTAAATTTTGTATTTTTTTCACATTTTGATTTCTTATCCATATGGAACATGTTTTTTCACAGTACTAGATAGGAATCCAATTTTTCCCCAGAGCCAGTTAACTTACAGTTATTAAGAAGTCTGTCTTTTAGACTGATTTTTTAAAAATATTTGTTTAGTTGTTGATGGACATTTATTTTATTCATTTATTTATATGCAGTGGTGAGAATCAAACCCAATGCCTCACACGTGCTAGGCAAGCACTCTACCTCTGAGTCACAACTCCAGCCCTAGACTGATTTTTAATAAAATTTTCTTTATAGTCCAGCTTCTCACATACACCTGTATGTGATTCGAGGTGGTCCATTCTATAACTCATCTAGTTGTCTATAGCTTGCACCTGTGTAAAGCCTAATATCTGCCTGATAAGTCATTCGTTCTTATATTTCTGGACTTGTCATAGTGGTTTTCTCTTTTGTGAATTCAGCATTTGTTATTTTTCATTCACATAAAGTTTATAATGTTGAATTATTTAAAAATGGAATTTGATGTTCTATTTCTTAATATGGTAGTTTAATTCCATTTTCATTTATTATGACTACTGGTACACTTTTTCAAATTTCTGCCACTTTCTACATATATCATAATTTATTTTGGCTTCCTCTATTTTCCAAGAGTTCTATTTGTATTAACTGAATGAATAGTTCATCTTTAAACTTATCCTACACATACATTAATTAACTAAATTCAAAGTTGATCAGTATTCTACTTCTGAATAGTTAAAAACATTAGACATCACAAAAGAAAAAGTCAATAAAATACTACCAACAAGGACGTACAGGATAACTAATAAATCACAAGTAAATACTCAAATAATTTCTTGTTTCTTGGAAGGTGACATGCTTCTTTTTGTCCTTCGAGTGTCTCAATCTATTTTTAATCTCTGTGTGCTGTATTCTTTGTGGGTTTCTTCAGATATATTTTTCAATTCTCTAATCTTCTCTTCAGCCTGATCACATCTACTATTTATTACATCCATTGCATTTTAATCTCATTCTTAATATTTTACATTTTATCAGTCTGTTTTGGTTCATTTTTGTTTTTACTTTCCATGTGTGCACGCTCACTCTCACTCTTCCATTAGGATTACTATATCTTCTTTTGTTACATTTTTATTATAAATATGGTATCATCTCTTTCAGGATTATGAATTTATAGTTTTCTTAATACAAATTCTCACTTTCATTTTAGTTTCTGATTCTTCTTCATGTTGATCCATTTCCCCATATTGTTTCTCTCTGGGGTTAAGAATTTTCTGTTCAGCATGTGTTGTTCTTTTTTCTATGAGAGTCTTTTGTGTGGACAGTTGTTAAAATGTGTCTACAGAATGATTTTCTTTTTACTCCTCCAATATCCTAGGGCTTTGCTAATTATAGCAGTTTACAATCTTTTGCTAATATTTGGTGCAATTTTAGACTTAAGATAAAATTTCTCACATGGCACTGATGTCTGTCCACACCCCTGTCCAGCAAGCAAGCCACATTTGTATTTTTCCAGACAAATGGACAGATTTCCTACTTTCCTAACTACAGCAGAGGATGTCATTTAGTGTCAATCCCAAGCAGGAAAAAAAGCACTAACAGCTACCAAACTTTAAAACAGGATGTTTTGATGGTTGACATTTTCTCTTTTATGTTCAAAGTTGCTTTTCTCCAATCCTCCAGTTTTACAAAGAGAATCCATTGGCTATTTTAAACAATAGACTATTAATCAGAAGACATTGAATTTGGTATCATAAATGACTATGAATAGACGAGATTAGTCTTCTGTGTATATGACTCTCATTCCCATTTAACAAATGATTACTAAACATATTGAATACAGGTTTATTTTTAACCATTATTTCTCTTGGAGTATTTCCAAATGTGTAAGAGAAGTACCCTGGCATAAAAGATATTTAGGACCTTTTCATCTTTGAAATTGAATAAATCTTTAGCCTTTGCACATAGTAGATACTCAATAATCACTTGAGATAGACGCAACCACTACCATTTAGGAGTTCCTGGTTCAGGAGAAGGCAGTGTGTTGTCCCGTGTGGGGTGTGTGTGTGTGTGTGTGTGTGTGTGTGTGTGTTTCTGTCCTTTTTATTTTAGGTTCCCAGATCTATATTCACACTTTGGTTCTTGCACCTATCAGCAATGTGGCATTTTATTCAGTTACTCAGCCTCTCCAAACTTCAGTCCCTTATTTGAAAATAAAATGAGCAATGCTAAACTTTTAGGGTTGTAAGTGATTTTAAGACCATAGGTGCAAGTTGTAGCACCTCTCTTCCTCCTTTTCCTCATCTGTAAAATGGAGATGATGAGCATCACAGAATCATTCTAAAGATTATAAAGGGGATTGCAATACAATACCTACTCTGATGTCTCATAAACACAAAGCTACTGTTACTAGACTCAAATCAGGGGATAATGGTGCTGAGAAGTGGAAGGTCCTCCTTGTCAGACTTCTTCACCACCGATGTGCACCCCCCCTCACTTAGCCTAGGTGAGCTCATCTTTGGTCCTGGGCGACTTCACAGGCAGTTCTGCCTCCTTGGTCATGGGTGACATTAAAACTGGATTCACAGTCACAGCCTTGGGGGTCGTTGCCTGGAGAAACAATGCTCTTTTCTTTTTGAGTCTCCACTTTTCTCTTCCAGGATGCTGAAGTCATTTCTTTGTCCATCTCCTTAGTGAAACTCTCTTCCCTACAGATCCATAGACCCTTCTCTATACAGTGTTCTCCTGCAGTTTTCCCAGGCCCTGCTGCTGGGAAAACTCATAGTCCAGTGTGACACCTGTCCTACATGTCACTCACCTTTCCATTACAAAGTTGGAAAGTAGATTCCCTTATTACAGACCAGTGATATATAGCAAATAAGAGGTAGGGGTGTGGGGGGACTCAAACATACTTTTGTCAAACTAGATCTATTTTTCCTCATTAGCTTTAATAAATCATCTCATGTTTTATATATTGGTTAATATAACTGAATAAAATTATTTAGCATTATCTTATTTTTTATGATGACTTCCTCACTTTATCATGATCACCTATAAAAGATTAATGCCCAAACCACGGAGAATGTAATTTTTAAAATTGCCCAAAGTATTTGAACCAGGGCATACGGCCATGCCCGTGACCTTCAGCACTACTGACTTTCACCTCATCGAGGCAGAAACTCAAGTTCTAATTTTACAAGGCTAAATTTAGGGCCTAGTGATGACTTTGTGAAAAACCATCATCACCATCATCATGATAAATATCATGATAAATAATCATGATAAATGATCATAAATTATGCCATAAATATTAGGAGCTATATGTGCTTTTCTGTAACCCTCACAAATACTCTGAAAAGTAAATTCCCAGTTTTCAGACACAGAAAGAGACTCAGAAGGGCTGAGTGGCCCTCCTGGGCTGGTGGTTGGCAGCCAGGACAGGAGCCTTGGACTCTCTGGTCCTTCTACCTGTGCATCTACAGCACACCTCTCTGCTCACAGCTTCTAGTCATTCTATACAGAAAATTCACTGAAACTTGACTCCATTATCCAATCACGGAACTTAACCCTTAATCACACATCTAATTGTAGCATGAATTTAGGACTTCAATTTGATTGTATCCGCTTTGCTCAGTCTAATTGAAACAGGGCTAGCATGCATTTTCTGAAATTAAAATATATGAATAAATAACCTTGAACAAAATATAAAAAGTTCTCTAGGTATTTTAACATTTGGATTTAAAATGTGTGCTTTGCATCATATATTTTTCTTGTTCTTATAAAATTGAACATCTCAAAATTACAAATTCACAAGAGAAATGCTTTTAAAAATTACAATTCACCATTGATCTACAGATCTTCTAAAAGCCTGGGAATTGTATGTAACTCTGTTGCTAAGCCCCATTGAGGGACTGATTTCTTTGAAGGGAAAGAAAATATTTAATGCTTATGGGACATCTTCCTAGGTGACAGGTCAACACCAGAGTTGAGGGATCTTAATAAAGACCTCAAGGACATAATGATATATTAAGTAGGAAGCAAGCAAAAAAAATTCAAAAATTTTAATTGATCTTTATATTATAAACTATTCCACAATTTAAAAAAAAAAACAGACTCTGTCCACAGAGGGTTTTTTACAGTCCTATAAAAGAGAGTCTATGTCAGTAAATCACTATCCTATAACAAAGAAAATGATAACTGACATCTAAGCAGTATGTTAAAACATTTTTCTAATTTGAGAGGGTGGAAGTATCTCTAGTTGAGAGCCCAGAGGAAGTCTAAATCCTAGAAGGCAACTGATTGATAGAGAAATAAACTTGAGACTTGTATATGTGTAAGACCTGGTCTCTCCACTTTTGCAGAGATGAGATGGGCTGTCATTGATAGCAGGAGGATGCACCTTTATCTATCTAAGGAACATATGTGCAGCACCCTGTACCAGGCACTGTACTAGGCACTCCAGACATGGCTATGAACTCTGTCCTCTCCTGGATCTCAGAGTGCAGGATCCAGATGAGGGGCTGTAGAAGGTGAATGACATGGACAGAAACAGAAAGGCAGAAGAATGCTGGATTTTCAGGAGGAACACCAGCTATTCTGTTTGGAAGAAGTGGAGGCCATGCAGAACAGCAGGATTGAGAAATAAGCTCAGCTACGAAGGTCACTACTTCCATGTCTAAATTTAGTTACTTTATTATTTTAGCTTAGTTAAGTTCAAAGAAAGTTTGCTTATATTAAGTCTGCATGACACTTGAGACCCAGATTATCTTTCAAATTTTCCTAAAGTGAAAGGGAGGTCGTGAAGGGCGGGAAACTTCTAATAAAGTCTGCTACCAATTTCCAGTCAAGATGACATTGTAAGTTCATAGTTTGAGCTCTATTCTGCTTCATCTGCATAGCAGTAATAGCAAAAAAGTAAAAAAAAAAAAATAAGAAGTGAAATTAGAAAGGCTTAGACAGAGCACTCCCTTAAATTATTAACATTCTTACTTAACCAATGTGTAAATTATTTAGTCTCTCTACCACGTTCCCATCAAAAGACGAGTTTGCATTAGACACTTCTCGTACCCCAACTCCCTAGAAATTATTATCTAAAGCTTTATCTCTTCAATAAAAAAAATCTTTCTTATAATACTTTTATCTAGTCGTAGATTCTGAACATTCTCGTTTTAAATTGATTTTTCATTTCTCTATGATGTTAATTCCATTTGGAGCATATTCACTTCCCAATCATTGATTTTATTGACTTCTTTTCAGGAAAGAAGCAGTAATGAAATAGGGATCAAGTAAACATAAGATGATCAACAAAACTGAAATTGGCCCTTTGAAAAATGAACACATCAGATTATATTTTTTAAAAAGTAAGCAAGATTAAGAAACAAGAGCTGGGCTAGGGATGTAGCTCAGCTGGTAGAGTGCTTGCCTTGCATGTACAAGGCCCTGGGTTCATTCCCTAGCACCATACACACACACACACAAAGAGCTTGCAAATAAATAGTATGATTAACATAAAAGTAATGTAAGTATAGATGTGGTGGAGAGATCAACAAAAATCACACTCCTTCAATCTGCTATTGTGTTATTCTAAATATTGAAAATTTAAAGAGATGTATAATTTTCTAGAAAAAAATGTAAATGATTAAATTTTTTGAAAAATAATAGCTTGAACATTAAAATAAACCAATAACCATTATATAAATATTGTGATAGCAAACTATAGATGCACATGGATTTAAGAGTAAGAGATAGCATAAGCATAATGCACATTGTTTCAGAGAACAGGGAAGTAAGGAGTGCTACTTAATTCATCTTAGGAGGTTGAGATAATCTCTACATAAAAATAAGGGAAAATCCAAAAAGTGTGAGCTATTATCAAGTGAAGCATGTATGCAAAATCTTAAATAAAATATCAGCAAATGAAATCACACAGAATATTAAAAACACAATGTACTAATAATTATTTCAAACTTATTTCCCAGGAAAGTGACAGTAAGCCATCAACATAAAAATCCTTCAACATAATTCCCTACATTGATTAAAGAAAAAGATCACATGGTCATCTCAACAGAAGCAGAAAAAAGTTTCTAAATTTTAGCATAATTGTATTCATAATAAAAATACTTATTAAACTAGAGGTCAAATTAAACTTCCTTAATCAGTATCCATCCAATTCTATAGCCAACATCTTACTTGTGGATGAAATGTAAATATTTCCATTAAAGACAAATATATGATAAGGTTGCATCAATGCTAACATTTAATTTTTTAAAATATTTATTTTTAGTTGTAGGTGGACACACAATCTTTATTTCATTTTTTTTAATGTGGTGCTGAGGATCAGCGATAACTGTTTTTAGAATAGGTATTTATGCAGGAATATATTTCTGAATTTAAATAAATAACTAGTTTTGTGCACATCAACATTGACAAATCTCAAACCAATCTTACAAGAAAGAAAGAGTTGCAGCATAAATACTTTACAATTACATTCATGTAAGCCACAAAGTCTTGAGAAACTCTTTGATATGTGTACATGCATATATATAATAAAAATAAATTAACAATGATCAGAAAGGATATGAAATGGTTTTTGGATATTGATTACCTCTACTGTGAGAGAGGGGGGAAATGGACTTAAAATGAAAAAAAAAAGGATCTTTAACTGCATCTGTATTCTTTTTCATGAAAAGATCTGTTGAAAGAATGGCAAATGTTGACATTTATTAAATCTGAGTGGACCTATTTGACATGTTTATATTCTTCACTAGATTTTATACAATATTTTGTCGCAGTGTTTCATGATTTTAACCACAAGCCTGCCTGATTTTCTTTCCTTGGTTTATTGGGTTGGGAACTAAGAGACAATGAAAAGAATATGTTGCACATCATGACTGCATCTTTTCCTATGTGGTGACTGCTGGTCTCATGCCACAGCATACAAAGTCTGTCAATATGGAGTTTCAGGTTTGGGTAGAAGCAAACATCACATCAGGTGCTACTTTCTTCTACAAAGACAGAGAGCAGGATTTTCATCATTTGCTGTTGATCATGGTTATGGAGTACGTGCCTTCTGTATCTGGTCTCTGGCCCTCTGATTACTTCATCGGCTACATCAGATCAAAGTTAGTGTCTGGCGGTCATCTCTAAGTCCCAGGGGATCTGTGTGGGATGGACATTTTTAAACAGAAGGGCCAAATATTTTTTTTTCCATCCACCTTTCTCCTTGAACCTTTGAGCCCCTTCACCTTCATCTTTGTTTCATGTCATTGGTCACACTTCTTCCATGTTCAGATGTTGAAAGTAAATCTAGTTTATGATCCTTCTCCAGTCCCTGGTTGCTTCTGGTGTAACTAGTTAACATGGGTGAGTAGAGCCAAGAGGTCAAATTATTTTAGAGAAAAGTCTCTAAAACAGAGAATGCATGAAGACATCAGAGGATCTTTCTGAAAAGTTCATCATTACACTGACATAGATGACCAAATCCCCACCTGCCACCCACTATAGTTTGTACCATGAAAATCTGGTGAAGAATTATCCATTCATGAAGTGTCTTTGACATCTAGCTGCTCTTTAAACCAGCAAAACAGAACTTGTCCAGGCCAGATGGAACACTCATGATGTTTACTATTAGCAAAGTGCCCTAAAGAGCCATAATGTTCATGAGTATAAAGCCACTAAGGCATCAACCAAAAACCCATCATATGAGATGAAGGTGAAGTCATTGTGTTGATCAAGAAGCATCTTCCATGATCACCACGCTCCTCATCTCAGTGAACCCAAGAAGGTATCTATGACTCACTGCCTACCAGTGAGACTGTGTACCATATACAGCCAGAGGAATGAGAAGTTGTGCTCCATTTGTGTACAATTGGTCAAAATGCATTCTACTGTCGTTTAGAACTAATTAAAACAAATTAAAACAAATGAAAAATGTTTTAAAAAAGAGAATTACTTTTGTACCTAATGGAGATTTAAAAAAAAAATTTTTTTTTTCATCGAAGATTCCGGTAAATTCACAATTAATGTGGAAACATAATGATGAGTAGCATTTATTTTGGAGATAGGATTTATTTTTATAGTTTGGTCAATGGTTTTATTAGTGTGTTGATAGACTCATGAGAGTTCTGAAGAGTCAACTGATCCTATTTTGTACTTTTCCTATATTTTATGGGAGAAATGATGTGCTATAGAGGTATTCTCAACTTGGGGCATTAATGAATGCCCGGCTTCCAGTGTTTCTTAGGTATGTTTCAGAATAACTAGCTGATATACTACGGAAGCTCAAGGCACTTAAGCATTTGAAAGTCTTTGTTAAGTAAGGCTTTGTTTTGCTTTTTAGACCAGTTGAGGATTAGAATAAGAAATACTAAGTCTTGTTCTTGACCTGGCTTTCAGATATCCGAGAAGAATTAGCAAAATTCTCCAGAGGCTAAAAATAACTTGGTATTTTAATGATTTTATGCTAAAAGAAAGTTTTGCATTCTAGAATGTCTTATCTGTTGTCTTATTAAACAAGAATGAAACTTGACAATAAATACTTTTTATTCCCACCTCATTCTTGTTTTTTGAGGAATTCTCTGAACTGTCTCTTGTCACAGATTGTCTAAGAAATTCTTCTTAATTATTGAAACATCTCTTGTAGAAATGGAATAAAAACAACATAGAGTTTTAGTGTGAAATTCATAATTTTGCTTCAGATCTGGAATGTCACACCATTTCAGTAGCTATGGTCCTCTTGTTAATGTCTGGGGGCACAAAAAGCTGTACCAAGAATCTGTGCTGCCAGCTTCTAAGAAAACACAAACATGTATCTCTTCTACAGGGTTGATTGCAAATTAGTTTCGGTGGAATCAACAAGACATTGCACCTATTCCAGAAATATACAGCTAGTTTTCTTATTAACTGTGTAAGTTGTTGTTCTGATTCATAAATAGATTAGGTAGTTTTCTCTGTATCTTTTGGTTTGAGTTCCAGTTACGAAATTATGATGTGAGAAATTTGTGTCATTAACTCTTGAAATACCTGTGTGATATAAAATGCATTGTTTGTGATTGACTGCTAAAGGATAACATAGGGAAATTATATACTTATCATGGGGATTTATTCTGGTGCTGAAAAACAAGATATTAAATTATACCATAAGAACAAGCATAATTCAATGAATTTTTATGATCTGCAGAGATGGGCAAATTGCATTGCAAATGATAAATGAGCTTTCAGCATCAAGATCTACAAATAAATCATCATAAGTAGATATTTTGATTTATTAATATAACCAAGAAGCAGCCCCTTGGGATGTGCATGTTATTTTCAGTGGTTGTCCTGCTAGGAGACAGCTAACTTATTTATGTGTTGTGTTATGGTGTTGTTTTTATTCCTGTAAGTAACTATTCTGAATATTTTTAGGAAATGCTTTATTCCCTTAGAAAATGAGATTCCTTGCCCGTGGAAGGGGGAAGAGATGCTTATTTGATTTGCTCAGTATCAAAACAGAGTTAAAAATTGATAAAACTCAACAGGACAATTGGGAGGTCTTTCTCTTTGCTTTTTCCTTTAAAGAAAGTCATAGTGACTAAGGGTACTCATTTCCCTTAGGAGTCAATCCGGGTATTTTATTTTCTATCTTAGTTGCAAAGTTCCATATCAAATCCCTGGGTCACAAGCTTCTCCTGCCCCGATAAAATTGAAAGGATGGTAGAATAATGTGCATTCTTGAGTTTCCTTCATCAGCTAATATCCAAACGGTAGCTTAAAAATTAAACAGAGAAAAAGATTTTATCAACTCATTTCACTAACAGTTAATAGCTGACCGCCTGTCAGTCAGAGACCATGTTGTAGGGGAGGGCAGGGGAATAGATTGAACAAAACACAACCCCTAACTTCAAGGTTACAGTAATGTCAGAGAAACAAATACACAGATCGACTATCACATTGTACTATGGCACATACTTGATGATGGAGGAAAGCTACCATGGGCACCCATAGGACAGGCATCTAAAGTGGAGGGATCTTTGGGGGACTAGGATGATTGCCATAGTGACAAAGGAGATGAGGAAAGACTTCTAGGAGGAGCTGATGAAAAGGATCTCACAGCAAGGGGCTGCGTAGCATGTGGCTGAGCTACAGGAGAGCGTTCAGGGAGCCACAGGGAGATCAGTGTGTTAACAGGTTGAGTGCAGCCTGAATTGCAAAATGGAAACATCTTGATCTCTAGAAAGAAAAGGAGACCTGGAGATAGCACACCTGGCTCCTGTGCAAACCTCCCTTTCCTCGTTTCTGAAGGTAGAATAATCCTACCTGTACCTTTCCTACACAGGTAATGAAGGATTATGTGCAGGAAAGAAGTCAGGATTGTAGGCAGACGTGGAGTTGAAATTCCAACATTAATTCTTGCTACTTGTGAGACCTTACCTAGACTCTCCACCTTTATCATGTGTTAAAAGACAATAATGACAGTAATTACATACATGATACTAAAGCACGGAGTGTACTTGTGACAAGAATGTAGGAGTGTCAATAGAGTGCTTTACATATCAAAGGTGCCTCAGGAATGTCAGTTTCCTTTCCTTTTTTATCCTCTCATTTCTAAAACTTTCTTTCCCCTTATTGGATCTTAAAGATCAAGTAAAATTATGCATGGAAAATAAGGAATAAATATATATTAACTCAGATATATTGTGTATACATTATTTGTTGGTGTGGGAGGATCCATTTAGAGCACCCCTGAAATCTCACCCTGTGTTTAGATACTGGGTCCCCTGTGTTTGGATCCATCTCCCCCTTCCCTGACTTTCTCTGGTCTATGACCCCATCTAATCATTTCCTGTATGTACCCCACGAACCCCAGTCTTTACATACCTCTGGGCAGATCTATAGGTGGCTCCACATGTCCTCTAGTCTCACCTTTTCCGCTGATATCAATCAGTGTTTTTCTCTGTCATATACTTACCTCTGCAGTGGACCAACCTAGAAATATTTCCAAGGGATTCGTGTTTTTAATTAAATGTGCATGGCAGCCTTGGAAGCACATGCTTGTTTACTGAATGGGCTCTTTTCCCACACATTATGCTCTGAACTTCCAGAGCCCCTACGACTCATCAACACTATTGAGAAACCATCTCTCCAGTCTCTCTTTATTTGCTTCCTAACCGGTATCTGGCAAAACCAGGATAAGTTCCAGGGTGGCCTTTGGGCCATCTGTCCTAAGTGAAGTTCCTGTATCCTGGAACTTCAGGATGGTCACTGACAACAGGATCACCCAAAAGGAATAGTGCCAGAAGTTACCAGCAAAATGATTTGGCTTCTCTTTGGATGTGTTTTGCATGGAAATGAATACCATCTCCTAATCACAGTTTTATCATAGAAAAATGTCAGTAATAGAAACTGAGAGTCTGATGTAGGCAGGGTAGTTCTGAGGAGGTGCACATGAAATGCTAAAACAGTTGGTCTGCCTCGTGGCCTTTTCCCATACAGTGTAACAGCCTACCGAAAACTCACATCCACCTTCAAAAAGTATGTGCCTCTTTGCTAGAGTGTCTCAAAAATGTAGTTAGATATTGTAGGACATGACTGGTAGTACATCCCTCCCCCCAAAAAAATAAAAATAAAAAACTTCCTTACAGTTATTTATCCTTTAATTGCTTACAGCAAGGCGAGAGTGCAGTGGCAGAGAATATCTGTTCTGATTTTTATTCATTTCTCTGAAAAAACATCAGGCACAGCTTTCTTCAGCCTCCTTCACCCACTTCTATCTTCCAGGATCTATTCTTTCTCTAGGTTGAGCTCTGCCTTTTTAGAGCAAATCCATGTAGGTTTTTCGGCTCCTTTAGTTCTGCATCTCAAAGTCAAAGAAACCGCATGGTGTAAATCATGGGGTTGGCAAACTTTGGGGGCCAGATAGTAAATATTTTAGGGTTTATAGGACACATTGGCCTTGCTTACTTACTTTTTTGGTTTGTCTGTTTGTTTTCGCTTTTGCAACCTTTTTAAAAATGTATAAACCATCCTTGCTCATAAGCAAACAGAAACGGTCCTCAGGTTGATTTGGGCCAGAAGCCAAGATTTCTTGACTCCTGGTGTGAGTATGGAAAGCACCAGTGCGATGCAGATGGCGCATGACCAAGTGGGAGACAAGAAACAGAAAGGATGATCAGTCCATGTCAGGTATGGAATCAGCGTCTCGCTTGCCTTAACTTGTGTAGTCCTCAGAGCAGCATCATGAGGCAGTTCTGTCTGAGCCGCTATAGCTATGCTGAGGTTTGGCACACCAAACCTCATCTCCATCCCAGATTTTAACCTCCATGTATCATTCACCTACTACATAGCGTAAAGCAGATAACTTTTCATGTCTTCATCATTAAACCTCAGTTTACAAATCTCTAAAAGAGGATGATTCTTGCCCCTATAGGATTTGTGTGTTTGAAATAGGTTAGACGCGTGGAGTGTCAGCCACGTCGCATCTGCTCCTGACATTTCAGCTCTGTCATCCTTGTTTCCATGGATCAGGTTGTTGGTCCTTGCTCTAACACTTGCCAGCTTGCCATGGGACCACAGGCAAGTCGTTTATATATTTTGTGCTTATTCCCGTTTAAGTCAAGCTGGTGAAAATGGCATTTCAAGATTACCCTGAAGATCTCCTGAAGAGAGCTGCATGATAGAAGAAAGAAGAACTGTCATGAACTCACTCTGTGCATCCTCCTCATCTCGAGGTCTCCTCCTCTGTTACTAATGTGCTTCTCCTGGCAACTTCCTAAGGCGGGCCTTGTGACCGGCCTGGGCACCTGCTGGGAAAGCGCTTGAAAGGAGTGAGGCATTGGACATGGGTGTGGGTTTACTGCCTTCATTCTACCTGCAGAAAAACCAGGACACTCAACACCCACAGCTCTTGTTCCCAGCCTTTGTCTAAGCCACAGACTTTTATTTATTTATTTTTATTTATGTATGACAATGGAATGCATTATAATTCTTATTACATGTATAGAGCACAATTTTTCATATCTCTGGTTGTATACACAGTATATTCACACCAATTCGTCTTTATACCTGTACTTTGGATAATAATGACCATCACATTCCTCCATCATAACCTCACGCTCCCTCCCTTCCCTTCCCATTCCTCTGCCCTATCTAGAGTTCTTCCATTCCTCCCATGCTCCCTCTCCCAACCCCACAGCCTCCTTAGATCAAAGAAAGCATACAGCATTTGTTTTGGGGGGGCATTGGCTAACTTCACTTAGCATTGTTTTTTCTAACTCCATCCATTTACCTGCAAATGCCTATTATGCATACAAACAACAATAGTATTGGTGAGCATGTGGGGAAAAAGGTACACAAATACACTGCTGGTGGTACTGCAAATTGGTGCAGCCAATATGGAAAGCCGTATGGAGATTCCTTGGAAAATTGGGAATGGAACCACCATTTGAACCAGCTATATCCCTCTCCTCGGTCTATACCCAAAGGACTTAAAAACAGCATACGACAGGGACACAGCCACATCAATGTTTATAGTAGCACAATTCACAATAGCTAAACTGTGGTGCCAACCTAGATGCCCTTCAATAGATGCATGGATTTAAAAAAAAATATGACATATATATACAATGGAATATTACTCAGCAATAAAAGAGTCACAGACTTATTTACACCAATGGCCCAGGACCTGAAGACTCCTGGAAATGTTGCTTGCATCATGATACCCAAGACTTCATTTTTAATGGTGATGCTTATCTTCATAATTACCTTTGAATTGAGCTTATGATGATCCACAAGCAAATTATGTATTTTGTGAACAAAAAGAATAAGGCCCTCAGCCTAATTCTGATTCACTCTTCATTATCACCCTAGAGCCAGAGGGTTTGATTATTGATTAGTAAACAGAGGTCTGAAGGAAGGAGCGATGTTCAAGCATCGCTCAAGGTGTTTGGTTGGAGAAGCAAACTGAATGGGGTCTGTGGGGAGCAGGGATTACAGTAGGAATAGCCTTCAGTTTAGATGGTGGAGTGATTTGCAAGGAAAGCTTAGCACACCTTGAATGTCCAGCAAGCCCAGCCACAGCCCCAGATTAAAACATGAGCCTGCAGAAAAGCAATAGTGCCTCACACCCTGCACTAACCTCGCCCACGTAAGAACACAGCTGCTGCCCCGTGCCAGGTCCCATGAAAAATGTTTCTTGTGACCCACACTCATTTGGAACACTGCAGCAGCAAAACAAATTTTGACAAAAATTTCAACGTGGCTGAATTGGCACAATGCATACCCTCCAATTTCAGTAAGTGATGATCCAGACGTGAAGCTTGTTTACCCTGACTCTTAACACAATGTTCTGCTGCCTGTGAATTCCCTTCTCTGTAAACTGGAGGTAATGATGCCTTCCTCCCAGAGTAATTGCCCAAAGGAATGTCTATGAAGTGCCCCCCAAAATGCTTGGCACTCTAAAAAGTGCTACCTTTCTTTTTTATTTTTTTCCTGATGTCCACTTAGGGAGTAAGAAAATATAATTAATAAGAAAAGGTAGGCCTTTGGATGGGGGGAATATATATTGTAGCATTGATTCAGGACCATCCATTACTTTAGATTATTCACTCCATTGATTCCCATTACTGGTAGGGATAATGGAGAGTTAGTTACAGCTTCACCAGACCAATTTAGAACATGGCTTTCACTCCAGTTTATGTGTAAAAGGAAGGAATGTGCCATTCCACATGGAAGAGAGAGGAAAAGGATGGAGAGACTCATTTGATTACTCTCCGCTGATGGGCTACCTATTGGATAATTACTGAGAATTATTTGGTGCCTGAAATAAGTTGATTAAAACCAAACTCCTGCTGTCGTAGTGAAGTTAAAACACACTGTATGATTTTAATACCAGACTCTTTGCCTGTGGTGGGTTATGTAATAGAAACCAATTGAAAAAAAAAAAAAATATATATATATAGGGGACAAATTAACATAAATAGGTTGTTTGTGCTGTGCACCGAGAAGGCCCCAGGGACCACACAGTGAAAGGAGGTACTGTCTAAGTTGAGAATAGTATCTTTTAATTGATAAAAAGGAAACCGAAAGGACAAGAAATATATCAGAGGAAGATGGGATAGTGCTGTAATTTTATGAGTTTGGTGTTTTATGGGATAAGGAATTCCCAGGGACAGGCATTAAATGAAAGTAAAGTTAAATTTATCTTTGGCCGATTCACCCTATGAAGAATTGCAGGAGAGAAAAGACTTGTATCCCATCTTTTTCTGGATGCTCTTTCTCTGGTCTCTAAATGTCTATGGCACCTGTCGTCTGAACGTGTAACTTAACACAAAATCATTGCACTACTTTTATTGTTTCCTCATTTTCTCACACGACATGTCTTCTTAATCCTTGTTCCCCAGGATGTAGCCGTCTGGGATGGTGGAGTAAAAGACATGGAGAGCCACGGCCTGCTGCCTGTTTTAGATTTCTGTGCCATTTAACATGACGGAGAAGGAATTTATTCATTTAACACAGAGTTATTGAGTCTTGCTCTGTGTCAGGCTAACGCTGGGTGTCAATAGATGAATGAAACAAGGGTGGTCCTTGTCATGAACATGGAGATCGACCTGGGCCCCTACCCACTAACACAGATGAGCTCCCAACTCCTCCTCTGTCTCTCTTCACCAGGCTGGCTCCAGGGTGACATACCTTCTCCCTGACAGCTATTAGTTAATGTACTCTTTCCACTCTGCCACTCGGTGGCCATAATCCCCAGACGCTGCTGTCCCTGGGGTTCCCACTGGAGTGGAGATGTTTGGATTGCCACAGGAGGCTGCCATTGTTCTAGCAGCTTCTGCTGATTCTTTCTCTTACCCTGAGTGCTTTTATCACTGGGAATATAGTGACACGTGTCCTCACTGGGTTTCAGCTTCACTTGGGAAACCCTGAAGGTACTGTCCTGCTCTTTTGTTTTCTCTGAGCATGCTATTTAAAATAGAGGAGTTTCTCCCAGGTTGAGTTCAATAACATTTCATTTTCCCCACATAGTATGACATCTCAAAACCTTCCTCACCAGAAAAAAAAAAAATCAGTGTTTCATGGAAGAATCGTAGGCAGCTTGACTCTCTTTTTACTTTGGGATGAACTTTATATGCCCATAGAGTTTGGAAAGATCTTTGCTGAATTTGATTGCAAATTTCAAAATACTTTTATCCACCTGGTCTCAGGGTTTGAGTGGGTTCTTCATATTACAAAGTTGGAAACCACTTAGCTATTGATGTCATTTGGATCTGGATTGTCTCCCCAAAGCCCACATGTTAGGGCTTGGTCCCCAAGCCATGCTACCACTAGAAGGTGGTGGAGGTTTTCGGAGGGGCAGCCTAGTGGGAGGATTTAGGTCACTGGAGAAATGACCCTAATGGAGGTTATGGGACATTGGCTTCTTTCTCTTTTCTCTTTCTCTCTTCTGCTTCCTAACTGCCATGAAGTGAGCAGATTTGCTCCATCACCACACTCCTCTTCATAACATCCTGTCTCACCACAGGCCCCAAAGCAAGGCACTTACCAACCAGAACTGAAACCTTTGAATTCATGAGTCTAAATGAGCTTACTCTCTTTGTAAGCTGATTAGCTCCGTTGTTTTGTTACCTTAATGGAAAGCTGACTAACATAGCCAACCTTATAGATCTTCATCAACCAGAATGAACCTCTTAGGAGCTATCAGCATGCTGGTATCTCTTGTTTTATTTATTTGTATTTATTTTATGAATATATAAAAGACAGATGGTCTCTATCATTATGAATCTTACAAGTTTGCAAAACAAAAGCAGTAAACAAATCATACATTTATGACAATAATTGGGGTAAGTAATATAAAGCCAGAGAATGAGATGCTATGAAAAAGTGAAAGCACTCTGAGTTGAGGAGGCTGAAGCTAAGCCCAAACTTAAAGGATGACCAGGGACCTACCCTACAGAAGGATGATAAGTCAAGAACTTTACAGTACAACCCAGTTTCTGTGCTGCACCCATCAACTGGGAGAAACTTAGATATATTGATAAACATGTTGATATTTTTAAATCTATGGAAAATAGCTGAATAGATTCTTGAAGTTCTCTTGACATTTTTAACACACGTGATTGTTTTCTGCCTGGCTGGAGTGTGGTCCTCAACTATTATTTAAAAGTCAAGCTTTTCCCTTTTGTGAAATGGCCTGTGGGTTGTTGGGCAAGTGACCATCTGGTAACCCTATGTAAGTAGTGTGCTTAAAAGGCCAAACAGGCATGAGTTTTGATCTACAAAAAAAAAAAAAAATTATGAGGAAAACACAGACAGAAAGCTAAAGCACACACAGAAAAGAGCGAGCTGTGAATAAAAAAACAAGGCATTTTTATGGGTGCATTATAATTATACATAGCATTTGGATTCATTATGACATATTCATACGTGTAAGTAACAGAATTTGGTTCATATCATTTCCCAGTGTTTTCTCTGTTCCTCCTCTATCCCCCAACCCCCTTCCTCTGTTCTATTGGCCTCCCTTCTATTTTCATGACATCCTTTTTTCCTTTGTAGCTTACACACTTGAATGATAACGTCCAACCCTTGACTTTCTGAGTCTGACTTATTTTATTGAGCATGATGTTCTCTAGTTCCACCCATTTTCCTGCAAATGGATAGATAAGCCAAATGGCATAATTTCACTCCTCCTTATGACTAAGTAAAACCTCATTGTGTGACAACATTTTCTTTACCCATTCGTTTGTTGATGAGCCCCTAGGCTGGTTCCATAACTTAGCTGTTGGAGGTGTACTACTAAAAACATGAGTGTTTATGTATCACGACAGTATATTGACTTTAATACTTCTGTATAAATACCTAGAGGTGTTATATCTGGGTCATATGGTAGTTCCATTCCTAGTTTTTTGAGGAAACTCTATACTGATTTCCATAGGGTTTGTATGTACTTACAATCCCATCAACAGTGTACAAAAGTTTTCCATTTTTATATCCTTCTCAGCATTTATTTTTAATTGTATTCCTGATGTTTACCATTTTAAATAGAGTGAGATGAGATCTCAGTGTAGCTTTGATTTGCACTTCCCTGCTGGCTAAAGATATTGAACATTTTTATATATTTGTTGGCTGTTTGTATTTCTTTTTTGAGAAACGTCTGTTTAGTTCATTTGTCAATTTATTGATTGGGTTGATGGGTTTTTTGTTGTTGTTTTGTTTTTTTGTGTGTGTATATGTATGTGTATGTGTGTGTTTGTGTGTGCATTTTGAGTCCCTTAAATATTCTGGATGTTAATTCTCTGTTGAAAGAGTAACTGGCCAAGATTTCTCCCATTCTGTAGGCGCTCTCTCTCTTCAAGCTCTTGTTTCATTGCTGGCAGAAGCTTTTTAATTTGATGCCATACCATTTGTTAATTCTTGATATTGTTTCCTGAGTTTTAGGAAATATTGCTGCCTGCACTTATTGGAATGTTACCCTATGTTTTCTTCTAGGAATTTCCTGTGTTTCTAGTCTAATTCTTGGGTTATTGATACGTTTAAGTTGACATTTGTGCAGGGTGAGAGATAGGTATTTAACTTCATTCCTCTACACATGAATATCCAGTCTGCCTAGCACCATTTGTTTCAAAACAAACAAACAAACAAATTGTCTTTTCTTAAGGATTGGATGACTGTGTATTTATGCCAGGATTGTGCTGTTTTTGTCACTGTTTCTATAACTCTGCAGTTTAACTTGAAATCAGGTATTGTGGTACTTGATACCTTACTTTTAACTCATGCTTTGGCTCTTTTGGATTTGTTGTTGTTGTTGTTGTTGTTGTTTCACATGAATTCTAGGAGACATACACCAAAAAAGAACATAGCGTGTTTAGACAATCAAGAAAAGTTTGGTGACCTGTGGACATGCTTAATCCAATGGCAATTTTTGAATCAGTGCTCCTTAACAACAACAACAACAATAAGAATAATTTGGGGAGGAAAGACCCTACAGGCAAAGAGGTTATTACAGCTGACCGTGTCAGAGATGTTGAAAACCCATGCAATGACAGTGAGAGGAAATATTTCTAATTGGAGATATTTCTTTTTTTTTCTTTATTATGTTTTAATAAATCAAAAACGACAATGTCACAGCATTTTTAGTCATTAAATCTAGGTCAGGTGACATGTTGGGAATGTAAAGATGAGAATCAGTCTGTCACCGTCAAAGATCTGAGTGAAGGAGCCACGGAGATACGATGTCACCTGGGTCAAAGTAAAAATCCTTTTTGTCAATTAAGTTAGCAGTGACTAAAGAACAAAACAGAAGTTACCACTGGTGCTTGCTAAGATGCGATGAAAAGGGCACTTTGTAGATTTCTTTCTTTCTTTCTTTCTTTTTTTTTTTTTTGATGAGTTAACATCAGATAATTTATTTTGCTTACACAAAATAAGGACAAGGGAACTTCACTATTTCGCCAGTTGAGAGTGGTTGTTCTCCCCCCATCCAGATTTCTCTTGGAGGACCAGATGTGTCAGCTTGGTTTGATTGACTCTATGTTGTTGTTTTTTCCCCCCTGGAATATTGTCTCTGTTGAAAAACTGGCTTCACAAAGAAGGTGGCAGAAGAATATTTCAGAATCCAAAGCTTAAAAATAAGTCTTGGGCAGTGTGAGGTTATTGTCTGTCTCTGGGAGGGATCATCCGGTGTCTGAGGCCTGGAGACAGAGGCAAAGTCCCCAGCCGCCCATCCAGGAGATGTCACTCTCAGTAGCATCTAGTGTCCTGACCTGTGCCTGCCCAGGATGACGGTGGGTAAGGAGCAGCAGGTCACAGGGGCCCCCTGACCCTCTGGGAGACAGAGCTCTCCCTGGGCAGACCCCAGGGCTGAGGGTCAACGGCCAGGGGAGAATCAAGGACTGTCCCCACCTGTGGCCCCTGAGGTCCTGGGGCAGGGATGCAGGAGGCAGCCAGTGTCATAAGACGTCCCCATCCCCAGGCAGGCCGGGCGCCTGGCGAAGCGAGGAGAAAGACGGTGGCCTGGCCCCTGCGCCTGGTCTCACTTCTTCCAGAGCACTGCCTGGAAGGGGAGGAAGTGACACCCAGGGGAAGGCCGGCAAGTGAGGCCACCGACACATTCAAGTTCAGGGTGTCATAGCTGAGTCGGCCCCCCAACAGGCACCATACTCATCTCCCCTTCATGGGCCATGTCCCTTCTGTGAGTCACACCCTGCCCTTTATAGGCACAAGGACCCAGAAGTTCCAGGGACACGTCCATGTTTAAGCTTTCGGATCCAGAAGTGCCTCAAGCATCCATGTTTAGGCCCCCGGATCCGGATCCAGAAGTTTCAAAGGTGCACGTCCATGTTTAGGTGCTCGGATCCGGAAGTTCCTCGGGCGCACATCCATGTTTAGGCAGTAGCATCCGGAAGTGCCTCAGGTGCACATCCATCTTTGGGACCTCGGATCCAAAAGTTCCTCAGTCCTCCATGTTTAGGCAGTAGCATCCGGAAGTTCCTCAGGATGCTACTAAAAGTTCCACGTCCATGTTTAGGCCCCTGGATCTAATTGGAGATATTTATAATGGGGAAATCACCATTTTAGGGGAAAGTGGGGTCAGAGAGGCAGGGCAAGGTACCTCACTTCTATTAGGTGTGCTCTTACAGAACTCAGATCTTCCTCCAACGTGAACATTTAGTTATGTGCCTGCCTCCTCTGGTTGACTGGGAGCTGCTCAAGAGCAAAAAAAAAAAAAAAGCTTTACTCACCCCTGAAGTCCCAGGATGACTGGCCAGGCACATTTGAGGAGTTCAGTAATTAGCCACTACTGTTATGATTCGTAGACTTTCCTTAGTTGTGTTTTGGTGCGTGCACGGAGGACACACTTTGGGTAGTGGAATGGTGAGTACTAAAAGGTCCAGAATGATGAGAAGTTGAAAGAAACGGCTTTGACACTTCAGGTGAATTTGTTTCAAGGAGAAGAAAGGCGACGGCTCCCAAGGGAAGAAGAAGGGTGAGGTGCGAGGGGACATAATAGCTGACCCAGTTTGGGTCTGTTGCAAAAAGGCAGCCATAGGAAAGGTTTGAAAGCAAGAATAACACAGGAAATGAGTTCTAAAAATCCAACCATCTCAGCTGAGTCACCCCTGGGCCTGGATAGTCAGATAACCTTTGCACAAAGAACACTCACTTTCTCAGATATTAAAGAAATTTGGGGATGAACTTCAGCTGCACTTCTCAATTTATATTATCGTTTCATTAGATTCAGTTTGCTTTATTTAGGAAAGGACACTGGATGGAAGGATTTAATGTTAACTTTCATGTTCATTTGGCCTGCTAAGGTTTTTAAAATTTTTCAGCAGTTGAACAATGTCATCCATTGATCATATTTCAATTATTCAGCCAAATCATTATTTGCATAAATTGTCTTAAAGCCATGCTAAGGCATATAAACAGAATTCTTAACTGAAAATTAAGCATTTGTGTCTTGAACATGTTATTCCCTATTTTTTTTCCTTATTTGTAATAAGTGAAGCACAACGTAGAAACAATTAACAATTTTAATTAAAGAATGGCACTTTTCTAATAATAATTCAGATGCTGGGTGTTGGGCTTTATTTACTTCTTCTGGTTCTCTTATTATTATGTAAGCATTTTATGAACTCGAGATTTGAGAAGTGTATTACATGGTTCCGCTCCTCTGCGGTAACTTTGTGTATCAGTCATGATCTTGATGTCTCATCAGCTTTACTACCTGTTCTTCTTATCTGAATATGTCCATGTGTTGATTTCTGGGTTGACATCACATACAATTCCATTCACACATCTTCTGTGGGCCTAAAGTCTTGCAAACCATGAGACGGTCATTTATTACGTGTCTTAGAATTCTAGAGTTGAAAGATAGAGGTGGGTCCTTGGTAACAAGGAACCTCTAAGATCTTAACTGTAAGAGAAACTATACTTCCCTCTCCATGTTGAATTATCAAATCAACTCATAGATCATTAGTATAGTCAGTCATCTTAATAGAAATGCCCCTCAAATCCAGGAGACAATATTGCTAGATTAGTGGTTGTAAACTAATCTAGCAATACTAGATATTTACTATAGTCATCTACAAGAAGAAAAAGGGATCTGTTAGGAGAAACTGGCGCTAGATAACAGTTTTAGAAAAGAAGAAAGTAATTCTGAGTGGTGAGGGAACATTCTGTTAATGGACCATACCCCCCTTGACAGCTGAACTCTTCCATGGAGGTGGACACATACGGAACCTGATGTCATAAAACATTTAAACCATCCGATTCCCTTTGCGGAGTCTATGCTTATGTAGCCTTTGATTAAACCATAGCTTCCCCTATCGTTTTTCTATATGAAGAAAATTTCAAGACAGGCTGACAAGAACATGCGTTAGAAATCAAGAATTGATTTCTGTGCCTACACCTCTTATACATTTGGTCTGTGTAAATCAGCTGGTACTCAAGTGCAGATATCTGTAGCAAGGATGGGAGGAAGTTTCTGGAATTACAAAATTAGAAGTCAGATGCTGAGCTACTGTAAATCCACCCAGGTAGCCCTCAGCTTACCTCCCTAAAGACAGACCAGCCGCTCTCCCACTACCTGCCAGGACTCTGTAACGTCCACTGGGGGTATCCTGCCAGGCTTCTGACGTTAGAGCTGAAGAAATGAAAGCTTAGAAACAGCATATGACTTGACTAGCACACGTACAAATGTGGCGCCTTGCCAGGTCTGTTTCTTCCGTTGGATCCTGTGACCTCTGATGACACTATCATCTTAGGAACACGAAAATAAAAATTTATCTGATTCACAGAGGGAATCAAAACTCCTGGAATATTTATCAAATTTTACTTTCATACCTGAATGTGTGATGGTCCACAAGCCATTTAATCCGCCCTGTGTTCTTTTCCTTTTTTGCTGATGAAATCAGGACCTGGATTATTTGAGAAGAAAGATTCACCCCATTTATCACTTCCCGTTTCAAATCTTTCCCAATTCCTCCAACTAAGAATAATCCTTTCTTCTTCTGCGCATTCATATCTCTAGTGTGTACTTACCACACGGGATTGAATATCTATGCACCTATTTTCCTATTAAGATGTGAGCCCCTCTTAAAGAGTAACCTCAGGTTGCTGATCTCCGCATACCAGCAGCACCCATCCAGCCTTGACACTAAGTAAGCTCTCAATAAAGGAAAGAGGAACAGAAAGAAAGAAGAAAGGAGTCTGAAGCCGTGGCATACTCCTGTCATCTCAGCAGCTCCGGAAACTGAGGCAGGAAGATTGCCAGTTCAAAGCTAGCCTCAGCAACTTAGTGAGGCCCTAAGTAACTCCGCAAGACCCTCTGTCTAAATAAAATATTAAAAATGAATGGAGGGCTGGGGCTGGGGCTCAGTGTTAGAGCTCTCGCCTGGCATGCATGAGGCACTGGGTTTAATCCTCAGCACCACATAAAAATAAAATAAAGGTATTGTGTCCCCCTACAATTAAAAAATATACATCCAAAAATTTAAAAAAAACAGATGGGGATGTGGCTCAGTGGTTAAACGCCCCTGGTTCAATCCCTGATATAAAAACAATATGTAGGAAGGAGTGGGAGAGGGAGGGAAGGCAGGTAGGAAAGAAGAAAGAGACTTGAGTGCATCTTGCGAGAGACTTCTGTTTTCTAAATGGTAGCTATTGGGATTCCATGAGAAAAGAAAGGTGCAGAAAAAACGCAGACACCTTCACATGCAGAACCACCGATGCAGCTCAAAACAACATTTTCAAGGCTGATTTGGATGACCCTGAATTATTTCCTCTTCCTATTGCCTTAAGCAGAATACAATTATAAATTATTAGAATTTTTTTCACATTCTATGGTAGACTTAATTAGTAATACACTTAGAATACCGAAGGCACTGGGGAGGACTTTAGCCCATGGTTACACAGATGCTAATAAATAACTCTCTCCATTTTCCAAAGTGACCTCGTGTCAGAGCTGAAGGATGGCCGGTTCCAGTGGTAACGGTGATGCTGCATCGGTTGAGCAGATGGGGTAGAATCAAAGTGTATGCTTGAGAAGAGGTCCCGATGACATTCAGTGTCAGAGACAACAGTGATGTTAATCCAGCAGAGCTAATTCTATAGTGGGGAGTGAAATATTATTTAATCAGCAGCGCTTCATACATAATTCAATTAACTGCCTTCACTCATCAGTATTAACGAGAACAGGAGCCTGGATTAATGTGCGAGAGCCTCATAAAGGAGCTCCCAGACTACCTAAGTGCTGCCAAAACTTAATAAAGTCCTGCCAATCAAATTCTGGTATCTGGACTCAATGCATCAGTGCACCGATATTACAAATTATCCCGAGCACTTCTCATTGTTTCCTAATTCTTTAATTATGCTGATATCGGCACTAAAATGTTTAATTAGTGTATGGGGGAAAACGAGTAAGATTGCCTGCCACTTCCTTGACTATCAGTATTTAGCATCGAGTAAACAAAATCGAATTTTATTGCAAATAGTTTTAAATGGCAAGTTTGGCTTTGTGTGTGTGTGTGTGTGTGTGTGTGTGTGTGTGTGTGTGTGTGTGTGTGTTTAATTCTTTGAGTCTCCATCATTGAAAAGGAAACAGCAAGTTGGATTTGAACAATCTAAAAGATGGCTCTGATTTTGAAAGGATGTCAAAAGATTGGGTGCCCCTTTGTCCACTGTCTTAGTTCTGTCTCTGGACTTCAGGAACCACACCTTGTCCTGCTGTCCTCTGAAGTCAAGAATCGAAAAATAAGTGATGTTAACAAATAGGTGATCAGGACCTTTAGAAAACAGAAGAGATCATCCTTACTCTGAATTTTTTGAAATGAATATTTTAGCCTGCATGCTCTGGTCAAGTTCCTATTTTAGGGAACAGGTGAAGAATGATCCTAATGTGTTTTAAGTCTACACCTGATACAGAAGAACAGAACGCAGCCAGGACAACCTGTAAGGCATTTATGTGCAAGTTTTAAGTGCCGACTGTGTATCAGGATCATGGTAAAGCTCTAGGTATATGGAGGAGAGAGACAGTTCTGGATCCCCCCAAATTAAAATCTGCTGAAGGAGACAGATAAATGGGCTAAGAAAAATAATAGTGACAATAGTGTTGATACTAAATGATGGCGCTGAGAATGAGGGACCCAATCATTTAACACTTTGTTAGGACATTATATCCTTGATTTTGTTTAATCCTCATAGAGAGACCATCTGACTCCATTTCTACTGCAAGTGAAAATGAAACTTCTGTATGTAATGGCACAGCTGGTTGCCTTGGAGGAGGGAAGAAGAGAACAGGATTGGAAATTTCATAACTGTATCTGAAGCACTTACAGATCTTTAAAACCCAGAGACTGAATAATATGACGAATGTCAACATTCATGAAATATGAGTGGCAGAGAGACGGATGTTTCACATCTCTGTATGTTTGAAATGTTTTATAATAAGAACAAAAGAACAGTCTCCAATTCTCAGGAAGTGGAGTCAGGTCTGTGAGGAAGAACACCCGGGGCAGGATCTGAAGCTCAAATTGGAGCAATGGGGCCTCATGGAGAGCTTTCCAAAGACATTGGGATTACTCATCACCAACATAAGGATTTGGTCAAGCGTCTACTTGTTTCTGCCTTTGACTTAGGTACCCAAGAAGGAAGATGAAACTGAGCCAGATCTGTTGTAGGGATGTTCATGATGTCATTGTGGGTGAATAAATCTAGTAGAGGACTCTATACAGATATTTTCTGGCATAAGAACATCTGAAGGATTGATTTAGTCAGCTTTTTTTGTTCCAGAGACCAAAAGACCTGACAAGAACCAATTTTAGAGGAGGAAAAGTTTATTGGGTGCTCAGTTTTTCAGACCATAACTCTGTGTCTGTGTGTGTGTGTGTGTGTGTGTGTGTGTGTGTGTGTCTGTGTGTGTGTGTAAGTTTATGGAGACAGAGATAGTAAATAAAATAGGCAAGTTCCAATTGTTGAATTCCTGGTGCATGTCTCACTACGTTGCTGAGGCTGACCTAGAACTTGAGATCCTCTTGCTTTGACTCCTGTACCACCAGGCCTGGTGTAAATAAAAAGTTATTTTAAAAAATGTAAGAAGGAACTTTTTTTTTAATCAAATATTGAATTTGAAGAGTACAAACTTCTATAAATAGTTACTTAATATGAATGTGAAATAATAACCTGGGAGATGTTTTGAACACAGCCTGTTCCATGATTACATTATGTCTACTCTCACCCAATAAATAGGGGTCATGAGTAACCAAAACCTGCTCTGGGCATTAGATCCTAGAAGAAAGGAAGTTTTAAGAGAAGAACAGAAGTGAAGCCCTTTTTCCCTCCTTCCAAAAACATCTATTTTTTTATATAGGTGTTGTGGTGCAAAGATTATAAGGTATAATGCATATCTTTGAAGAGCTAGACATATGGCGAGTATATATCTTCATGAACAAATAATTATTATTTAGGACACAGGATTCTGAAAACAGACTTGGTTTCACCGACTACTAGCTGAGCAGTTTCACACATCTTGCCTGTTTTCTCTTCTATAAAATGGGTGTTTGAGGACTTATAAAGCGTCGTACATGGTAGCCAGTATCTAATAGGTGCCATTTGGAGAAATGATGAAGACTGAGGAAGAGAGAAAGAGAGAGAGAGAGAGAGAGAGAGAGAGAGAGAGAGAGAGAGAGAAAGAGAGAGAGAGAGAGAGAGAGAGAGAGAGAGAGAGAGAGAGAGAGAGAACAGAGGCAGGAAACAGGTAAGGGAATTGCAGCAGAATGTCTAGAGTTGAACATATACAGTTGCTTTCGATGGGGTCATAACCCAATAGATCCAACCTAAGTTGAAAATATCACAAGGCAAAAATTCACTTAGTGTTCCTAACCTACTCAACACCACAGCTTAGCAGCACAGCACACTATGCCCTTAAGGTCATGCAGCTGACCAGAGACTGCAGCTGGCTACCACTGCCCAGCCTCACAAAAGAGTACAGTGCCCCATGTCACTAGCCTGATAATTCAAAATCTCCAAATATGGTTTCATGATCATAAGCTATCAAAAATCAGGGACAGTGTACAGTCATTTTACTCAAAGTGAGGCCTGTGGACCCTTGGAGTCGGCATTATCTGACTGCTTGTTAGAAACAGATTCTAACTCAGTAGATCCAGGATGGGAACTGAGATCCTGCATTTCCTATATGGTCTTGGGTGATACCTGTGCTGCTGATCTGTAGACTGTGTTTTGAATAGCAAGGCTCTAGCCTTACACTGTCCAGTGTGATAGCCAGTGGCTACTGAGCACTTGAGATGAGTGTGTGCTGAGTTGTGCCTCAGCAGGAAATAATCACTGGATTTCAAAGGCTGGGCAAAAGGGGGAATAACTCCTTTATACTCTATAATGTTTACAGGTTGGAATCATATACTTTAGATTTACTAGGTGGAATAAAGTGTTATTAAGATGACTTTCACTTGTTCCTTTTAACTTTTTCCAATATGTCTGAAAGAAAACTTAGAATTGTACCATCTGCTGCCACTGTGTTTCTAAGGGACAGTGTTGCTCTAGGACATTTTTTTTACCAACACATTTCCCTGTGACATGTGGCTATACTGAAATATTTAATTAGAAGTGGAATTAAACTAGAAACAAAGAACGTAGACTCTTGAGTAGGAGTAAGGAAACTTATTTTTTTTGGGGGGGGGTACTGGGGATTGAATCCAGGGGCATTTAACTCATGAACCACATCCCCAGCCCATTTTACTTTTTATTTTGAGACAAGGTCTCTCTAAGTTACTTAGGGCTTCACTAAGTTGCTGAGGCTGGCTTTGAACTTGTTTGTGATCCTTCTGCTTCAGCCTCCTGAATCGATGGGATGATAGGTATGAGCCACTGCACCCAGCCTGAATCTGATATTTTAAAAATAATTTTCATTTCTTATTCTAACAGTGTTGCTTAAATAAACGCTAAACAACTTTGGAAGGTAGAAATACAAAGAAAATAAATGAAATCTCCTGCCATGAAGTCACCACATTAAAACAACTGCTATTTATATGTATTTAGTTTCTGTATTTAGTTTCTGTATTTAATGTTATTAAGATGACTTTCACCTGTTCCTTTTAACTTCTTTCAATATGTCTGAAATATATATATATATATTTATTTATAAATAAATATATATTTAGTTGTTTTGGGGAGGTTTTTTTTTGGGGGGTGGGTACTGGGTATTGAACCCAGGGGCACTCAACCACTGAGCCACATCCCCAGCCCTATTTTGTATTTTACTTAGAGACAGGGTCTCACTGAGTTGCTTAGTTCCTCTGGGTTACTGAGGCTGGCTTTGAACTCAAGATCCTTTTGTCTCAGCCTCCCCTCCCAAACCGCCGGGATTAGAGGTGTGCACCTTCACACTGGGCTGTATTTAGACTTTTGAAACCGTTTTAAGTAGACTTTTCCATCTTCTCTTCTGAGATTCTTTCTTTGCTGGCATTCTGGAAACCATCCCCTCTCTCCTTCTCCTACCTCATGGCTGCTACATTTAATTTACTTACCTGATTGCTCCTCATCTTCCATCTACCAAACTCAAGTGTTTATAGTGTGTCTCAAACCCAACTTTTGAATTCTGATTTTTAACCAGACTTAATTTCTTCTTTGTAGCCTTTTAAACATTTTTAAACAAAGTTTGCAAAATACATTTGCAATTTATCCAAGTTGACTTTCTAAGAAGACTATGCCATTTAACAAGCAATGCAGACTCCTTAAAGTATTCCCAATTCCTCCCTCTGATCCCCTTGTAACATTACTTATTCATTTTACTCATTTAAAAGGTATAAGTTTAATTTTGCTGGATACAAGATTCTTGGTTGGCATCCATTTTCTTTCAGGGCTTGACATATGTTGTTCCAGGATCTTCTAGCTTTCAGGATCTGTGTTGAAAAATCTGCCGTTATTCTAATTGGTTTTCCCCTATATGTAATCTGATTCCTTTCTCTCGTGGCTTTTAAAATTCTCTCCTTATTCTGTATGTTGGGCATTTTTTATTTTAATGTACCTTGGTGTGGATCTGTTGTGATTTTGTACATTCGGCATCCTGTAGGCTTCTTGAATTTGGATTTCCAATTCATTCTTCATGTTTGGAAACTTTTTTGATATTATTTCATTGAATAGATTGTCCATCCCTTTGGTTTGGACCTCTATGCCTTCCTCTATCCCAATAACTCTTAAATTTGGTCTTTTTATGCTGTCCCATATTTCTTGAATTTTCTGCTCATGGTTTCTTACCATTATCACTGTGTGGAACAACATCATTGCTATTATTATTTTGAATTATCTGTTAAGTTCCCTAAAAATAAGGGAAAAAAATTACATTACTTTTATTTATTCCTTCCCTAATGTTCTTTCTTTATGTAATCCCACATTTTTGATCTGTATCATTGTCCTTTTTCTGAAGAATTTATTTCAACTTTCTTCAGGTCTTCTGACTCCAACTTTCTTCAGGTCTTCTGACTTCTGACTTCTGATTTTTATCTTCCTTTTGAATATCCGATTTTATATATTTGTATTTTACACCTTTGTTTCTTGACTGCTAAGAAAGAAGTTAAATAGTTCATCTATTTTATGTAAATTATTATTTCTGTTACTTTTACCCAGTAGAATAAAGTCCAACAGGTAGTTCTCAAATCTGCAGTTTTGTTTTTTTAATCTTCTATTTTCTTGTGTGCTGCTTTTATCTAGCCTATAGAACATTCCAAATGAATGTTTTTTGAATGGATTTTCTAAAGTAAGTGTCTCCTCACACTATTGTTTGGTTATTTCTTAATCCTCTGGGTTTATGATTTATTAATTTAATTTTCTGAACTTTCCTATAATTGGAGTTTAAACAATATTTCACAAGTTATATATGTGATATTTTAGTCATTTTATAATAGTTTTTCATGAGTTTAATTTTCTTTTTAACATAAGAATGAGTAGAGGAATTTTTAATCTAAGTACCATGCTATTGTTGTTTCAACTTTAACTAGTTCTGTAGTTTTTAATTTAATGTGAGTGTTTGTGGCCCGAAAATATATGGTCAGGTTTTGCAAACATTTTTTCAGACGCTCCAACAGAAGATATTTTCAGGGTATAGAATTACATACATACACAAATGCATACACAGATTTGATCAACTTATGTTGTTTTGGTGTTTCATTTTTCTTTCTTCACTTTGTCTTTTTATCCGTCAAAAACCAGAAAAGATCATGAAATTCTCTACCACATTATTTCCTTTGGTTTCTCTCTGAAATTTCTGGGTTGTCACTTTTCTCTGGGTGTTCCAATGTTGTACTGTGAAGTACATAAAAGTTCAGAACAGTGAGAATTCCAATTTTGATTTTACTCCGGCAGGTATCTTCTCTGTCCAGTTAATTTTTTTTGGGGGGTGGGGGGTCTTGAATTTAACTTGTTTTACTTTTCATATTGTGACCTTGACATTCTCTAATTTGCATTCGCCTTGCATCTTGTTCAGCCCATCATGTTATTCTGTACAGTTGGATGTAGAATTATAGATGGGCAGATGGGCATTTTTATAAGAGTACAGTCCTTTCATCAAATTAGTAGTCTTATAGAGCCCAAACATCCTTTAAAGGGTAAAAGAAGATAAATAATCTGGGGGAAAATAACAGAAATGTAAAAACAATAATAGTCTTGCTTGCCAAGATCAGCTGTTGTGTCTCTAGCAATTTTTAGAAATGCAAATTAAAACTACAAGGAGATTTTACCTCACTCCACTAACCATGGAAATTATCAAGAATACAGGTAACAATAAATATTGGCAAGGATGTAGGGAAAATGTTCACTCATACTTGCTGGTAGGATTGCAAATTGGTGTAACCACTCTGGAAAGCAGTATGAAGAGTCTTCAAAAACCTAGCAGTCGAACCACTGTTTGACCCACTTCTCAGTATATATATCAAAAGGAGTCAAAAATCAGCATACTACAGTGATGCAGTCACATCAATAATTATAGCAGCTTAATTCATAGTAGCTAAGATATGGAACCAACCTAGGTGTCCATCAACAGATAAATGGTTAAAAAATATGTGGTTTATATACACAATGGAATATTACTCAGCCATAAAGAAAATAACTTTATGATATTTGCTGGTAAATGGATGGATCTGGAGAATCTTATGCTAAGTGAAATAAGCCAGTCCCCCAAAACTAAAGGCCATGATATATGCATGCTAACACACAACAGGGGGATGGGGGAGAAGAGAAGGTCATTGTATTAGACAAAGAGGAATGGAAGGAATGGAGGGGGATAGGAATAGGAAAGACATTAGAAGGAATCTGACATAACTTTCCCAGGTATAGATATGAACATACCACAGTGAATCTCAACATTGTGTACATCTGAAAGACTGGATCCTAAATTAGAATAAAATGTATCTCATGTTTGTATAAATATGTCAAGGTAGGTTCTATGTCATGTATAATTAAAAAGAACAAATAAAAAATTGTTTTAAAGGATCAGATGTTTTGTAGAGAAACTTGCCATTGGGAGCTTTGCCAAGGAGACGTCAAGACACCTCTCACCAAAACAAACAGGGAATTTCTTCTGCCTCGTTCTGCAGTGTTCTTGATTTGTTGGTGTACCATTTTTGAGAACCGTACCTTCAATCACAAAAGCACGCCTTGAGTAACAAAGAGGATGACTTCTTCCATTGTCCGTGTGCAATCCCTGGACCATCTTATTGCCGGAGCTTTGTTTGTTGAAATTTCATCTAATTATAGTATTTCTTTTCATGCCCGATGCCTGATGTATAGCCACAGGCGGTGTCTTATTTTACTTTGCTTTGGCATAGAACCTCAAATCAATAATGTGTACACAAATAAAAGGTGAAATACAGGGGCAGTCATCTGGAAGAAAACAACAGAAGCTGGGATCCATGAAAACAAGTAAGGCCTGCCATCCGTTTTTTTTTTGGAGGTATTTTAAGTAGAGTATATTATTACGTTCAAGAGGCTGAGAAGAGGCACCCTCAGTACAGATAATTTATTGAGATTTCCGTGCTACTTTTGATATTGCACAGCATACTGGAAGAAATCAATCAAACAAATCAGAAAGCCTGATGGGAAAGAGATTGTGGACATTAATCTCCAATTTGTTTTTAGGCGAGAATGAAAAGTTATGCACGGTGGCAGAAAGCATTCTCCGTTATGGATGTCCTAGATAGGAATATAGCTTGAAAAGTGCTCAGGTTTGCTGACACTCGGGGAACATTAAACGATGAGTAATCTGGACAGAGTTAGTTTCATGGTGGATAAATGGCACACTCTATTAAGAGTAACCAAATATAAAGCACAAAAGAGTTTGGGATCAAGGAAAGAGAAAAGATATATCATTTCCTATTACAAAATTGAAAGCAGACTCAAAGACATGAAACTAGATTAGGCTGCAGATAAAAAGTAATATTCCTGTGGAGGATTTAAAAAAAAAAAAGTCCAAAATGTATCCGAATATCTTGAGCCAAGGATATCTTCATGAAGTTCACACCTAACCGGATTAGAAGGCGATGGTATTCCAAAATCTCTGCTTTGTGTGGTTCACTGATCTTCATCAGTTATGTAGCCTTTATTATGGACTCTGTCACAGAGACACACAGATTCACATTACAAAGGTCCAGCCCTTGATAAGCTTCTACTTTTCTGGGAAAGACGACAGTGGAAGCAAATATATGAAAGATCCCTAAAGGCAGCAGAGTTTTACTGGGGAGAGGTTGTGATGCTTGCAGCCTTGAGTGAAGCATAGGGATTTAAGCATCAGGGAAGAGGAGAGAGGAGGTTCTCAACAGAGGCACAGTCATGAGGACTCGGGTGTGTCTCCAGTACCAGAAAGAGTCAGGAGTGACCTTCATAGTTATAAATCGGATCAAGCACAAGGGGTCTTTAGTATTTTCTCGGCTTCATGTTCTGTCTTTGAAGATTGGAACGAGTTAGGGCATTACATTTCCTTCCAAGGACACCTTTAACAAATAAATGCAAATGTTCTGTAACTTTTGTCAAAAGAGACTTGACTATCTGGAGGGACCCTGATGGCACAACTTAAGTCTCCAAGAAACCAAACATGTCAGGCACAGTAGCGCACGTCTGCAATCCCAGTGACTCCGGAGGCCGAGGCAGGAGGATCCTGAGTTCAAAGCCAGCCTCAGCAACTTAGCAAGGCCCTAAGTAACTTAGCAAGATACTGTCTCAAAATAAAATATAAAAAAGGACTGAGAATGTGGCTCAGTGGTTAAACGCCCCTGGGTTCAATCCCTGATACCAATAAATAAATAAATAAATAAATAAATAAAGGAAGGAAGGAAGGAAGGAAGGAAGGAAGGAAGGAAGGAAGGAAGGAAGGAAGAAAGGAAGGAAATGCATTATTGTTGTTGATAGTAGCGACAAGAATCTTCTCTATTTTCCTGCTCTCATTGCCACCCCAAGGGACATTGGTACATAGAGGACATGTTGGCAAGTGTTAA
The DNA here is from genome assembly GCF_052094955.1 of Ictidomys tridecemlineatus. Classification (NCBI taxonomy): domain Eukaryota; kingdom Metazoa; phylum Chordata; class Mammalia; order Rodentia; family Sciuridae; genus Ictidomys; species Ictidomys tridecemlineatus. The sequence continues at coordinate 27,178,203 of NC_135479.1, read as the reverse complement.
TATCAAGAATCTGTGAAAGGCACAATGCCTGTATTATTAGGCTCAATTTTTCCTGGATGTTTACCACTATAAACTATATATATATATATATATATATATATTTCTAAATGTTTGCAGTAAGGGGGAGAAAAAGTTCGAACAAAGGAAATTTTTATTATTGCCTGACAGTAAACTATAAGTTAAAATTCACGATTTTAGGAATCCTTTTCCACATCCGGTATTTGTTTAATCTCCTCTAAGCCTGAATGGCAATTTTCCAAGTGTGCCTTTGGTTCTTAATACCTTTACCTATTACATTCTGCTTACCTGTTAGGGGGGAAAACAAGATAATAGATAATTTCAGCTGACTTCTGAATTCATCTCATTCCTTCTTAACCTTTAAATGACTTATTTTGTCTTAAGAAGTTTCTTCCCAGTGGTCAGAACAATTTAAGTATTATCAGAATCTGCTATTTTATCATTTGATGTACTATTCAGCAGCAGGGGAAAAAAAGAAATGAAATGGCTGTCCTAGGGTAAGCAGAAGTAAATATCAGGTTTTGTTACTGATCCTGTGTGTAGTCATGTGAAAATGGAGATAAAATTTCCGTTTGATAAAATGCGTACATACCTTAACTATAAGTTTCAGCAATTTTTGACAAGTATAAATACCTGCGTAACATACCCCATCAATACATAGAAAATATTCATGATCTCAAAGAGTTTCCTTGTGTAGATTCCCAAGCCTGCTTCTCAAGGTGGATTTTTGCTTTTTATAGAATTTCATACAATGGAATCATTCCATATATATCTCCTTGGTTTGAATTTTGGCTCAAAATGTTTTAGAGACTCACCTCCTTTGTTGCATATGTCCGTAGCCCTTTGCCTTTTGTTCCCAGAGAGTGTCCCATTGTCTGATTCTATAACAGTATCTATTTGTTCTCTTGATGGTATTTGGAATATTTCCATTCTGGGTTATCACAAATAAAAGTGCTCTATTTCTATATGAGTAATTATGAGGACATATATTTTCATTATGCGGGGGGGAATAAATACATGAATGAGATGATCCTACAGTGACTATTTTTAACCTTTAAAGAACCTTCCAGAACTTCTGAACTGGTTGTACTGTTTTATGTTTGCACCAGCAGTGTGTGGGCCACTTTCTCACTAGCATTTGGCGCTGCCAGTGTTTGTAAGTGTTCCTTTGGGCAGACAGGAATAGTTCACCCTTTATCCTAGGTTTTGGTTTTCATCTTACTGTGGTTTTTGTTAGGGCTCTTTTGGTTGTTTGTTTTTTGCTTTATTTTGTTGTTTTATTGTTGTTTTTTTTTTTTTTTCAGCTTTGGGGAAAGCAAGAGTTCCACCACTGAGCTACCTCCCCAGCCAATTATACTAAGTTTTGAAGTTCTCCAACTTTGCTTTTTCTCATGATTATTTGGTTATTTCTGTTTCGTATTTCTATATAAACTTTAGAATCAATTTGTTTGCTCCTATTAAATATACAAGGCTGCTGGGACTTTGGCTAGAATTGCATTGAAGTTTTAGATCTATTTGGAGAGGGAGAAAAACATCTTAATAATCCTGAGCCTTCCAATCTCGGGGCATAGTACACCTTTACATTTATTTAGGCCTTCTTCAATTTCTCTCAGTAATAGTGTTAGCAGAGAGCGCTTGCACAGCTCCCATTAAAGGTAACGCTAAGTACTAGGTTTTAGATGATACCTTAAAATGATATTTTTGGTTTTAATTTTCCAAATGTTTATTGTCAGCAAATAAGAGTCCAACTTATTTTCCTATATTGAATCGTATCCTGTATATTGATAAATTTGTGGGTTTTTTTTTTAATTTAGCAGGGATTTTTCTTTTGCAGATTTCTTAGGATTTCAGATGTGTATCTTGCTGTCTGAAAACAGGGATGGCTTTAGATCTTTCTTTACAATCTGTACACCATTTATTTTTCTTACTTTCTTGTGTTGTCCAGGACCTCTCATAAAATATGAAACAGAAATGCTGGCAAGAGACATCTGTATCTTTTTCTGCATCCCAGGGTCACAGGGCAAGGGCCGACTGCAGAGCTAGGCAGCAATGGCAGCCTTTCTCACAGGCTCCCAGGATCACACCAGAAGGATTTCAAACTTGACACTTGCTCAGACTATCAGGCACGAGATTATTGAAAGGGATAGGAAAAGAGGAAAGGGAACACTCTCAAGGGAGAGAGCGGGTTCTCTCAAAGAGAAGAAGCATGGTGCACACTACTCCTACTCTCCAGTTTTATTGGAGATGGGGGGGGAGGTCCTCAGGGAAGTTTCCAGAGAGCCTCGCCCATGTCCACTTCTTGACTTTTGACTGACAGTTGGATGACCTCAGACTTTCACATCTCCACTGTACCTGGTAAAGGTTCAGGACAAATTTAGGCCACGTTGGCTTTTACTGAGCAGTTCTAATTGGAACCTATTCTTACAGATTTTATGGTTAGGAGGGATTATCTTTGCTTCACAGAGTTGTGGGATCTGATCTGTGTTAGGGTTACAAATGTTTTTTTGGGGGGTACCAGGGATTGAACTCAGGGTCATTCGACAACTGAGCCATGTTCTCAGCCCTATTTTGTACTTTATTTTTAGAAACAGGGTCTCACTGAGTTGCTTAGTGGTTCACTTTGAACTCAGGATCCTCCTGCCTCAAACTCCTGAGCCTCTGGGATTATAAACCTGCGCGCCACCAAGCGGGGGGAGGTTAAAATGTTTGCACCCGATAACCCACCACCAGGGTGACGTGTGTTCCTGTCGTTTTAGGCCTACATTTCTCCCACAGATAACAGGTCATATGCTGAGAAATACAGCATATCCTATTAACTTACATCAGGCACGGCTGCAGGTAAATTGCTTCTTTAAAGAAAGCTTGTAGGGCCTAGTATATAGAATTATCCACTTACTCTCCGGCCCCCACTGCTCAAGGATGTCTATTACCTGTCACTAGTGGGGAAGCCATTGAATGTTTCATAATTAAGTCAGATGTTATCTGAGGTCTTTTAACAGTGCATTTTATCAAGTTGAAGACATACCCTCTACTCCTACTTTGCTAAAAAGTTTTCCATGTTTGGATGAATTTTCTAAAAATGGACCTTTGTGGTAAAATTTAAATGATTATATGCGTTTTTCTCTTTTTAATCTTTTAATGTGGTAAATTATATTAATTTAACTTATATTTTTAACCAACATCAAACTCCTGGATAAACCTTACTTATTCATTATAGGTAACCTTTCAAAAATAGTATGACTAGATAGGTTACTAATGTTTTTTTAAGCATTTTTAAGTCTAGATTAATGAGAGGTATTGGTCTATATTAGTTTTCTTATAATACATTTGTTTCACAGATTTGTAGGATCTGATCTGCATAAATGCCCTCTCTTTCATTTCTGATATTGGTGATTTTGGATTTTTCCTTATTATTATTATTATTTTTTTTTGGTGGTGCTGGGGATTGATATGCTGAAAGATAGATATGCTGACTTCATAAAATGAAATAGAGAGTGTTTCATCACCTCTATATTCTGAAAAAATATATAAGATCAATGCAATATATTTCTTAAATATTTGATAATATTTCTCAGTAAAGCTATTTGTGCCAGACTGGGGAATTTGGATTAAATTAAATTGATTAAATTACATTTCCTTAATGTATATACGATTGACCACACTCTCTTTCTTATTGTATCAGTTTGGCTTCCTAGAATTTGTCCATTCCATCTAAATGGTGAAATTAATTGGCATAAGGTGGTCTGAAACTTCTTTTATTAATCTGCATAAATGCCCACTTTTTCATTTCTGATACTGGTGATTTTGGATTTTTTGTTTTCTTTTTTTTTTTTAGTGGTGCTGAGGATTGAACCTGAGGCCTTGTATATGTGAGGCAAGCACTCTACCAACTGAGCTATATACCCAGCCCTGGATTTTTCTTTTAAGTTGAAAAGTTTTATTCATAAATTTATTAATCTTTTCAAAGGATCAAATTTTGATCTCATTGATTTCCTTATTTGTCTTTTTCATTCTTATTTTTATTAATACCTTATTATTTTGAGTAAGATGTGTTGAATCTTCTTAAGATAAAATGTTAGATCTTTTTTTTTTTTCTCTAACTCAGGCATGTAATACTGTAAATTTCCCTTGGGAACAACTTTCACTGCATCTCACTAATTTTAATATACAGTGCTCTTCTTTTCATAATATTTAATATTTTTAAAAATTTCCCTTGGAATTTTTTCCTTGACTCACTTTATTTTGTTTTTTTATTGAGTTTTCTGACTTTATTGTTCATGTGTTTAATTTCTAAATACATACAGATTTTCTTAAAATAACATTAATGTCTAATTTATTACCACTGTGGTCAGAGAACAGAAGCTGTATGAATCTTCTGAAAATTATTAACACTAGGTTTATAAATTAGTGTATTATCCATCTTGAAAGTATTATGTATGCTGCCAATGTTAGGTGAAATGATTTATAAAAATTAATTGAGCAAATTGATTCATAGTGTCATCTTAGTTTTCTACACGTTATTGACTTTTGTTCATTTGTTTCAATAATAACTGAAAAGCTAGTGTTAATGTTCCCAACCATGATTGTGGAGCAGTCGAATTTTCCATTTAGTCAAGTTTTGCTTCATACATTTGAAAGAAATTTATAAAATGAATGCCCTTTTGAGATTTAAGTCTTCTTGATGTGTTGTCATTTTTACCATCAAAAATGTTTCTCATTCTTGATAATATATTACTTTATGAAGTCTAACTTAGACACTGGCTTCCTCATGATGAATATATGCATGGTCTGCTTTTCTCTATTATTTTCCTGTCTGTCTTTATGTTTAAAGTGCATTCTTGGTAAATAGGATACAGTTGGCCCTTACTTTTGAATCAGTATGATAATCTTTTTTTTTTTTTTTTTTGAGAGAGAGAGAGAGAGAGAGAGAGAGAATATATCTTTTTTGTAGATGGACACTACACATTTTATGTGGTGCTGAAAATCAAACCTGGGTCCTGCCCGTGCTAGGTGAGCGCTCTACTGCTGAGCCACAATCCCGCCGCAAGTAGGATAATCTTTACCTTTTAAATTAAGCAGTCTACCTATTTACACTGAATGTAATTCCTTGCAAGTTTAAATTAAATACACTGTTTTTATTTCCTACTTGTCTATATTTTTTACTTGTCATTTTATTGGGGTTTCTATTTTCCTACGTGGTCTTTTACTTCAATTTCATCTTCTTTTACTTGCTTTTTAGTGAAACGAATAATTTTCAGTATTCTAGTCATCTCCTGTAGCAACTTTTTCACTTTACTTATTTATATTATTATTTAGTTACCAGTCTAGAGATTATAATATGCATTTTTAACCTATGGCCAGCTACCTTGAAAAATATCAACTTTCTTCTAGATTTTTGTCCTTGTCCTTTAACATAAAAGTCATTAACATTTCTTGTGTTTCTAATTCTCTCCACTTTAGTTTTTATCAAAATGTTATTTTACCCTTGTATTTGAAAGATATTTTGTTGGCTCTAGGAATCTATTGAGAGTTATCAGATCTTTAAATATGTCCCAAGTCTTCTTGTTTGTCCAAGTCTGATTACAAATGAGTTATTATTCTTATCATATTTTCTTTGTGTGTAAAGTATATTTCTGATCCCTTTTAGAATTTTTTTTCTGGAAAATAATTAAGTAGATTTTCAATAGCTTAACCATTAATTCTTCAAATAGTATTTTATCCTGTCTCTTGCTCTTCTTCTGACACTTCAATTCCATGTTAGCATGATTGTACCAAAGGTCACAAAGCTCTTTTCCCATTTCCCATTGTGTGTGTCATTGTGTGTGTGTGTGTGTTCTTTTACTCTGTGTTCATCTTCACTATTATTTTCTTTTACATTGTCCATCTATTGTTAAAGCTATTCAATTTTTTTTTCATTTCAGCTATTGTAGTTTTCAATTGTTGAATTTCCATTTTGTTCCTTTTTGTGGTTTCTATTTCTTCCTTTAAATTCTCTACAGATTTACTCCTTTTGGAAAAAAAAATAATTAAACCTATTTATGACAGCTACTTTTAAAGCCATTATCTGATCATTACAACATCACTGTCAAATCTAAATCTATTGACATTTTTCCTCATAGTCATATTTATCTCTTGTGTCATATTTCCGTGCTTTACATTCCATTAATATTTAGTATGTGATGTACGTTATGGTTTCTTTATATTTAGAGTCATCTGCTGTTGTCTTTTTTAAAAAGGTAATGACTCTTTTCTCCAGGAGATATTTCATTTGCTGGAGAGTCACACACTTAAGCTGTCGAGGCTAAGTCTTGGCTTCGTTAAGGTGGTTCTACAGGAAACATTAGGGCCAGTGCTTCCCTTGTCTCCATCTGTGAAATTAGCTGAATGCTTGAGGTGTCCGTGAGGTCTCTGGAGTCTGGGTATCAGAACTGCAGTACTTCCCCCACATTATGCAACCTTCTGGAACACTCTGCAGGCCACAGTTCCCCAAAAATGATTCTCTGCCAGATCTCATGGAGTCTGCCCTTGCACATGTACAGTAGCACACTATTAAGCATCTTGGACACTCCTAGAACGATTTCTGAAGCTCCTTATTTGCAGAGATCCCTCCTCTTCTCCACCTGATGACTCCTGCCCCTTCACCACCCTTATTCCAAGTTCTGTTCCCTTCATCCAGTTGAGAGTGCCAGTCTATGCATAGGCTGTATGTCATGTCAGGGTTCAAAGGAAAAATAAGGATAAATATGTAGCTCACTTGTGTGTTTTTCATCTTGCAAAGATCATAACCTTGTGCTATCTCTGGTTAATGCCTGGAAATCCTGATGCTTTATTAGATTTAGACCCTATTGAACACTGCCTCATCAGCTAGATAGTACTCTACAGGAAATGTTTTGCAACACTTCCTAACCAATTTGACCAAGCAATGAAGAGAGCCACATAGCCCACGGTGATGCAAGTAGAAGTCTGTCCTGAATGACTCTCCATAGATATGCTTATAATTTGCCCTCATTTTTATTTAGGTAGCATTTGGATGTTCCCTGGATTCCAATTACTACTTGCTATAAATGATAGTTTACAAAGGAAGGTTAGTTATTCATCATATTTTGATCCTTTTTTTCTAGGGGGAGAAGGAGGGATGGGAGTACCAGGGATTGAATTCAGGGGCACTCAACTACTGAGCCACATCCCCAGCCCTATTTTGTATTTTATTTAGAGACAGGGTCTCACTGAGTTGTTTAGCACCTCACTAAGTTGCTAAGGCTGGCATTGAACTCGCAATTCTCCCGTCTCAGCCTCCCGAGCCACTGGGATTACAGGCATGTACCACTGTGCCTGGCAACCCTTTCTTCTAGTACTACTTACTACAGTTCTGGTTTTGGTTTTCTGGGTCTTCACCTTCTCTCCTTGACCTTACTTAATCTTGTCTATTGTCTTCGGAGGTAAAAAGAGTAACACACCATGTGAGAGATTTTATCACCTGTTTTAAGATATACTTTTCAAGAATATGTATTTTCCAACAAGAGCCTACTTTGCTCGGTTAAGTACTTTGTGCTTTTATTACAGTGCATGTATCTGTTCATGAGTCTGTTTACTTTAATAGATGGAGCTCATGTAACGTATGAGTCTTATCTTAATAATCTCTGTACCAATTGTTTTATCCATCTCTATAATAGTAAAGAAGGACATTACTGTTGTTCTTCAATATGTTGGATTCCAAAGAAGTGCATTACACAAAATTTTGTTCAAACTACCATTTGTAGTCTTGAATAAAAATGTAAAAATTGAGGATTCATGAATATCTGTGAGCATGAGAAAGCAAAACAAGGGAAGTTATAAACACATCGTTGCTTTTCAGTTGTTCTCCTAAAATATCTTGTAGTCTGCAGAATGAAGCTTCCCAAGACCAGAAAAAGGGAGGCATACAAAATAAATCTCTTGTCTATCCAGTAACCTTGCTCTTTTTCTGATTCCCCAGATGGTATCCTTCCTTTACGTAACTCATACATTTTCTATAATTTCTGGTTCTATTTTGTTTTAATTACATATACCTACATTCTTTTTCCCCTTTCTCCAGGACTATAAGGTATTTGAGATAAACAATTGTGTTTAGACTCATTTTGTAATCCCCCTTTACTTCAGTCAAACAAATGAGCCTGAAAAATCAATAGAAATACAATCGATGTTAGTTGGAAAAATAAGGAAATAATTCATAAAATCTGAGAAGTTTTAATGACACTTGGAATTGCAACTTTATCCAATTTCTAAAAAAAAATATTTAAATTATTTAGTGTACATTATAGTAGCATGGGCTAACAAATAGATCTCTAGTGGCTTTATGTATAAACAAGTAGGAATAGTTTTCTATTAACCCAGGATGCTATATAAAATATGGGTACTTTTTAAACTAGAGAAACTAGAAAGCCAGAAACATCAATTGAACTCAAGGGCACGCAACCACTGAGCCACATCCCCATCCCTATATTGTATTTAATTTAAGACAGGGTCTCACTGAGTTGTTTAGGAAATAATTAATAAAACCTGAGAATTATGGCTTTGAACTCGTGATAGTATTAAACATTATTAAATATTATTAAACAGTTTGAAAATCTTGTTAAAATACATTTTCACTACTAATGGAAGTAAATAAACAAGAGATGTTTTTATTCCTTTGTCAATGTTATCTCAAACAGCACTAGTTCTGATAAGCAAATAGTAAGTTACCATAGTGGCTGCTGTCAAATGGATCATCTCCCCCTGCAACAAGAAAAGGCTAGACTTTGTAAGATTCCTTCTACATAAGGGATCCATATCTTACACACACAGATAAATTTTGATTCATCATGCCCAAGGACAGACTTCAACACAATCTCACTAAGTATTTTGTGCTTCCTAGGGAAGAAATTGTTCCATATAAGCATGATAGGATTTTCCTGCTCCTAATCTATGCACATAATAAACATGATGTTATCATGAATGGGTAAGGAAAAAAGTAAGCTCAAGGCTACCTATAAAAATGCAACATGTTATGCTCTATGTTTCTTTCTAGACTCTTCAGTGTTGGTCTAAGATTCTGCAAACTTATGATTTGAGACTAATAAACAACTCTGTGTTCCTAGTTATTAAATTATTTATGGATATTTTCCAATCATGTCAAAAGTCTCATCTAGAACTTCCTTCACAGCATATATTAAGATCTGTACTGTATTTAAGTCATAGTCATTAATAAATAAACTCCAGTTACCATAAAATACCTACCCAGGTATGGAAACTTCAGGGTAATATTTCCCAAGCAGGTCCATGGTGTGAAATAAATTTTCATTACTTCTTGCCCACTTTCTCTACTTCTTTCTTCAAATCCACCTATTTCAGGACTGGGGATATAGTTTAGAGGTAGAGTGCTTGTCTAGCATGCATGAACCTCTGAGTTTGATTCCCAGGTACTGAAGAAAAAAAAAGAGAGAGAGAGAGAGTTTAATCTATTCTTGCTGATTGCTTTCAGCCTCCTCCATACCTCTGCCTCATTTCTGGAATATTGGTGTTTTTATCTTCCATTATAAATGTTACTTATTTTTAAAAGGGACGGTAATAGAACAGATGGAATTTATCCTTGATATAAGCAGAACAATGAATCCCTTTACAATAAAATTTGAAAGAATCTTTGAAGAAATTGCCCTAGTAACTGAGAAAAGGCTGATGAATTAGATCACAAAATGATTAATGCTTATCATTCTTATCTCATGTGAACTAATACATCAAATAATAATTCTTCAATAAACCAAATGCAGTAGCCATCTCTGCATTGGAGTAGTGACACGGCTATGCTTCACTCTACAAAAATCCTACAACAGGAGCCCAGAGTCACTTCTCTTCTGTAAAAGCCACAGAGGGTGAAGGTAAGAATTTGTCACAGTAGTCACCATAACTCAGATTTTAGACTCCTCATTTTCTCTTTCTTACACATAAAAGGAAGAAAAAACTAATAGAACTAAAAAAGCTCCTTTTACTTTGTGAAGATATATATATATTTTCCTTTCCTCAAGAAAATGCCTGCTTGGATAATTCCTTCTGTTTTTCCTATGTATTTTTAATCCATGCTCCCATAAGATTAAATGAATGAAGACGATTTTTTAGATACCGTAAAAGGATATTTGAGAAGATTGTTCTTTAATAGGATTTAAATGAAGGAAGGACTCAGCCCGGCTGGTGTGGAATTGGACAAGTTTCCGCCCAGTCTTGCATAGTAACTTTTTAATTAAAGGGGCTATAAAAATTCTATTTGGAGAACAGAAACCACATTGGCCTGAGGTGTGTCTTCCATCTCTCCTCTCTGCTGCTGGGGCAGGCTCTCCAGTGGGTTTCTTATTACTGTGCAAACAGCCCACTTAGAAACCCCATGTGCTTTGGCGGATTTGCTGCAGGTAGAGCATCCAGGCCACAGGCTCTAGAGACTGTGAAAGATGCAGAGCATTTAAGGGACGGAAAGGGACATTTCCAGGAGCTTAAGTTTTCTTAGTTCCATTTTTGCCTGGAGTACACTTTTCTGCTTCTTTCCCACTCATACAATCCACAGAAAAGTTCCTTAAGGATCCTTTTGTTCATTCCAATTTTGATCTAATCCTCATCGCTTCGCACACACAGGACATTCCGTAAATACTAGTCTGGATGGAGGAATAAATACATAGCTAAGCTCAAATGAGAACCGAACTGTTTCTGAGGATTCTAATTTATTTCATTCAGGATGCTCACAGCAGGTCAGGCAAGGCATTTTTTGAAGACACTGTTCTCTATGGCTTGTAAATCATTAAGAATTTGCTAAAAATAAGGTGAGAAAAACTTATCAAGTCTGAAGGAATATTGTAAGCAAAATACAAAGCCGAGTATGGTATCGCAGAGAGGCAGTCTTTGGGCTCACACTGTGAAATCCCAGCTCTGTCCACTTACACGATAACATGAATTCAGTATTTTCCTAGATGAGTAGAAATTGCCTTATTTGTAAAATAGGAGTAGATCATTCCTGTGAAATATAATAGCATCTGTGAAGCTTCCAGCAAAGTGCCTGTCACATAGAAGACAGTCAATCATCGCTCACCATATTAGACTGTTGTTACTGGTTCACTGTGGCTTGAGAGTTGAATGGAGACCTAGCCAAAGAGTGGAAGGAGGGAAGGCTTTAAAAACATACTCGCTGTGGGGTTCAAGGATATATTGAGTATTTAAGACAGATCATTGCCCTTTATCCAACTATCTATGGCTGTTGTTTTTCTTCTTATCAAAGTGGACCAAAACAAAAACAAGTAAGCAAAACAAACTTGGAGGATCCTTTAGGAACTCAGCGATGTCTGTGAGATCTAAGCAGCTTGGAAAGAAGATGGGTTTAGTCCAAGTTAAATATGAAAGACTCTCTTCCTCTCACTTGTGCTCCCACCATGATGCATTCTGCCATGTGGTCCTCACCATAGCAGAGCCAATGCCAGCACTATGCCCATTGAACTCCAGAACTATGAGCTGACTAGTCCTCTTTTCTTGATAAGTTATCCAGCCTCAAGTATTTCCTTATGGTAAAGAAATGGGTTCACACATTTGGTGTATGTTTCTGTTACTTTTGGTAAATGCAGGGTCATGTAGCTGTCACCACAGTCATAATATAAAACAGTTCACTTACCCTCCAAGACCTCCTAATGCTGCCCCTTTGTGACAAAAACTAGCCACCACCCCCTAATCTTTGGCAGCTACCTATCTGTCTCTGCAGTGTTAGATTTTGCAGGAAGTTATATAAATGAAACTACATAATATACAACCATTGAATATGACTTCTTTTCATCTTTGCGGTTTATTTGAGATCCATCCATGGTGTATACATGTATCAACAGTTCAATCCTTTTTATTACTGAATAGTGTTATTTTGTATAGATGTACCAGTTTGATTATCCATTCACCAGTATTGGTGAAAACTTGGAGTATTTCTAGTTTGGAAGTTTCTGAATGAACCTAAGTGTGCATTTTTCTAGGGTAAATGCTGTGGAGTTATATGTTTGATGTAACAAACAAACCATTTTTCAAAGTAGCTGTACTACTAGTTATGTTCTTATTTGTTCACTCTGTGTTTCAATCTTCTGGTTTCCCCTTCTCTCCATTCTTTCAGTGGTTTGAATATTTTTAGTATGCAATTTTAATTTACCTGTTTACTTCCTGAATGGTCAGAAATATTCTCAAAGATTTTTAGTTATTTGTTCCAATGATGAAAATATACATAATGACCTTTTCAAAATCTACTGAGTTCATATGTTATCACTTAAATTAAAAAATGTAGAAATATATGGCAACCATACAGGTCCTAGTATGTTCCTTACTTTATTCTGGAATCATCAGATGCATTACATTTTTGAAAAATTAAGGACACTCTCAGACAATGTTATAATTTTAGCCTTCAACAGTTAGACGTATTTTAAAGACCCGAAAGTGTGGAGGCTGCTCATTTACCCAGGCAGTGACCACTTGTGCTCCTCTTCATTCATTCTTGAATTTCCAATTTTCTCTTCATGGTCATTTGCCTTCTTCCTGAGAGTATCTTTCATCATTTCTTTTAAAGCAAGTCTCCTGCTATGAATTTTTTTTTTAATATGAAACTGGTTCTTCATTTCACCTATTTCCTGAACTAGACTTTTGGTGTCTATAGAATTCTGAGATAACATTTGCTTCCAGTACTGTGCGCAGATTCCTGCACTGTCTCTTGGCCCCTACTGTACTGTTTCCGTTGGAATAGGCTGTCACTTCAGCCATTGCACCATGGACATTTTGAGGATTATATTTGAAACCATGTTTCTATTAAAATCTTTTGGAAAATGTTTTGTTTGTTTGTTTGGGTTTGGGTTTATATTGGCAGGAAACCAGCCTGCTGTGATTCTTGGCACAAGCCCCAACCTGCCTTTCATAGGCTTTGGCTACTATGTCATTTAGTTTTCAAACCCTTTGTAGTTCTCTTCTGTGGACTCCACATATGCATGACCCAGGGGTTCACCTGAGCTTTCTTCTACACCCTAGTTCAATTCTTGCAGTATTTTGCTCTGCTGCTTTGGGTGATTTCAGTGCATGTGCAGCTGCAATATGATTCTGAGGCTTTATATACCAATGTATGGGTTATTTGTCTTTACCACCTTCCTCTTTGGGACTGTCTCCATTCTCTAATCTCCAAGGACTCCTTTCCCTGATTTTCTGTTGCTAAAGGTAGGATTTTAGGTTCCCTATGCTATTTCACACATTCTATGACTTGGTTTACCTTGAACAAGAGAGAAAGGAGAGATACAATTGCTAAGGATTTTTCACACACAAGAACCCAGTTTTCTAGCTCCTCTGCTTAATGAGAAGAACATCTCTCAGCGGCTTAGGTGTATGCAAAGCTCCTGTTTCCACTAGTGTATAGGTGGAACTGGGGCTCCTCTGAGATAGATCCAGGTGAGCAAACTAGTCTCCATCTGTCTCCATCTCACAGACTCTTTCTTCCTGGTCCCCTGGAAAGAAAGGGAGGAAGTAAGTTTCTCTTAAGGATTTTTTTTATGTCTCTGTCTGATATATACTTCTGGGATTTGGGCTGTTTTAAGAAATAGGCTGGGAAATTAGGAAGAAAAAGGAAACACGTGTCAAGTCACTACAATATTGGTTGAACCTTCCGTTTTGATTTCTCTCCCCCATTCATCTGTTATGATTTACTTTTTCTGAACCTTTTTTTAGACTCTTCCCAATTTTATTTTTACTACGTGGGAGTTGGAGGGTGGTGGATGCTCACGCTATCAGAGCTAGAACTGGAACCAAACTAAATTACATGGTGTTTTTCTTTCTCTTGACAGTCTCTCTCGATTCTTCTTTCTGGTTTTGTTTTTTCCTTTGCTTCTCTATTAGTTGGCTTTGCTTTGTTTTCACATCATGAATAGATTGTTCTAATATGTTCGAGTTTTAAAATGATTTTTCTCAGCCTGCCTTACGAAGGCATGTTTCTCTTTTCCTATAAATTATCTCAGAAAATAGAAAGAAAAAAAAATGCATGACTTACCTAAGGAAAAACAATTTGCAATTGTTTCAAGAAATATAATGAAGAATAAAGTTGAGGGGGAAATAAAACCCTTTGAAATTCTGTGTCTAGTCTTTTTCCTTTTTGCCTTTTAAGTTTTCCTTCTTGGGCACCCTTTTGAGCTAACTGTTTATTTTAACAAAAACAAATGTCAAATGTCACTGTTGGTTGCCTGAGAAAGGTAAGGAATTTGTCAGAAAATGGTCTACTTTCCACACAATTTGTAAAACAGATTAATGAGAAATACCCTCAAATGGACCCAATTTGGTTCCTTGCCCAGTGAATTAGAATTAAGATCTTTTAGTAGATCCCAGGGAATTAATGCCAATCTTTAAGAATTCAGTTATTTCCCATAGAATCATACTGACATGCATTTTGAGGCAATTATACTATCAAGATCTGTTGATTACTCTAGTTTCTAATGCTAAGGTATTTTTTTTCCAACTATGCATGTCATTTAATGAACTTCACATTTAACTCACTTTGTGTTCGCACTGTGCACAGACTGAGGGGACCACAAAGATGAATTAGGCAAGTCCCTGTCTTCTAAGAGTAGAGGACGTACATACACATAGCTTGCAAGCTCTTTGTCAGCCTGTGCTGAGGGCTGGATTTTACAGAGGCAGAAATAGCCTTCTCTGGGAATTCACTTAGGGATGATTTGCCCCCAGAGGTGGGATGCTGAAGATGAGCTTCCAGATTGTACAGGCCACAGTGAGGTGGAGAACAAAGTGTTATTATTAAAAGCAGGATCGTGAGAAAAGGCTTGGAGTTTGAAAATGCATGGCATTCTTGGGAAACAGAAAACAAGTTTATGTGTGTGGTGCACTCCATTTTGCTTTTATTCTCTTGAACCAAGTTGCATTATTTCTCTTACATTGTGGTTTGGACAATGATAGAAAGGATGGAACTATGGGGACCCGTATTTGGATTCCAAGCATATAGTTTGTTAGTAATTGAAGTCTTTGCTTGAACATTCTCCCTGGGTGGTGTGCACTTTCTAACTTATTTGCCAGCACTGCCACTCAATCTCCTTCCTCCCCCAGGAAAACCATCCCTCCCCTCAATTGTTTACACATATTAAGGGGGTAGAGAGTACCTTCTTAAGAGAAGGCGCCATCTTATTCACACCCATATCCTATCACCAAGCCCATATATTTGGGTACTTCCATAATATGTGAAAAAAAATTAAAAGGATAAATGCAAATGTCCCGGTGAAATCAGGGAAACGGAATTGGTACAAGGCATTTATTCTCCTTGTAAACTCCTTGTGATAACATTTCTTGCCTTCTTTTCAATTTGTATAAAATCATTAAGAAATAAAAATCCAAGTTCGACTTTAATTATTTCACAAAATTGTTGAGCTGGTCTATTTCCCTCTATTCTATAGAAGTATTTATAGACATATTTTTAAACTGCTTGGGGGAAAATAAGCATATCTCCATGCAGCCTGGTTTTGTTTTTTAAGGGCTTATTATTTCAAGAAAAGATTAAAGCAAACTGGGCCAGCACTGGATACAGAAAACTAGGATTTAGAGGAAACTCCAAGTGCCCTTTGACTTAATTCTTCTTTTGTGCAATAGCAGGAACAACATCTCCTACCTCCATTGTTGAGACTGGGAAGAGTTTGGCAAAGGATAAGATGCCTCAGTTTCATGTGTATTTCCCTAAAGCAATGAAGTTTTGTTTCTCTCTGCATTTAGTGTGGGTCTTTAAAAAAAATCCTCTCCTTTTTATGAGTCTTAAGAATAAAAAGATTTTTGCTGAAACAAAAGGAACAGGACACCTCTCCCCACTGCCAACAATATTATTTTGATGCCTCCTTAATTGTTTCCTTAATGGTCTTAATGGTGTTCAAGGGTAGCCAAGTTTAACCGTTAATAGATCAATCCAATTCCACGTCCCGCTTTTGCTGATTCAAGCAGTGCTATGGTAAGCATTGCTGTATTGCTGTCTTTGGCCACACTGAAAAACAAATGAAAATTGAAATGTCTAGCAATTGAAAATGTACTCATCCAATGAGATATGATATAAAAGTTTAAAGGAGCGAACTAAATCTGTAGGATCACAAAAACATCCTTGAGTGAAAAATCAAAATATGTACAGCTGATTGGTATATACAGAATCATGCCATATGTAGAAAGTTTGGCAACATCAAAAGCTATATATAACTTCTGGGATACTGTTATGGTTTGGATATGAGGTGTCTTTCAAAAACTCCTTTAATGCAGGAATATCCAGAGATAGAATGGTCAGAGTATGAGAGATGTAATCTAATCAGTTCCTCCTAGTTTGAATGAGCTGAGTCGGTGGTAACTGTAAGCAGGTGGAATTTGGCTAAGGGAGGTGGATCACTGGGCACGTTCCCTGGGTGCATCTTTTCTGTTCTCTCTCTCTCTCTCTCTCTCTCTCTCTCTCTCTCTCTCCACCCGCTCCTGATTCTGCCATGAGTTGAGCATGGGTCCTTCCCCCAAGATGTACTGCTTCACCGTGGGCCCAGAGCAATGGAGTCAGCCATCTATATACTAATACTTACAAAACCATGAACCCCAAATGAAATCTTCTTCTCTAAGTTGTTCTCGTTGAGTGTTTTGATCACAGAGACTAAAAAGCTAACTAAAGAAAATATATACCCATGTAATGAACATAGAAAAGCATGAGAATTAACCAGAAATCCAGACAGCGAATACTTCTAAAGAGGCAGAGGGATTAGGATCAGAGAGCGGGATACAAAGGACTTTAAAAATAACAACAATGTTGCATAACTTTAAAAATTGTTTCTTAAAAAGCAACAGAGTCAAAATGGAAAAAAAAAGAAGTTATAATATCAATCTCTGTACTTTTCTACAAAATATTTCATGATTCTCAATGCTAATAGGTGGTCACTGAAATATCTCTATGATTTGGGAATTAAAAATTAACCCAGAATAAAAAAGATTGAGTCATTAGATCTGGCATTAGTTTACAAAGGTCTTTGAGGTTAAGTCTAATCAAAAGACTCAGAGCTGTAAGTAGGTGGCAGGCAGCAGAGCCATTCATGGAGACTGAAAGGTTTCTCACAGATGGGAGTTTGCAATGGGATCCTTGATGAATGGAGGAGAATATTGATTGGCAAAGGAAAGAAAGGAAGACACACCCAAGAGAGTGGGCAGGGAGTGGCAGGTTTGATGAGTGATAAGGGGCCAGTGTGGCTTAGACATTAGCTGGATCCGCGGAGGAAGAGATGAGGCTAAACCAGAAACTGATTTTTTAAGGAAACCCAAGGAGTGTGGACTTCACCGTGAGGAGACAGCAGAGGTTTGCATGGGTGATGACAAATCTAACCTGTTCAGCAGCGTGGAGAATGGCCGACAAGAACTGAGGCCTTCCAGAAACCACTCGGAGGTGATGAGACTCTGCGATGACCATGCTGAAATCCAGAAAGATGGAGGAGCAGTGAGACCGGCTTCTCTCTATAACTTTTTATTTTTTTGCCTCTTGCTTTTCTTCCTTCTTCCTCACTCTTTATTCCTTCCTTTCAAGACTTCTCCTCAACCTTACCGTCATTCTTTTATGAAGCCCATCAAATGCTCCTCCCAGGAGGTAGGCTATTTTTAAAAATGAGATGCAGCATATTCTGCGGGGAGGTCATCAGTAATAAAGCCTCCGACTTCCCATCTCCTTTGTGAATCTTGACAGCCAGAAAAGAAGCATACATTATCTTTTACACCGACTCCCTGGAAGGAATTGATGTTCTTTCCTCTGGAGCTATAATGGGGTCTCTATAGAAAGAAGCCTGGTTCCACAACATGTGACCTCTTTTCGTTCCCTTGCAGAGGATCTGCTTTGTGCTGGCGAAGGGCACCAGGGCTTCCAATTTAATAATTTTGAATATCACTGTTGCATAGTATTGTACTCGTTTCCAGTCTCGCTTGTGCATCTTTAATGACCTCTCCTGCCTTCAGAGAAAGTGGGATAAAAGCCTCTGGCCAGGACTTTCTTCCAGCTGGTCACTCTTTGATTGAACCCATGCCAGATCCTATGAGCATCTAACACTGGAACGGAGTAAGGATGGCTGGTTTTTTTAACTTGCTCTCTGACGGACCTAGGGCCTGAGCTTTCTTATCTGTAAAGCAGAAAGCATTATTAGGAAATCCTCTAAGCCCATTCAAATCCTAAGCTTTTGTGACTCTGGGACTCCCTGGGGCCTGAAGATGAACTGTCACCATTTGTTCATATTTTATGGCCATCTGCTGAGTGCAAAGCTATGGACGCCTCAAGTTCTTAGGGAAGCTTAGAAAATGATGGCTGCTCCCAAATTTATGTTCCAAGGGAGACAAAATTAAAAAAATATTGAAAGTGATTGAGCTTTAAAAAAAAATTTTTAAATTTTTTAAAAAATTTTGCTCAGAACAATAAGAATTCAGGAAAGAGAGCACTGGAATTCAAAACCAAACTTGAGATAACATGCGAGTTTCATCAAGCAGAATTGGAACACGGTCATGTAAGAAATGCTTATCTCTTAAAGAGTTTGCAGGAAACAAATGAGAGAAGCGATTGGAAAACACTTGACATAATGGAAGCTGTAAGCAGGTGTGAATAACTCTTGCCAGTATTAAAATTAGTTTAACTTCACTCAGACTTTCTTGGAGTGAAGAATAAGCGCAAGGTACTGTGTCTGGCACTCAGGTTTTCCTTTTCAGTACCCAAATCTAGCTCATTTTTGGATGACTTCCACCAAGCAAGCTGGTAGAGACCTGCTACAGCAGTCTTTGGGTGAGTTTTCCATGTAAGAGATCATGGTTGCTCCTTCCTCTCTGCACATGAATGAGGTTCAGCTTCAGGGAGAACAAAACTAAAGGTCAGCTGGTGTGCTCAAGGAAACACCAAGGCAGAGCTGGAAGCCCTGTGTGCTGAGTCTGCCCTTCCCTCTAACTCTGCTAAGTAGCCCTGGATGAGTTACTTTGCTTTTCCCTTGCTCTCAAAACACAAAGCGATTGGGCCTGGTGGACTCTTAGCATCTTCTTGAAACCTAACTTTTCATTTTTACCATGTGTTATGAATTAAATTCTATCCCCTTTTCCCAAAATTGTATGTTGAAGTTCAACACCGAGGATCTCACAATCTGGCCTTATTTGGAACTAGAATTGTTGCAGATGCAATTAGTTCTGTTAAAACAAGGTCATACTGGAGTAAGGTGGGCTCCTAAACCGATATGCCTTACTGTCCTTTATTAAAAGGGGAAATCTGGATGGAGACATGCACACAGGGAAATCACCCAGGTCAGTCAGTGTGGAGGCAAATGCTAGAGTGAAACAGGGAATGCCCCCCAAATTGTCAGAAAACCATCAGGAACTGAGAAGGAGACACGGACCAGACTGTCCCTTCAGAGTCCTCAGAAAGAACCAACCAGGTCCGCCATCTTGACTTCAGACTTCCACCCTCCAGGTTCCACAGAAAGGAAGTCTTTCTTGTGTGAGCCTCCCAGGGGGTGATGGTTGTTACCATAGCCCTAGGAAACTCGGATCACACTGAAGAGGCAGGCCACGGCTCCCAGTGGAAAAAATATGATAGCATTCAAATGAAAGAAAATTCTCTCTTATTATTCACTTATCTATGTGTGCGAGTTAATCCATCCTGGCGGTAATAGAAAACAAGAGATCCATTTTAATAACACTAGCAGTTGATTTTTTTTTCTTCTTCTTCCCAAAGGCTGTGTGAACATCACAATGTTTTGACTTACAGCTCAAGAAACTGAACACCACATGAGAAAGCTCTTACTCAGGCTGCTATATATAGCCCGGGGATGAGCACAGCATTTAAAAATGGAGCCACATGCACATGGAAGTCACTGTGTTTACAGAAAGTTTCCCTGTGGGTGCAAGAGTCAGCAGTTTCTCGCCACTTGGTTCTCCCTCCCAAGACCACCTCAGCAGGTTCTATGCGGTTGTTTTAAAGATCAGATTCTCCTCAGTACAGTAGCAGCTCTGAGAATCCAGCGGCCGTTATCGATTGATGCAGAGGAAAGAAACTCAGGCATGTGAAAAATGATCTGATCTATTCACGAGTTAAGTACTGGGCCTGTTTAATAGGTGCAAAAACGATTCATGGAGAAGCAATCATCCAGATTTTCACAATGCAGGAAAAAAAGTATTTATATGTTTCCAATTTAAAAAAAATCGTTTTCTTTTTAATTAGTTATTCTGCTATAATGGATGTGGTTGCTTAAGACAATTATTGAGTCTCATCTGGACAACTAAGCCCTAGAAGTTATATGTTAATTAAACTATGGAGCATTATATGCAAATTAAGTAACTGAGGTGAGGAAGAGGATTTTGGTTGATTATGTCCTGTTGTGAGAAAAGGACAAAGGGAATGGGCCCTGTCTTCCTTGGACAGTTTTTATCTTCCTTGTTCTGCTTAAAGTAGAAATCTGGAAAGAGAAAGTTTGTAAAAGTGAACGAAAGAGATCTTTCCCCAGTCTGGCTCAATATCTAACTGGACTATTACCATAGGAAACTTGTAGGAGGCAATGCGGATATTCTGGCGGGGGGGCAGTGTTTAATGCTAAATTATATTTCTTGTGATTTAAAAATAAGCAGAGCTCTCTATTACATGAGAATTAGAGTAAATTAGCCTAAGACTTACTAAAATAGGGTGAAGAAAGACTTAGTAAAATAGGGTGATGTAGCATGTTCCCTAAGCTCAAGATAGACTATGGGGAGCCAGAAGGAAAATACTGTTCAACTATTTTTCTGGCAACTACTTGAGGGCCTGTGACACAAAGGACCTCACCATATAGCAGTGCACAAGGACAGATGGAAAGTCCCTGTCCCTCGAAATTTTGCATTAGAAAGAAACAGGAGAGTTTATGAAGAGCTCTTTGTAGGAAAATAGACAAGGTTTAAAAGTAACCAACAAGGAATGGTGGAGCATCCTGGGGTTTCCAAGAGCGGGGAGTTCTCTCCCCCAGGGGAGGAAACAGTGATCCAATCGAGCAGAGTACCCTGGCTGTGAATGCAAAAGTGTTATGGGCCTAGGCTATATGGGCAATGACCAAACAGGACTCCATTGTGCCCTGAGACTCCATGTCATGTAAGAACTGCTTCTCCTGGGGCTGGGGTTGTGGCTCAGTGGTAGAGCATTTGCCTAGCATGTGTGAGGCCCTGGGTTCAAGTCTTAGCACTACATATAAATAAAATAAAGGTACAGTTACACCTAAAATAAATATATATTTTTAAAAAAGAAAAAAAGAAATGATTCTCCCATGGGAAAGGCCCTGTCTCTGTACCCATCAACAGTTGCTTAAGATGGCATGTTTGGCAACACAAAATGGCAATTCTTATACAATGCAAAAGTGTTCTCCCTTTGGTTCCCGTTATTCTTGGATAATGTACCTTGTCAGAGATTGATTGTCTAGATGTTAGTAACCATTCTTTAACTTGTACACAACTAGGGATGTTTTGGTCACTCCCTTTTCTGCTTATGATTTTAGATCTCATGACTTTTGTTTATGGTTTTGAATCATAGCAACAGCCACTTATGTTTTACTGTGGTTTTGGACTATAAAAGTGTGTACTCAAATCCCAGGTGGGGGTCGAAGGGTATAGACTTGCAGCCTATCCCTTGGCCCATCAGCTGGTGGATCCGGACCACCAACTGGTGAATGAAGTTTCCGTCTCTTGCTTTAAGATCGACTCGGTGATTTACTGCAATCTCACCTTAACAGAAGGATTAACAGGAGGTATGGCCTAGGGAGAGAAACAGCCATTTCCCATTCCTGCCCCTGAGCCCTGCATGAATAGCAGTGAGGGGTTAAATAAGCACCCAGTTGTCTCTCTTGTCTCACCCTCTAGTTCCTTACTGTGCAATGGGAGCCCATGCAATCAATCATTGTAACATCAACTCCTAGGGCACAGAAAACTGCAATTCAAGGAGAAGAGGTACCTGCAGGGTAAACAGAGACCCAGCACATGTGGTCTTCAGGGTATCATGGAAGGTCAAGGAAAGGCCATTTTTCAGAAAGTCTTAAAGTAGAAAAGGATGTGAACCAAGTGACTGGCTGAGGGAGAAGCATCCAGTGCTTCCCCACCATGAAACCTGGCATGCTGGGCAAGGTCAGTGTGGATGCAACTGAATGAATAAGAGAGGATGCTGGATGACGTTCAGTGTTTCAGAGCGTACCCCATATTAGTAACAGTTAGTACAACATCTGTGCGTAATCTGAATAAATACTCATATAGGAAGGTTGCATACTGAACTGATTTTCAGTGATATTCTCCAGAATACTCTGCCACCACTGCCTTAGGCTGAGTTGCTTCTAGGCATTGCAGTTTCATGGTCTTATGTAACTGCAGAGTCCACAGGGACAACAAAGCTCTCCTAGTCCAATGCCCAGCTTCACAGATTAAGATTAGCCTAAGGCCACTCCATAGAACATCAACCTGAACTCAGGTCTCCTGTAGATCCGCCCAACACTGTTTGCTTCCCTGCAGCATATTCCCCTCTGCTTTCTAAGGTGTTAAAGGTCAACCTTCTTAATGAGGAGTTCCCTTTTGGCCTACACGCTCAGTGCACATTCTCTGGATGTGGGATCTTGGCTACATTCAGAGCCCAACCTTGTTGCCTGTGCCTGGGAGTCTCACCCACAGGGTGTGTGGAAATTTGGACAAAGGAATCAAAGTGTAGAAACTGCAAGGATATTTTGCAGATATTTGAACTGTCATTTTTCTGACAGGTATTTAAGGCTTGATTGAAGGGAGATGCAGAGCTAAAATTAATTCATGAATGGGCTTGAAAATAGAAGCGTAAATGAGACCATAATTTAAGGTTTTGCTAATTCTTCTTCCCAGCTGTGGACTTCAATATGAGCTGGGCTTTAGCTATATTTAGCTAAAAAAGTTAAATTTTTAGAAGCAAGAGCATGTGTGTCTTTGAATTACTCTATTATATAAGTGTTTGGTTTCAAATTAGGGCCAAAGCATTAAAAATTGCACCTTAATTTTAATACAACTAAGAAAATATGTTATTTATTAATCAATAAATTTTTAATATTTATTGTAACCCTGGCTAAGGTTAAATATTAGCCAAAATAAAAATCATGTGGTCCTGATTACGTGTGCTAACTATATTTTAAGAAGTATTTTGACAGGGGTAATAAAGTATTATCGTAGAGATCACATTAACCTGTAATCCTGTTTCTTAACAGTTTCTTTTATTTTTTTCTAATTACAAGATTCTTGCTGCTTTAAAAGCATTTGCTCTATCACTACATATACCATGGACAACTTTCAGGACCTTAATATCGATCTTTCTTTTACTTAACAAATGCAGACTAACCATACATTTTTAACACATGAATACACCTTTCAAAATATACCGATAATATCAAAAAATATAGTTAAGAGTCTGCCTGACTCTGTTATATTAATTAGACCTCAGTGAATAAGACGCAAACCATGCAATTATTTCAACTGAGATAATTTAAAATAATTGTTCAATCAGATCTTAGAAGATTAGAAAGGCAAAAAACAAAACGCAAAGAAGAGGAAATCATACTGGTGAGCCTCAAGAACCAGTTACCACCTCAAGACAGGCAGATCATGGAGAGGAAACTGGGGTGCAAATTTAGCAGCTCAGTGGAGGAGACCCCCAGAACTGAAGGCTTGGCGCCTGGGTCCCTGCACCTGTTGAAGACCCTGCAAGTAAGTGCTGCCACCGGAAGCAGACAGGGAGAAGCCCATCCTTTACCTCCAGGATTCAGCCTCACTGTCCTTTGGTCTGTGGGCGGAGCCTGTGATGTAAGCGGACAAAACCCACAAGGTGGTGTGCGGAGGCCCCGCCCAGCACCTCAAGCGCAGTGCTGAAGGGCAGATTGAAAGCTGAGGGGTCTTTCCAGGGGTGTTAGTCTTGTCGCTATGTCACAGCACTGAAAGAAACTCTGCCGCGTCTAAACTCAGCTGTAGCTCCACTTCCTGAGCCTCTAATTCTTCCTTCAAGTCCCTAAAGGACAGTTATCTCTGGAAATAGATTGAAAGTGATTCTATTCTCTGTACTCTGAAGTCCCCAAGAGTGAATCTAGGTATGTGGTTTTTGTCTAGTTCCACCCGCTTTAAAAAAAAATTATTCCAATTTGTTATATATGACAACAGAGTACATTAAAATTCATATTATACATACAGAGCACAATTTTTCATATCTCTGAGTATATACAAAGTAGAGTCACATCATTCGTGTCTTCATACAAGTACTTAGGTAATGATATCCATCTCATTCCACCATCTTGTTTACCTCCATGCCCCCCCTTCCCCTCCCACCCCTTTGCCCTCTCTAGAATTCATCTAATCCTCCCATGATCCCCCCTCCAAACCCCACTATGACATCAGCCTCCTTATATCAGAGAAAACATTCAGCATTTGGTTTTGGGGGATGGGCTAACTTCACTTAGCATTATATTCTCTAACTCCATCCATTTACCTGCAAATGCCATGATTTTATTCTCTTTTATTGCTGAGTAATATTTCATTGTGATATATACCATAATATTTTTATCCATTCATCTACTGAAGGGCATGTAGGTTGCTTCTACAGTTTAGCTATTGTGAATTGTGTTGCTATAAACATTGATGTGGCTGTGTCCCTGTAGTATGCTGTTTTTAAGTCCTTTGTGTATAGACCAAGGAGTGGGATGGCTGGGTCAAAAGGTGGTTCCATTTCCTGCTTTCCAAGGAATCTCCCTACTGCTTTCCATATTGGCTGCACCAATTTGCAGTCCTACCAGCAATGTATGAGTGTGCCTTTTCCCCCACATCCTCACCAACACTTATTATTGTTTGTGTTCTTAATAGCTGCCATTCTAATTGGAATGAGATGAAATCTTAGAGTAGTTTTGATTTGCATTTCTCTAATTGCTAGAGATGTTGAACATTTTTTCATATATGTGTTGATTGATTGCATATCGTCTTCTGAGAAGTGTCTGTTCAGTTCCTTGACCCATTTATTGATTGGGGTATTTGTGGGTTTTTTGGAGTATAGCTTTTTGAGTTCTTTATATACCTTACCGTTTAGTGCTTTATCTGATGTGCAAGTGGTAAAAATTTTCTCCCAAGATGCAGGCTCTCTATTCACCTCACTGATTGTTTCTTTTGCTGAGAAGAAGCCTTTTTCTTTGATTCCATCCCATTTA
Source organism: Ictidomys tridecemlineatus (assembly GCF_052094955.1). Taxonomy (NCBI): domain Eukaryota; kingdom Metazoa; phylum Chordata; class Mammalia; order Rodentia; family Sciuridae; genus Ictidomys; species Ictidomys tridecemlineatus. The sequence continues at coordinate 27,152,956 of NC_135479.1, read as the reverse complement.
TTGATTTTTTAATTCTTGTGCTATAGGAGTCTTATTAAGGAAATTGGGGTCTAATCCAACATGATGAAGATTTGGGCCTACTTTTTCTTCTAATAGGCACAGTGTCTCTGGCTTAATTCCTGCCCTTTACTTCCAGGTTCACTTTGAGTTGAGTTTTGTGCATGGTGAGAGATAGGGGCTTAATTTCATTTTGTTGCATGTGGATTTCCAGTTTTTCCAGCACCATTTGTTAAAGAGGCTATCGTTTCTCCAATGTATGTTTTGGGTGCCTTTGTGTAATATAAGATAGCTGTAATTATGTGAGTTAGTCTCTGTGTCCTCCCACCACCTTTTTTTTTTTTCTTTGAATTTCTTATGCCTTCTTAGTGATGTAGAACAGAAGAGGCTGAACACCCAATGAAGTTTTAGGAAGCAGAGTTATTGGCTGCAGGACCTGGAGGGCCTACCACCTAAAATTCTCCAGACCATGAATCTAAAAATTCTTTGAATTTCATATCCAGTGGGAAGAGGGGTTTGAGGTTTACATGACAAGTGCTTTTTGTTCTATTTTTTTTTATATCAGTCAGAGGTTTTACAAGTTTGACCACAGAAGCAGAAGTAACATCATCAAGCCTGTGGCCAAACTTAGCTTTTGCAGAAACAGAGCAACTCATTCCTCACAGAGAAAAGGAAGTCCTATACCACATTCAGTTCTTTGCAGATATTTTTGCTGATATTCTATTAATAAAAACAATTATGGTGGGGGTCTCTGGAGAAGATTAGTTAAGATTCTTTGGTGGAGAAGGCAGGGGGTGCACCACCACATTAGCATCTCTGGAATAGGCTGGTTTCATATTCTCCCAGGAGCAGAATCTCATGATTGGACACAGGTCGTAATTCTGTATGGATCTTCAAGGGGGAATGTTTGAAAGTTCTTAGGCAGAGAAGCATCATCACAGCCACCTTCTCTACACCCTCTGGAGGACCAAGGTGTGCCAAGTTCACGGCAGCCTCTCAAATGGCATTGTTCTCTGGGGCTTGAAATGAGGAGCAAAAAGTTTTCGGCGAGAGAGCCGTAATGACTTAATCTGCTCTACCAGGACTGCATTACTACAGCTTACCTTGTGCAGTTTTACCCTACTCCAAAAGGACCCTGTCTCCCATTAAGAATTCAGACTATAATGTCATATTAAGTGAAGTTAAACATCTGTCTGTTTGCTGGGAGAATAATTTCCCTGAGTATAATGTGCCTTTTCAATTGAGTAGGAATATTTGCACAGCACTAATATAGTCTGCAAAGGGACCCACAAGGTCATGTCTACACCAACAGGTATGTAATGTTCTGTTGACAAACCTCAGGTAGGTGAACCTCCAGTGGAGTTCATGAGGCTCCGCTAGGCAGCGGCATGGGGTTTCTTCCCATCTTTTACCTCTGCACAAATAAGCATGGTTCAGAAAGCCTCCACAAGATCTTTGCAACATGCCCACCCACGACTCATGAAGAAACATCCTAGAACACAACTTTTGTGTTTTGAAAAGTGCCCAAAGGTCTCTGTGGAACAAGATGGGTTCCACATACCAGAATACTTAAAGGACTGCATTCTAAAGGCCAAACAGATAAAGGATTTGTCATTTCTGAGACAATAGAAGCATTAATCATTGTTTCTGTTTTGATATCAGCTTATCAATCTTTTGCCTTTCAGTTAAGAGAGCTGAATTGTTCTCCAGTGACAGAAAAGTGTAGGAGAGCAAAAGCAAGTTAGAAAAAGAGGAAGCTCCCCCTGTATTTGGGGACAGGGGGATGCTATTCACCTCAGGGTGTGTGTTCAGAATGCCTCCCAGTTACTGATTCTTCAAACGTTCATCATTTTTCCTAGCCACAAAGAATAAATAATAAGATATAAATACAGTTTCCACTATTATTACAAGAGATGTCATAAGAAGTAGCATGACAGGAATATTGCAGACAACATTGGAAGAAGAGGGGATCACCTGATGCAGGAAGGATTACTGAGGAAAATTCTCAGAGGAAGAAATGATCCCTTTGTTCTAGGGATCGAACCCAGGGACACTTAACCACTGAGCAACATCACCAGCCCTTTTTATTTTTGAGACAGGGTCTTGCTAAGTTGCTTAAGGCCTTGCTACATTGCTGAGGCTGCCTTTGATGAGCCGCTGAGATCACAGGCATGTGCCGCCCTGTCTGGGGAGAAGAAGAAGGATTTGGATGAGCAGGACCCATCAGCTGAAGAGCATAGATGTGGAGAAGAGAAAAGCCCAGGGCACTCTGGGAAGGAGAGAGCTCTCATTCATCTGGGAGTCAAGGTGCAGGAGGAAGCACTGGGAGAGAGGTTCTGAAGATGGATCGTTGCCAGGTAGTGGAGGGTCTGGAAGACAGAGAAAAGGAGGCCCCCGTACACAGTGGTAATGAGGAGCCACTGAAAGCTCTTGATCCCCAGGGATGCTACAAGTATCCCATATCAGGGGTCAAAGTTGTAAGACTTCGGAATGGGTGCTTTTGGGGGGAGGGGGGTTAGACAAGAGGTTTTAAAGGTATGCACCAGGAATGGGAAGGCAAAGACATGGGAGGGAATGCCTTCTTCATTTGTTGTAAGTCCCCGGTAGTGCTCCCTGCTGTTCTCAGAGCTCTGCGATTCGGATGGCCTGAGCCTACGGTCCTGTGTCAGCTGGTCTTGAGGTCCATGTTGGCAGCGTGTAGCTCTCCTCACCATATGCTCTTTCTTTCCCTGTTCCCTTCCACTTTGTCAGTTTTGATTTCTTCATTTTTAACTTTTACCCATTTTAAATCTCTTATCTATTTTATTATTTTATTATCTATTTTTAATTGACAAAAATCATGCGCATTTATGGTGTACAATATAAGGCTTTTATACATGCATCCATTGTGGAATGGCTGAATCAAGCTAATTAACATCTGCATTACTTCACCTAGGGGTGTGTGTGTGTGTGTGTGTGTGTGTGTGTGTGTGTGTGTGTGTGTGGTGAGAGCACTGAAAACCTATTCTCTTAGCAATTTTCAGGTATGCAGAACATAAACAGTGTAACTCACCACAGTCACCATGTTGTACAGATCTCTTGAGCTTCTTCCTCCTGTCTGAAATTTTATATCCTTAACACAGTCCCCGACCCAGCCGAGCCCCGGGCTATTCTCTGTACTGTGTCTACATCTCTCTCAGATTCAACATACAGGGGAGACCCCCCAATATGCTTTGTCTTTCTGTGCCTGGTTTGTCTCACTCAACACAATGGCTTCTAGGTTCATCCATGTGGTCACCAAGGGCAGGATTTCCTGCCATCTCTTTAGGATAGTTAGGGGGTGAACCTGTTCTGAAGTGAATTTCTGGTCTAGCACAAACTCAGGCATTCTGCTTGCTGCTCCTGCCAGGGATGTCCTTGCTGATGCCACCAGAAGCGCCCATCCGTCGATGCGACTCTGCGGTGGTGAGGCCTGTAATCCTTGCATGGGGATCAGGAGAGGTGGCCTGAAAGGAGGGAGAAAGGTAAAATCGGTCCACTTAGTAAGGGAACTGAGGGCCAAGAGACTTAAAAGGCAGGCGAAAAGGTGTGGAAACCCGATTTAGCCTGCCTCAACATTTTTGCAAAAGGCTGGCCGCACTAACTGGTTTAACTATGATCTTTTGACTCTAGTTCCAGGAAATGAGATTGCTGATCCCTGTGTTAAATGGCAGAACAAGTTGGTGTGGGGTAAGAAGTAGCAATCTCCGCTCAGGTGGGCTTAGCTCGCACCTTCTGAAGACCCAAGCACCCACATGATACAAGAGCCTCTGTTGTACTGCATCTTCTGTTTCCCGCCGAGAGAGTCTATATTGCTTAAGCTGAATTCAATACTAGATGATCAAATCAAATGCTTGCCGTAAGTTCTAGTTCTTCTTCAAAGAGACAGGGAAGTCTGTGGTGTATCAGCAGGGATGCTCACCCCTTCCTTGATGGTGCCCCAACTCTCCAGGGAAGCTAATGTCCCAGGCCTGGGGACCTCAGAGTTCCTGATACACCAAATGCAATCCCTTTAAACATCAATCAGCAGCTGAACCCTCTGTTATTTGTTTCCTCCTCTTTGGTTTTTCTTGAGAGTGGCATAGATTCATTAGCCAATTAGGATGAAAATAAGCCAATTAACTAAATCCCTATTAACTTCTCATGTTCAAGGGCAGGCTTGAAAGGGAAGAATTCTTGCTCAATATATTGAGGTTTCCGTGTCTCCTCCAGGCCAGTTGCTAAATACGACCACGATTTCTCTCCTTTCTTACAAGAGGCTGATTATCTGTGTCTTATTCCTGGACATACCCTGATCATCCTAGCTAGCCCCCAAATTTGGAAAGTGTGTACAGGGAGTTAGAGAGTCTTATCATTTGCCTGCTAATGAAAAGAGATGTAATGAGAAAACTAGTATCAGTCTTACAGATTATGATTCTCTAAATGGGTGGAAATTTGACCCAAATTGACAGTCTTTTATTTTTTAATTGTGAATATACTACCTGCTCGATGTAAAAAGCTCAGAACATACAATCACACATGCATGTACATTAATATCCACCTATAATTCCACCATCCAAAGATAGGTTCTGTCCACATTTGGGCTATTTATTTTTCCCCTCCAAGGCATGTGGTCTCATATATTTGAGACCATTGAGACCATATTCCATGCAAAAAAAAAAATTGCTGCATAGTTAAAATTTATGTTAATGACTGCACCATTTTTCTTTATGTGGGTGTGTCTAATTTACTAAACCATTCTCTATTATTGTTGCATATTTAGATTATTTTCAGCACTTCACTATTATAAATTATATTCTGTCAAATGTCTGTGCACAAATCATTTTTTATTTTAAACCTCATTTATCTAAACCAATGATGAGCAGTCTCTCTTTGTGAAGTTGGGGGGTGGCCTACTGCAGAGAGGGGCCACTGAGAAGTGAGGTCTGGGAGCCACAATCCTGGTTAAAAACCCATGACCTGGTGTCTTGTGAGCAGATTCCTGATTCCACAAATGGATATTCTGGACACCGATGATCAGGTGCTTGGGCCTGGTTCGATATTAAAATAGCACAGGATCAGCCATTAAAATAGCCATCCTGAAGTTCACTTTGTAGTGGGGAATTGGAAAATGTCTGTCATCTATACGACACCTTCTTGCTTGGGATTAAAACACTTGGGAAACCTTATCTAAGGGGAATAAGAAATTAGAAGAAGTTGGATAAAACTAGAAACATGGTGAATCCAAACAAAATATTACTGACCCCACCTCCTGTCTGCCTCTCTCATGGCCAGATAAGAAGCAAGATCGGGGTGTTTGTTCCCCTGTCCCATACTTTCTTCCAATCCTTTGGTTGACATCTTTTTCCCTTAGATCTGTTGGTGCTGAGATAATGTTTCTGACCTTGTGAGGCTGGTAAACCTTCTTTTTTTTTCAAGAGATGTCAATTTTATCAGCTGATTTTTCCATTACTTTAGTCTATGAACAACCTGTTCCAGAGCACCTGGGTTAAATATGGTTCAGTAATGCGAATCCCTGGATCCCACCATAGACTTATTTAATCAGGATCTCTGGTATAAGTCTCAGATAGCTCTTAGGACAAATTCCCTTATTTGATTATTGTTTATCCTTGAAGACCATGAATTAAGGCGATATAGGATCAACTAATGGTTCAGGTATGTAGGCTCTGGAGCCAGACTGCCTGACTTTGAAACCTACTCAACCATTATCTAGCTACAGTTCATTGAGTCATTTGCATCAAATCTCCCTGTGCCTCTGTTTACTCAGCTATAAAATGAGATGATAATGATACCCACATCATAAGATTGTCCTGAGGATTCCATGAATCAATTCATATGCAAGCGCTTAGAACAGAGCATAGCATGAGTTTAGTATTTAATAAGTGTTAACCATTCAACCACAGTATTACATCAGCTGTCTGCTTATGGCATCCTACAAAGACCTTTGATCTTTTAACCATCTTTCCCTGTTTCCCTTTCTTTTAGAACATTAATCTATTTCCTTATTGCCTTACTTAACGAATGCTGTCTATGCTTATAACTTCTTGCTATGCCTTGAAATGAAAGCTTCACTCCTACCCTAAGCCTTCACTGGTGCATGTTTATAGCTAATCCATCACTCATGATTGGTTCTGGACTTTAGTTTTACTGCCTCCTTTCTAGATCAAAGAGATTTTTTTTAAAAGTGTTTCTCTCTTCTGAGAGAAGAGGCTATTCAACCTCATGTTGGATGAATTAGACTTTCTGCAAGGAGTTTTTGATGATCTGACAAATGAAATCATGTACTACGGGTTGAGCATCCTTAATCTCCAAATCCAAAGTCCAAAATGCTCTGAAATTCGAAGCTTTTTGAGCATCAACATAATGTTAAAAAAAATTTCAGATTTCAGAGCATTTTGTATTTGGAATTTCAGATTAGAGATGCTTAACTGAGAAAGTCTGTGTAAATATTCAGTAAATAAATAAATAAATAAATAAAAGCACAGAATCTGAAATACTTCTGGTCTCAAGTGTTTTACACAAGAGGTACTCAAGCCATATTAAGTCAGAGAGTAATGGAACTTTTGTGTTTTAGGAATGTGCTTTATAAACCACTGCAAAAATCAAGACCCTGCTGATGTATCAAGATTTCCCAATGCAAAAATAAATAAATAAACCCAGATAAACAGCAGAAAGGGAAAGCTTTATGACAAACTAGGAACTGATGCTCATGGCTGCTTAGAAACTTCTCAGGGTATGTTCACTGCTGATTAAATTTGTGAGCAGTCCTTGCTGAGTCTCCTAAGTGTCTTGGCCTTTAAAACTCAAATGTTCTTTTAATCTCTTGTCACCATGAACTGGTATTTCCTCAGGGCAGTTAGTTCTTCCCAGTGAAGACCAGGGAGCTGCCAACTATAATGAGGAAACTTCAGATTTTTACTATTTCAAAAAGAAAGTGTTGGACTTTAATGTCCAGAGCCATTGATTTGAGAGAGTCTTGCAAGCCTGATCAATCTCTAATAGAAGGCTTATCTTAGATCAGCATGAATATGCTTTGGTAGATTATTGGGGATCTCCTGGGGAGGCTGCAAGTTGGAATATGGTTTGTTAAGCACCCCACTTATTCCTTAGGAAGCAGCGGTAAAGGAAAAAGCCCGATATCCCTGAGATTTATTTGAGCAAGCATTACAACAAAGATGTATTCCTTTCACTTAGAATATGATCTTCAGGTGTCATCCTGCCTAAAGTGCAAAATTGTACTGACCAGGACACTGCTGGCCATAGATAAGCATTTTGCAACTTAAAACACGAATAATTAAAAGACTAGGAGTTGTATAGCAGTTTACAGAGCATTTTGACATCATCTATCATTGATTCTTTGTATAGTTCTTGGTGGAAGTGAGAAATATCTTTAAAAATGAAACAAAAGTATAGGAACAGGCAGGCATATCCTCATGTTCTAGAGTTGTATTGATGCCTATCAGAATCTCCTGGGGTAGTACCAATTTACTTCTTCTTATTTTCTTCTGATCATCGGATGTAGCCTTAAATCTCTCTTCCATGATTAGTACAAAGATGAATTGGATGACTGTGCTATAATCAATCCTTATAATTCCAATCCTTGGAATCTTCAAAGGATTGGTTCCAGGATCCCTCTTGGATACCAAAAGCCTCAGATGCTGGAGTCCCTTATAGAATATGGCATAGTATGCTAATAGAATGTACACACATACTCATATGTTTTAAATAATCTCACCAAATACAATGTAAATACTACATAAGTAATTGTTATATTGTTCCAGGAATACTGACATTAATAATATACATAAGGTATTCAGTACAGACGCAGCAGCCATTATAGGCCTATTGTCTACATAGTCCATGTCAACAACAATGTAATGTGTTTTTCTAATGTTTTTACTACATGGTTGATTGAATCTGTTGATGCAGAACCTTTAAATTCAGAGGGCCAAATTTTGAAAGCTCAGAGCATACGATGCTTGTGGATATACAAATGAATAAAGTGCTTTTCTGCTTAAGTCCAACCCGTCAAACTTTTCTATTCACCTTCCTGTTACACACTGAAAATCTCCTAATACATTTTCTTATTTGGGTTTTGCTTTTTTCTTTCCTTTTTTTTCTGATTTTTGTGTTTCCATTTGGCATCCAAACTCTGAGTTGTGGACTTGCTAAGAATGCCATCACATTCCCACTTTACCTGGAAGTCATACTTTACAATATGGACACAAAATACCAGGTCCCTGGAATCTGATCTTTTCTCCCACTGCATCTGTAGAGGATAATCAAACATGCTGAGTACAAACCTTTCACCAGATCTATCACTAAGTAAATGCTCAATAAAATGACAGCCTTCCCATTTCCCACCCCTTGTCTTTTCTTCTGCTAGTGTATAGAATCAGAACTTGACAAATTTTTCTCTTGCCTATCAGTCTACCGTATACTGAGTACCATGCTTAGGGATAGTGATTGAGAGACACAAGTCTCTGTTTTTAAAAATGTCCATTCTTGTTGGGGAGACAGTTATATGCAAAAATTATAACACAATGTGAGTGTTAGAATAAATGAATGCCCCTGGATCACAGAGCTGGGGCATGTGACTCTGCTGAACAGGAGTGGCAGAAAGGGAAGGCTTCTTTGAGGGGTCCCTTGACCTGCCCCTTGAAAGATGGGAATGTATTCTCTACATGGGCACCTGGGCAAGGGCTTTCCAGGCAGTAACCATGGAATGGCATGTTGGTAGAATTGCAAAGGGGCCCTATACTACCAGGCATAGATTTAAGGACTAGCTAATGAGAAGTGCCAAAAATCACTAAGTCCGTTTCACTGCTGTGTCTTTTCAAATATGAAATCTTTTCTCTTATAGATCGTTAGATTTCATTTTGGTCAACCAGTTCATTAACCCTCTTTCATAGGCCCAAGCTCTTTATCAGATCCTGGACCCTGATGAAATTCTTGATCTTGAGGAGCTTGCTTCTGCATAGGAAATGGTACTAATACATTTGCAAAACAATGACCACGATAGCCATGCATAATTAAGTTCAAATTGTCTAGCATCTAACCACTTCTCTAGAATTACAGAATGATGACTTAAATAGCAAAGAATGACTTGAGAGAGTGATTGCCATTTAAATTAGGGTTTGTAAGATGTATGGAATTTAACCAGGGGAATGTGGAAAGAAGAATAAAAACAAAAGCACAAAAGAAAGTGTGACCACATTGTGCTGTTCAGGGTATTGACATAGAGCAATATGTCCATCCAATTGAAGTACAATAGTATGACCAACACTAGTAGAAAAGGCACAAAACAGACATCATGCTCCTGCTCTTTCTCATCCATCCATTTATTTATCCATCTATCTATTCAGTAAATCATGTTGGGTGCCTACTTTTTGCTAAGAATTGGAATGGAAACTAGGGACATGACAGTAGCATCCAATCAGATCTCCTGGGCTACAAAGGAACATAAGTCTAGAGAATTCTAATCCTGATATTTTTATGCACTAAATTCTGTTGGGGGTCCATGGATCTAGCCCAATTTCCTTACGTGCCCAGCTCTCCTGTCATTTGTGATGTGGAACTGATGTTGGAAATGGGAAACTTAGCTAAGGGATTGCTGCAGAAACTAAGACACATGGAAGTAGGAACCTGCATTAGGCTGGTGGGAACTGGATTGGACAAGGAACATTTTGAAGTAATCCTTAATGAGATTTAGGGGATGGTAGAGATCTACAATAAATGCTTGCAAATTTCCCTGCCTCACACTATGAAATATGATTATGCAACAGTTTAATAGGAAAGTTTAGACAACAAGTTAAATGTGTTGGTAGAGTTACTGGATCATAAAAACTATACCTTGCATCTCAACAGAAAATACTTGCAGACTTCTTGGGCAATGTAGCCTGGTGAGGAACTGATGAAAGATCAACCAATCATTTATATGGTGTTGTTTCCTGCTTTCTGAACAAGTATCTTATATTTGGGATCCAAGACTCCACAGGGACATGAAAATTATTTTTCCTGATGTCTCATAAAGATAACTGAGCTCTGTTCTTTTTGCAAATGATAAAGAAAATGCCCTAAATACATGTCCATCTCAACACAGAGTGGAACATCTGGAGGCTTCTTTAGGATTCCATGAATGTGAACACAATGGGAAATTGAAAAAAAAAAAATGAAACATCCCCTGGTGTAACAGACTGAAAGGAGAGGCTCAGATGACTCCATACATCTGGGTACCAGGATCTGAATTAATATCTTAACCTTCCTGATTTGCCCACTTTTGACATTTACATGGGTATAATTTTGTGTATACATAGAGCAAGAGCTGGGAAAGAGTGTGTCAAAAGTTTACATAAGTAAAGGACAATGTATTCTATGATATCCAGGTGTTCTGCAGGATTTTAAAAGTATTTCACCAGATGTTTGAGTTTGTGAGAAAGCATTGCCTGATGCCGTCTTATGGAACTTTAGAATTTCCAAATGCTGAAGGTCACCTCTTTCCAGGGGCTGTGTCATTTTTACCTGGTGTTTGATTCTCGTGTCACAGCTGGTTTCAGCTTTACTTATGGGGATTCCTTGAAGCCAAGAGGCTTCAACTTTTGAAAAACTTCAGGTACATTGTGTGGTTATTCAGAGGCACCAGCCTGGTTGTTTTCTCCCAATTTTCCTAGGGGAAAATAATGAATGGGCTGGTTTATGAGCACACATTGCAATATTCTTCTCATGGCGGTTTTTGAGTCCCAGCATCAATACACTAATTTCAGATTTTATCTGAAGCACCAGTAATTAAATGGGGCAAGAAAAATTGCCCAAAGTAATCTGATAAGGCTTAACACCATTGTCAGGCTAAATCTTAAGTCAGAGACAAACTAAGAGCTTGATGACATAAAACGGATTGTATTTTATGCTGTCTGGTGAGTTCTCAGGAATGAGTAGTCTGATTCATTGGCCTTAATTCTGAGAAAGCAAAATAGTGGGGAGATAATGATGGCAGCTTAGTTCATCTTAGTTCTATGCTGAGAATGAGCGATGTGTGGTTGCAGAATGAGGACGGAAGTTAAACCTGTGTTGAAGTCACCAGCCGCACTACACACTAGCTGAGCATCCGCAGATAAGTTACTCACCTCTCTGAGCTCCCCTTCCTCATCCACAAAATGAGACCAGTGGTACCCATCCTGGGAAGCTGTAGTGACAGATAATTTGATGTCCACCAGCGGCATACTCCATGGTTCCATCAGGCAACAGAGCTGACTAGGAATGGTGTTGGTAATTTTGTCATTTTGATTTTCATTTGTATCCTTGGTGGATACAAGTTATTTCAGCAAAGTGTATCCTGACTTTACAAATGAGGAGACTGAGGCTCAGGAGGAAAGAATGTTTGGCTCAAGGGGAGGCATCAGGATAGAAAGGAGATACAGCACAGGGATCAAGAACAAGGAATCCAGAGCTAAACGCAGGAGTTTTAAGTCCTGAGTCCTCCACTTGTCAATTTTCCTTTTCTTTTCCCTCCTCCTCCTCCTTCTCCTCCTCCTCCTCCTCTTCTTTGTCCTTCTGTCTCAAATTCCTCCATGATCTGTAAGAAACAGTAAGATGATAAAGTCTGCGTCCTAGATAGTTGAATGAGGGAATCTATGGGATGCACTTAGGACAGTGTCTCACACGTGATAAGCAGTCAATACATGTGATTGTTATTAGGAGGATCAGGCCCTGTATTCAGTTCTCCTGGCCCCAAATGCTGCGCCATTTCCACCTTACTTTATTGTCTTCCAACAAGTCCCCCAGAGCTGCTCCAAGTATGCTATTTATGCTAGAGACCAAGTCTCTAAGAGGGACATTCCCCTTTGAGGGTTTTCTGGGGGAGAAGAGCAGCCATTGTGCTCTAGTTGTTGTGATTTAACAAAGAACCACCTGAAGGCCAAGGAAGAGCTAGGTAACTCTACCTATCTTGTACCCCCAGGAATGCAACATTAGGGTTCCTGAAATCATTAATCCTAATGCATTTCCCTGGAGCTAGGGCCTCTCTGGCACCATAGGGCTAGCAGAGAAAGAGAGTGGCCATTTTTGACCAGGAGGCTTAATCTTATGAATTACCATTGATGTTACTAGACTCCAAACAGTGTGGCACCAACACAGGAAGATGCAAACAGAAGATTCTAGAAAGTCAAGAAGAAAATCCAATAGATTTAGAAACTTAATATGTGATAAAATGTTCTTAACTTAGGCAAATATGGCTTGTTTATTAAATAATGCTGGCATTATTCACTTATTATATGGGAAACGTCCTGGACCCTGGTCTTGTAGCATCTACGAACAATAAAATTGAACAATAAAATTGTGAAAAGGATAGAAATAAAAATATGAGCATTCAAGGCATATGTTCATATAAGCTGTAGTTGGATAAGCCATATTCAGTGAAAGAAAAACCCAGAAACATTAAGAAAAAAAATCAGTAAATCCAACCACATAAAAAATGTAAAGAATCAAAAACAAGGTTAAGTCCTAGATATTAGGCTAGAAGGAGATATCTACAGCACATAACCAAAGGTTCATATCTCTGTAATTCAAATGGCAGCTAAAATTGATACAAAAAATAAATAACCCAGAGAAAAATACATGAAGAATAGCATCCCAAGAGAAATGCAAATAACTGAAGCGCATAGGAGAATATCCTCGACCTCAGCAGTAGTTAGGAAATGCAAATTAAATCAATGAGATGCCATTTTTTTTTCCTGTTAGATTGCCAAAAATAAATAAATAATGAATAACATCCAGTGCTAGGGAGATTGTGGGGAAATGGACACATCACACAGCTGATAGGAGTGTAAATATTCATAGATCCTGCCAGGATCTTCTAATATGACCTGGCAGCATCTATTAAAATAAAGCATGTGTATTCCTCGAGTGAATAGTACTACCTCTCGGAATCTTCCCTCTTGAAATGAGAGCACCAGTACAAAAGGAACACGTTTGAGGCTATTTATTGTAGCATTGATTTTAATGGTAAAATAAGATGGAAATAGCCTTAATGTCTTTCATTTAGGGAATGGTGGAGACAAGGAGGAGGCATTCAAACTGGGGAAGCTCCGAAGCCTTACATATCAATGAGGAGCTCTGTTAGTAGTGACATGAAGGGACATCTGTGGCATAATGTTACTTGAAACAAGATGCATTTTTGTAGAAGGAACCTTTCAAAATATGTGCATAAGCATTTGGGCATGCTTATGCTTGTCTGAGCACGGGAACAATGCTAAATGGTGCGTAGCACACTGTTGATCTCACAAGTGCCCGGGGAAGGAAAGTGGATGGCCATCTCTTGCTTTATACACCTGTGAATTGTTTCACATGTTGCCACACATACATTGGAATTTTAAAGAGGAGCTGATCTCAAATTCTGGTCTCTTTCTTTATTGGCCAAGTGACCTTGAAAAGTCATTTTACCCTGGAGTCTATAAAATAATTACGGTATTATCTCACAGAACTTTCAGAGGAATTAAGCAAGCAAGAGATGTCACACTTCTAGCACAGAAATTTTTAAATGGTGGGTGATCAGCCAATGAAGACTTCTCCTCCTTCTCTTTCTCTTCACCCTCAATTAATGCGTTTTCAGGGATGCAAGTCAGTCACCACATTGGACCCAACCACACAGGGAAGGTAGAAGCTGAAGTTTGCTGTACAAATCATCTGACAGCCCCCAAAAGCTAAATGAAAATGAATTCTCTCTGGAGTGAAAACCCCAGATGTCCTATGTCACTGCTCACAGTGAGAGTTACAGAGCCAAGAAATAACGGCACATGCCTCCTTAAAACTATGAAATGAAGTGGCCAATTCTATCACCTAGACTCCCTTCAGAGTTCCCTACTCTGAAACCAGGTTGGGTTGTGTGGGCATCTGAAAGCTGCCTCACCCTAATCTTCTGCCTGGATCCTTCACCCCCTTTTATCTCTGCCCCAGGAGTGCTATAGAAATGGAATCACAGGGCTGGTGGCCATGCGGTTCCTGACAAGCCCTCCAACCCCTCCTTAAGCATTCATGAAACTCTACAGAACTAACAGCTAGATGCTTTAATAAATAGGCTCTCTCTCTCTCTTCCCCAAACTTTGAAGGAGCTACCATCCTAGTTCACAGACTGAAAAACGGACACTATAGAACTGGATCCACTTCTCAAGGTTCCATGGTGAGGATATGGTAACATTATTTTTCTCCTATACAAAAATAACTCTCTAAGTTGGAGTCTCCAGTGCCTTCAATGCCCCCTGTTTAATAGTAACTCAGATTCTAGCAGCAATCCATCTCAGTTATATGGTCTAGTGTGTCTCTCTGTATGAGGGAACCCTTCAGGGTTTTCACTAGTTACAAGACCCAAAGTCCTGCAATAATGCCCCCTCAACTAGGAAGACGTATCCCAGGACAGGGTCATCTTGCTGCATGCTATCCGTGTTTCAGCTTCACTGTGCACCCACCTTTTTCATAATGTTTATGGTGTTTTGATACAACTGACTTTTAGCTAGCCTGTCTTCCTTCCCACCAAACTAATCTTAAGAGTGGGGGCATTTGATTTATCTTTCAATTCTTGTTGCATTAAATAGGGTCCATTGCGTTTTTAGAGAAATGCACAAATTAATGATTCTGTGTTAAATAGGATATATGCAACTCCTTAGAAGTTCCCAAGTGACAGAATAAGAGGACCTGGCTAGACACCCCCTGCCATGTGCTATGAATCAGAGTCCCAGTCATGGGGAAAGAATTCAGCAGCAAAGGGGTTAGTTTCAAGGCCAATTCCCTCTATGAAATAAATCTCAGATCAGAAAGGGGCCAAAAGCCTGCAGCAGTGGGTATTTTAAACATGCTGATTAATAATGGCTCAAAGTGGAGATTTATTACAGTTGAGAATAAGGGGAAGGGACAGTAAATCAGCATTGGTGAGAGAAAGAGCAAAGGAAAGATATGAGTTCTTATTTAAAATGTATTCACATGCTTTATAACCCCAAAGTAGAGATTGCTATATTAAAGTGGAAGGCTTTATTTGTGGGTTTGAATTCACCATAGATATGTTTTATGCCAGTATTCATTTTCCCAACTTGTATTTGCTTTCCTTTGGCCGAAAAGTTGGGGGCTTAGTTTATTGCTTGAAAACAAGGAGAGATTGCCTTAGCTGAGTCTCTTTGTGAAAATATTCCTTGCCTCAAATTATGACTTGGAAAGCACAAGTTGGATCCTAGGAAAACACTATTTTTATTGGCACATATGTTGAAGAGAATAGATTTTAAAACATTCAATTAGTTCTGCCTTTGAGATAGAATTTAAACACACAATTGGATGGAATTCACATTAAAAAAACCTATGTCTCCCAATTGTTGCTTGGGAATCAATTATTTTCCCACTCAACGTATTCTAAGGATGATCAAGCTTGCCCCTGGTTATGTTCCAGCCACAGCAGATATGTGCTCCTAATTCATGAATCAGACAATGCAGTCCCTTATCAAAACCTCTCAGTAGCTTTTATCATACTGGAATAAAATGCAGACTCCTTGATGGGACCTGCAGAACCCTGAATCATGCCTCATCTGTCCCTGATCTACCTGGCTAATTCCATCTTACTTTCCTCCTCATCTTCTCCCCCAGAACTTAAGTCAACTTGATTTCTCTCTGTTCCTTGAAGACATCAAGCTCTTCTCTGCAAAAACCCCTGCCTTGAATGTCCCCTTCCCTGCCGCTCACTCATCAGGAGCAATTCTCCCGGTCCTTCCAAGGTTTACCAGACCACCCATGACCATTCTGCCTAGGTTATGTCTCCCATCCCTGTTTCATTCTATAGTTCATGATCACCATAATCATCTGTGCAGCATGCTCAGAGTTTTAACTACCCAAGTAAACACACATAAACTTGTTTGTCTCATATTCTTCACTGGGTTTACCAGACTCAGGAGAGCAGAAGCCACTTCTCATTCATTACAAACCAAACTGAAGACAGTGCCCAGCACATAGTAGGTCCTCAGTAAACATTTGCTGCACGAATTCTCAGTGCCACACCTAATACTTGGTAAATCATAGGCCGTGAGTCAACACTTTGGAATTGAGTTTATCGTATTCCCCTAATATATAGCAGATTTGTATAAACTGTAAAAATTAATTCCAAGTGTCTAACACCTATACCCACAATAGCACGGTCTCTATAAATTCTGCTGACTCTAGACAGATAAAGATGGAAGATACCTAACTCATGACATGACTTTAGAGAATCTTCTCTAGGATGAAAATATCATCAAGACAAATTTTAACTCTCAATAGCAGTCTTAATTCATCTTGTTCTTTGTTTTCATTTATTTATTTATTTTTCCTTTTTGGTACCAGAGATTGAAATCTGGGGCACTCAACCACTGAGCCACATCCCCAGAACTATTTTGTATTTTATTTAGATACAGGGTCTCACTGAGTTTCATAGGGCCTCCTTAAATTCCTGAGGCTGGCTTTGAAATTGTGATCCTCCTGTCTCAGCCTCCTGAGATGCAGGATTACAGGCGTGTGCCACCACACCTGACCTTGTTCCTTGTTTTCTTGACCTATTTCTTGTTTTGACGAGAAGCTTGGCTTTGGTCTGGGAGTCACCAGCGTGCATTAATAAACTAAACAGGAGCTTTTTGGTCTCACTGGTTTGAACGAGCAGCTGATCGGTTTTGCATTGGGTTTGCCAAGGCTCTTGATGCAAATGGTTGCAATCAGTCACTGAACATCTTTCATGGCTCACCGGGTCCATTGCCAAGAGACCACGGGGGACTTGTAGTTTATGGTAAGAATGGCAGCGTGGCCATGGGGGAAATGTTCTGGCAAGAGAACCCGGAGCTGCGGTGCTGCCATGAAGTTCCATTGTTGAGTCTCTGAAAATTAATTTGCAGAGGTATCCGGGTCTGTTGTGTGTTCTAGTTTATATGTAAATTAGAAGATTGTGTGAAAAAAGATGCCAGGGATGATGGAACTCAAACATTTTCAGACCAGTTGTCTATTAATTAGTTAAAATGATTCTCACTCAATTATGCTTTATTTACATTTTTTTTCCCTCCACAATATATCAAGCTAGAAAAAGGAAGCATTAACAGATACGCCACAATAGTGGATATTTTAAGAAACAGAAGAAAGTTGACAAATCTGATTTATGGGGACAGACATGAAAACTAATGAAAACAAAGAATTCAGCAGTAATTCTCAAATGTGGAAATAGAAGCGGTGCCACCAGATTCTAGGACCCCACCATGGCTCCCAAAGGTGGTAGGGAGTGTCCATAAACCTGAAGGGTGATACTACAGAGGACAGTTAAGCCTGAGAACCTTGTGCAGAAAATTCTGCACAAATCCAGAAGGAGAGTGTCTCACTCGGATCCTGCAGCGTTGGTCCATGTGTCCATCTTGCTCTGTGCATGAAGCCCACCAGCTCACTCCCAGGCCCCAGTAAGCGTGCACACTTCGTGCCCTTGAGTTCTCACAGCCTTCATCCTGAAGCCTATCCCTGGATTATACCATAGGTGCACACCTATCTCTGTCCAGGGGTGCCTGAGGCCCCTGGACAAGCCTCAGCATTTTAACTCTTGCCCCAGAGCTCAGCACTGCTTCTAACATCATTGCCTTCACTTGTCATGCAGACTAGAGCCTTGCTCAGACTCATCAGCCCCAAGACACTAGGCCTGCAGCAGCTCTTGGTGAACAGTCTTTCCCAGCAGGTCTCCTTGGGGGCCCTGCAGCTGGGACGCAAACACAACCTTCCTCAACTGAACTGAAGCCTTGTTTCCCCCCAGATCATTCTGTCTATGAATGATTCTATGGCCACTGAAAAATCGTAACTGACATAGTTGACTTTCAGAGCAGTTTGATTTGCACCTTTGCACTTGAAATTTATTTGAACTGCAAAACAGATGCTAATGTTACTCAAGTTACCAAAAGACAAACAGCAGGGAAAAGTCTAAGGGGGGCCATGGCAATCACTGACTCTGAAGTTCCCTGGCTATGATGTTCTGCTCCTCAGTGGAGCCTGCTGGGAGGATGGTTTGGGACCATGGAGCCTCAGTGGCATTGGAAATCTTGAGACCAAGCCTCTGGTCTGCTTTCTCCTTTCTTGCCTGCGTCTGACCGTGTGGGCATGGGTGGAGGACTTTACCCTCTGCCTCTGTGGCCTGACTTCCATGTATGTGTTTTGATTAGATTATCTCTGAGTTGGCTTCCATTTCAGATATGGCCGATGTGAAATCAGTAAATCAATGGCGAGTACACTTAGCTTCCCCTTCCAGAGCAGAGCCCAGGAAGGCACAACTGAGCAGAGGAGAGGTTTGCTAGGTTGTGCTCTAATTCCTGAGCAGGTGGATAGAATCGGTGACGATGGACTTGGTAGTGAAGTGGGGATATAAAAACCCCAGAACTGTTTGTCATAAAGAATCCCACACCCAATAAAAGCAAAGGCAGATGTTCACATAAAGTTTTTGCTGTTTGTGCTTTGGTGGGGGGACTTTCTGGGCATGAAGTTTATTAGTAAGCCAGAGCAGCATCTGCCCACCCATGTTGCCACAAAATTGCAGTCTTACAGCCCATTTATGAGGCTGGGATTATTTTCGTTAATGATTTTCATGGGTGTAGATGAAATGCAATGAGTAGCAGCTGTGACTCTGTTTATCACTCAGCTGCCTTCCAGAGGAGCCCCCCCCCAACCTGCCTCCAAACCCACACATCATGGATGTCTTGATTATCAAAGAGGTTATTATATCACAGAGTTTTAAAGAGCTGTATTAGTTTCCTGATGCTGCTGTAACAAATAGAACTGAGTGCTTTAACACAACACAAATTTATTCTTACAGTTAGAGGGATCTGAAGTCCAAAATGAGTCTCACAGGGTTAAAAAATCACAGTGTCATGTGTGAAGTATGTTGAGATGAACCCAACTACTAAGTATAACCATACAGGTCTAATAAAAATTAAATTAGAGCAATAAAAATCACAGTTTCAGTATACCTGTATTCCTTCTAGAGGCTCTAGAAAGAGAACCTATCATCTTGCCATTTTTATTCTAGAGGCCACCTGCATTCCATGCCCTTTCCTTCACCGTCAAAGTTAACTATTATCTTCTCTACACTGACCTATTTCCATCCTTGTCTTTTCTCTACATCTCCAACCCTTCTATCTCCCTCTGTGAGGGCCCTTGCTAATTATATTGGCTTACCCAGAAAGTCTCCTTGTGTCGAGATCTCCAATTGCAATCTGCAAAGTACATTTTACCGTATGTGCTAGTCAGCTTTCTATTGCTGTAACAAGACATCTGAAATAATCACCAGAAAAAAAAAAAAAGGTTTACTTTGGTTCACAGATTCAGAGATTTCTCTGTCCACTGTTGGTTGGCCTGGGTGCTTTTGAGTCTGTGGCAAAGCAGAACATCATGGTGGGAGCACATGGTGGAGGAAGTTCCTTGTCTTCTAGTGGCTAAGAAAGCAAAAGAGGAAGAGGACAGGTGGGAGTCTCACAATCTTCTTCTTCAAGGACATACCCCAGTGACCTAAAACCTCCTACTCCATTCTTCCTCTAAGAGGTTTCTACTATCTTCCAGTAATGTCAAGCTGAGGACCAAAGCTTTAACACATGGGCCTTTGGAGTATATTTCAGATCCAAACTATAGCATATTTACAGTTTCTGAAGTTAGGTTGTAGACATATTTGGAAGGAAGCCATTTGTTATTCAGCTGACCTTAGGAGCTATAGAGACCAACCAAGATCCAAGGGATCTGTGGCTTAGACCACACGGCTAACGTGTGGCAGTGCCTTGACTGTATCCCTGGCATCCTCCCAGTGCCACTTGACACACATCAAAGAGAGATAAAAGGATGTCCTGATGAACTTTATTTTAATAATAAAAAACTTGAAATTATTGAGGAGTAAGTACAGGATTAAGTCAAGGTACATTGTAAAGGTACACGCAGAATGCAAGAACCTCCTTAGATCTTGTAGCTTTGCTAGGACATGGTGACTTGTAAAGATGTTGAGTGATTTGCAGTGATGACGGTTTAAACAATGGTAAGAAATGAGAGAGCTAAGGAATCACATGCAATGTATGTAAATGTTCTTGCCTTGATGCCTTCTCTTTCTTCTCCCCTTCTTTCTCCCTCGGTAACTCTGGTCATTGCTGCCATTTTGAAAATCATTACTTGCCAGAAAGCCAATTCAAACTCTTTAGACGGAATGGAGCCACTGGGTCTTATTGACATGAATTAAACTAAATTAGTTGATTTACCATATTTCAAAATGAAGCCTATCTTATTTGGTGTTGAAGTATTTGTCTGGGAATCCAAGGAACTTGATTTTGGTTCTCCCACTTTTACTCAGTGTTGACTGGAACCAATAAAAGGGTCAAAGAATTTAATTTTGGATTTAGAAGGTATTAGACAGACCATTTCGCCCCAATTCTCCTCCTGAATTAAGGGACTTGTATGACTGGCAAGAGTGTTCCAGATTTCTCTCTTGCCTCAGTTTTCTCTGTCCATATTATGGACAGGAATGAGAGCTGCTATAAGTTACAGGCTACATTCAGTTTGAGCTTCTGAGAGGGTATGCACATGTAGGAGGGCTATACTTGTCTTCTCCAGGAACAATTCCTGGCTCAAGCCCACCAGGATGAGATTGGGTGGGTGTCCCTCACCTGTAGTCTCATGACACACTTCAATGTGACTTCACCTCCTTGGTGAGTTCATTGTTCTTGTGCTTATCTGCCTTTGCCATGATTTAATCTAACTCAGGGCTGGGCCTAAGGTAGCTCACTCTATAGGCTTTGGATGGATTACAGGATGAATGGCCATTTAACTTAAGGGACACCTGGGGAACACGTTGATCCTGCACCTCGTACTTAAAAGGACAGTGCAAGACTGAAGGACTAGTTTCTCCAGTATTGTAAAATGAGTGGGTTCATGCACCCCTTTGTCCTGTGAACCCTCTTATATAGAGAAGAAACTAGGAATGGAAATCCATAGAGATTTATCCTAAAAGATGTTTTAATGTGATGCTGGAAATGAGCAGTTTTTGGTTTTTTTTTTTTTAATATTTGCACTCAATATTCAATGTCATTTTTTTCTGCCTATCAAATGATCATGTTCTTCAGCTGCTGGAACATTAGGTTAATGACACAGAGCTGAGCCAAACAAAGACAGAGCCAAGTTGCAAGCTCCTGTCTAGCATTGATTGGGGGGGGTCATAAAAATAATTCATTCCCTCGGTTTGCTTTTGACAACCCAAAGAAAAACACCTTGGATGTGTTGAATGACAGACACTCTCTCTGAAAAGCTTCAAATATCTTCTAGACGGGACAAAGCTGATGCCCACAATATTCCTGCCGAGTAGGAAAACAGAGCGTCAACTCTGGAATTACTAAATATTTGGTGTAGCTTGGACAATTTGCAAGATGAAAGCCGAAGGATATGAAATTGATAAACCCCAAGACAGTGTGTGACCTGGGAAGAGGGAGAGGAAGAGAAGCCAAAACACTGACCCTTCCAATCAATTATCTCCCAGTGACAGAACAAGCCCTGGAAGGGAGTTAACCATCAATCTAAGACAGCAGTCTCTGGAAGGAGGGATCCTTTCGCAAATAAATTCCCCCCAGTGACAGTGAAACTACACTTCAATCTTGTCCCTGTGTAAATACAGTGGCCTCAGGAGGTTAGATGAACACTGGATTCTGAATGCAGAACCCTCCATCCCTACCCTGTAAAAACTAATTGTCTAACTGATATATTCAGTGAAAAATATGCCCAGTGAAAACACGTTCCAGATGTTTGCAACCTTTGGCCCACGTCTTGTTAAAGTCTTCAAGTTCTAAAACAACCTCCAATGTAACCCAATAGCCCATATAAACAAATAATCAGTGCCATTTTCTACCCAGAAAGTGAGCCCCTCTGACTCCTGACCCTGCTGCTGAATAAAGGCTTTGCTGAATCCGTGAGGTCTGCACCCATCTCAGTCCCTTTTGTGCTTACTAAAGCATTCATGCTAACTCTACTCAAACAAGAGGCCACAGGATAAACTGGCCTGAAACAACAAAATCTGACCTTCAGAAATCATGAATATAGGTATGAAAGAAATTGGCCAAAATTCAGGCCAGGAAAATACTATCCTGACACCCAGGGATCTCCCTGAGTGAAAGCATGTGTTGACTCTCTTTGATTTTACCATTTTGTGTCATCCTTCTTCCATGGCTTCCCCGCCTGTCCACCCAGCCTAATTCTACCATTTGTTTTTATTTCCAGTTCCTTCTTTCTGGGGATTGGTGAATTCAGCTTGGAATCTCTGCTCTGTGGGGAAACGGCAGTCACCCGTCAACATAGAGACCAGTCACATGATCTTCGACCCCTTCCTGACGCCCCTTCGCATCAACACTGGGGGCAGGAAGGTAAGCCACCATGTTGCTTCTACTGGGAACTGGAGGATGGAGCAGGATCAATGCTGATTCTGACAGCTGGTCCTCCAGGTCTTTGTCTCTGTGATGAGTTTGTCTTTCCACCTAGCAATACCACAGACCTCAAGTCTGCTGCCAACAAATTTCATCACAGCTAAACTGGGCTTTTTCTCTCTACCTACTCACTGTCATGCTTCTAATTACTGTGTACCTCTTAGAGGTCCTATTCCTTGGTACCCCTTGAAGATCAGAAAACCTAGTTGCCTCCCTTGCATATGAGGCTGGGAAAATCCTTCCTCTGAGACTTACTTCTTTTAAACTCAATGAAGTGAAAAGGAATTATTTTTTTTTAACCAAAGTAAAATCAGATGTTTATCATCCTGGAAGGAAAAACAAACAAACAACTATCACCTTAGATGATTTATAAGAAAATCAATAATTAATCTTCCTAGGGGCATCTTGCTGCCTAAGAATCCTAATGCGTGCGTGCACAGAAATGCTGATTTGTGCTGTGCTTTGTGATTCTCATGCTGAAGTCCACCCCACTTTGGGCCCTGTGATGAGGTCCCCTTAATTTGCGGAAGGGCGTACTGCCCGTAGGGTCTTCTCAGTGCTGGAATCTAGCATTTCTCTTGCTGCTGCATTTCTATTCAGCTACCTTCTACTCTCGAGTAGGATGTTGAAGGTGGGGGAAAACCTATATACATAGAAAATTGCATTTGAAGGTGATTTGATTGTTGTGAACTCAAGAGGAATGAAAAGTCATTTGTGTGTTTAAAAAAATAGGGTCAAAATTATAGACTCTCATTATCAATGGCTGCTGATTCTCCAGGGTTTGAGCTCACAGGGCTGTACTCTCTCTTCTTTGTAATCTGTTCACTATCCTCACTATAGAGTTTGCAAGTTAATATTTTCCCTTTCTGGTATATTGGAATATTTTTCTGCCATGTAACACTCTCTCTCTCTCTCTCTCTCTCTCTCTCTCTCTCTCTCTCACACACACACACACACACACACACACACACACACACACCCCTAATGACTCTACAAAATGTTGTTAGTGACTTGGACTCAGATCACAAGGAAGCTTTTAAAAGACATTGCATATGAGATTGGGACCACTTCTATAATATTTGTGTGCTCTTTTAAATATGGCTTGAAAAGATCTTTTTGTTTTTAGAAGGATCCTACATAGGTCCTTTGATTGCTCCTCTGATTCTATGGAAAACTAAGCCACTCCAGTGATTGTTTCATTTGCAGTTTTATTTTTATGAACCTTAAAAGAACTTGACATGGCTTCCACACACACTGCCCTCTAAAAAAATGATGAATCCTTCCTTTAAAGTTGCGAATGTGGGTGAGTTTTCCGGTCAGTATTTAAGAAAGGAAAGTTGAATTTCTGGTTATATATTCAAGCATCTTTTCTTTCTTGAAGAGGATGATAGGGGGATAATTGCACTCTACGAAAAGGGAAAAGCAGTAAAGTCAAACCAAAAACAAAAAGTCCAAGATGGAATGGGATTTGAGCCTGAGTTCCAGAAATCACCTGGCATATGGAGAGCAGTGTTAAAGCCCAGAAACCAAAAGAGTGGTTGCTGGCTTGGGCATGGGGTACAGAAGGTGGCAGAGGCCACATCTTGAAGCTGCGTTAAGGAATTGGATCTTTTCCCTAAAAGTTATAAAATGCAACTGAAGGTTTTTGCTTGGCTTTGTTTAAACATCCTTTGGGGGTGGGATGGAAAGATGTCAAGCCAACACCAACAATGGATTTATATTTCCACTTCGTATCATACTGCTTTAGAGGAAAATGTTGATGTGAAAGAAAGAAACAAATTTCTAGATTCTCCCTCAAATGGAATGGAAAAGAAAAAAAAAAAGTGAGAGATGTCCTGATGTGGAAAGTCCTCTGCATGTTATGATTTTGTTGCTGTTGTTGTTTTGGACAAGTGACTTTTTATCTTTCCAATTCAGCAAAGGGTACCTGATCCAAATCAATTTTCAAAGGCATTGAAGTTTGGAATTTGGGAAACATTTACTTTCGATGATGTAAATATTTATATCTGGCACCATTTGTGTTGTCAGCCGTTTGAAGAGCTGAGAACGAGCTGGCAGTGCCCTTTGCATTCATGAAAAATGGAAAATAAAATATAGATGGTAGCAGGATAAACGACCTGGTAATGAAATGCCTCAGCCTGATAGGCAATAACTAAATCAGGCTTGTGTGCTTTTTAGAAGGTGGTGTTTGATGAGTCACTTGTTTTGGAAGTGAGGATTCAGATCACTGCTCTGAATTTAGGTTGGCTTTTTTTTTTTTCTTTTGACTTAAA
Source organism: Ictidomys tridecemlineatus (assembly GCF_052094955.1). Classification (NCBI taxonomy): domain Eukaryota; kingdom Metazoa; phylum Chordata; class Mammalia; order Rodentia; family Sciuridae; genus Ictidomys; species Ictidomys tridecemlineatus. The sequence continues at coordinate 27,128,202 of NC_135479.1, read as the reverse complement.
AAAATAGTCAACTCAAAATGTTTAAAAACTACCATGCTAGACTGGGAGATTTTTTTTTTTTTTTTTGTAGAATTTAGGCAAGATGCCACATTTTGAAGTCTGAGATCAGCTATGTCGGTAGGTTAAATGCACCCCAGTAACTGTATGTTTTGTGTCACATTTTTATCTGTGAGCATTATTCCTTCTGGCATTTAAATGTGTCTTTTGCACAAAACCATGAAGCAGCTCTGCCCCAGCCCCCACTGTGTGCTCTTGTGTTTGTTTTAACATATTTGACCTGACAAGGGGCTTTTCTTAGCTTAGGCTAGGGCCAGAATTCAACCTCAACACAAGAATAGCAAGGAATGATAAGAGAGGAGAGGCCAAAATGCACTGTGACTCGGGCATCATAGAAAATGTACATTTTTACTTAACAATGGGAATTCTTTCACCCTTTAAGTTGCTTACTTTCAATGGTCATTCTTATGCCATGTTTTGTTGTTGTTGTTTTGGTTTGTTTTGTTTCTGGTAGGGACCATTTTTACGGAACCATACCTATATGACACATAGGGCTCTTAAAGATGGAATCCAAAACAATTTGTATTTTTTGAAATGACCTTCCTTTAAGGTTGGTTGCATGTGGATGTCAGAATCCTACCTTAGAACCAATCTCTCACTCAGTTCCCATTAAACTTACATTGTAAAATGCTAAATGGTTTGGAGCTAATTAATCTGTTTTAGATAAAGCTACTGAATTGACTCAAGATATTTTTAAAAAAAATGGGTGACAGGCTTCTAAGGACATCTAATACCAGTTTTATAGATGCAGCCTGTCACTCACTGAAGGTAGAAGCTCTTGGATCTGCAACCTCTGGGGAAGACGCAGGTGGTGGAAATCACAGACATACCTAGTGACAGGGTCAGATAAAACAAGCAAAAGAAGAAGGAAATTGACCTTCACTTGTACATATCTCAAAGAGGCAGCAGTTCCCCCATCTCTTCTGCTTTCGTTCTTGAGTTTTTGCCCAGTGGAGGCCAAGAACATGGTTCTCTGGGAGAGATCCTAGGCACCTACTACTGTTGCCATCAGTTTTCTTTGGACTTCTGATTACTTGCAGCTTCCATTAGGAAGAGCCTCAGCAGAAGACAGGGAGTGTGTGAATTGGGTCAGTCTTAAGGACTTTAATTCAGAGGGATCCTTTATAGCCACCTGGGTTCTAAAGGGAAGAGGGGAGGGAGTTAGAGGCCAGAACCTGGGGACAGAGAAAGCTGTGGAGAGGGACACCTGACTTTTAGTAAGGAAAAAGGCCAGCTCAGTGCAACCCACAGGGATTGAGTAGAAACCTGGGCCTCTCTCCTTCCCCCTCCCCTCTTCTGCCACCTCCCCTTGGAAAAAAGTCAGTGTGCAAAGCCACCTGATGATTGCGTCTGTGTAAGCCAGCTTCAGAGTCACCGTGCATGGTGAAGGGCCAAACGGAAGACATATGGCATCTCCACGTTTCCCGCGAAATAAATATGAGGCACTAAAACTCCTCATCACCTAGAAATTGAGATGCAAATGCTTCTGCTTGGCACTCACAATACTTGAGATTCAGCCCCAAATCTCCTTTCCGGAGACTTATGCCACTTATACTTTGTGTGTACCTCTTATGCCCTGGGAAATACTTAAAAATAAAAAAAAATTTAAAAAAAACTGGATGTATCTCACCTTTTCCTGGAATCTGTGCCTTTGCCACAATATGCCTTTCCCCTGACAAGTCTCAGGACTCCCTTTTAATGAAACTCCTCTTGATCTCTTTAGCCAACCGTGACATCTCTCTTCATTTGACTTCTTAAGCATCTATCTTATTTATTGTCTTTTAGGACTTCAGCTTTGATCTCTCAAGAGATCACATTTTTATTTTCTATCTCTAGTGTTATCTGTGATGATGCTGGATGATTTGAGCTGAACAAGGATTACCCTTGATTATCAATAAAAAGGTTTATGTGGAATTAGTCCATAGTTGCTAAGATTTAAAGTTGGGGAAATGTAGAAGGCCCCCACAATGAATAGTTAATTTTGCTACCAGTGGAATTTGTCACTAAAGCTAAACCTCAGATATTGTGCTTGTCATAGAATATTAAAATAACTTAGAAAAGTAAAGAATGTTGATTTTTATATGTAATATCTTATTCACTTCTCTATCTTGAAATTTCCCCATGCTCATAGTAAAATCCAGCTGACTATAATTAATCATTGCTATTCATGGTGTGTCGACATTGCTATGTTCTGAAAGCTTTTATGGGAAAGGCATTTATGTTCCTCCAAGGGATTTATAATATATTTGGGGTGAAAATATAGATACACAGAAGTTAAATGGCAGTAACTGATTTAAGCAACTATTTGAGATAATAGCAGAGTAGGTAGTAAAGAAGCTGTGACATGATTAATTAGTGAGTCAATCATTTTGGCACTAATTTTTAATGGGGGTAAGAAGCTGGGTTGGACAGACCAGGTTTTATGGATGTCTAGGATACAAGCTAGCTTGAATAGGTAGGTAGGATGAAATATAGTTTTCAGGAGGGTCTATAAATGTCAGATTGTCTGGCTAGAAGAGGCGAAGAAAAGGTAAAGATAAATCCATTTTGCCATCTAAATTTGTTTCTGTGACACTGTTTTTGATCGGATAGCTGATGTTAAATTCCTCAGCCACTTAAAACTCAGTAGCCATCTTTAAGCACCATGAGCCTTTTTTTACACTGAAATTATGATGTGGAAATGGTGTGTACAACTTATGTTTATTTGGGGATAGAGTAGAATTTCAGAGTGTCTGAATAGATAGATTCAATTCTTCCTCATCTGTGTTTTGTTGGTTGGTAAACTCCTTGACTTACCATATTGGTGATAGCCTTTCTCAGAAGAAAGCAACTAGGGGTCTGTTTATTGGATCTAACTCTTACTAACAAGGAAAATGTTAGGCATATGAAATGGACAGTATAACTATGGATGAAAGTGGAAAGTGGATGCATTATCTTAGAAAGTCTAGTACCCAAGGTAAAAAAAAAAAAAAAAAAAAAACGTCGGACATTGTCAGACATGGATATAAAAACTTCAAATGTCTGATTTTTAAAAACATTATAATTAAAATAGAGATAGAATCTCACTGCTTCATGAAAGATGACTCTAGGGGATTTTGAAGCTCCTAAAAAGAGATTATGGTGAGACATTTATAAATGATGATAACAAAAAAAAAAAGAGAGAGAGAACTGGTTGGAGTAAAAGATATGGATGTGACTTTACAGGGAGTTTTGTGAGAAATGGTTTTACATGACACATAAGAGATGTGACACAAGAGCTATAGTCAAGAAGGAAGTCACAAGGAGGAGGGCTTTGTATAAGTGGTTTCAGAGAAGAGAAGACCCAGAATGAACTGAGGCCACCAGAAAGGAGAAACGCTTTTGAAAGTTAAGGTCAGAGAAAGCAGAAGCAGCAAGGCCAGGTAGACCTCTATTTGGGGGGACAAAGAACTGGTGTGAAACCTGCATTTAAATTTTAGGTTCACCACCCACCCACCATATATAAAGGTTAACCTTATATATGGAAGTTTCAGTTTCCTCATTTGTAAAAGGGACATTGTAACAGCACCCACTGTTTGCATGGGAAAATGCACTTATGAGGCAGGTTACAGTTGAAATTGTAGTGGTGACTTACGGACAAGACCTTGCTCAATGATGGTCAGCTACTGTCAGACAAGTTCTCATTGCTGTTATAGAAAAACCACAATTCCCATTCAAATCTCTCTGTCCAAGAAACTAATGTTCACATTAGAGTTAGCAGTGGACATGCTAAGAGGTAAAGGATTGCAATTCTTTGGATGACATATTTAAGAATTCACAGGCCTCCTCTCTGGTAGCCCCAACAACAGAGGCTGACATCCCACTGACATAAAGGTAAAGTTTTTCTATCTATAATGATAAAAAGCTTCACAGATTTAGACTGGGCAAGATAATGCTGTAAGAATACTCTGTGTGGAAAAGTAGGGAAAGGGAACGGATGATGTGCTCAGTATGGTTCAAGAGCACAGGGAAGAGGCCAGGAGAATTCCACCTAGTCACTTAGAACATAAGGTACTACATCCATGATAAGTGAGGTCACGGTCATGCAGTACCCTTAACTGGGAGGACAGTATCTGGGAATCACAGTCAGTGCCCCCAGGGCTGGGGAAGATTGACTAATGGAAAAGACATTTGACAGGGTGGAGAAGAGAAGAAGAGGCACAAAGTGATAGCAAGAAGAATCCAGATGTTCTGTCTTCAGTTCTATCTCCGTATCCATCCACCTATCTGAAAGGAAAATACTTGAAGGAGTCGTTACAGCGACCTTCTGATTATCCCTCTCCCACGAAGCCTCAGACGCACTGGTGTTTGGAAGAGACTTGGGCCGGACTTCATTTCAAAATAAGAGGAACTGGAGCTGTGTGTAAATTGAATGACCTCCTTCTGCTTCGTTGAAACCACAGGCAAGAAAAAATAAAGAGTTCTGAGAAGCAGTGAGAGCTGCTGGAGATTGTAGAAAACACCCAAGCATCAGATGAGAGCTTTGACTTGACCCGGGATCCCCCTTCCAACCTGGAAATCCTTTGCTTCTGTATGAGCAGAGGTTGGATGGGACACATGGAATGTATTTGCTTGAAGCTGACCCAAGAATAAGGGTTTAATGAGAATGTAAACCCTCCTAGAGAAAAACTTCTGTTAAAGCATGAGTTTGGGCTTGGAAGAAATTTGCCTTGTTTCCTTTTCAAACTCTAGGAAAATTATTCTTCATAGAATTTTGTAATCTTAGCTATTCAGGAGGCTGTGGTGGGGGAAGGATCACTTGAGTCTAGAAGTTCAAGACTAACCTGGGGAACATAGTAAGACCCTGTCTCAAACACACACACACACACACACACACACACACACACACACACACACCACATATTAGCTACAGTGCAGGACTCAGGGTAAAATGAATGTTGTAAAAATGGGTTTTGATAGATAAAGAAATAAGGCCAAGGTCATTGTGTTTGTACTTAGAGCTGTTTGCAAGGGGTAGGCTTCAGTGAGTCGTGGTGAAAGATAATGGGAAAGACGGGATTGCTGTATTCTACATCAGAAGATGGATTCAGGACAAAGGTGTTCTGCTGTAAGCAGAACTGAATTCTCACACACCCATTGTCAAGCTGAGATCCGGGCTGAGGATTGGTGCATTTCTGGTGATAGTGACCTCTTGACCTCTTCCATAAAATCAACACAGAGCCATTAGGCAAGTCTTCCAAAGAAATCCCTGGTTGTTGGCTTTAGTATTTTACAAATGTGTCTAATTCTCACTTTACTCCTTGGGTGAGAGGTAGAAAAGGCTTTATTTTGCTTTCCTCTCCTGCTTCTTGATCCTTGACTTCATTTTTCCTCTGTTATTCCATCTCTCTTCCTTGCTCTCTTATTCTTTTCCCCCACTCCAATCTCCTCCTTCCCTTTCCTCTTTTCCCAAGCCTCTTTCTCTTCTCTGGATCCTGAGTACATATGACCAGGCAACCGTGTCCTCTCCCATTGACATCAGAGTAAAGCCAGTTCTCGCGGTGGTTCCCGAATCAATTCAATTAAACACAGAAAGAGTAGCAGTTGCCTAGTTGAAGTGAGGGGGAAAAAAATGCCAGTTATCCAGGAAATGAGCATAATTTTTATTAGAGAAATATGGGAGAGATTAATCCAAGATGTTTAATTAATTTATAGGCAGATAAATTCCTGGAAGGAAGAATGCCCTCCAGGAATCTCCTGAGTTATGTGTCCCTTACTTCATATCACTTTGGTTTTCTGGACACGTGACCCACAGATAAAACTAACGGGCGTTTTACAAATGAATTCTCATCTTAAAATAGAGAAGAAGATATAGTATTCCCGTACAGTGCTTGCCCTTCAGTTCTCTTACCACCCCTCTAACTATGAGACAGAAGAGCAGGAGAAAGGCAAACCCATGACCTAATTCTGAGAGGTTTTCTCCAGCCCGGGACAGGTTGCCCAGGACAAGGCTCTCGCTGTCTCTAGTTGCTGAGGACAGGTTCCGTCACAGCCAAGATGAATGTGGAAAAGCACCTGAGCAACAGCAGAGACCGTCGCCTGCCAAGGCAAGCTTCTCACTTGATATTAAAGAACTGGTACTGGTTTTGCATTTGCTGCAAGAAGGCTCTGAAATTGGTAACCTAGTCCTCGTAAGCCTGATGGTTTGGCTGGATAACCCAGCAAAGCTGTGTTTTTGTGAACTGTAGAGATCTTGAGTCCTATTCAGGAAACCCATTGCCTAAAAAAAAAAAAAAAAAAAAAAAAAAAACAGCTATTTGGGGATCTGAAAATAAAAATAAATAATTTCGCCAAAACCTCAGGAAAAAAAAAAGTGAGGTAGATTCTCTTTGAAGGATTTGAAAATATCCATTTTCTTTTAGTTCTATTTTATAAGAACATAAATAACTAGATTAAAACTGAAAAACTAAGATTAAAAAAAATACAATTTTGGGACTCTATACGGTTTAAACAATTCAACAACTGAGTGACTATCTGACTTAAAGTTTTCCTATAGAAATTTAATGTCATATAGATACAACTTTGTTAATACTACATGAAGGATTAAGAATAACGAAAATAACCTATTCATCTATTCCCATTAGCATACATTTTTTTCTCTTTTTTGTTTTTTTACACATTTTTATTGGCCCATTATGCTGTACATATTGATGGCATTTGTTGTTACATATTCATACACACCCAGAATATAACAATAGAATTTGACCAACATCATTCCCCAGCACTTCCCCCTCCCTCCTCAATCCCCATCCCCCTTGGTCCTTTCCCTCTACTGATTTCCCTTTGGTTTTTAAGACATCCATCTCATCTTTCTTTTTCTTTTTCCTCTCTAGCTTCTGCATATGACAGAAAACATACAAGCCTTGATCTTCAGAGTTTGACTTATTTCACTTAATATGATGGTCTCTACTTCCACCCATTTTCCTGCAAATGCCATAATTTTTTATTTTTCTTGGCTGAGTAAAACTCTATTGTGTGTGTATACCTCATTTTCTTTATCCATTCATTGATTGATAGACACCTAGGCCAAAGGGTTTGGCTATTGCGAATGGTGTTGCTGTAAGCATTGGTATGCATGGTTCATTGTAGTAAGGTGACATTTTTAACTTTTGGAATGTAGGCTTTCTGAACTTTACCATCCTCTATGCTAGAGACCAGATCCAAACTGCAAATAATGCTAAGATTAGCCTAACATCTGTTTTTCTCCTACTGCAAACCTGTTGTCTATTCAGTGAGCCTTTCCATTTTTTAAAGTTAACAATGCCCACCTAGTGTTCCAGACTATTTTTCTGTGTTTTACTCAGAACTTCATCATATGTGACAATGATTTTAGTCCATCCTAATGACATTAAGTCATTATCCCTGATACATGCATGTTCTAGCCCATAATCCCATCACTTATGTATGACATCATATGATGGAAGTGTGTGATCTCATTTCTACCAGTCGATCAAACACACCCCCACATTTTGCTGTGTCATATCCCGTGGAAACCTGTCCAACAGGCAGCATCTCACCCACCCAACAATATTTTCTGCCACCTTTAGAACAAAATATCTTCCCATCACTTCCAAGGAACAGAAATTTTTCTTAATTGGTATTTTCCTCTGAAATCTTCAGAAACATTTCTTTCCTTTTAATTGAGAAGAAGTCACTCTTCTTTCACTTTCAGTCAATTAACTATTTTCACTAATTTTTCTATGTAAGCAAAATGCGTTACTTGGGCTATGATGCAGAAAATAGTAACAGTAAAGCATGTTCCTATTTAATGCACAGTTGCTAGGTAATTTTGAATATAGAAATCAACTTCGTGTTTGTGGATTGCTAAATTACTTGTTCAAAATGTATAAAACAAGATAGAGCCAGTCTTTAGAACCTTCTAAGAGGAATATAGCCTCCCTTGTACAGTGAAAAGACCCAAGGAATCGGCTTTTATCTGCTTTCAAACACTCATCCTGTGCATCTCTTCCCACCTTCCCATTCAATGATGTCAAGTTGGTACCTTGAAAATCATGATGGTAGGAGTGTTCACACCACAGAAATCTGTAAATGCTACACATCAGGGATTATTTTTCCTGCAGAACCAGGTGATAGAGGTTTACCAGCCTATCACTGCTCTTATAGAACCAGGATAAGTCCCAGAAGAAAGATGAGCTATTATAGCCAGCACTCATAGAAGCTAGAGGACCTGGTAAATACTTTTTAGGGGGTGTTGGAAAGAAAGTTTCATATTTGTTATAAATATTGATATAAAATTGTTCTAATGACCATGGCTTAGCCTCCTAAAGAATGATACTGACTCCCCAAACTCACTGGCCATTACCTGCTTCATAGAGTGTGTGTGTGTGTGGTGGTAGAAGTGGTTATTGACACGAACATATGAATATATGGGACTCTGATTTTTCTTACCTTGATCCCTTCAACCACCTTTCTTTCTTTCTTTCTTTATCTTTCTTTCTCTCTCTTTTTTCTCTTTCTTTCTTTCTTTCTTTCTCTAACTGGGGATTTAACCCAGGGTCACTCTACCCCTAAGCTGCATCCCCAACTCTTTTTATTTTATATTTTGAGACAGGGTCTCACTAAGTTGCTGAGGCTGGCCTCAAACTTTCCATCCTCCTGCTTCAGCCTCCAGAGTCTCTGGGATTACAGGCATGTACCACCATGCCTGGCCATCCTTCTTCCTCTTTTAATAAGTCTTCTTTACTTGCTAGCCTCTGACAAGTCATATTCCTCTTTTCTTTTAACTTTTTTTTATACCTTTACTTTATTTATTTTTATGTGGTGCTGAGGATCAAACCCAGGGCCTCGCATGTGCTAGGTGAGCACTCTTCCGCTGAGCCACAACCCCAGCCCCTATATTCCTCTTAATGACACCCTTGCAAAGGTTGGGCTGGCACAGAGGTCTGGGTCTTGCTCATTGCCTTGGTATTTTCCTCTGAAATATTCAGAAAACGTTTCTTTCCTTTTAATTGAGAAGAAGTCACCCTTCTTTCAATTTTCAGTCAAGTAACTATTTTCACTAAGTTTTCTATGTAAGCAAAATGCATTACTTGGGCTATGATGCAGAAAATAGCAACATTAAAGCATGTTCCTATTTAATGCACAGTTGCTAGGTAATTTTGAATATAGAAATCAACTTCGTGTTTGTGGATTGCTAAATTACTTGTTCAGAACAACATCCTCAACTTCTTCACCAGTTCAAGCCTTCAGGGCTCCAGAACCTGGACAGTCCTGAACTATTTCATAGCCTCCGCCACCCGTGCCTCCACCAGCTTCCTCTCACTGTCACGACCTGCAGCAGAGCAGGCTACACCGTACATGCTATACTGTTCCAAAGTGCCAAGCAGGAAATCAGGAGGAAGCTTTTAGGCTTTTCCAAACAAGTGATCTTTACATTGGCTTTTAATGATTGTTTCAGTTTCTGAATCCAAAAAGTAAGTATTTTTTTTTTAATCTGAATAAGAGTGAGGAAATAACCCTGTGCCAAGCAATTTGGAGTCCATGCTGTTCAATCAATTCGAAGTATTACTAGCATTTTCCTCAAGAGTATAATATACGACAACTGCCAAGCTTTCCTTTTGCGATTACAAAAAGGACAGATACTAGAGCGAGCCATATTTCAGCACTGCGGGGAAATAAAAAAATGAACTGCTAAAAACGGCCCAGGAGGAATGAATAGCAATAAGACATCAATGTCATCTGTATACTGATTTGTGATGAATTTCCAAAGGGCTTAATGGCATGATGCTATGATATATAGGGGCTGTCTGAAAGTTAATAACTGTAAGTTATCCACTTGGAAGAATGTAATGGGGAAAAGTAAGTGGTCACAGATAATATATAAATAAGTAACTTCATTAACAGAGTCAAACGGTTCTGTGTGTTCTATGTTGTTGCCCTCTATGACTAGAAATGGAAAATCAAAAGGATTGTGAAGACCTGGAAAGGTCAAATGTTATGCAAACACCCCAGCGGACCCATTCGGTAAGGCCTATAATTTGTCTTGTAATTGGTTGGAACCAATATAACTTATGGGTAGGCGGCCAGCGTCTCGTTGGGCGGTTCTTCTTCCTGCCAAGGAGGTTGTAAATTACCTGAGAAATTAAACTCTAGAATAATTTGTGAAGAGCAAAAGACAAAGTCAGAATTAGCTTTAAAGGGACTGGAGGCCCTGATAGATCCAGTCCACACAGGAGCTGGAGCTAGACAATTAGAAATTGGCTCCCGTGGTTTTTTTTTTAAGAGGGTACATCAAAGGCAGGGTTAAGGTTTCAGGGGAGGAGTCTTGCTTCATGATGTCTTGCAGTCAGCAGGTTGATTGGCATCTCCGCAGGTCACATCCATCTCACAGAGGCTGTGCGGCTGAGTGGTTGTAGCAGGTCACCCCATCTCCAGTGCTGTGTGGGACCCAGCAGAGCAGAATAGAGCTCACAATGTGTCCGGGCAGCCAACCAGAGGAAATGTCCACTGGAAGTTTCCAGACACCAGATTATCCTATTCACTAAGCTGTGATGCACAATATAGCCCACACACAACCCATGGATGGCTCTCAATAATAACCAAAGAGGAGCACGCATACACACATGTGGACCACCTTTCCAAGGTGAATTAACAACAGACAGAGTCCTCTGGTGGAGGCCTCCAAGTAGGGGCAACAAAAATCTGTTTGCACAAACAAATGTCCCTTGCCAGTTACCATGTGATCTGGTGTTTCCCCTGACCCATGGATTGTGCACTTAAAACACCAGCAGCTACGAGATGCAGGAGCTTTCATGAGGAATGGTTCTTTTAACCTGCATTCCAGGTTCCTTTTGGCCCAATGACTTTTATGCTGCATCAGACAACACGTCTGATGAGCAGCAAGGAGCCTGGTGTCTGGAATGCACTTGATAATGTTTGTGGAATGAAATAATAAATAGATGAGTGGAAAACTGCCCCAGGTCCTGGGATGACAAATAGATGAGAAAAGAGAAAGGAACAACGTATATTAAGTACCTCCTGCATCCATTTATACATACATATTTTATCTTGCTTAATTCCCTGAACAACCTCAGATGGTCAGTTGTACGGACCAGGAAACTGAAATGTACAGTTGTTAAATAATTTACCTCGAGTTGCAGGGATGCAAGAAGCAGAACTGAGTTTCAACCTGAGGCAGTCTGACTTCAAAACAATATTCCTTTCCAGAATGTGGTACTGAATTTGAAGGCAGGGAAGAAACATTTTCTGTCTCTATCAAGGGTTTAGGGTGAAGAAAGCATGAGATTGGAAGAATCCTCACCTGCAACCCATTCCCTGCTCTTCACCATGTTTTGAGAGAATGATGGAAGGAAGGTGTGTGCCCTCATCTCCCCATATTCTGGCTGGTCCATCTTCAGCTTGTTTGGGCTCTGGCACTATACATATTTTGTCCTGGTAGATGGTGACCTAGTTCTGTTTTGTTACATGGCTGCCACTCCCTTCCCCAGGAAGGTAGTGAAGTACACATTAAATGCTTTTCTGAATGGGTCATTGATTTCCCTACGCCCTTCATCCCCAAAGTGCCACATAAAATGCCCCCACATAGTTATGGTCATGGCTGCACCAGTCGCTGCAAGTAAGTGTAAGAGAAAACATAGTCGTCATTTTTAGGACTCCATCTATACGGTCTGTCTATGTGGAGGGTGGTGGCAATTTCCCAGCTTCCTCTGTCACCTCTCTTTGATGCTCTGTCTCTCTTGCTTTCTGATAAGGAGGCACCTCTATAATTCTGCATGTGGATTCTCCCCCAAGAACATGAATTGCACTTTAGAAACAGTGATAGGCACATGTCCAAGTTCTGCGGGGCTCAGAGCAGCTCAGGGATCAGTCTTAAAAGTCATGAGCCTCGAAGGACTGGCCAATGTAAATGGCTTGTCCCTGTTTCTCCTGGGCAGTCATCCTTTAAGTCATTTCATATGATGTGCATAATTTAACAGGGGCGAAGCTCACTCATCCCTGCCTTTGATTTCTCAGTCCGCCTTCGGTGCTCCGTGGATAAGAGGGATGATAATGAATGGAAAGTTTAGGGTCCTTCTTTTCCTAGTTCACTATTAGACCAAAAGGAAGACAAGGGTGACCCTCAGTTCCCAAGGGACACGAGGAATTGGAAAATCCAATCAAAGGCTTACCATTACGATGATATTTGCCTCCCTGTTCCCACTCAAGTCCATTGCTGCCATCTTATCCCAGCCTCCCAGACTCCTTCCAAAAGGAAAAAGCAGGGTGAGCCATGCTTCTTGGAGGCTGGCGTACCAGATGGCAGGGACACCTTTGCTGCCCACCCCTCCAGCACTCTGTTCAGCTGTGGCAAGCACAGCTGGAACAGAACATTGTCGCTCCCATCTTGGCAGTGGGAATTCTCCAAAGCCAGTGAAGGCCTTGTGCCTGAACAACCCTGCACAGTCTGACCTTGAAGGGACTTTGGTCTTCCTTTGGGTTTCCCAGAAGATAGCATGGGTTTCCCAATTTCACAGGTGCCCAGGACACGAAATTTAAAATCAGACTTGGAAGCCATTTGACTAACCATGCTTTTTGAGACTCGGTTGTCTGTCACCAAGAGAAGGACACCTCACCTTAGGCACAGGCATTTAGACTTTCTGCTCAGAGTGATTCACTCTGCCTCCAGTTCCTCCACTATCAGAATTGGAGCTTCTCCTCTGCTTTGCTTGGGGCTCATATTGTCAGTTCCAAAGTCCCCTCTGCTGTTTACCCGTGAGTTCCCCATTTATGTAAATGGAATCTCAGAGTCTGGAATAATTCTCGTGTCATGCCAGAGGATTAAGCACATTTATTTACTACTTAACTCCCTGAATACAGGAAAGATATTGCTCCCATACCATCCTGCCTCTGTAAAAGGACACCCAGCCCTCTGCCCCTTAGCTTCTACCTTTCCTCTGCTGCAAGAGTCGGCAAAGTCTCTGGGTTGAGTTTGCTCCTCCCACCCAAGGGGTGCAATCTTAGCACAGACAGGTGAGTTGCCTAAAAGGCCCCTGAGTTTTGTTTTGTTTTTTTTTTTCTTACTGCCATTAACATGAATCCAGCACTATTAGAATGTGCAGGGAGTTTTAGATGGACATTTTATCCTTTTGTTGCCAAGGCTTTTCAGAAGATAAAATATACATTGTACCGCGTGGAGTGTATGAAAGTTCAGTGAAATATGATAATGCTGCTTCACACGCTGTTCTCTTGGGTATGATATCAGGAAAATGTTTTTCTCTGACAGCTTCTTATAATGGATGAAAATATTCCCTCTTCGTTGCACACACAGTGCAAGGTTTGAGGCATATTATTGGAGTCAGGTAATCTGCCTCTGAAATACTGGTATTTGAAAAGCAAATTTAAGGCTTACGACATTTTCACTTTATGATCATTGACACTGATGTTAGTAAACTCTTTCTCTAGCTATGAAGAAGAGAAATGGCAGGCGAGTTTTTTGTTTGGTTTGGTTTTGTTTTCCTAGTTGCCATTTGCTTTTTTAGTGACTGCACCATATGGAGCACAGTAAATAAACTAGCAAGGCGGCAGGATGCATTGGGAAAAGGAAGGCACATGGACTCCAGTGGTCTTTAAGCAAGTTACCTTACCTTCTTGAGCCTGCCTCCTGACCTACATAGTGGAATGAATGTTGAAGAAATGTGGTGAGGATCACAGCTTGTTGGAAGACTGTTATCGCTGTGCCTCGCACATGGTACTTCCACAATTAAATTTGAGTTTAACAGAGAAGTAACCAACCCTGGAATTACACCAAGACTACCCATGTAATAATATTTGAAGGTAATATCATTTATGCCATCAGTGTTACAGTACTTTTTAGTTCCTAAAAAAGGCAGAGGGACTATATAGAACATGGTGAAATATATGCTAGGTCTAGAAGCTTTAGGGAACACATGCTGTGCTCTCTGTACTTCCTAGTCCTCATGAAGTACAGTAATTCATATAAATTACTTGTGTAATTGCTCATGTAATTTATAATAGGGCAAATAACCATGCCTAATGGTCTGTTTTGCCTATCCCTGAAGCCACAAATTATTTGGCATAGAGTAGGTACCCATTAAATACGCATTGAAATCATTGGTGGTACTTGCTGGATATTTGTTGTATTTATTTGGGCCAGGATGACCAAACTAGGACTATCCAGAGATGTGAAATGCATTATAACTCCTAAGGTGTTCCCCAGAAAATGACAAGTAGATAATTCAAAACGTTATGGATGAAACAAAAGATTCACCATCGTATCAAATGATTAGTGTTTCACTGTAAACCAGCCAGACTTCTACTTTAGTTTCCAGCCTCCTTTTGGTAACTCTTTACCATTTTATCTCAGTCTCTTGAGCTTCTTCTGGATTGTTTTTTTTTTTTTTTTTTTGCATTATTCCAACCAGGAGTCTCAACTCAGCCCCTTACCCTTTCAATGGGCCATAAATACAGTGTCTGTCACAATACAAAAGAATTCAAATGACATGTCAACTAATTGGTCTGGTAATGCTCTGCAGGATGAGTCATCTCCCCTAACTCTTCACTTGCTCCCAACTGTTTGCAAAATATAAACTTTATAAGCCATACATGGGAATAAACATCAGAGAAATGAGCAATGTTAATTCACTCATTAAATTTGATAAGCAAATAATATGGATGATCATTCTCTGAATCGTCACAACATGTTTGTGAGGTAGTCAAGGCAGGGTTTTATAAAGGGTTTTATAAAGCTATTGCCTCAGTAAAGCTATAAAGTTTTGATTGTATAAAACATCAGCATGTATCATTTCTTTTTTTTTTCTTCTTTTTGGTACTGGGAATTGCACTCAGCCACTAAACCACATTCCAGCCTCATTTTTTTTAGAGACAGGGTCTCACAGAGTTGCTTAGTGCCTCACTGTTGCTTAGGCTGGCTTTGAACTTGTGATCCTCCTGTCTTGGCCTCCCAAGCCACTGGGATTGCAGTAATGCGCCACTGCACCTGACTAAGCAGGTATCACTTCTTGCTGGTAAATTTTCAGGTCTGCAGGGGCGGGTCTGATTGGAGCATCAGGTCAAATGTGTTCTGTTGACTTGCAGGTATCTAGAACATGTCCTGCTGAACTGAAATCAGAAGCTCTTAGAGGGGGCAACTGGAGGTACACCATGCCGTACAAGCATTTGTTCAAAATCAGTCCACTGTCACTTCTGCCATATTGCATTAGTCAACATGCAGGACCAAGAGGGACTTCCACCCTCATTTCTTTCCACAACCCAGGCTGGCTTTTATTTGAGAAACATAAAACAGTTCAAAGTTAACAAAGTGATATTTTGAAAGGTGATAATTTACCAAATTGTGTCCCCCTTCCCCCCTCCTGCCAATGACAGGCGTCTTTAAGATTCATTTCACGTTATGAAACTCAAGTTTATGAGCAGTTCCAAGGAGTTGCCATTGGCATTTTGCACAGAATATTGTGTCATGGACACTTCCTGAAGGAACCTCAGGTAAGAAATTTCATCTCTAGGTTCCATATAAATCTTGCTTCCTCTGAACAATCCATGAGCCTGCCCACATTGTGAGAAGTGCGGTGTCCCTTTCCCTTTGAGTGTCAGCTCTTCAGAGATACCCTTGCACTTGTAATAAAATGGGTAGGACTTTATACCATGCTGACTTCCTCTCTGAATCCTGTGGTTCCGTTCCAATTTATTTTAACTTGCTTTTGCTGGTGGTTGTTATAAACAGCATTAGATGAGATATTTGGCCTTGTTTGGTTCTGTTAACCGCATCCAGTCATTTGTGGAATGAGCCAGGATAGGAGAAAGAACAAAACAAATAATTAAAATGAAGCTGTGCACTGTCAGGAGTACCTGATTAAGAAGAGGGAAATCAGCTCATCTGTTTCTCTACTCTCTGGTTTTTATTAATTGGTAGAGGGATATTCTGTTTATAATCAAAATTAAAGCAAATCTTTGGAGATTAAGTTTTTTTAAAAAAAAGAGCTTAAGGGCAGGATCAGAGGGGATTCCGCACATTGTCTCTGGCTCTCCGCTCTCACACTGTCCCTGGCTCTAAGCCTCTCTCGCCCCCACCACCAGCCTGAACCCATGGAAGGACACGAGCTTCCCCTTCTGCTATTAATTCCTATCACCCGGCTTCTGGGGCGGGGCCGGTTTCAATCACTCTAGTCACTAGGATTTGAAACGAAAATACAACAGATATAAGTCAGAACAGAGAGATGAAGCAGAGCAACATTTCATTTCATGTCTACAGGTTTTAAAACTGAAGCAGAAGATTTTTTTTTTTCTAATGGCAGAGAGGGTAGAAGGAGTCTCCATATAAAAAGAGCCAGTGCAGCAGAAACAAAGGAGGGGACTCTGGGTTGGCTGGCAAGCCTTTGAGGAAAAGGGTCTTTCTCAACACTCTCGTTACCTCCTGCGATTAACACGGAGGAGACGAGAACATTGCAAGAAGAGTGCATCCTGCAAATCTCTGAGGGTCTATATTGCCCCCTAAGAGAGTAGGATGCTTTTTCTGGAAAACCAAATTATAAAAAGCAGAATCTCTCACTGACTATTAAATAAAAAGCTATCAAAAGAACATCTGTAGAAGATGCCTTGAAATGGGGTCTTTCTCCTTTGAATGGATGATTAGACATTGACAGGTTCCGTCTCCTCTCAACACTATAGTTTTGCTCTTGTAAAAGGGGTGGCTTTTCATTTCTGATATTTGCCATGTTTCTTCAGGGTAACATGACTCCAAATAACTTGATAGAGCAGAGGGACACCAAGTTTCCCTCTTTTAAACTCACAGCCCTTGCCTCTAGGTTCCACCTGGCTCATGTGGCTTTACTTTCCCTTGACCTCCTGGTGAGAAGCTCTGTGCCCACTCTTCAGGTAAGCAGTGACTCATTCTGCAAGCCTGACCCGCAGTTCTGGAGAAGTCGGTGCTCCCCTTTAGTACATTTGTGCAGAGATGGCACTTAGTTTTCCAGAGTGAGCTCAGTACCCCTTTCACCTTCTGCCTCCCCTGTGATGAGGAAAAGCTGCACATTCACAATGCTTGATTGAAAAGGGCTCTCGGACTTCCCTGTGGAAAAGAGAGCATGGCTTTTCTGCAACACCACGTGTGCTGGTGTATGCATGCACTAGACGGATGGTCCTCCCCAATCCACGGAGGCCTCTGGAACTCTAGTTTTTGTAGAGAACCAGATAAAAATCAAGTCAAGAAATCAGTTACAAAAACCAAGGACGTTTTATTCAGTGAGAGTGGCCTGTTTTACTAATGTCTTTACATCCATATCAGATTAGCATAATCAGAGTTTGATTCTCTCTGCCTTTGGACAGATGTCACAGTACATAGCTTTCCTAGTGATTTGGTAAAAGTAGGTACTAAACACATCCCTGGAATATGAACTGTGATGCTCTGGCTCTTAATCCAGTGGATGAGATGGGAGTCGTTTGGAAGGTACCGCACTGATCCCTAACTGAACTGTCTTTTTATTTAGTAAGTGAGTTTATATTTCCCCAAGAGTCAGGAATAAAGGTGGTCAGTATACTCAACTAACTCTTCCTATTGTCTGCCTTCTATTTTATCTTGGTGCAAAGCAAGCTAATACGGAAAGTATTAAAATGCAAGCCAATAATAGGAAGATATGAAGTTGAATGCTCTCAGAGGAAAACTCGGCTTCCTAACAAAATCTAATCTAGCAAGCAGGAGCTGTCAACATGATAAATATTCTAGTCTTTAATATCAGTTTACATACCAGAGTGGAAGAAAAGGAGAAATTATTCACACATTCAAAATTTGTTAAAATGATGTTGTTTAACATCAAGTGACAGAAGCCTGTGGAAATTCAAAGTGAAGATGGAATCCTTTGGCTGATCCTGATTCTGGGCTCTCTGGAGGCCTCCTGATGTGTTGATGCCACCAAAGTAATTACATCGTCACACATGAGCACTCCCAGGTTCAACATTTGTGGGAATGAGTTTTTTCAATTAATCTCTGTGCCTTAGCTAACTCCAGGTTTCATCTGGCATCGGGAGCATGCAGAAGCAAGGGCACAACGTCAAATGGAACCAGACCCAAGGTTACAAATTAGAAGAACCTGGATGGCCATGTCTGTGCACACTGGCTTTGGAATTGTGCAGAACTGGGTCTGATCCTATATCTGATATATTATTCATTTATTTGCCAACTTGTTATTGAGCATCTACTATGAGCCAAGCACTCCTCTAGGCTCTGAATATATAATGCTGGTGGAGTGTACATTTTAATGGCGATATGACAGATAATCCATTACAGGAAACAGATCCTGAGACAGATACATACATATAGGAAGTTGATTGAAAAGGGCTCTTGGACTTAACTGTTGTTGGGGGAAGGAGGGAAAAAAAGACTGGACTTGCAATGCAACATCAATAAAGGCTGCAGCCTATCTCATGGGGAGCTCTGAAGCTGTCCCCCATAGGGATGTGCAAGACCCCACAGGTGCACAAGCCAGTCATTGACTGCAAGCTTTCTTAGAGTGGGTGTGATTTCACCAGCCAAAGAGTCATGAACTCCATGCAGATGATGAAATGATAAGAATGTCACTTACTAGCCAAGTGACCCTTCCATTCCCTGTTCCAAGAGAAGGGGAAGAAAAATATGCCCAATGAAACACTGTGAGTGAGAGCTTACTTGATGCTACATTCTTTTAGATCCATTCTCAGTTAATCCTTACAAGACTATAAGGTCAGGAAGGATATTTCTACCTGGTCCTCAGTGAGAACTCTCTGCCCCCCAAATCCCATTTTTTCCAAATCCACATTGGTGTCTTTGCTGCAAGAGGAGAATCAAATGCAATTTTTCTAGGGCACCGATTGATAACTCTTAACCTCTAGTCTTGGGGCAAATCTTCAAACAGTTACTTACCATCATGAAAAGAATATGGGGAGCTTACTGGAATCTTTGATAGTTGAGATTCTTGTGCATCTTATAATTATCTATCACATCACACTAATTACAGAGCAAACAAAACAGCCACCTTAGAAGACTGGGAACATGCAAGCAGCTCTCTTTAATGTTTTTAAATCTCTTTGAAAATATGAGTAAACTGAGGTTTAGAGGGATTAAGTGATTCACCCAAGCTTATGCAACTACACAGTGAGGGAAAAAGGTTCTGAAAGCAGATCTAAAAGAGGCTCAAGAGCTCCTAAATCATGTGGTTTTATTACATTCACCACCTCCTGTGGCCACCAGAAGCAGAAGGAGCCTAAATAGAGGCTTCCTCATCCAGCCTGCAAAGAGGAGTCAGGGACAGATTAAAGGAGGAATTGGTGGGAGATTGGTGGGAGAGGAGTGGGTAAGCTGGAGAGATAAGCAGGTTAGGATCAGGAAAGGTCTCCTCTGGTTTTCTATCGACAGGCAACCTCATTCTTTCACAATGGACAAAGGAGAGAGCAAAGCAGACATCACTGACTTGATCAAATGACCTAAGTTTGTAAAAGGGTTTTTCATAACCATATTTTTTCTTGCTTCAAGGGTGATGAGCTTGTCTTGGCTTGCTCAGGATTTTAACATTGAAATTCTCACATCCCCCAAAGCCCCTCAGTCCCTGGCAGATAAGGATGGCCAGCCACCTCAAGGAGTTGTAGACATACCAGACTCACAGGAACTGCGACTCAAGCATGCTACCTCTGGTCTCCCTTTCCCCCCAACGTACATCAGGCCAAGGATCTTCCACATATAGGGCAGGCCAAATATTTCCCATTTTTGTTTAAAAGAGATGGCAACTCTTGTGCACCCAGGAAACCAAGAAATTTTCCCCCACTTTTTTCTTCACCAAGGAAAAATTGAGGCCTTGGGTACTACAAAATAACTTATTGCATTGTTCTCTTTTCTTTGTGTTCTAAAAATTCCCTCCCTGCCACAATATCTTGAGCTTCTTTCTCTAGCTCTTGAAAACATAGTTTTCCAACATAATGTAGATGAGTTGCAAGTGTTGACTAATTAAGTTTTGACACATCACCATCTTTCATGAGGTGGCTACAGCGTGCTTCATGTAGGAGGGTAAAAAAATTAGAAAGAATATAATGGGGTTTGCATTTCTTCTAACATAGGCATCCCTTGCCATCTGTTAGCCTCCATGGAGGGTGCTTCAGTGTGGGAGCGCGTGCTTTACTATGAATAATGTGGATATGATTGCAGTTTTCTCTCCTCTAGTGTGTGCCTGCTTTGTTGGGAAAAGAGGAAAAAATCCAACATTACACTGCGTGCATAAACCTGAGAACAAAATAAGCATCTATGATGTGCAAGGTATGGAGGAAACTTCATCAGAAGTAGCCTATCGAGTTATTATATTACAGATCAGTCGTTAGAGTGCTTGCTTAGCATGCACAAAACCCTAGGTTCAATTCCCCAGCACCACCAAAAAAAAAAAAAGAAGTTAATTATGATGAAGGATATAAGCATTACTAAGTAAGCCACTTTCACTCAGCACCTGAAAACTATCTTATAAAAGCCCAAGCCCTGAAGGAAACACAAACTTTCTGAGTTTCTAGAAGAGAAATTCCCCCTGGAGTCAAACAGGGATACCTGATACGATCTTTACAGCACCAATTGTCCTCTACCACATTTATCATTTCTGTATTGTCATTTGATTAATGCTATATTCCCCACCAGGTGAATATCCTTGAGGCTACAGATCATGTGTTTCTATTGATCTTTGATCCCTAGAACCCAACACAAGGCATAGCAACAAAAAGATACCCAATGATATTTGAGAAGTGAATGGGCCAGTGAATGAGCAGCCGTGTGTCCCTCTTCCGAAAGCCTGGCTCTTCCTGTCCCTTTCTCATGGCCCATCCTACTGTGTTATATAAGAGTGCATGATACACTATGGATTGTGCTGCCTGCTCCCCCACTGTACGCTGCCTGAAGGCAGCCATCACTGACTCCCCAGCACCTTCATCATGAACGACCTTCCATCCGTCACATTGCAGGAAGGGCAGAGTCACAAAGTATGATACAGCGGGCGTCCCTTTGATTTTGTTATGAGGGATGACATACTGAATTTATAGCAAGCATGACACAGGATCTTCAGCTAGCTGCTAGACTGATCGTTTTGTCTGTCCTGCCAAGGATCATCGGGATTCTGAATAGACAGCTGCTGTCATTGAAGAGATCGTCTGGTTGAGACTGGATTCCATTCTCAGACTTTTTCATTCTGTGTTCTTGGCAGGTAACTGTTCTCACCGCCCCTCATTTTCTGTGACAGGGGCATAGACAAAGCCTGGTGACCTAGTCTCACAGGGCTCTTGTGAGGAAGAAGTGAGAAAAAAAAGATGAAAATAATGTTCCAGAGAAAAAGTCTAAGTCACCACCGACTCCCAAGATGACGGATTTCTTCACCTCTGTGATTCATCAGAGGCATCTGGCCATTTCTGAGAAGAATATAACCATGTTCCCTTTCTGGTGAATTTGGAAATAGTTGCCTCCAAGAAGAATCACTAGGAATTACTTTTTCATTGGATGAAAAATAAATCTAACCTAAGTTTCCTAGAGGCCCCCAAAGATCCTTTGAGTATAAGCATTACCTAATTAGTCATGTTTAGGAAAGAAATTCCACATTGTTAGCTCAGTCTAAATAAATTTTATTGGGTTTTCTCATTGTAAATGTAACAGGGGCTTCTGAGAGTAAAACAAGAAATCTAGAGGAGAAGGAAGGAAAAATTTCACCTAATCCTACCTTTGAGAAATAACAACTAATAATATCATACTGTGTTTCTCTCTGGTTTCTTATTTCAAGAAGTGGATTTTCACTTACAAAAGCACACTTTATATCTTGCTTTTTACATTTCTCGGCTTTATTATACACTCTCAATAATATCATCTCATTAACTGTAGCACTCATCTTTGTAAGATTGTTGTGAAGATGAAATGAGAGAGTGGATCCCTCCTTAATGGTTCTTAATGAGGGCTCAATAAATGTTGGCGGCTGCTATCATCAACAACAACATCAGTAGCATTATTAAGATTATCATCATTTGCTCATTGTTCTCTTGTGTTGGGCATGGAGGGTACTTCTGAATTTTGGATATTAATAATAAGTTCTGTGCTACTAATAAGTCCTTCTTTAATAAGCTTCTCCCCAATGCTTTAAGTAGTTGTTGATTGGTTATTATTTTATCATGACTATTTAACACCATTCCCAAATTACAAGGAGTACAAAAAATACTTAGATGACATGATGCGAACAATTCTTGTTCCTGTTTAATTTTTTCACTTTGAACTCTCAAGCAATGTGCACAGATGCTATTGCTGGGATATCAGAGAGCCTGGGAGACTTTGCCAAGCTCTTGATGCTCATGTCTATGTTTCTGGCATCTGCAGCTTTGTTTATCCTTTGAGTGTACCTTTGCCTTCTGGTCATATCACTGAGTAGAAGCAGCACTAAATAGGAACCGACTCTGGACTCTGTCAAGACAGTTCCTGCCTACCCGCATCCTATAGGACAAGAGTGGGCTCACCAGAGGGGACTTGGGAGACCCAACTAAAGCAGAAAATATATTATATAGAGGTGGCATTCCAGTGGTTTAGCACATGGATTCTAGATTCAAATCCCATTCCTCTTCAGTGTGTGGCCTTGGATCCATCACTTAACCTTTCTAAGCCTCATTTGTCAATGTCTATAATGGGGATAATAACAGTACTTCACTTCTAGGACTGTAAAGATTCATAGCCCTGGGTGAAGTGCCCAGTGCAAAATGTCTGATCCAGAGATGAGGCCAGCAGGTGCTAGCCCCATGGTCGTTGTTATCAGTGCCACGAAGCAGCATTTCTAAGGCGGAGCATCAAATATATCAAGGATGTGCTGATACTGTAGCCTGCAAAGTGGTACCACTTATGAAATCTTAAGGGTGAGACAAAGGGAATAGATTTAAAAAGTGAGTAAAGATGGGAGGAGAAAGAGCAGGTCACCTGTGGAAAGAAGTTAAGGCCAGGTTTATGAAAGGTAGGAGAACTTTACATCAAATGCTTGTTTGACCAGGCTTTTATTTGGTCCCTGACAAAGGGTGGATCCATTAGCCAAAGGGTCCACTAGACACTGTTCAATTTGGATTAGACGCTGTCCAATTTTTAATTTAAAGGATAGATAGATCAGTCTCAGAAGAGGCAAAAACAAATATTTCATGTAGACCGAACTGGATGATGATACCTTTATTTATTACATATAGGTTAGAGCTAATGTTGTCTTTGATTTACGGTGATTATTTTTTTTCTTTCATGCGTGACCCAGCCAGGTGCAGCAAATATAGTGTATCATGCTGTGTAGTAGATATAGTATATCATGGTGTCATATGGAATAGATGTGAGCTGTCTATGGGGAACAACCAATATGAGAGGCTTTGTTCCAGATCGGTCAAGAAGGGAACAGTCTAAACACCATCCCATGAAATGCTAAAGAAAAACACCATTGGTGCGGTCTTGCATCGCCCAGATAAGGAGCAGAACCTATTGCTTGGGTTTCTCTATATGTCAGAGACCTACCTGTAGAGCCCATGCCCAATCATAAAGTAAGTTAATTTGAAGACTTTTTTCAACTCAAAGCAATTAGAAAAATCATCACATAAAAATTTGCTTTTCACTCCATTAAGTATGGACCTTTTTTTTTTTTTAGCTAAATCAGCAGGTTCAAAATCGATTAATTCAAATAGATGACTAGCATCCCCATCACATAGTCATCAGGAAGAAAATCATATTTTTTGTAGGGGGAAAACACAATCTAGGTTTACTTTCATGTGGAGATTTAGTTATATGTGAATGTCGTCATTACCTTCTATGGATTCCTCTAGAAGCCATTCCCTTCTCTACACACTCCCACTCCATCCTAACGCAGACCATCCTCTGGCTCCAAGACACTGTATTAATTTTCTAGTTGAAATGCTCCCCTTGGGATTCTAATTGATCCTCCATTCTCTCTATCCAGAGGTTTTCCAATTAGAGTCTCCTCACTTGTCTCCAACACTAGGTAAAACCTTTAAGAAGTGTCCTACAGTGTTCAGAATAAAGACAAAATCCTTTACTATGGTCCTATTGGAGACTCTCATTGAACCTTGAACTCTTCCTTTGTAATTCTGATGAGAGTTCTAATTTTATCATTTCGTGATTATTTAAATGTGACTTGTCTCCTCCCACTATACCTGAACTCTACTGGGCTAGGGTCTGTATGATTTTACCTAACACATTACTTAGCAAATAGCAACTGCCCCAAACAAAATGTACTGAATAAATAAATGCTCTTTTAGGAGTCCTTTTGCCCTCACTTGCCATTGGTCCTAAGCAAGGATAACCACAAATAAATACTTGTAATCAGGGAACTGTGTTTCCAATTTTTGAGCTTTTGATTGTTTGTGTTTCAAAAACACATGGTCGTGAGCTTGATGTTTTCTGACTTTTTCTGCTAGTATGGAAGAGTGCCAAGGACGTGAGCTTGGTTTAAATCTGAACTCTGCCACTTCTCACTCCATGGACTAGGAGAACTTTGCAAAGCTCTTTCAGTCAGTTTGGGCTCTTTAAGAAAATACTATAGACGGGATGGCTTATCAACAGCAGAGATTTATTTTGCTTGCTTCTGGAGGCTGGATGTGTGAAATCAGGTTGGCAGCATGGTCAGGTTCTGGCGCGTGCCCTCCTCTGGGTTGCAGATTGCCACCTTCTCACTGAATCCTCACATGGCAGAAAGAGGGTGAGAGTACTCTCTGGGACCCCTTTTATGAGGAGGCAAATAATAAGTGTCCACCAAAGCACAGTGTGTTAGCCTTATGTTATTCAGATAAACCCATAAAGTGATCAACTTGTAAAGAGAAGTGATTTGTTTTGGTTTGGAGATTTCACACCATGACCCATTTTCTCCCTTGTTTTGGGCCTGTGGGGAAGCAGCACTTTGTGGTGGGAGTGTGTGGAGGAGCCAAATTGCTTACTCCATGGTCAGGAAGCCAAATGGAAAAGAGGTAGGGGCTGGGGTCCTACTAGCTCATGGAGGGTGCATCCCCAATAACCTACCTTCCTCTCTCTGAGCCCCATCTCTTAAAGGTTCCACCACCTACCAGTAGTGACACGTTGGGGACCAAAACTTTAACACATGGGCCTTTGGGGGACATTCTCCATCCAAACTATGGCAAAGTTGCTATCATTTTTGCTACTATTGTTGCCATAATTACTCCCAAATAATGATCACTATTATTTCTATTATTATTCTGTCATTATTCTGGAATCTATGATTAAAGAAGTCTTCTATCTACTAAAGCATAAATTCTTAGTAGACAGCAACCAAAAATCTCTCTTTTCTTTCCTTTACCATGTCTGCTCCTTATGGACAACTTAAGTGTATTTTAAAATGATATAGATGACAGTACCTCAACCATCCCGGTTGAATCAATAATTCAGGAAATGTCTGGGAGTTTCTGAGATTCCAAATTTTGGAGATGTGTCCTTATTTTACTAGATTTAGAAATATCACATTCATCGCATCAATTTCATCTCCTTCTGTGGTGTGAGCAAAGGAGGTTATTCTTAGTAACTAGAAGGTGACGGAGGCGGTGGAGGGGGAGGAAAACTTTCCTTATTTGGGTGATAATTGCTCACAGTTTATTCAGCATTATTATTGAATTAGTATTGAAAAGGTAATTTCATGCTTCACGAAGTGGCAAATTTGATTCATATGCTAGGAAGGCAAAAGAACAAATGTGATATTGACAGTAATAATTACAACCGACCCTAAAAAAAAAAAAAAAGGTAACAAACAATCCACACCACTCTGGCATGAAGACCCTCTCTCACCATCTTCTGGTTGACTATCTCAGGACATTATTACACAACAGAAGTCCCTTCGCCAGAATTTATTGGCCTGATCTTCTTCTAAGTAATAGATTATTAATTTTTTATTTATTATGCTCAGGTACAGATTTGTTACCTGCTAATGTACAATGAATGAATTATGCATGCTTACTTACATGTACATGTGAATAAGCTAGAGACATTCTTTGCATCCTTAAATTGACAACATGCTCCATACTAGTTCTGGGCTGGCTTTGATTTTATAAATAAATATACAAATAATATATTCATTTATCTTTATTATTGATTGATTGATTTTTTTTTTGATTCCAGAAATTGAATCCAAGGGCACTTAACCACTGAGTCACATCCCCAGCCCTTTTTATTTTTCATTTTGAGACAGGGTCTCACTATATTGCTTAGTGCCTTTCTAAACTGCTAAACCTGGCCTGGAACTGGAAATCCTCCTGCCTCAGCCTCTTGAACCACTGGGATTACAGACATGCACCACCATGCTCATGGCTTTGATTTTAAAGAGCTTTGATCTTTGAGGAAGGGTTTGTGGGAGCACAGGCTTGCCTCAGCTCAGATTCCCTCCCGGTCATTCATTCCTTCATTCTTGCTCTTTACAATTGGGTACTGATATTTTTTTCAGTGATGCTTCTATAAATAGATGTTTCCATCTGAAGAACTTTCTTCAGACTCACCTATGTGTTCTCCTAGAAGAAGGATTTTTCTCCTCTTTGGAGTTAATCTAATCCCCAGGATAATTCATTTGGTTAATTTAAGAAGCAGTTAATTTATATTAGCCAATCCCTAAAAAACCAAATGCCAAATATTTTCTCTGATATAAGGAGGCTGATTCATAGTGGGGTAAGGATGGGGGGAGCATGGGAGGATTAGATGAATTCTAGATAGGGCAGAAGGGAGGGGGCAGGGGGTTAGACATGATGATGGAATGTGATGGACATCATTATCCAAAGTACATGTATGAAGACACAAATTGGTGCAAATATATTTGTATACAACCAGAGATGTGGAAAAATTGTGCTCTGTATGTGTAATATGAATTGTAATGCATACCACTGTCATATATAAATTTAAAATATTAATTTTTTTAAAAAGCAGCTTTTATAAATTAGCCATGGTATTTATTGTGAGTACAATTGTTGGAATAATGGTCTCAGTGTTTGATATGACAGTTCAGAAATTTCTATTAGACTTTCTATCAGAGTATCAATGCTTAGAAAAATGGTAGTTCTGAAAGATGTGGCAATTGTGTACAAGGTTGCATGGTTTGGGTGACCACTGTACTGGTAACATCTGCCTTCTTGCTTTGACCACTACAATGCTCAATGCTGGATTTATAACTCATCCAGCCCTAGAAAAATGCCCTGGGTTTATGTGACTCGTCATCTCACCACCTGAACCTCATCTTCCTTCCATCTTGATTGATTTATCTATTTTGAATATATTTTTAAATTGCAAAAGTAATGTTACATATTTAGGTTTAAAAAATAGGGTTTTATAAAGTTAAGCACCAAGGATCACTGTCTAGGGAAAGTCATTGTTGACAAGTTAGTATTGTTTATTATTTTAGACTTTTCTCTAAACATATGTGACATGTGCCCCTATATGTATATATACAGGTGTATATGTGAATACATATGTGTATGTGTGTGTGTTTGTGCACACTTACATTTGATTTTCTACACTCAGCAACATATGAACATTCTTCCATGGCAGTATGTAAAAATCTACTACATTATTTGAAAAAAAAAAAACTGCCATGGTATAACAAGACTATACATCTTTTAGCCATTCTATTATCAAAATTGAGGTCTTCTTCAATTTTTCTCTCTTCGAATAATCAGAACCTGAGTACACTTGCCATCTAGATTCCTAGATGTAGTCTTGCTGTTCAAAGCATCTGTGTTCTGAAATTTTCGATAAGTACTCCTAAATTGACCTCCACAAGTCTAAACCAGTTTAAACCCCCACCCAAAAGGTGTAAGTGCTCATTTCTCCACAATCCAGCCAAACTTGTTATTAGCAGACTGAAAAATTGTTTTCCAGTCTATTACACAAAAACCGTATCTTGTTTCAATTTGCATTTCCCTCATCACCAGCGCGAACATCTGTTGCTATGTCGATTGGCCATTTCTATTTCTTCCTGGGTGAGCTGCCAGTTTTTATTTTTTACTCATTTCTCTATTGGCCTGGTTTCTGTTGTAGTTGTCGTTTTGTTTTCTTTCGTTGGTAGGTTCTCGTTTTATGTGTTGGTGCTAAGCTGCAAGTGTTTTTCTCTATCATCTTTTAGTTAATCAGTGACTTCTACATAAAAAGATCATGTTTTTATTACCAAACCACTCTTTTTTTTTTTGTTTGGAAGTGCGCAGGCAGAGATTTATTTAGGAAAACAGATATGTATTCAAGGAAGAATGTGAACTGTCTTAAGAGTAAGAAGGTTTGAGGAGTAAAAGTAGGGAATAACACATTCAAGGGAGCAGTCAGGTCATCTCAAGAGCAAGAAACAGCCCTGATCCTGACATTCTTTATGACTTTTATGTCTCAGATTCATATCCTGTTCTTATATTCCTTCATTTCTAGAAGGTCACTTTTGACTTTTCTTTACCCAAAGTATAAAGTACATGAGTGCTCAAAAAATATTCAAGGAAATTGAGTTTCTTTTTTCTTTTACTTTTTTTTTTGTTATGCCTTCTCTTTTAATATCCAACTTTATTGCACTTGAGTCCGAGAATGTGACTTGTGGAATTGGAGTTTTTGTATATTTACCGAGATTATCTTGAGGCGGACGACACAATCAATTTTTGCAACTATTTCACAGACACAAATGGAATGTACAACCTCAGTATATCTAGAACAACATTTAATCTTCTCTCCTTGCTGGTTTCCTTCTCCTTTCCAGGTTTCTCTTCATTCTTTCGGGTTGTCTACTATTATACAAATCTTCTATATATTTTGTGGGTTTACAAAATTAGAAAGTTTCCTAGTGTGTGTTTTTTTTCCCAATAAAATCCTTCTCTTTTATCATCCTTTTTCTCTTTAATATATTGCTCATGGTATTAAGAGGCATAGGTATGTTTTTAGAAAATGTCTTTTTATCAATTTAAGTTGCACCATTTTGTATATCACAAGATAAAGATAAGAAACAGAAATGCATTGCAATTTCTTTTGGTCTCTAATTCTATTTTGCCCATTACTCCTATATAGCTGTGATCCTGGCGCTGGCCAAATAAATCTTTTGTCCATTCCTTTATTTTCTACTTAATACTTATGTGGTTTTATCACAGATCTTTCTCCTTAAACAAGCAGAATATATACTGGGGTTTTGTTTGTTTGTTTGGTTGGTTTTGTTTTCTGTTTATCCCATTCCAAACTAAGAGTCCTTAAAATATATATGTATTTACACTCAGTATAATGTCTTCTATGTTTGTTCTTATTTCAGGTCTTCACATTTTATCATATGTTCTTTTCTATTTTTTCTTTAATAAAACAATGAAACCTTTAATATTTAATGATTCTACCTTGTATTTTGTTCAGCTGATGAATATCTTTAAACTCGTTACAACAACAACAAAAAATCATTTTCCTCTCCCCATAAAAAATGATGCCATATGTAAAACCACCTCACTCCAACAAAATAAGAATTGTATCACTAGGTACTTTACAACTTTCTTTTATTTTTTTTTCCTTACCACCTCCTCTGTAGTATTAAAAACTATCTTAAATTTTGGTTCCAGATTGTTAAGTTTTGACTTTGTGCCTCTTCTGTTTTATGAATGCCTGCTTAACAATTCCATTAAATTTCACTGCCATATTTTCAGCAATTACTTAGTATTAACTGTGAGTTGTACCGATTTCATTGGTCATTTTATTGGGTTTGTAATGCCTTTCTGTTTCTTATCTTTATCTTGCTGAAATATAACCAGATATATTACCTTTTTTTGATGTTTTGTTTTCAGAAAAGGTTATGTCGGTGGTAAACTTTCTACATTCCTGTGTGTCTAAAAATGTCATTTCCTTGGCCCATACTTTAGTAACAGAATTTGAACTTCAAATGTACATCCTTATTTCTTTATAGGGATTTTTGCCTGCTTTTTATATTATAGACAAGATATTTGATGCTAGCAATTAAAGCTATGGGTTTCAGAAACCCATATGAAGGCTAAAATAAATACTTGCAACAAATAAATGATAGATTCAGTGATGAGAATAACAACTCCCTTAGACCAACCTAACATTTTTCTTTCTGGAAAATTGTAGAATTGTTCTATATCCTTGGGGATCCTAATTTTTTACAATTTTGCCATAAATGACAAAATTGGCCTTTTCCTCCCTGAGAACTCAAGTCCCTTTTCAGCTCAGAAGCATTCTTTTCTTTTACTGATTTTTTTTTTTCACAGCACACCTGTCATTGCCTCTCTGTTTTCCCTTCTGAACCTTACTACATGATTACCAGGTCTGTTGAATCTGTTCTCCGTGGGTTTTAGTTTCTCATTGCTGCTATAACAGCTCACCAAAAATGTAATGGCATAACACAACACAAGCTGCTCTATAGTTCTGGAGGTCAGAATTTGAAGTGGGTTTAACTGGACTCAAATCAAGGCTCCAAGAAGGGGAGATTTATTTGGAAGCTCTAGAGGGGAGAAGCCACTGTTGCACCTTCTTCAGCTGCTGCAGGCTGCCCGCACACCTTGACGTATCACCCTGCCTGTATCTTCAAAGCTAGCGGTAGAGCATCTTCAAATCTCTGACTCTGATATTCCTGCCTCTTTCCTTTATTTACAAGGACACTTGTTGGTTCATGGAGCCCCCCAGGATAATCCAGGATAATCTCCATCTCAAGATCCTATTATGTCTGCAAAGAGCCTTTTGCCATCTACGGAAACATACTCACCATTTCAAGGATTAGGACATGGGCATCTTTGGAAGGACCATTGTTCTGCTTACTATACCAGTTTCTTACTCTCTTAGAAAGTCAGTCTATTTTGCTTTTTGCTATTTTCTGGAACTCATTTATTGTACGTGGCCAGGTCTCAAAAATGTGCAGTCATTTTATTTCCAGAATGATATTTTTAATCTTCGAGATTTCTGATTTGACTTTCAACTGGGAGAAAACTCACAGTGGTCTCTGAGGATGCTAATTTTACTCTAATTTTTTTTAATTTATTTTTCTTGCATTAACTTTTTTTTTTCCTAAGGGATTTGTCTGTGTATTTCATCCTGTAAATCGCTTTAGGATGACTTATTTTCATTAAACATTAGACATCAAGTTACTTGTTCATAGTTATAAAATCAGAAAAAATAGTGAACAGAATTAGTACCTGGAGTTTGTGACATAATTCTTATTACATGCAGAAATCATTGGTGATTCAACATTTTATTCAACATTGGCTATGGATTCTGGTGACAGAAGCTCTGACCTCTTTAAGGGGACAAGAACTAGTAACTG
This sequence comes from Ictidomys tridecemlineatus, assembly GCF_052094955.1. Lineage (NCBI taxonomy): Eukaryota > Metazoa > Chordata > Mammalia > Rodentia > Sciuridae > Ictidomys > Ictidomys tridecemlineatus. The sequence continues at coordinate 27,096,856 of NC_135479.1, read as the reverse complement.
GGAAGTCCTTAGGAAGTGTGGGAATCTACCCTTAGTGGCAGATCATGGTAGACAAAGTCAGGAGGGAACACAGGCTGAGAACACAGGCTGCATCTCTTTCAGTGCCTGCTGAGAACCCAACATAGCCACTTTGCAAATCTGTCCAAGGAGACATCTTTCCATCTCTACTCAGGGGACAAATGCTATGTCAGCCTTTTGAATGGGACACCTCTTTCAGGAATCTTTAACTAGTTGCCTTTCATGCTTTCTCTGGCCCCTGAGGTCCCTCTGAAATTTTACTGGAAAAATATATTTTCTTGGTCTCCTCTTTCCTCCCTTTTGCGTTTTGAGTTATTTAGCCTTTTAAGAGTCTCAGTCGATATGTCACCACCTGCCTAACACCTTTTAGAAATTTCTCAGTATTCTGATCTACCAAACATGAATGTTCTATGCTCTTCCCGTGATGTGATTGATGGTTTTGACCTAATCTGTGTATACTTTATGTCATTTAATGAGATGTGATATAGGAAACATGTATCATCAACTGTCTTGAATTCTAATTTTATCTATTTATTCTACTGCTGGGTGCTTCTCTAAATCATAACAAATATTTTAGAAAATATATAAATAAAATTTTATAAGAGTAGACAGACATTTTGATTGATTGAACTCATATATACAGGATCTCCAATTTTGTTGGATTGACCCTGTGTTATTTATTTGATTATTTCCTTATTTAGTAAAAATATCTATACCCAGAGCTAATGCTGTGCATTGGAATTATTTTTTTTTAAAACAATAACTATTCTCTTCTTCCTGGTGTCTACTGTTTGTAGGATTCCGTTTTGCATATTAGGTTCATTCTGAATGTTTAACATACATTATAGACTAACAATTTATATCACTCAGTAATTAGTTAGAAAATTTTGAAGCTCAGAGAATTCCTTTTCATAGACTTTGACTCCCTTGATTTCTAAATCTTTTACCAGAAAACCATAGTCTCCCTTGGTTAGTTTTATTGCTCTCTGTCTCCATGAACACAAACACTATATTCAAGTCAGAGTAGCAGATCCCTTTTGCAGAGTTGGAGAGCTAATTTTGTGGTCATCACTCTGAATTCTCCAGTAGTAATTCTCCCCCCCACACACACATACACACACACATCTTTGCCATGTGTGCTCTTTTTCTGCATCTGGGTTGAGAGCCCTTGACTAAAATCCCAGATTTGAGCTTATAAACTGGATTCTGTTAACATCTGTACAAAAATTTCTATGTCTGAAAAACCAACACCATTTTATGTTACTCTCAATTCTTTGTTATTTTTTCCATGAGGATACCACACCGTTACTTATGCATCTTAATTATAGTCTCCTCATGTGAAAGTGAGTCTGTAGTTTTTGTGTCATTTAACTTTTACAATAGCAAGTAATATTGATGAAGACGATAATAAGCAGAACAACCGTTTTACTGAGTCAACGAGGTAACAGGTGTTTTTATATACTGTATAAATGTTGAGTGTCTTTAACTGAATAGAATAGAAAATGAAACCCAGGCATCTTAAATTGGTTTATTTTTGACACAAATTGAGAGATCTGGCAGGGTGGCAGCTGCTGGTGATGGTCCAGTTGTTCAGCGTTCTCCATAGTAAAAGCTGTTGTCTTCGCTGGGTCTATTCTTCATGAGGTGGGATGACTGCATCAGCTTCAGCCATCTTTCCCACCTACCGAAAGAAAGAAATAGAAAAGGAGGGAATCTATATCAGACAAGTAAAAGTATTCCCAGGTCTATAGCCAACCCCTCTCCCACAGTCTGAAAGTAACCTACAGCCACCTGGCTTGAATCAACTGGAGAAAGAATTTAATGGCCGAATATCTGCCATATTTACAACATCTTATTTTACCCACCTCTGCCACTGTTCCTCTCCCAAAGATATTAAAAGTCAAAATAATTCATGTGACTAAAAATCACACCACTAGACAGCAGAATGGCTGAAATTTTAACTCATCTCTATCTTTCTCTGAATTCCAATACTTCCCACTTATCATACTCTCTTCCAAGGGAATTTACAAGCAGAAGTTCAAAGAATTAAAGCAGGACTAAAGGAATAGATGAATGATTTGCATCTGAGTTTGGGTGTTTATGCACCTGGCTCTCTATGAGCCAGTTCTATTAAAGATCCAACATTCAACTTTGAGCAATGGTTAGAAAAAGCTTGGGAGCCACCTTAGGTTCAAATCCCATTTCTAGCACTTACCAAGATAACATGACTATGAATCTATCACTTAATCTTTCTGGACCTTAGAGTTGTCGTGTATATCTATGTGTGACCATTCTCTCCAAGCCCAATTAACTATTGAAGCCAAATGCATTGGTAAGAAGCTTCACTTCATTATTTCCCTACACACAAACTACAAATGGTTCACAATGGACACTGTGTACTGGCTACTCAAAAGGGTCTCCTAATCACCTTTCCCCTTAGTTTTCTTTTCCCCCTGAGGCAGGAGACATAAAATATTGAAATTCTCAGCCTCTCATGGAGCTAGATGTAACATGACACATTCCTGGCCAGCAAGATGTGATAGTCTTGGGAGAGGATGGAACAGCGTGCCCATTCATTCTGGACTCTTCTTCCTCCCCGTAGCATAGCCCTGAGCCTAGAAATGGGGCAGCACCATCAGGAGGTGGCAAGCACGAAGATAAAATTCAAATGGAAAATGCTAGAGCAGAGCAAACAGAGAGAGACCGTGGTGTGGGGGAGCGACTCTGAATGACCCACGCCTTCCATCCTGAAGCAAGAGGCTCTGACCAATCACTACATTTGTGGTGACTTGGGCATTGTCCCAGCTCAGATAGCAAAGGCATGTCTTCAGATGTAGGTGTCGCCCCTGGAGTTGAGTTATACTCACCTGTCCCTTGTAACCCTGCCCCTTATGGCCTTTTTTGGATAGAACTTTCTAAAGAACAAGAGCCCCCCACCCACCCCGCCCGCCCCGCCAATAAAAGTCCACTTCTAAATGTGCTTGCTCTCTCTCGCCAGCCTCTCGTGACTCTCTCTTGCTCTCCTTTTTGGGGGGCCTGAGGCAGAGAGCGGAGAAGTCGTCCTGAAGCTTGTTTAAAGGTAAAGTGTGTCTGTGTTTTACTTGGTGTCCCTGCAAATTCACACGAGCGATCTTAAGTTCAGCTGCCTGCACAGATCAGGGGCAGCAGGATATGTGAGGAGCCACTCTGAATGACCCACGCCCTGGGTCTTCCATGGGCTCTTGAGCTGCCACACTTCCTCTGGACCGCCTTCCTCCTGATTTCTTATTGCATAAGAAAACACCCTTCCCATTGAAATCAGTATCTGTTGTGTTTTTTCTATCACTTATAGCTTAATGCATTCTTATTTAATAGCAATTTCCTACCAAGTAAAATTCAAGCACATGAAGTCAGTACTGGAAATGGTCAAGAGCCTGGCCTCTCCCTTTTTTTTCCAGAATTTTTTTCTACTTCCTCCATTCCCAAAGTTATGATTCATCTAACACCAAATGGCTTACTATTGCCACCTCTAGTTCAAGGACAGGCTGAAGTGTGACTGCCCACTTCCACGAGTCCTCCCCACGTTGCCTGTCTGGTGCCATTTCTCATTCCTGAAGAACTTTGATATTTTATAACACTTTTTATCTGTCTCATCTCTGCCTTTGTGAGTTCCTAAAAGCCTTATTATTGACCCTCATCGATACCATCTCCCTCATGCACACACCACCTCAGTCCCCACAGAGCACTCTGCCCAGGGGGACCCTCCAAACTTCCATGGTAATGAATGAGTAGAAGGATAGACAGTTATTTGGGCTTCTTTCTTTGTGCTTTTGAAGCAGTTACCAGGTACCCCCACCAAAAAGGCCCACCATAATTAAACTTCTCCAGAGATCACCCCCACCATAATTAAGTTTCTCTCCTAGTCAACAAGATCTTTACAAAGAACATCAGCAGAAAATCTGCAGAGTGTTTAGTGTGGTTTGAAGCTTCTTGTAAATACCAGGTTTGCCCACAAAAGGTATGATAGACTCTGTCTCAAGTTCCTTGCTATACAAAAGATATTATCTCTGTTTTCTTGGTTAAAAAAAAAAAAACAACTTGTAAATCTTCCATCTAGCCTAAGAATATGGGACAGTGAGTAACTTTTATGTGCCCACCCACTGTCATGTAACACCCCACTGAGTATACATCAGAAAGAATTTCCACACCCCATGTCCAGAGATTTTTATGCATTAGCCCCTCTAGCCTGCTGAAGCTTAAATAAACCTACTTCCTGAAAATTCCTTGAGTGTCCAATTTCATCCATCCTACATCATTTTAACTACCAAAAATAATCTTTAGTATATCTCATTTCGTCCCTGCTGCTGTTTGTGTCTTTTCAATCACAGTAGTTGCTTAGACTCACCCTTCCTGAACTGTTGTTGACCCGCCTATGAAAACCTGAAAAGGAGGAGAAATAAGCTTGCTTACACTGCTTAGTATGGAGGACTCTTTTGGAGCCGTCTGCAGTGCATTGAGCAAAAGCGAGTTTTCAATTCTCTCCTTGGCAGGAAAGCAGATTGTTCTGTGCTCCTGGCATAATTGCCAACCAGCTCCAAATTCAGAAATCTCTAAGAAAAGTAGAAGAAACTTTACATGAATCTTGTCCTGCACACGACCTAACCCAGTGCCTTCCATATGCTAGTCATCCGATAAATATTTCTGATCGGTTTGAAACTATGATTTTTAGTCCAAATTTTCAAACAGGTTTGCCTTGCTTTGAAATACTGTTCGCTCATTTTTTATTTATGTGTGTTATTCATACTCTGACTGCTTCTCAAAGAGATTTGTGATAAAGAAAAACTACAGATACACTATAACCATTTTGCCATTCAAGTGAGGTTTAAAAGGACAAAACCAAACCAAAAATAAAATAAAATAAAAAGTCCCAGTGATAGGGAAGGTCTTAAAGTTCCACTTGCTTCTTCTTCCCAAAATTCTGGGTTTGGTATTTTTTGCAAAAGAGGAAACTGAGGATCAGAAAGATTGAGCAGATGGGAACAGACCTCACACTCATGGATTTCAGAACCAGCACTCAAGCCTGGCATCTGCCAGCACCATGGTCTCCACTCTTCTCCTAACTTTCCACAGTGACAAAAGTAGGATTCTACTCATCTGGCCCACGCTATCCTCACGAATGAACTAAAACTCAAAAAAAAAAAAAAGAGAGAGAGAGAGAGAGAGAGAGATATGATTGAAATGAATTACAACAACCAAAATAAACTAAAATATTCTATTCTTGAAGTTATTTGCAAAACCCTAAGCTACTGGCATACTAATGGAACATCAGAAGGAAAGAAACACTATAAAATGGGCTGGGTGCGGTGGCACAAGCCTATAATCCCAACAGGTCTGGAGGCTGAGGCAGAGGATCGCAAGTTCAAAGCCAGTCTCAGCAAAAGCAAGGTGCTAAGCAACTCAATGAGACCCTGTCTCTAAATAAAATACAAAATAGGGCTGGGGATGTAGCTCAGTGGTCAAGTGTTCCTGAGTTCAATCCCTGGTACACACCCCCACTCACAATAAAATGTCTTGTTTGGCTCTATCCTTTCTTCCAGATGAAGAAAGTAGGAGAATTGGGTTGTTCAAGATACTTCATATAAATGGTTCATTCAAATCAGTCTGCTTCCCCAGTGCTTAGTCACTGGTGTACTCCCATAGGGAATTGGAACCAGAGACTCTCAAAGATCCCCCAATGGGTTCTTATCTTGTTAAAGGGCTTTCACAGACATGTTAACAAGGAATGTTTGGTCACATGCTTTGTTAGGGCTTTTGGTAACCTTGTTTTATATGTTAAGTTAAATGGTAGTAACCCCACTATTGATCTTATAGAAGTAGAAAAATGTTCCCATGAGTGGGGAAAATTAATTGAAAGCTAAATAAGTATGGCAGCTTAGTTCATATGGCCCATCAATTAACTATTCTTCCCAGAAGTCACCCCCTAGGGTACTCAGATATTCATGCATTTAATTTTTTGCATGGCCCTATATATTGAGAGAATGAAGTAGAAGTGACACTGCATGACTTTAGAGTCTAGGTCATAGAATCTTTGCAGTCTCCTCCAGGGTTTCCCAAAAGGCTCACTCCTGGGCTGTTCCTTTTAAAAATCTAGGCACCAGACCCAAGCAGGCCAAAGCCACCTGGAGAAGACATGTTTCAATGTTCAGGTTGACAGCCCAAGCTGAGTTCTCAGCCAACTTCCTAAAAGCAACCGCCAGCCTGGAGTGAGCCACCTTAGACACCAGCCCAGAGAGTCTTCAGGTCACTCTGTCCCCAGACTGTGACAAGAAGAACCACCCCAAGTGCACTCAGCTGATCCCCATCAATTCACAGAACTATGAGTAATAATAATAAATTGCTAGTTTAGGTCACTAGGTTTTGAGGAGATTTGCTATGGAGCAGAGGAAATGGGAACAGCAGGAGATACCAAAGGATTATTTTTTTTCTCCAGTTTCCTCAAAACCCAGTAGCAAAACATAATCAATATCTACATGATCTAGAAGACAGTCAAATTGAAATTTACTTAAACTTCCCTCCCATCCTGCCAAAGATGTGCCATTTCTAGCCAGGTTATTTCTTTCATTCCTAAGTGGGGCGCTAGGGACAGAAGGATCTTGAAAGAAGAATGCAATTTAAAAATATCTGTTGAGATAGGTATTTTGACATTTGAAGGAAGGAAAAACAATTTGGGATGCTTTAAGAGCTTTTCGATGTTTACTTTCATATTATTTCACTCTGAGCTACAGGAAATAGTCCTCGGTCTACTTTCTAGTTTTTTCAAGCAATCTGCAATAGCATCATGTTCTCTTTAAAGGCCTTAATTGAAATGTGCAGTGAAACATTTTATTTTCAGTTTGCTTATTGTATTTGCCAGAGTGGACCACGCTCATTTTCTTTTCTTTTCTTTTTCCTCCCTATATCTTTTAGTTTTCTCTTCTCCTCTCTCTCTCTCTTTTTTCTCCCTTATCTTTGATTGTTTAAATTTTTGTTTCTTTCCTTCATCCTCTCCTTTTATAATTTTAACCCTTACCAACTTCTGCATATGCCTTTTTGTAGACCAGGGGGAAGGAACCTAGGAGAAGTCTTATTTCAGGGATCTCCTAAGTGTTAAGTATCATACTAAGTTGATCTCATTTTATTTTACTGAATCTTCATAACATGGTAGCCAAGTGGTGATCCTGCCCTCATTGTACACATGAGAAATCTGCGGGTGAGATCATGTAAGTAACTTGTCCAGATTCATTGAGCTAGAAGTAACTGGCAGAACAGGGGGCGAACATCATTCCATAGATCTCATTTTCATTGTATCACCCTGTATTTGAAGTCTGTATTTAGATCCACTAAAAGGTATACAGAATGGCTTTCAACCACCTTGGAATCCCTGTCTGGCTTTTGGTGTGGTTGCTAACAAGCTCCAAAAACTCTGCTGTTCTCCATCCTGTGTCCCATCCCTGTGGACTTGCTTCCCACAGCCTGTGGGCTTCTCTCTGAGTGTCCACACTCTTAAGAATAGTTCTATTGGTGGTAGGGGAAGGGAGTAAGTATTTACAGAGACTCCAACTTGAAGGTCAATAAATATATCCAAAGATTTGACTGTTTTCTTCCTCTCCCTTATCTTTCCAGCTGTTGCATTAATTGCATTAGCCAGGGTCCTCTGGAGGATCTGACCAATAGGTAATATACATGAGGAAATTTATTCTAGGAATTGGTGCCATCTGCAACCTGAAGAACTTGAAAATCCAATGGTATAATTCAATCTAAATTTGGAGCCCTGAGAAATGTTGGAGGTGCTGATGATGTAAGTCTAGATCTCAAAAACAGGAGCTCTAAAATCCCAAGAAGGGAAATGGTTATACCAGAAGAAAACGAGGAAACAAATTCCCCTTCCTCTACCTTTTGTAATATGTGGACCCTCAGGGATTGAAAGATGCCAGCCCATGTTGGCGATGGGTGATCTTCTGTGCTTAGTCAACTAATTTGAATGCTAATCTCTTCCAGTAACACTTTCACAGACACACCTAGAAATAATGTTTTAACAGCTATCTGGATATATTTTTGTCCAGTCAAGTTGACACATAAAATTAACCATCACGGTGTTTGACTATGATGTATCACCTAGATGGATTTAGAGAAGATCTGTTTCTTTAATATAGGAATCTTTGAACATTAGTATGTATCATTTTCCTGGAGGTTTATGGACAATATAGATTCTTGGGTCCCACTCAAAAGAATCTGAGTCAAGGAGATTTTAGATGAGACCCAAGGAATCCGATTTTTTTTTTTTTTGAAGCACTGAAGTGATTCTAACAGAGTGGCTCGAAGACTTTGCATAATACAGCTTAAAGATGAAACAAGATCAGTCACACTTTTGAACTACTTTAGGGGAGGGAATTATTACTCCAAGAAGTTTTCATACTTGACAGCTGCAGTTGTTACAAGCCACTTGGTCTCATCTGTGTCTAAGACCACACTGCTAAGTTCTCCCACAATGCTCAAAATACCTCTGGAGATTGTTCTACAGACGAGCCTTAAGAGATGATGCAGGCTACTGGGGAAGGATCCTCCTGCCACTGACCACACTAGCATCAGCTCTAAGATAGTCTGGAGACAAAGTTCCTTTGGGGGATCATGTGCAATCTATTTTGATGCTCCTGTGTTAATCTCGGCCCCTTCTTCCCATGACTGAGGACTTTCCTGGAAGGCACCTGTTTATAGTAACTTCAAAAAAGCTTTACAAACCTCCACTCTCCCACCCTTCTCATTGCTTGACTCCACAGTACAAGTGTTCCGGGGCTCCATGGCCAAATAATATCTGCTCTTACTTCAAAGCCCAAGACAGCACATCTGTCTTGCTTCCTTCCCCTGTGAACAGGTGTTTGGTATGAAGCTTTTAAAGTCCAAGCATGATAGATACTAGCATTTGGAGTAAAAGAGAGATGAAGTGATGAGGCAGAAATTGGCCCCTCTTTGAAGGATCTCTTAGTTTAATGGAGAAAGTCGGGGTTGTCATAACAGCTCAACACATTCAAGTGCATTCAAGATTTCTAATGTGAAAAAATAGAACAGCTGGAAGGAACTCAGAGGAAACGACTGTTAATAGTGCCTTTGGGGACAAGGAAGGTTTCAAGGAGTAAGAACTGAGCTGATCTTAGGAGGATGTGTAAGGTTCTAAAAGGCCAACCCCAAAAAAAACACCAGGTCGAATGATTTCCTCTAATAAGTGGATGCCAATCTAAAATGGGAGGCTGGGGGCTATGGGATGAGTGGAGAAACTTTGGATGGGGCAGTGGGGGGGGCATGGGATTAGGAAAGATGGTGGAATGAGACAGTCATCATTACCCTAGGTACATGTATGTTTGCACAAATGGTGTGACCTTACTTTGAGTACAACCAGGGAAGTAGAAAATTCTGCTCCATGGGTGTACCATGAATCGAAGAGCATTGTGCTGTTGTGCATAACTGATTAGAATAAATAAACAAAACAAATAAGAATGCTGTAGTGCCAAGGAAAAGAATGTTTTTGAGAGGGAGAATGACCAAATATGGAGGAGTTCACCTTGGTAGAAATGGGGAACACTGAGGGAGATGATAACAGCTGAGAATGAACACTTAAGTGACGACCAGATGGTTCAAGACCATAAACGCCATGTTTGGCGGTTGAATCTTTATTCTTCTGGGCACGTGGAGCAAGTAGGGAGTCATTCCTTATGGGGCATATCCCACCCAGGCAACACTTTGTTCTCTGAGAGAATGGCAGCGAAACAAAAAATCAGGCAAAAATCTCTGCTATCATACACTTTATATTCTTCTGTTTGTTTATATTCTTAAATAAATACAAACACAGCAAACAAAATAAGTTCAAATACATTGTATGTCAGATGATATTATGATTGAATTTTACCACACACACACACACACAATAAAAAATATGATAAAGTCTTTGCAGATGTAATCAAGCTACAAGGAGGCCATACTGAATTAGAATGGGCCTTAAATCCAATCTTATCAAGAAGGTCATGTGAAATCACAGAGAACTGACAAACAAGGAAGAAGAACAGATTATATGAGGAATCATCTGTTCCCAGGTTCCCAGAAGGAACCTGCCAGAACCTTCGCTTCAGTCTCTGGCCTTCAGAAATGTGAAACAAGTCATTTGTATTGTTTTAAGTCTCTCAGTTTGTGGTGATTCGTTATTAGCAGCACCAGGAAACTAGTAGAGATAGTAATAAGTGTTTTGAAGAAGAAAATTCTGGAAAGAGGAATAGGAGATACCAAAAGGATGGGCGAAGTGTGCTGTTTTAACTGGTGTAGTAGTGGAAAACCTCACTGGAAATGCAACATAAAGTCAAAGACCTGAACGGTTTAAACTTGCAATCTATTAGATTTGGTGGGTGGTGGTGGGGAAGTATCCTAAACTGGGAGAACATCAGCTGGAAAAGCTCTGAGATACCTGTTCCACAGGAAACTAGAGTGCAAGGTCAGGAGGAAAAGGGCAACAAGATAAGAGGAATGGGATAAGAAGCATCTGTAGACTTGTGAGCAGAGGGACCATCTGTTTTACAGTTGAACAGAATCACTGTGATGAAAATTCCTGTAGCTCAAAGGCTGAGCCAAGGCATCCAGGGAGGAGGCTAGTGCAGCAACCCAGGGAGGATCATGTCTTGACCCAGGGAGGCAGCGGAAGAGCTGGCAAAAAGTGTTCAGATACTGGATATAATTTGAAGGCAAAGTGAACAACATTTACTGGTGGGTTAAATATGGAATATGAGAGGGAGAAAAGAAAGATCAAGGATGACTCCATGGTTTTCTCTTGAGTAATAGAAAGGATGGAGTTATCACTTCTCATTTTGTTGAAGAATGCAAGAAGACCAAGTTTGGGGAAGATACGATGAGATCAGTCGGGAGTATGCCGAATTTAAAGTACTTAGCAAACATGCTTGTGGAGACGTCAAATAGAATATATGAACCTGGAATTTAGGAGGAGCTAAACTAAAAGTAAAATAGTGGGAGTGTATGTAACATGATGATATTTAAAGCCATGACTGATTAAATCATGCTAGATAAAAAAAACTTCAGGACTGAGCCCTGGGGCACCCAACACCAAATGGGGAGGTGTGGATCTGTAATCAGCCAAGGAGACTCGGATGGAGCTCTCAGGAAGAGAGCCCAGAAGTAGAAGAGTGTGGTATTTTGTGAGCCAGAAGAAGAAACTATTCTAAGGTGGATGGATGAAGTATGAAATGGGTCAAAACTGAAAGTGACCATTGCATCAACAGTATGGTGGCCATCAGTGACGTTAACAAAAGCAATAGTAATGCATGGGAATGGGGGAAGCATTATTAGCATATGATCATGAGAAAATGGGAAGAAAGGACATGCCAATGAATATGGACAACTCTTGAGGAATTTTGTTACCAAAAAAAAGAGAGAAATAGGGCAATAACAGCTTAAGAAGGTTAAGTAACTGGGCCTGGGGATGTGGCTCAAGCGGTAGCGCGCTCGCCTGGCATGCGTGCAGCCCGGGTTCAATCCTCAGCACCACATACCAACAAATGTGTTGTGTCCGCTGAAAACTAAAAAATAATGTGCCAGGCTAATCTATGCAGTGATGTCTTGTGATGGTCCACCCCATTCAACTTCATCTTCTGAGTCTGGAAGAGAAATTGCCATCCTCCTTTGCTATGGTTTGGATACGGTTTGTTTGTGTCCCCCCATGGATGTATTGTGATTGAGGGCTTGGTCCCCACGGTGGCAGTATTGAGAGGTGGTAGCTTTGAGAAGTGGGGCCTAGTGGGAAGTCCTTGGGTCATGGATGGAAGAGCACCTTCAGAGGGGTTGGGGATTGTGGAACACCAGTCTCTCTCTCTCTCTCTTTCTCTCTTTCTCTCTCTCTCTCTCTCTCTCTCTCTCTCTCTTTACCACTCCCTTTATACCCCCTCCCTCTCCCTCCCTCCCTCCTTTTCTTTCCCTCTCCTTATTTAGCAATGTAAGCTCTTCCTCATATGCTTCCACCATGGTGTGCTGCCCTTCACCACCCTCACCAGAGGCCAAACCAGTAGGTCCTCCCATACACAACTGATCTTGAATTGTGAGCCTCTACGTCTATGAGCTAAATAAACCTTTTTTCTTTATAAGCTGGCTACCTCAGGTTTTTCATTGCAATGATGGAAAGCTAACTAGGACAGGAGGATGGGAGGGGTAATGCGTATACTGGGGAATGGTATTGACTGAATTATGTTGTGATATTGTGTGCATGTATGAATGGTGGTATTATGTATAACTGTAATGCATCAATTTAAAAAATCAAAGTGGTTCAAGCATAAAACAAAAAGAGAAGAAAAGCTGACTAATAAATATCCCCCAACACACACACACACACACACACACACACACACACACACACACACACACTTCATAATTGACATTCATGAGGATTTGGGACAATTTGGGGGATAGGCACAAGTGGGAGATCCTGATTTCCTGTACTAAGGCCTGTGGAGCCTCAAATGATTAGCCACAAAATGAAAAGAAACGTGGTGATATAACCCTGTGAGTTTATGGAGCAGTATTTTATCAGTCACTTTAGTATATCATACATACGATATGTATTTGATGACATATAAATTTATACATGCACATGACATAGATAATACTGTACATGTTATCTTATTATTTTGCAACTCTCATTCTTTCTTTTTCTCTTTTACACCAACAGTACAACATAGATATTCATGTTAGGCCATGTAAATCTGTTCTTTCTCTTTAGTCACTGTGAAATATTCCACAGTATTTAACGCTGTTTATTGAGGACTCTTTAAGATGCTCTACTTCGTTGTTATTACAGATCTGACATTTTTGCCCACATCTTTATGCCCCTGGGAAAGCATCCCAGTGAAAATATTTCTCAGAGTATAATGGCCACACCAAAAACTCACCAAGAATACTCTGTAATTTTGATGGATTCTGCCAAATTGTCCTCCCCAAAGCCGTCTCCTCACCATCAATAGGGAGAGATGTTTCTTCTCCCTCACATCTTTGCCAACCCTGGATATCATCCTTCTTTAAATTTTTTGCCAATCTGATACATGAAAAATGCTACCTCACTGCTGACTAAATTTGCATACCCCTGATTGCTAGTGAAGTTCATCACTTTTCATATGTTTATTTGCCTTTTGTATTTTTTCTGTGAATTGCCTATTCATATCCCTCGATGCTTTTCCATTAGAAAAGGTTGTCTTTTTCATATTGTTTTTTATGAGCTTGTTATACAATGTGAATATTAACCATTTTTCTGTTTTAGATATTACAAAAATTTTTTTCTACCTATCTTATCATTTGTCTTTTAAATATGTTGACAAATGACTTTTGCTGGAGCACAAAAACTTCCAATTTTAAAATATAAAATCTGTAAGTCTTTTCCTTTGTGGTTTCCTGTGTTTTTGTCCGGGCTTTGGAAAGCCTTCTTTAGCATCAGATTATAAAAGCATTATCCTATTATTTTAATCACTATGGGGTTTTTTTTACATTTATGTCTATAATCCATCTCAAAATTATTTTTAGTCTATTATAAACAGATCTAACTTTTTTTCTGGCTAGTCAGTTTATTGAATAAATCCCATCACCACTGATTTGAAATGCAACTAACTTCCTGCGTGTGCATGGGTCCGTTCTGTTTTCCTCTTCATTTCTATCTTCATCTATAGATGCCCCATATATATCGGGGACATATATATGATATAAATGCCATTTTATCATTCAACCTGTGTTTATATCTGGAATTATATTTTTTTCCATGCTTCTATATAGGTCTGTTATCTACCTTTTTTTTATTGTTGAAAACTACTGGAAATGTCACTAAGCAGGATTTGTACGGAGTTGACTGTCAAATTGGGAAGACCAATGCCGTAATGAGAAAGGCTTTTGTTCTAAAACATAGTGTATTTACAAAAAAAAAAAAAAATACTGAGAAACAGGGAAGCCAACAGACCAGGAAACAATTGCCATTCAAGAAAAATTGATTACACACCATTCTCAGGAGGAAAGGGCATGTCACCTCACACAGGGCCTTGTGTGAAACACCAAGGCCAATCAGGAAGCAGAGAGAAAGAAGGGAACTGGGGCCAGAACCTTTCATGGTGGTTTTTGCAGGAAGAGGGAAGCGAGGGTCCACAACCTTAGGATCCTGTAGTCTGGAGAGTTCCAGCAGGCTCTGGGTCAGAGGGGCTGTCTCTAGTTATCTGGTTCTGAGCTCCCAGTCATAGAGCAGACGGATAGGGACCTGCCTGTGAGAACCCAGTGAAGGGGGTGGCGTGGAGGGGTAGGCTCTGGGTGGGTGGTGGCCTATGGAAGACATGGGAACACGTTATTTACAAACTCTAGGAATCTCTAGGACCCAGTACCTCCTAGGTCAGCAGTCCCCAGATATCAAAGCACCAGAATATGGAAAAATAAAAGACATGGTTGCTTCATTTTCAAGGAGTGCCACTGCTGTGAATTCCACACCTAGACACGTTTCACTGTCCCTTTCTTTTAAAAAAAAAAAAAATTCTAAAATTTCTAAAAAAAAAAAAAATTCTCCTCTCACCAGGTGTGGTGGCCTATGACTGTAATCCCAGGAGGCTAGGACAGGAGGATTTCAATTTCAAAACCAGCCTCAGCCATTAACAAGGCTCTAGGGACTTAGGGATACCCTCTCTCAAAATAAAACATAAAAATTGGGATGTGGCTCGGGGGTTAAGCAACCCTGGGTTCAATTCCTAAAACAAAACAAAACAAAAAAAAGGGGAATTCTCATCTCTAATGTGGATCTGAGGGGTTTCTTTGAAACTCCTGCTCCCTGCATTGAGGCCAGGGGACAAAAAGACAGTCAGAGTAAGTAATAAATAACTGGGTCCAATCAGGAAGATGGGATCTGGTTGGAAAGGAAAGGAAATCAAAGGCTAGTACCTTCAGAGTCCTTCCCCCTTCTCCTCCACCTGTTGCCAAGGTGACCTACCTCCAGGGAATTGTTCCTTCCCACAGGAAGTTGTAGGAGTTGTTAATAAAGTACATTCTGGGTGGCTCCTCTCCTGCCCCTTTGGGCAGACAAGAAGAGGTACCCAGAAGGCTTCTCTTCCACCTTTTGGCTTACATTTTGGTCCCTGGTCATGTAGGCAAGGTAAGTGGGGGAAGGAGGGCATAAGAGCAAAGGAAATCTAAAAAAGTATAAAAGGGGCAGGACACCTTCACTTCTTCAGGTACCAGCTCTGGATTCCTTTCTCTGTAGAGAAGTCTGTCTCTATTCTAGCCTTTAAATAAAGCTTGCTTTCTACGCTTGCCTTGGCATTTCTTGGGTATTCAGTCTTCACATCTGGGGAAACAGGTCTTGGCCCTGATTGATCTCATCACCAGCATCAATATTTGCAGTTTCTCCAAGATTTCTGTTGAGAACCAGAGCTCCCCTCTTTGCAGTGAGCCTTTCAAAGGTCAGCTTTGGGCTCCTTGTTCTCTAGACTTCACTCTTAGCCAAGCCTTATCGACTTGCTGTTTATCATTCAGCAATTCCTCAAAGATTCCGTTCATCCCCATTGTCTGGAGCTTTCATTAGTTCGGTCCTTCAGTTTATACCTTTCTGTTCACTTTAATAAAATTGGAAGATTTGAAGGGAGGTAGATAAGCATGCTCCCCCTGGCCACCTTGGACAGGGATCCTACCCCAGGTTTAGTCAACAGGGTAGGGATGGGGTGGAAGGACTGAGCTAGGAAGATAATCTTGGCAGTTGTAAGGAAAATGAGGAGTAGAAGAGTGGAGACGGGGGGAATATTTAGGCGGCCCATGCAACAATTTGTAGTGTTTGACTCCCCAATAATTCGATGTTAGTAATTTATCCTAAAGAAACAGAGAGGGATATCAAATATATGTACAGACAACATTCATATTAACACAAAGTTCAGGTAGTTGGAAGCTACCAGAGATGTCTGATAGTAGAGGAACAGCTACAGAAGCATGGTACTATCTAACACAATGCTACTTTAGCTATTTAATAAGTTAAATAATGAGGAAATTCTCATGTTACGATGGAAAATAGAAAGCAAATTTACGGGGCCATATATTAAATATTTTATGTTTAAATTATGAAGAATACGATCAAAAATATTAACAGTGGCATCCTTAAACAGCAGGGATGATTTCAAGAAGCTTTCCAGATACCTCTCTTGAGTCTTATCAGGAGTCTCAGGGTCGTATTTCCTGCCGTGGAATAACTAATGCAGTAACTTCCGAACTTGTCCACTCATCAGAATTATGTGTGGGAAACATTTAAAAATATGTTAAGTCCAAGACCCCACTAAGAATCTACTACTACAGAATTTCAGTAGGATTCGGTCTTTTAATGAGAATTTTCAGATTTCTGCAGGCAATTCTCATGTGCGGTGAACTTTGAGAACCATCAGAGTTTTTATACCTCTCTTAACTTCCAAGAATGAAATAAATAGTAGATCAGAAATGTAACAAGCTGCCAACCAATAAAAGACTTCAAAACATACAATGACCCATAGGAGACAGATTTTAAAATGACTTTATAACATTCATTATCATTCAAAAGTACTTATTTGCTCCTACAGCAATGCTGCTTCCTTAAGCCCTGGATGATGTACCTGCACACCTGAGAATCATGTGGCCAATGAAATGTGTGTTTGCTCCAGAATCTCAGGATGCACTGAAAACACTGAGTTGTTTTGTTAATGCATTTCAGAGAATAGAAAGGAGTTTATAAAAGGGAGAATCGCATAGGGTGGGTGGTCAATGAAGAGTAAACAGAATAGTTATAATAATTATAATATAATAGCACTCCTTCCCTGAGCACTTATTTTGAGCCAAGAACTGTGCTAAATGCCTTGCTTGCTTTTCTCTTTAATACAATGATCCTATCAAATAGAAATTTGATTTAGACAAGAGAGGCTAGGTAGGATGAGATAGAAAACCATCACAAAATGTCAGTAGCTTAAAATAACACAGGTCTGTTCTCACGCAAGACTCATGTCCAGTTGGGTTTTGGCAGGACACTCTCCTATTGTCAATCTCACTCAAAGGTATTGAAGTCCCTGCCATCTGGAATTAGCTGGTTGCCAAATCAGGAGAAAAGGAAGAGAGAGCAGTGGACAATCAGCTTTCACACATGTCCACCATGAGGTGACCCACCCACCCTCTTCACTCAGGCCAAGTCAATTCATAGTCACATGCAACTTAAGGGGTATAAGAAATGAAATTTTCTTGTGACACGACTTGAAGAACCAAAAAATATTCATGATTTGCACTACTATCTGCCACAACATTGTTATTCCTGACCTGTAAATGGAGGAACCATCCAGTTACTAGAAGGGCATAATTCTAAGAACTTGCTAGTACTAAGTGTTGACAAGTAAGTGGGGTCATTGGAACTCTCATTCATTCTTTGTAGGAATGAAAAATGGCACATGGGTATGCTGAAATATAACCTGGTGATTTATTTTTAAAGTTAGACGTGTTCTTACTGTCTGGATGTTTAGAGCATTGATTAGAGCGTTTATTCTCAACTGAAAGTGATTTTGCCCCCCAGTGAATATTTGGCCATGTGAAAAGACATTTTGACTAGAACATGTGGGACAGAAGCTGCTACCAGTATCTAATGGGTAAATCCAGACATGCTGCTAAACATCCCGCAATGCCTCTCACAACAGAGAATTGTTCCATTGAAAATGTCAAGGTTGAAGAATTCTTCACTAAAGAAATGAAAACTCACGTTCACCCAGAAAACTGTACATGAAAGCTGATAGCCGCGTTATCCATAATCACTGAAAACTTGCAACAACTCTAATGTTCTTTAATAGATAAATGGATAAGTAAACTGTGGTATTCATACAACCGAGTGCTCTTCAGCAATAAAGAGGAATGAACTATTATTGATAAATGCAACAGCATGAACAGATCTCAAAGGCATTGTGCTAAGTGGAGGAAAACAACCTTAAAAAGTTACATGCTCTCTGACTGCTCTTATATAGGATTCTGGAGAAGGTCAAATTAAAGGGGTGGAGAGTTGATCATTGATTTCCACAGTTAAAAAAGTGGCAAATGACGGAGAAGTAGAGTTTGCATCAAAAGGGGCCTGCCTAAGGGAGGTATTGGCTCTGGTGGAATTGTTCTGCATCCCAATGTTGGTAGGGCTACATGAATCGACACATGTGCTAATATTCATTGTATATAGCGGATTCATTGGATTGTACACAATGAATATATTGCATGAAGTTGAAATATGAAAAGTCAGTAACAAATACAAAAGAATGAGGATTGAGACACAGAGCTCGAAGTGCAGAGTAAGGAGTGGATCCCAGGTCTCTGTGACTGCAGAAGTGACACTCTTCCCCATTCCTTAAAGCTGGTGTGGCACCGGGAAAGGAAGGGAGCTATAAACCCAACATTAGTGGCTTTTAGGATCAGAAGTCCTTGTTATTCAATCATGTTGACTCTTTGAATTGTTGTTTTTTTGTTATGGTTTAGATATGAAATATCCCTCAAAATTCCACATGTGAGGCAATGAAAGAATTTTCACAAGTAAAGATTAGGTTATAAGAGCCTTAACCTAATCAGTGGATTAATCCACTGTTATGGATTACCTGGATGGTAACAGGAGGCAAGTAGGGTGTGACTGGAGGAAGTAGGTCACAGGAGATATGACTTTTAGTTTATTTTTGCCCCTGGTGAGTGGAGCTCTCTCTGTGCTTCCTGGTTGCCCTGTACTGAGCTGCTTGCTTGCAACCACACTCTTCTGCCATCATGTACTACCTCACCTGCAGCCCAGAGCTATGGAGTCAGCCAACCATGAACTGCATCTCTTAAATCATGAGCCAAAATAAAATTTTTCTCCTCTTTAAGTTGCTCTGATCGGGTATTTTGGTCAGAGAAATACGAAGCTGACTAATGGAGTTTTATCATGGCATCTTGGTACCTTCATAGTGACACCGTGACTCTCCCTCTGCCTTTGAACATACAACACAATGCAGACTAAAGCTACCCCGCCTACCCTGACCACCCTCATGCCACCGCCAACAGGACCCCCAAGGGTAAGTATGCAGACACATCACCAAGTACCAGATGCCGCATCCTTAGATGAGGTCAGCATTCTGAACAAGAGATAGAAACAGACACTGAATTTGGTGCTGTAGTCCTACATTTAATTTTTCCAGACCAAGACATCTCGTAACAGTCTTGCAATGTTTAACTCTAATGGTAAGCAGTTACCTGAGGTGCAGAAGCTACACCAGGAAGAGCTGGGTACCAATGTTAACAACAAATTTTACATTTAGAACAAGGTTAATATAATACACCACATTAATAAAGAGGTCATCCAGCACTCTCTCACATGGACTTCTTGATGCATGGGGTCAGAGGCTGTTCTAATCAGCTCTGTCCACTTCCTGACATTTTAATCACAGAAACAATTGCTATTGCTTAGGAAATAACTTAGAAAGGATTGGAGTAAAACAGCAGAGAAAGAATACCTGAATTTCCAGGGTTTGCTTTTTTAAAAAAAAATAATTACTCTAATAAGAGTAGATGCTCAGTTGGAAATTTTTAAAATTTGAATTAATAATACTGGGTTATACACTGCCTCCACTGATAATAGGCATACAGAGACACAAACCTGATTCTTGGATCCCAAGGAAAATTTTTCTGAGCAAAGCCAATCTTCTGTCAGTTTCCAGAAGAGCTTAGCAATGAGCACATAGTTCTATCCATAAGAGCCACGGGTTTGTAACATTATTTAGCATCCTTTGAGGATTTACATGTATAAAAGTAGACGTAGAGTCGTGGCCTGGATTTCTCCGGGTTGGAATGTACAATTCCCCACATTCTACACAGGAGCATCCAAAACAAATCAGGTTGATTCTATGCCACAGTGAACAGGGTCTTTTTTTGTTCCTATAAAGAGAGGTTGATGAGAATAGGAAGAAAAGGGAGCTCGTATTCATGAAGAACCTGTTTCACACCAGGCAAAAAAAACTAGGTGTTTTAGGTCTACTATCTTGTGTGCCTATGTCATCCTTCTAAGCCCTGTTGATGGATTGAGATCCAGTCGCAGAATACAAATCCATTTTGGTCCTTTCAGGCAGTCACCGGGGTATTTGCAATACCATTAAAAGGGCTGGAGGAAGACTGGAGGCTGGACCTGCAGACCTGACTCCCAGAACAACACTGCAGGAACCAGGGAGAGCTGCTTTCAGGTCTGTCAGCAGCGGGGGTCAAAGGCTGGCGCTGCCAGCACAGTTACCTCTCGATACACAACAACCAGTCATGGACACTGGAAATGACCAGGGTCTCCACAATCCTGTTTATCAACAAAAAGAAAGCCAAAAAAGATAATGCTGGATTCTGCCTTGGGTCTGCCCTCCACACAAGAGCATCTTATTCATGGAACTTAATTCCCTCATGAACTAGCAAACACTAGTTCACTAGGGCTGTGAAGTGCTGTGGATAGCCTTCGAGGCTCTGCAATACCAAAAACACCAGAAAGCAGTTAGGTGATGTGGGGACTACTTAATGCATTGTACCCTGTGAAATGGCTCAAATTTTTCTAACTCTTTATTCAGAAAAATGGACACTCAATGAAGTCAGATAACTTCAACAAGGCGGTATAAATAAGCTAGAGAGTAGCAGGACCAGCCCTTGAACCTAGGTTGCTCTCAAACTTACCATTGATTGTCTGAGTACTATTTTGTTCTGAGCGTCTTCAATATTATCTTATTTAATCTCTCCCGAAACTCTGTTATGTAAGGACTCACTGATGCTATTTTGCAGGTGAGAAAAACGAACTGGAGAGACTTAAATAACTTGCCTGAGATCACACAGTCAAAAATAATTATAGCCCATATTCTTCCACACAGAACTCTGCTGCTCCTCCTCTCTTCTCTGCAACATGCAGAAGTCTTAGCCACGGGCATTTGATTAGCACCAGCGCTGACACACATCTCACCACACACTTCTTGGGACAACAACATTCCACATTTGTGGAGTAAGGTGACAGTTCCCTGAAAGCACTGGTGTGCTCCTGCCTAACTGGCGCGGAATGTTTGCTGACTCTCAGAGACAAATACAATCAGTTCTCTGAAAATAAGGGTTCCTGATTTGCTTTTTGTCAGTTTTCATGCTATAAATACCCCTAGCATGGCCAATTTCAGGCTACCCACATCATATCAATTAGTTTGCAAAACTTATGAAAATTTAATAATAGGTTCTTGCAAGCCAGGAGGATCCAGCCCCAAAGAGCACTGCAAATAGTCCTTGTTTGTTCAGGGCACAGAATACCTTTACCAAGGAACGTGAATTCTACCCACACTAGGAATTCTGACATATAGTGAGATATCTGAACACTGGAGATCTTCTGAGAGAAGGCAGGCAGCAAAGAGAAACAGAGAGGACTCTGGGGATGAGGAAAAAAATTTTAAAAAATCACCAAAGTTTGCAAGATCTGAAAGGATAGGCTTGATAATGTCTCAGGGATTAATGGTTTGGGGTGCTTTTCTTGAACTTGCCTGGTCTCAGGCCCCTGAGTTAACCGTGACTACTTGGAAGGAAAGGATTTTATTTTTAGGGATTCAAGACACTTTGCCAGGGTAACACCCCCTCACAGATAGATGAGTGATACAGCCAAAAAAAAAAAAAAAGTATGACTAAGATTCCAAGTCACTCTGGAATAGCCCCTATCCTTTTTGCTGTCGTGAGAAAGGAAAAATGTTTCCATTCTAGCCAGAGATTCACGGGAGCCCCCACATGGCACCAATTGGAATCCCTATCTTTCTCTTCTCTGGTTCTCTGACGTCCCCTAGCTGGGGGGTATGTTTCCTACTTCTCTGCTGATGAAAATCCTATTCCTCCATGTTCCTGATTCCATCTTGAATGGGAAACCTTCTGGAAAACTCTGCAGTTGAAATTCGTCATTCTTTCCTGAGCCTACATTCTTTTTCAAGGCACCTATTTCGTTTGTTATTGGTAGTGCCGTTAATTCCTGCCTACACATCATCCTCTGATCATAGATGGTAAATCTTCGAAGGCAGAGATGGTGTCCCATTTATGTCCATGACAGCTTCACTGGTATAGCAAAGGGCCTCTCCCATGAAAACACTCATAAGTAATGCTGCCATTGTTGATAAGTGTGCAAGAGAGCAGCGAAGGATTCTTCACCTCCCAACACAGTAATTGCTTAGCCTGAAGGTTAGGGGTGTATTTCTCCCGCCTCGATCTGAGGTTTAAAACATAGTTTTAGAGCAAAGCACAAAATCTCTCTAGAGCTACCTACTCATGGCATGGCATAAGAGTGAGCTCCCCACATTTCCTATTTAGCATTCATCCTTTCTAGGGATACCCATATTCCCCACATAGAGTGTTCCCTGGACAGACTGTCCTTGGCAAAACCATTGATAAGAAGCCAAAGCATTGCTTCAGTCTGTGTGTCAAAGCCTCCATAGCAAATGCCTCCATAATGCAAACACCTTCATCACTTTGTGTTTCTCCGAGCGTGTCAATAAGTGCTCATATATAATATATGGGTGCTTACAGCATATATAATATATATGGATGTATGTGGTGTTTGGTCTGCCATGCCTGAAAGAACAGCTGATTTATTTCGTAGCTTTTATGGACTGTTTTATTATTCTCAAAAACATCACATCCATTCTCTTTGCATGCATATTTTATAGCACCTTGATGGACTCATTTGATTTGACCCAGTGTTTTGATGGCAGCGTGGCCATAGGAGGTACACATTAACTTACACAAATCATTTGCTCAAGTCACTTCTGAGTATGATCCTGCCCTCAGGTGATTTGTGGACTGCCAGCTCTCTTATGATGGGCAAAACAGCATAGCATGCCCTATAAAGCCATGGCCCAAGAAAAGTTATTGGTAGTTCCTTGATCCACGGGGCCGCCTCCTAAGAGGGGCTGCTCACTGTCTAAATATAGTCATTGACGGAATGATATTGCTGGCTTCGTTTCATCTACTTCTTTTCTTCTGGCTCTTCATTTCCTTATAGGGAGAGTGTAAGACAGAGTATTTTGATTGCAAATCAGATTCTTGAATCCTAAAAAATCATGCAGCCATAGATTGGTGTGAATAAGTACTTATTAAAAAATGGTTTGGGCAGGGAAATTCATCACGTGGCTTCAAGAACTCCTGACTTCTTGCTTCCTCTCATCTTAGAGAACACAGACTAAACTCCACTGTTTACATCCTCCTCCTTTTATTGCCCTTTATTTTTACCTGGATAAGGGTAATTATACTCTAGGACAAAGAACACTTCATCAGTGGTGCCCTTCCTTCTCACCACATTGACACCTCCAGAGATCTCACCTGGTTCAGATGAGCCTTCATTTTTAAATGTCATTGGTGTAGTGACAGTCTATGGAAGTTTGCCAGATGCCCAAAGTCACGTGTGCTATAGAAGTCAGTGTTTATGCTGGGTTGCGGGATCTGAAACATTACTTCTTTGAGTACATGCAATTTTTTTTTTTTTTTTTAGCGTGCTTTCTTGGCAGTCTAGCTTAATAAGACCTGGGCTCTGCCTTTAAAATCACTCCTATACCAAGACCTGTCACAGTCACCGTGGAGCTATGCAAACTGTGCATTCCCAGATATGAACTCTTTGAAGAGGGGCTTAGGTGGGCACTGAAGCTCAAACAAGGCCCACTTTATGAAGCTGGTGGTCTCATTAGCATGAGCTCTAATTGCTATCCCCATGGAGTGTGAGGGGAGCACAGAGAATTCAATGATAAACTCTGTTCCAGGTAGTTAAGGCCAGACTTTCCAAAGATTTGACATAGAGGTCCTCTCTTGTCCTTTAATTGTTAGTCTACTCTGATATATAAACTACTTTCTCTCCTTGCCTCATCTTGGGGGAAAATAACTGTTCAAGGACCTGAAACCTGCCTTCCGCAAGTCCATCTTATGATATAGACAAGATCTAGAAAGCAGGCTCCTGCTTAAGTGTTCCTGGTCAGTTTTGCATCGTTTCCTGGTGGTCTTTCACACTAGCTGGCCCAAGGGCCACATGAGTAAATTAACACATAGGGAAAATGAGGCATGAAGCAGCTGAATCACAAAGAGACTTCACAACAGGACCAAGATCAGATCCCAGGCTTTCTGACCTTTCTGAAGACACAGTAGTCCCTCTTATCTGTGGGTTCTCTTACGCCATAGTTTCAGTTATCCCTGATAAATATTCCATGGAAAATTCCCCCAAAGAAGCAATTCATGAACGTTAAATTATGCACTATTCTGAGTGGCATGATAAAAATCTCACACTATCCAGCTCTGTGCCACCCTGGAAGTTAATCCCTTTATCTACTGTATCCACCCTGCATACACTACCCTCTCGTTAGTTACTTAGGAGCTGTCTCAGTTATCAGATCAATTGTCATGGTATTGTAGTGCTTGTGTTCTTGTAGCCCTTATTCTATATAATAATGGCCCCAATGCACAAGAGAGGAGTGGTGGTAGCAACTGAGATATGCCAAAGAGAAGCTGCAAAGAAAGTACTATAAGAGAAAATGTTAAAGTTATTATTGACTTCATATAAGAAAAGAAAAACTATCATGTGCTGAGGTTACAAAGATTTTTTTTTTTTTAGATCTTGGTAACTACAGCACATGATAGTTTTTCATCATGTGCTGGTCATGTGCCGGGGGTCTTGCAACAAACACACCCTCCCAGATAAGGGGTTCTACTCTGTTCTTTTCACAACAATGGGTTCATTCTGATTTGCCTTTGCCTTCATGGATTGCCCCTGTGCATCTGAAATGGTTTGTGATTGGTTTTGTGGTTGTCAATGGGTCACATATGGGGATTCAATGTTCAAGACTAAAATTTTCATGCTTTAACTTCAATACAGAGGAACAGCTTAACCCTGAAGATTGTTTTCTTTTGTGTGTGTGTGTGTTTACTCTTAAGCAGGAAATCATTGACTTCTTCTTCATTGACTTACTTTGAGTTTACTCCCTTTGGATTTTATGTTTAAGAACTGTTACAAACATCAAAATCATCCTACATCACTATATTTTGAATGCATGTAGATGTGTGGAATCTTTGTAAAAGTAACCTGTCCCTACCAAAAGTGATTAGCATAGCTTAGATTGAACACAGTATTGATTTTCAGTTACTCCTGTGTGTGGCTTTTTATAAAGCCTTTTGTCAAAAGCCTTGAGCTTCATAGCTAACGTGGATTCCTTACTATGAGATGTCTTTGAGAATGATCACAAGCATTCAACATCAACCCTCTTGGGTAAAAACTGACTGTATTAATACTGAGCCATGTCCAACAGGCTAAATTGCTCTCTATAAGGGGGCATCTGAAGGTCAAATGAGAGATGTCAAAATACCAGATGGTCAGCCTGAGCCATGCAGGGCCAGGAAAGAAAGAAAAGGAAACAAATCTTTCAGGTGGAGAAGCATCAACATCAAGGCCACAACTCTTTGGAATCTGTGAAAAGTGAGGCCAGAACATCAGGAGGCAGAGATGGGGTAGGCTGACCCTTAATTGAGGAATAATATCTGTTCAGAGCTGAATCTCGTCATCTTGTCCATCAAGTGCTTCTCCCTGGGGACTGGCACCCTGACACTGGGTGGTGCAGGAGGCAGCAGGCTTCTAGAAATAAGCACCTGCTGAGCAGCAGGACCGTTTCTTCTGGAAGCAGTACCACAACCTGCATTTATAACCTATGGCAGTAAAAATAATCTGCGTATTATGAGGAAGAGTAGGAGAGATTCTGGTGCTTTGTGACAAAAACCTTTAAATTCCCATTTCATTAAAAATTCTTCTCTGCAGCTGGTAGCAGAGATTACCATGGTTCACCATCTGCGCGGATTAATGTTTACTGAAAAAAAAAAAAGAAGGGAAAAAAGAGAGAGAGAGACAGAAGCAGTTAAGATGAATGGTTTCCAGATACAACAGAAAGTCAAAGTAAAATATCTCTCCATGGCTGTGTGTATATTTGTGTGTGTGTGTGTGTGTGTGTGTGTGTATGTGTGTGTGTGTGTGAGACTCTCTCACACCTGCTTAATTTGAATCTTGTGATAGAACTGTTTAAGGAAAATTTGGTGACGCCTATTTTCAAAGCCTGAATGATGTGGAAACTTGTCTATCAGCATCAAACTGTTTAGATGTACACTTTATGAAAAAATTGATTGAGTAGTCTTTAGAATCTATTAGATATTTTTTTTAAAAGGCATTTTGGCTACCTCCCTTTTGCCCTTCCCATTCTGGGAAGATTTTCCCTGATACTTACAGCTTGGGATCACAAAGCAGAACCTCAGATTCTGTCCCAGGGGACCACAGATTGCCAGTCGCCTCCAGGTCTGAATCTAATCTTTACAGACGCGCATCTCATCCATCTTTAGGACTTAGCTTCAGATCACTGCCTGAGTGCATTCCGGTAACTGGAGCTGCTGGTGAACTGATAAGACAATATAGAGTTTTCTTGTTCGGTTTTGGTCACTTGCTTTGTGACAGTCAGTCTTTGTCATAGCCACATTGTCCGTTTCAGGCTTACAACCAACTAGAAATGCTGACCCAGTTAGCATCCCCATTTTAATAGGGAGGAGTCAAAGACTTAGAGAAGTTGAAGGACTTGCTATTTGTCAAATGACTAATAGGTGTTAAAATTGATATTTGAGTTCAGATCTGTCTGCCTGAAAAGCCTGTGCAGTAAACCATTATAGTCTACAGTCTCATTTAATAGTTAGGTTATTTCCAATTCTATGTGGGCACTTTTAAACTCAATCTTAATATTGGGAATCTCATTTCTTTGAAAATCATGAGTTTTCCTCTCAATATGCCACGACTCGCCATTACCAGAAGCAAAGAGCATCTTACTTACTGCAATTACATTTGCTAATCAATTCTGCACCACTGCCCAGTGTTATAAATGTCTAGTTACCTATACTCTATTGACAGGTGGCCTCATTTCTTACTGAAATGGGCAATAGTCTCAGTTTAGAGGCCCTCTTTCTAATAGCACAGGGAAACCAAGGAGATATATCAATCTTATGGCCAACCAAACAGAAATAAACCATTGTGGCCATTCCTCATAGTAGGGGTCTATCAGCTTAGAGCAGTATGGGTATTTGTCAATATTAACTCTTCAATGGAAAGGATCATTTCTGGCCTCTAGGCTTCCTAACATTATTTTCAAATTTTCTCTTTAATATTTCTGTTAATAGTTATCTAATCGTGTTAATTTTGTGTGTGTGTGTGTGCAGCTTAAAAGCTATTGCACAATACTATATTCTTCTCCACTCCCGGCCCCAGTGCTGGGGATTGAACCCAGGGCTACATTCATGCCAGGCAGGTGTTCTACTGAGCTATATCTCTCACCTGCAAAGACTTGTATTTTTATTGAGCTTTAAAAACTGAGACATCAAAAACCAAGTTATTGGCTAGGCCACACTTCCTGGGACTGATTCCAGAGCAGACTTGATGACTATCCTGAAGGTGGTTGGATGGGGACTGAAGAAGCCCTGTCACCTCTAAAGGAGAAGCCAGGAATCATCAAAACCAGGGTTATCTTGAAGGTCTTAGCGTGGCCTGGTTGCTTGTTCTCTAGGTCCGGAGCAATCTACTATGGTAGCTGGAGAGATACCGGGAAAATGGTCCAGTTTTGAATAAAAGACTGACAAGAGGCAGATGGGTAATACAAGAATGAACCCAAGTAGCAACTATGCCGGGAGGAATGGGCACAAGTGGGCAGCAGGGAGCAGAGAGAATGGTTACATGGAGGCTCTGTCCTATGAGCTCCAATTTACAACTAAGCAAGACATGGAGACAGCATACTAAATAGTATCAGAGCCATTTGGAACTGATGGGACCATTTCTAACCCAACACCTCGCTAGGACTTTGTTGGCTCAGACCTGGAGAAGGGGAGCCTGTACCCAGAAAGAGTCAGGTTAGGATTAAGGACAGTTGAGCTGCAGGTAGTGGAGCTGTCAAGAAGCAGCAAGATGTGACAGAGACTTTTACCACAGCCTTGTATTTATTTGGTAATGGCCTTAGACTCTCTTAGCAGCCAGGAGCACTGTCAGCATGGAGCTGAGTGAAGGCAAGAGCTCATCCACTGCAGCGCTTTGCTCTCTACCTGTGCAGCCTTCTGTGAATGGCGGGTAGAGGGCCTGGCCCCAGCCTTACAACCCAGCATGGTTTCCTCTGCAGATTTGTCCAGCCTAGGCTGGGAGCACCTCCAGAGTAGCACGGGCATCCTGCCCATTTTCACCAGGTCTTAGTATAGGAGCAGCCTGACATCACAGATGGGAAGAGCAGGGACCAACACCTGCATTTAAAACTCTAGCCCTGAAGATCTATGGTATCTAGGCAAGCTCTTTCCCTACCTCTTTATTTCCCCACTTCTGAAATAAGAATAATGAATCCTTCCTCACTATACTGTCAGACAAAATGTACTAAGTGCTTAGAAAATTATGTGGCTTTAAGTGCCTCCGGGTGCCGCCACCCTCCACTCAATACCCCATGGCCTGGCAGCCTGGGGGACACGTCCAGTCCACTCTAGAAGGACCATCTCACCATAACACATCTTTTAAATTTTTTCAATAGTAAAAAAATGTGTCAGTCATTCAACAAATTTTTATTGAATACCTACTATGTTCCTGGCATAGCCATGAGTCAAACTAGACAAAAATCCTTGCAGCACATAAAGTTTGCAGATGATGTTGAATGCACCAAAAAGAGGAAATCAAGGAAGAGTACCATGAGGAGGACCAGGGTGCCATCGTATCCTAGTCGCACCTCAGAAGGTAACATTGGGACCCTGAAGAACTTCTGTTGGCTAGAAAGGATATGAGAGGCTAAGTCCATTCTGTCTCTGTTTGTCTCCATTGTCTCCTAGATGCTAGGTTCAAGGGAAGAAGTGGCATCTTTTTAGTATTGGGATCTCCAGTCCTAGCACAGCATCTGACACATTTGAGGCATGCGGGAATTATTTTCTGAACCAAACTGCACTCTTGAAACCTCTCTCGGAGCCAGTGTGCCCTTTGACACTCAAAATAACAGTTTGCACTAACAGCTCCGCCTCCACGTCTCGGTTTGACAGGCAGTATGTTCTGAGCCTGCAGGTTGCTTATTGATTTGACTAATGATAAGTAATGGAGTGGCAACTCAAGTGACATTAATATAATGTGAACGGGAATGAGCACCAGGATTGAAATGCCCTCATGCATCAAGGCATCTCTGCCACGGAGAGAGGAATTGGCTGTTCTTGCAGGGTGCTTTCTGTCCCCTTGCTCAGCTCCGAGATCTGCAAAGTCCCATTGAAAAGGTGTGAAAGGCAAAGGCAGAGTTTTAAGTAGGAACTTACAGTCTGTTTTGCAATAGCAAAGACTGGTGAGCATGGGAAAAAAAATAAATGAAAATAAGAAAAAGTAGAGAAGAAAATAGAACGGGGGATGTGAGGGCTTCGAATTCCAGAAAGAAGTCTATTAAAAAAAAAAAAAAAGATAATTGGTCAATTCTTTCCATGAGGTTAAGACAATGATCTTGTCTTGACTTTTATTATGCATTCTTTTATTTATTCAGAAAATATATTCTGATCCCCTACTATGTTTGAGGTACTCTACTAAACAATCAGGATGTATAATCTCTGTCCCTGGATAATAAAGAATTTGACTGATCTTTGCTCTTGGATCCTGGGAGGCCAGCGCTAAACCTCCGGAATTTTCTAAGTGATAGGAATGTCTTTGCTATTCATGGTGAAACCTTTGTAACATACACCAGGTAATTTTTGCTAATGAGATAACTTGTGGTGAGCCCCTAGATAGTTTTATGCTAACAAGATGACTTAGAATGGTAGCTGCTCACACCAGAAAGACCAACCATTGGATTAGGCCTTTGAGCCACCAGGTATTGACCCAATGCTGGGGAGGAGAGAAGGATTGGATATTGAGTTCCACCACATGGCCAATGATTTAGTGAATATGTAGACGTAATGAAGTCTCAGTGAAAACTCTAGACACCAAAGCACGGTAAATACCAATACATACGTTGAGCTTCCCAGTTTGCAATGCTCTATGTGTTCACATGTTATACCAAGAGGGTAAGCATCCCTGAGGCCAAGAGGGTAATCATCTGTGAGGATGATGGAAGCTTCATGTCTGGAACTCTCTTTGGACTTCGCCCTATGCATCTCTTCTTTTGGTTGATTCTGATTTGTATTCTCTCACTAAGTTGCTTATGGCCTTGCTAAGTTGCTGAGGCTGGCATCAAATGTGAGACCCTCCTCCTACCTCAGCCTCCAAGCCTCTGAGATTACAGGCAGGCACCACTGTGCCCTGCTCTAACTTATATTTTAACACTGTATATCCTAGTACAGTGCTCTCCTGAGTTCTGAACTAGTTCTGGTAAATTATCAAACTGAATGGGAATCACTGAATTTATAGCCACTCTCATCAAAAGAGAGAGCGGCCCAGGGGACCCCAAACCCATGGCTGGCATCTGAAGCAAATAATCCTAAATTCTGCCCTTAACTGTGAAGTTTGACTTAATTCCAGGTAGTCCTTCAGGTAACCGAGAGTCTAGCTAGGGAGAGGGAAAAAAAATCACATTCACAGTGCAGTTTGCACACAGTTTGCTCTCTCTTTCTCTCTCTCTAGCTCTCTCGCACTCTCTTTGCACACAAATGTGTCTTGGTACATCCTGGAAGAGCAAGGTAGGTGCCATCTACCTCACTGGGGATAATCAGAGGCAACCTTCTGGGGAAAGTAAAACTTGAGCTGAATTTAAGGACGCAAGGCAAGGCCCAGGTAACAGAGAACAGCGAACGGGACAACTTTCAGAACTGATGATAGTAGCAGCTCAAATTCCTTGGACCATTTTTATAGGAAATATGCTTAATGTGCATGGATTCATTTCATCCCTACAAAACTTCATCCTGAGGGGATTGATGTTTCCATATTCCAGTGAAGGAGCTGAGATTTAGAGGTGGTGTACAATCCAGCCAGTCAACCAACGAGTAAGTTGCCACATCTTTGCTTCAGACTTCGGTTTATGCTATGGCTTCAGTAAGTCCTCTGCTCCCCACCAATACATACATTGAAGCTCTAGTCCCCCGTGTGATGGTATTTGGAGATGGACCTTTCCAGAAGTAATAAGGGTCAGATGAGGTTATGAAGGTAGAGCCTCATGATGAGATTAGTGACATTATAAGAGACACTGGAGAGGGCGTGTGTGCTCACACATTGCTCTCTCTCTCTTTCTCTCTAGCTCTCTTGCTCTCTTGTGCTCTTGTTCTCTCACTTTCTCCAAATGCACACTCACATGCACACATAGCACAGAAGAAAGGTCATGTAAGTATAAGAAGAGAATCCTTCCCAGATTCTGTCCTTGCTGAAACCCTGATCTTAAACTTCTAGTGTCCAGAATTATGAGAAAGTTCATTTCTACTGTTAGTGAACTAGTGTCTGGTATTTTGTTAAGGAAGCTCAGGCAGATTACGATCGCTTCTGAACCCAGGGCTCTCCTACATGATTATTGGACTGTATTTCCTTTGGAAAGAGCACCTTAGTCTCTGAAAAAAATACGTTAAGCATAAGGTATCCTGTGTCCTCTAAGGTGTTATGGTCTGCCTGGGCGTGGGGCAAGGTGCTTGGGTTGAGGTCACCGGAAAAAAAAAATAAAGTTTCATAACAGGCTATTTTTGTCTAAAATCTCTCTTACCTAAATGAACAGAATCCTCCATTTCTAACATAGCATATTCTTGCTCACTGAATTGATTGCCAAAGAATCCTAAGGATCTTAGTGCAAGGAGAGGTCTCCTCGTCTGACTCCAGATTCAGTCAGTCCTCACACTAAATCAACTAAAGCTCAACCGATACTAGTTATAGGGGATTAATTGCCTTTTTGCATCATGATGGCCCCTTCTTGCAGATGATCTGAAAATGTCTTCAAAGAATTAAAATTCATCCCTGTGTGTTTTCCTGGCAGGAATGAATGACAATAGCCAGAGGGTGGCGCCTGCCTACAGCGGGCAGGCAGGGAGGGAGCCTTGCAGTTCTGAACCCTGTCAAGCCATCACAGCTCATTTTAAGAAAGTCATGAATCTAGGGTTCTTTTCAGATGTAGCCTTCCGTGATTCGTCTTTCACTCTGAGCTTTTGAAGTGTCTAGTCATATACATAAGTAATCTTTTATTCAACTCTTATTTTCTGTGTACGCCTTCATTGTTCACATTAGATTTCTTTTATGTAAATCAAGTCCCCCGATATAAGGGAAACAAAGCAAAGCCAGATTAATTGGCTAATTTTCAAAGGCTTATTCTACATTGATCGCAGCTTTTTTTCCCCATGAATTTTTTATTATTTTCTCTCTCTCTCTTTGTAATGCCAAGAGTTGCCTTTAAAACAACAGTATACAGTTGGTATATAGAAGTTGACCCAAATCATCTCACTTAAAAAAAAAAAGCACACGCGCGCGCACACACGCACACACACACACACACACACACATCTGCGATTATGACCTAGTTCTCATTTTTCCAACTCAGCAGGTTTGTAATGTAAGAGAGAGGGAGGAAAAAAAGGGAGTTTTCATAGGTGTAGCTTCTCCTAATACCTTTCAAGCCTTATAGTCTCTCTTTCTCTCTCATCCTCATTTTCCACCTTTACAATTTAACCCATGGATTTAAAAAAAAAATGGGCTAAAATTAGAGAATTAGATAACCTGAATTTGGAAGGAACTTTAATAATCATTCCTACTGCTGTTCAAAGCCCCTGTACTCTAGCCCAGCAGCCCCCTATCTCTGATGGGTTGTTTTTCCTTTACTTTTTTTTTTTTTTTTTGGTACCAGGAATAGACCCAGGGATGCTTAGCCAAGGAGTTATATCCCCTTTTTATTTCTTTTATTTTGAGACAGGGTCTCTCTAAGTTGCTTGGGACCTCACTAAGTTGCTGAGGCTGACCTTGAACTTGAGATCCTCTTGCCTCGGCCTCCCAAGCCGCTGGGATGGTGTGTGCACCACCATGTCTGGCTCATTCATCATTTTTTCTGTTGGGGAGCTCATTGTTTCCTCTGGTAGCAAATCCTCTGACTGTTTCTTCCTTTTACAGATTTCCTATTTATCTTGAGTAGGAATTACTTCCTTCCTTCTATCAGTCTTAATCTGACTTCTTAGGCCTTGCAAAGTGTGCTGTTCCTCATCTACTTCAGAGGTCTGAAAATAGTTAAACAGGATTAACTTGCCCCACCACCCTCCCTTCAAACCCTCCCTTCCAAAAGGAATGTCCTTTTTTCTCCCTTCTAATTTTGTATAACAACAGGAGAAGGAGACAGCTTCCAATTTTGTTGGCCTAAGTCTTTAAAACCTTGGTATCCTTTTCTATAACAACTTTGCAGGAAACAGCACGATCACTTGCCCTGCTAAAAAAGCATTTGCACACAATTACCTCGTCTGTTTTAAATGTTTATAATCTTCTAGGTAGGTGTTTTATATGATTATCTCATTTGACATCCCCTGTTTCTCCATGAGATATGGATTGCCTCCACGGTCCAAACACGGTTTTCAAGTGATCTGGCTTCATAAAATAGGATGAGTTTTCAGGCATGAATGGTTACTTTGGTTCCCAGATTATCTCTCTCCAATATCATCTGTCTCTTGTGAGCTTTCACCATGTAACCCATAGAGCATGTATTTGTGTCTTCGACGTAAAAAAAATCCTGTTAACTCTCACTGCCAGGCATGTTAGATAGCAAAAAAAAAACGGTGTATCTATCAGAGGGCAGTCAGGAGAAAGAAGCCACACTGGGTATTTTTAACACGGAGAATTTAATACAAAGTATGGCTAACTAGGTATTGCAGATCTGAAAATGCAGAGATAATGCTACGGTATCACAGAGCTAACAGGTGCAAGGAGCAGATACCACTTCTAGGACAGAGAGAAGGAAAGGAAGAGACTGGAATTATTAAATCCTAGAAGCCTGGCCAAAAAAAGAGAGCCAAACTCAGACCTCTGAGAAGTGGGTGTTCTTTATCCAGTGCTGGCATCTCTGGGCTGAGGAGATTCTAACCCCCGAAGAACCCCAGATGGTGCTGATGTCTCCAAGGGGTCGTGATGAGGCTGGTTCTGCCATGTTGGAGAAATTGCAAACTGGATTAAATTGCTGTTTCAGGGTGAAACTGCTGCTGCCAGAGTGGAAAAGGGAGGCTGCAAACAGGTTGCCAGGAACTTAGTCAAACACTAAGGGTATCAAGTCTTTCCTGTCTCCCAAGATTCTCAGTCTCTCTCTCTAGCGCCGTCTACTGGCGGAGGATGGCAAGGCTCCATCTTACAAAACAGGTGATTTGCAAGCATCCCAGCCGCAGCATCTCAAAACCAAGTATTTGAAGCTGACAGACAATAGTTTCATAAGTGGCCTAGAAGCTATTTTATTTTAAAAATCTCAAAGAATACAGTTTCTGTTGTTGGCTTAATAGAGATCAGCCCAATACAGCCCACAAGCAGTGGTAGTCAAAAGAGTGGGAGAGCAGTAAATCAAATACTCAGTGCAATATCTTACTCCCATTCTCATCCACCTTTCTTTTTTTTTCCAAATCTCAGTGCATGTGCATGGCTGCTGTCAGACTTCTATTCTGAATGCCCTCCAAAGCATTTTAATGGGGTGGGGGTAATCAATAGCTCTTCTGCTGTATTTATATAGCATTGATATAATATCACTGGCATATATAAACACATCATTAAGAGTGTATAGCCGGTTTTTTTTTTTTGCATGCCTAAAAAGGAGGAAATCTACTTGCTTCTGATCCTCCAAGTTCAAGGTCACTGGGAATCATTTAGGACAATTAATATGGGGAAAGCATCCATCCTCCAAATTGTCTCTAGGAGAACCCAGGGTGGACACTGGCCAACCACCAGCTAGTCGTTTTCTTCAGAAGTTATTTTTAAAGCTCTGCTGCAAGGAACGGCGGGCCCACCTCCTCCATAGTCCGAATACATAGCACATACTTGGCCCACTCTTAGCTGTCAGACTTTCAGCCTCTTGATTTGCTGAATGTCAGAGAAAGAAAACTAGAGAATGCTGCAAAAGAGGGCTTAGGAGTGGTGAGGCGAGGAGAATTGCAAATCTGCTGTGTCTGAGCCTCTCCGTAATTGGATGGTTCTAAATAGGAAGGGCTAATTTCATGGGGTCAGTGCTGGGTCCTGTAAAAGCATCTTCCATTTAAAAATTAATGCTTGATGAGTGCTAAGTCCAAAGTGCCTCAAGAGAGACCAAAGAAAGGGCTTCCGGGAATGGGATTGGAAAGGACATAAGGATGAAATGGGATACGTCTGCAAGGAAGGAAGAAACATGTAGAGAAGTTTGATTCCAATAATTCAGACATGAACCTTGCTCTCTACGGACATACTTTCTTTTCTGCCTCCCTGGAATCAGCCGTGTACCTGGACAAACAATCCCTTGCCTCTCTCCATCATACTCTACGATTTATGGAATCCCACTGCTCCAACTTTTGACTTGGAAATGCAGTGTTTAGTTTTTACATGTGTTATGATCACCTTTAGTCTGAGAAACCTTCAGAGTTGTTCATAGAAGCAAATGATCAGACGGTGATAGCTCCTGCCTCCCAGAAAGAAATAGTAAATACAGTTTTGAGCTCTTTCCAGTTTACAAAGCTCCTTGTTTTATTCTTTAATCCTCCCCAAAATTCTGTGTGATAAAAAATACTATTATTTCCATTTTCAGATGGGAAAACTGAGGCTTGAAGGGTTTATGTAATGCATCTAAGGTCATATGATCCTACAGGGGATGGAGCCAGAACTTGAACTTGGATTTCCTAATTCCAATATTTAAAGTCCTTCCATGTGGGCTGTGTGACATGTGGTACAAGGGATGTTGTGCCTGCCTGAGTGACTGGGTGTCCCAAGGTTATTACCAAATACAGCCAATTGTGTAATCCTGGCCACCATTCCAGGCCAAATAATTCCAGTGTAAGGGAAAATGTAACAAATATGGCAACAGGGAGGTGCTACTGTACTCATGCATGATGCTGACTACAGTGTACCTGCCTCCTTTCAGTTACAAACAAGTCAGGGTACGAGTGGAAATCTTGCTGTAGGGTAGAACCCCTAGAAGAAAGCACAAAGTAGAGTGTATCATTATTCACTTTCAATACTGTTAGTAAATGCTTACAATGCTTTCTTGTATGGATATGGCGATAAAATTCAAGTCTGCCACAGGTTTGAGAACCCTGCTCTGATGCAGAAGGGAAAATGACATCAATTCAACAATAGTAATAACCCACTTTTATTGGGAGACTTTGAGAAGCTAAGTGATGCTCTCACGTAAGGACAGGATCACCTGAGAGGCAGCTCTAGGATTCAAGCTTAATCCCCCGAAACTCCAGAACCCTTTCTCTCCATCCCTGTATCTCTTGGCCTAACTTTGAAATCCGTCTTTAACTTCCTTTCGCAAACCACTGAAATTATTTCAATATGATGTTTTCCTCGGTGGGTTTGCACAAATGTGCTAGTCATAACAATTTACAACATTCCAGCAGAGGCAGCGACCAAGACACATTGGAGCCAAGTGTTTTAATAACTTCCTATGCTAGCAGTTATAAAAATGTAATTGTTGCTGCAGGTTCAAAGGATTAAAATATGGCAAGGTAGAAGGAACTCTTAAAGCCAGCCTTCAGAGCTAGGGCTTTACCCTTGTAAACAACTTTTATATACCCCTTTTGGAGTGCGTATAATGAAATGACTAACATTTTCAGCTGGAACTGGAGCTATTATGCAGCATCTGAGTGTTTTGTAGCTTGAAATCTGTTCAGAAAAGCACTGAAACTGGTGGGAATGGGTAGGCTAGGGGGACTTCTTGTCTCGGCACAGGCCCATTTTCCTCAACCTCCCTGTGGGAATAGCCTGAGCAAAGAGCACTAGGTAAATCTCAGCCAGGCCTTCTCTGTATGAAATGAAGCTCTCATCTGTCTGCTTCACTTCTGCTTTAATGCCAATGTCCCTTCACTTTTGCTTCCTAGAGGGGGACATATGGTTTTCTTTATTTTCTAATCTTCCTCAAGGAAAACTACACGTTGAGGATTCCAGGTAGACACCTGGAATCCAGGAAAGCACATGATTAGCATGGCTGATGAGGTTCCCAGGAACTTAGGATGCCTCGGTTCCTTTCACCTGTGCTTCTCCATGTTGGTATATTTATAGCTGCAGATCACAGTTCCAAATATTCAGAAAAAAGACAATATGAAGCTGCCAACTTCCTTTTGCCCTGAATTTTAGCAGTTGAGCTTCCAAAGATTGATCAAGGCAAAAGAGAAAGCCTAAAGTGTTTCAACCAATTTCAACCCTGACGGTGCTGAAAATGAGTCTTTTTCTAAGGGGAGACACTATCACAGAATCAGAAAGAGCATCCACTCTGCTTGTTCCTGCCGACAAGTCAAGAAATCATAAAATTATGAAAACAGAATATTGTGCTTGTGTCATCTGCTGTCTCTTAAAACATCCAGATCATAAAGAGAGGCTGTTCTATTTTCAGCCCTTTCGCATGAGGATGGCTACGGGAATAGAACGTGAGAATATTGCTCTTCCCCTAAACCTTAGAGCAGTTTGTTGCTAGAATAGGAAAAAAAAAAATTGAGCCATATGTGGTTCCACCCTATCATGGCAGGAAAATTGGGGCAGTGTCATGATCCAGCTTATTATGTAGAGTGTCACAGTGTGGCACTGGGGATACCTAAGAGCAAACCATGAAGAGTTCTGCTGCTGATGGTGCGTTCCATCCAGGGCTCCAACTCTTCAAATATGGATCCTGTTCTTGGATGATATAATCAGCAGCACAGGATGGGAAGTGCACCCTGCAGGTGGGAGCCAGGCAGCCTTTTGACTCTGATAACCTTTACTTTAGTCTCCCTCTGCCATGATATGCAGATAGGTCCCTTCCTAGAACCTTGGAGTTCTCGTCTTTTAAAATGGGGATAATATGTATTTTAGAGCATCCTGGTGAGGAGTCAATGGGATCACAATTGGAACATGCCTGTGTTTTTTTGCAGAAAAAGCCGTTTTGATTAATTTGGAGGATGATAATTTTGTAGATTTTGATTTAACTAATTGCCATGTCACTTCCCTCCTAACTCTGCACTGCAGAGAAGATGAAATCAATCTGTGTCTGTCAGTCTGTCTCCTACATCAGACACACATGCAAACACACGGGAAGTTCATAGTGCAGCCCCTACTCACCCTGGATTATTATCCTAAACTGTGGACTTCGCTCATACTCCCCAAGGCATCTGGATGCCAGTTCCTGTCTCTCCAGATGTTGGGTCGTGTTATCAACCTGTTCAAATCCATCCGACCTTCCCCACCTATAGAGCCTGTCCTATGGTCCTACGTCCACAGACAGGCTGTAGTGAGGGATCTGGCAGCTTCCTCTCTGCCCTATGAGCCTACGAGAGCTCCTGGGGACAAGAATGGTGGCCTATTCAGCTTTGCATTCCTCCCAGGTGTGGACCAAGTCAACGGAGGCTGATTTGAGCTGCATCTGTATCACTGCTCAGAGTTTCCTAGTTGTGTGTTTGTGATTTGTGGGTCTTGTCATTATTTTCATGCTCCTTGGTGGCCACTTCCTTTACAACGACCTGTCCTTTTGTATTAAGCGTTTCCAGACTCCTTGTGATCTCATGTAAAGCGTTCAGGACTTTGGGGAGTTGTTATTGTCATCGTTTTACTGAAATGTCTCCCTCACCTGTTTTCAAATGAGTGACCCCTTAAATAACCAGAATTAACATCAGGAAGTAAAGCAGGGGTTTAGAAGGCAGAGTTTCTGCCAATGCTACTGGATGGAGGGAAAGAAAACTCTCCAGTACACTGCGATTAGATCAGCCCTAGGAACGGGTCCTCCTGCAGGTAGAAATCTCTGGCTGCAAGAGGCCAGGACTGTTAAGGGCATGGATAGGAAATACTTGAAACAATGAAAAAAGTCCAGTTTTCTAATATCATCTCCAGCTTTAACCCTGGCACATTTGCCCTTGGGCTGGACATGGGCTTATTCAGAGCTAGAAGAACCTTACTATTTCCTCCAGCCTCTCATTGGTGGGTGGTGTCCTTGGGTCCAAAGGTGAATGGACCAACCCACATCCTGGAGGTAATTAGGGAGGAAAGTGGGCCAGGACTCAGTCTCCAGGCTCCAAGTACATTGCTCTTTCCTCTCTCTCACTCTGCAGCCTCTTCTCATTCACTGATCGTTGATGTGGTCCAAATATTGACATTTTAAAGATCCCCAGAAGGAATTCATTACAACTTTTTCCTTACCTCTCTTGACTTCAAGATAATACCAGATTTTAACATCATGAAACTCTCGCGGCTCCATGAAGGAGGGAGAGACCAGGCAGCCCGTGACTGTACCCACCCATTACCCACCAGAGCAAGCTGGCCCAGTGAGCACCTGGGCCAGTGGCTTCTTGGTCCCCTGTGGCCCCGGTAATGGGCTCTGTACTGGTTTCATGGCCTCCTTTTCCTTCTTTGCTGGGGGAGGAGGTAGGAGAGGATCCCAAATGCTTTCTGGATTGCTTCTACGTTGGTATCTGTTTTAGTCAGGTTTTTTCCGCTGCTATGACTAATGGATCTGAGCAGAACAAATGTAGAGGAGGAAAGGTTTATTTGAGGGCTCACGGTTTCAGAGGTCTCAGTCCATAGAAGTCTGGCTCCATTCCTCAGGGCTTGAGATGAGGTTGAACATCATGGCAGGAGAATGTGGCAGAGGGAAAGAGTTCATATCATGATGATCAAGAAGCAGAGAGAGAAACTCCACTTTCCACATACAAATATATACCTAAAGCACCGTCCCAATTCCCACCCCCTCCAGCCACACCCTAACATTTCAGTTAATTCCATCAACTCACTGATTCCGCTAAGGCCAATCATTTCTTCTCCAAACTTCCGTGCATTGTGTCACAACGTGAGCTTTTGAGGGACACCCCTACATCCAAACCGTAACCAGTATCCTACACTATATTTTGCCCTTTGTATCACTGACATGGCAATGTGTCTTACAGTCTATGGTATATGATAGTTTAATTCTCTACATTTAAAAACCTTTTTTTAAAAATATGATACCTATTGTAATCTTGCCACTGTAGATTTAAAAAGTCAAATTTCACCAAGTGCTTTCTCACAGAATAATAAAAGTAACAAACATAGACTGCCTGGTTTTGTTCAGACACTCTGGTCTTGGTAATAAGTAATTACCCTAATTATTTTTATCCCCTCCCTCCGTATAGTGACTCTTTGAGCTGGCGTTATTCTCCATGAGGAGATGAGGCAAAGCAATTTTGCCAAAGTCGCAAAGCAGAAGGGTTCAGTGATGTTCACACTCAGGGTAACTTTAGTGCAAAAGAGTTTTCACTTCTCTGGTCAGGTTTCACTCTCAGTCTCCCCCAGAAACAAATGGATTAGCAAGAAAAGCCATAGGAGAACAGAATCCAGAGTGACCACAGGACAGTTACTCAACTCCTGTGTGCTTCCACCTCCTTGTCTGTAAAGGGGATGAACATGAGGATTAAATGAGATGGGCCTCATGAAGCATTTGACCCAACACGTACCAAATGTTCAGGAAGTGAGTGACCACGCTATCCCTTGATTGGCTGAATCCTCTGTGAGACTCATCTGAATGGTCTCCAGTTCTTTGTATAGGTCATGATCAATGGGCCTGGAGCCTCTGTGATACCCTATACACACACTTTATGAGGGTCACCACAGGCTCAAGGACCCCATAACATCCTGGGAGGATGGCAAGAGCCGAGCTTGCTGTCCTCAAAGGCTAATGCCCTCAGGAAGGGACTTCTCAGCCATCTTCTTGCTTATCCAGATTCCCCAGGCATGGGAGCTGAAAATTAACAATGCCCAGCAGCGGGGGAGCTGCTGCTCCCTACTCCGGGAACCTATTTGCCTGGGCCTTGGCTTCTCATTCTGGATCAGAGTTATCTCCTTAGGAGGGACCTTGAGCTTGAACTACTGAGCAAGCCACTAGCCAGAAACAGCCTCGGAATCCTGGTGGAGAGAAGGAGCCTCTCATCCAAGGTCAAGTACAGGAACCATGAGTGAATATCTGAAGTGCAACTCAGGTCGGTTGTGCCTGCAGTCAGGAAACAAGCTTGTGCAACAGGTCACCAACGCCAGGGAGGTCTAAAGTAGACACAAAGAGTGAATGGGCGTGGAGAACCTCAGGGCCACGGGAGGAGTAAATGCACCAGGAGGTGACCCGGCCACGTCCAGAATCATGCACAAATGCCCCTGTTGGGTCTGGGGGCTCCTGGGGTGTCAGGCCACATCTGCTTAAGTGGGATGGACACGCCAAGTAGCCAGAGCTCATTGCTATTTCCACTTTACACATGGTGGGACTAAGACGTAGAAAGCAAATAGAGTCCCCAGCACAATAGAGTTCTTGAAAGGTAGACCTAGAATTTAAATCTAGATCCTTTTGAATCCAGAACCCAACTGTTTAAAGTACACTGCATTTAGATTCAGACCTGGATTTGTGTTTCAGCTGTGTGCCTTTGGGCAAATTATTTGACCTCTCTCAATCTATAATCTAGAGATTCATTGTCCCTACCTTATTTTCTGTGGTGACTAAATTAAATCATATAATAGTGAGAGCCTAGAACTATAACTTATACATTATTTACTACTTTAAAAGTGTTACCCAAATTCCTACCATAATTCAGAAAATCAATAGGTTTGTTTGGGGTTTTTTTTTTGTCTAATTTTCTAATTTCTCTAGCAATTGGTCACTTCCACTCTTCCCTCTAATGTAGGGAAGCTGTGATCTGTTTGAACAGAGCTGGACCGTGTCGTGGATGTGTGCTCAACCATCCCCATACTGTCGCAGACAAATGAAGATTGAAAGTGGCAGACACAGTGCCAAGTGACCTAGATTCTAACTCTGGACCCAGAAAGTTTAAAGGGTACATTATGCTGGGTCCTGGGTAGAAAGTGTTGCCTTTATGGGGTTTTTTTTCCTATTTAATTGTATTAGCACAAAGAACAGCAGCAGATAAAGAATTCGTTTCAAATAAGAAACTTTTTCAAACTTTATCATGTGTGGATTCCTGACTGATAGCCAGTTAAAAGGATTTTCTTTAATTTCTCTCAAAATAAGAGGATTTGACATGGGACTAAGAGGGGAGGGGAGGAAAATTTAGCAAAATCTGAAGTTTAGTGAAATTTAAACATTTTAATTAAAACAAGTTCAAAGGTATTTGACTCAAATGTCCCAAGATTTGAAGCAGAAGAAGTTAATAAGTGATGAGACAAGGTGAAAGACTAAATTTATGTTTTAAACAGCTGATTGAGATTAATACAACAAATATTTGGCAAGACCCAGTATTTTCCTAGCACTGTGCAAAGGGTGATAAATGGATGAGCAGACATAATCCTTGACTTCCAGAAGCTTCCAGTCTAGACTGCAAAAATGACCATAGAATGGATTGTGTTCAGTGTTTAAATGACATAAAATAATAATAATAAAATATTCCTCAAGCACTTATGACATGTCTTCCAGGGCTTTGTATGTATTAATTCATTTCATCCTCAAAACAACCTAGGAGGTTTCTATTGCTTTCGTTCCCATTTACAGATAAGGAAATTGAGGCAGAGAAGGTGGCAGAGCCTGAGAATGGCAGAGCAAGCATTTGGACTCAGGTTTGGCCGACTTCCTTTGTGGATTCTCACTCTTGTGCACCACTCCCCTATCCCAGAGCAGGGTTGCTGTGTTACACATCTCTAGGGTTCCCCAGGGCTGTGCACACTCTCTGGCCTGTGAAACTGGGTCCAGCCTAGAATATAATAAAGTGGGCACTAATATGCTCCTTTTGGAGGGTGACATCTCCAAGGTCAGACAGCTAACAAGAGACAGTGCTGAGGCTTAGAACCGGGTCTGCTGTCTTTCTGCATCTTGCTCTCTCTGGATCCCAGGCTGCCTCTACCCTGCTCCGCACAGTCTACTCAGCTCCTGGAAGCAACTTGCTGGTAACACTGTGAAGATTCCCAAAGGTTCTCTGTAACCTCTCCTTCCAGAGATTACACCTCTCACTGCACCCCAGGAACATCTCCTCTGCACAGCAAGCTTCTCTGCTCTTCTCATCAGTGCAAAGATTGGAGAAGAGCATCCAATGTAAAGTCAGCTGAGCCTGGGTTTTCTGTCTCCACTCACTGGCTCACCAGATATTATTGGGCACTTCCTAAGTGCCAGGCACTGTTCTAAGAGCTGAGGATGCAGTGTTGTACAAAGCACTTGCTTTCATAGGGTTTGCACTACAGGGCACCATCTGCTGCCTGTATGCCCTTCTATATTAACTCAGCAGCTCTGGGTATCAATTCTCCCACCTCTGAAATGGGGACAGTAGTTCCTGGCTGAAGTGAGATAATGAATGCAAGGGGCTTAGGGAGACCTTGGTCATCACTGGCAGTCAAGAAATCTCAGTCTGTACCTGACCTACCTGCTACCCAATAAAAATGAATGCCAGGAGACCTGCTGCTGCTGCTGCTGCTTGCATTCTTTTGAGATGTAAACTCTGTTGGTTTGATGCTGTATGGGATGATGGATCATTCTAATCCATTTGTCTAGCATGGGTTAAAGCAATGAACTGGTTCTCCATGTTCCTCTATTTTATATACATTATGACTCTGTATATGGAACCATAAAATGCAGGACAGATTTATACATACAGCACACTGCATATTTTCATGGCAATGTTTTGCCAGGCACCTGTAATACACTGATATATGTGAGCAGTTTTGTAAAGTTTATTTCTCATAGATCTCTCTTAAATTGCATGTGAAGTGACATTTTATGGCTTAACTTTTGTTTTCATGACACAGCCCCAATTTGCATCTCTACTGTAGCCTTCAGGGCTCCCCTGCTCCCGGCCTGTGGGTTCCTCCTGTCCTTGATACACATCTTCAGGAAGCTACTGCTGAAGACCCCGCTTTGGCCTCTTTTTCTGGAGAAGCCAGTCCATCTGTGCTGGCGGAAATGGACTTCAATAGTTCAAATTCCTTATCTACCTTGCTTATAGGATATTAATGCAAAGAAACAGAGTGATACTATACTTTGTGTGGTCAGAGTCCTTGGCATAAAAGCAACCGTGAAATCTATTTGCCCCTTTAAGTTTGGATGGTGTGGAGTTCACTCTGACTTTCTGACCTACCATTCCACTGAAACAGATGGAAACGGGAGAAA
Organism: Ictidomys tridecemlineatus; assembly: GCF_052094955.1. NCBI lineage: Eukaryota > Metazoa > Chordata > Mammalia > Rodentia > Sciuridae > Ictidomys > Ictidomys tridecemlineatus. The sequence continues at coordinate 27,052,577 of NC_135479.1, read as the reverse complement.
TGCACATCCACCGAGTACCTGGTGTAAGCCAGACTCTTTATGAAGCACTTTGCAGATCCATAATCTTGCTAAAGACCTGCACAATTGGTGGTCTTGACCTTATTAAAGGAAATAGTTGAAGGAAGATTAGGTAAATTGACCAAGGTCACACAGCTGATGAGTAACAGAACCACTGAAGCAAGCCCACCAGAATCAAGGCTCACAAAGAGATTCCAAGTGGGCAGAGGGCCACTTTGACATCACCTCCTTACTTATAGGAATTCATTCCTTTGAACGCTCCTTGAACAAAATGTATATTTATCAAATGTGTCTTATTAAGCTCTAGGCTAAGGGGCTGCCTTTGAACTAGCCATGGCAATTTTTGAGTTCCAAAAGGATTTCTTGCTACCTCTTCCTGTGAGACCTCTATAAATGATCACTTTGTAAGGACCTACTGATCCAAATAGAAGTGACTATTCTCTTCTTGTGTTCCCAGGTGTCCCTGGCCTGTATGGTGGCTGGCATACACAGAGGTGGATATTTCAGAATAAATCAATGAATGGATGTTTTTACAACACCCCTAAGGGATATACTACTCCTATTTTTATTTGCATACCAGGGTCCTCCACAGGCCAGTGCTGTGTCTTGTCATTAGTGTATTCTCAGTGCCTGGCACAGCACTTGGGCAGATATCCTAAGCTTGTTGAACAAGTGCATGAGTGAGGGGAGAGTTACTATCAGGCCAATTTGCACACAATTAGAAATAATCAATCTAGTATCAGAAATGTAATCAGAGTAGAAATTCATGTGGAGGGAGTAAGGCAGTGGCCTCCAGAACAAAAATTAAGGGGACACCAAATCCTTGGCAATCAAGATTTAAAAAAAAAAAAGTATTTCAGTACAGTGTTTTAAACAATCAAGGCAGGATCCAACAGAGTCAAGATTAGGGTAAAACAATGAGGAGGTGCATCAGCTAGATTAAGAGTCAAAACCTGTCTTTGTTTTAAAATTTGATTTTTTTCCATCCCTTTTTTTTTGGTTTTGATTTTTTTTAGTTGCATGGAAAAATATTCATTATCTTGATCACTAAAATTTTGACACCCTCTAAATTTTGCATCCAAGGTCAATGCCTTACCCTAGTCAGAGCTCTATAAAAACCCACAGCAATAACTAAAAAGATTCTTTGATGTCAGGTTATATGAAAGATTCTCCGTGTAAGAAAATTCATGAACAGCCCACAAAAGCCTCTCACTGCGAAAGTGTGGTTAGGATTTGTTTCCTAGATAGGGTGGCAGAGATGGTGAGGAGGCAGAGATGCCTCCTGGTGTGTCACAAGGGGAGCACAGAAGATATCAAGTTTCTCAGCCAACAGGTCCTATCCACAACCTGAGGCTAGGGGTCCTCAGACAGCTGCCTTCACCCAGAAACAGCCTCATGTATTAACCCAGTATACTGTACAGTCTTCCACACAACCCCAAAGATTCCAACCATTATAAAAAGCAACATGATTTTATGTACCATACCCCTGCTACCACCAAGATGACAGCAATTGTAAGGTGCTAACAACTGGAAGCTACATCTCAAGTTCATAGATTGGATAATGCAAAAAGAAAAAGAAAAAGAAGAAGTGCATTTTGGAATAGGATGAAATACCTTCTCATTATACCTGAAGTGGCCAGGATATTGAAAAAAAAAGGTAGGGAATATTCTATTTGAGCATGCACTGCAATAATGGACACAAAAGAATTTTGGCATCATGCACATCTCTAAATATCTACAATTCCATGCACCACCCCTATCCCATCAAAATCTGATGTGATTCCTATAATGATACAAACTTCAAACTAGCAGAAAGGCAGAGGATGCCTTGGAAGGAGGCTATTCTGTTTGTCTTCTAGAGAAATTTCCCCAGGAGATGAAAGATTGCACTACTCATTGTCAGATTATTCTTGGATAGGTTAAGGATTTTACCTACTTACAAAATATTTGGATCCGCAGATTAAAAAGGGAAGGACTGAGACAACACAGCTAATGTGAGACTGAGTTTCTTTTCTTAAGCAGCCTCTATTAAAAGTAAATCTGTGATGAGCTGTGGAGATTCCCTAGCTGCCATCCAGAATCTCAAACAAGAGTCCTAGATTTATTATCTAACAAGAGCAGTCCATATTATTCCACGTCCAACTGATCAGGCAACAATAAGCACACTCAATTAATTACATTCCAAAATATTACATTAAAATTTATATAGAATTAAAAAATGTACAGTGATGCATTGATCCGGGTCAGCCATTCTACAGCATGATCATGAAACAGCTGAGTCTGCCTCCTGATCCTTTGCTTTTCAAAAATGTATCTACCAAGCACAGACACAAATCAGCCCAATGGTGTGACAGCAGGCTTGCTAGAGTGAGACCTGTATAATTTGCTTGCAATTATGCCTTGCACCAGTTATAAATCATATTCCAAATCAAAAATGGTAGTAAAGAGTAAAGCATCTTCTTTGCTGATGCTCAGTACCATTGAACAATTGATATGGAGGAGCATAGTTGAGAGCCAGACTGCCTAGGTTTGAACCCTGCTCTGCCTCAGTTTTTTTCACTTGTGAAATAAAAATGGTAGTAGTACCTACCTCTGAAGGTTGTTACAAGGATTTAATGAGCTAATGTTTGTAAAACTCCTAGAGTATTGCACAGCACCCACTACATAGGATTAGCTGGCATTTCTGACCATAGGCAGCCCCAGCTCAGGACTTCTATGTTCGGATGAGCAGCAGAGCTTGGTGCATTCACTGATGGGGTATGAGCCTATAGTACTAAGCTTGTGTCTTACTTGCCTTTGCTTCTCCTGCTCTGCTCTGCCTTCTCCTCCCTCAACATTAGATGGACACAGTTATCTCCTCGGAGGTGCTTCCTGTACAAGTTCCAACAGTGAACGAGTGTACAAGGCAAAAAGATTCTTAAATTTAAAAAAGCATTTGGCAAGCTCACATCATCTCCTATGGTGCCGTGAACAGCCCAGCCAAACTAGCAGTTTCCGGCAAAGGGCAATGGGAAATTAGAAAAATAAACAGTCAAAAATTTAAAAATAAAAATAAATAAAGAGCCCCGTATGCAGATTTTGAACATAATAGCTGGAATTGGGTGGAGCGCTGCTCTCTGATGGAGAAGCAGGTCTAAAAAATTAGGCCAGCAATCTTTATTATGTGTTTTTCATTAATCAGATTAAAGACTGTGAGCATTATTCTTTGTATTCATGAAAGTTACAGAGTTAGCAACATTATGCAGCTTATTCCTTTTATATACTATAGTTGCAATGTGCAATGTGAGGAGCTTTGGGTAGCTCTCAAGAAAGTCCGTGTTGTTTAAAGTTACTGTTATGTGGGCAGGCTCAGAAGCAGCAGAACTGGTGAATCATTGTGATTGTCTAGCAGAAGAGTTCCTTTATTTCGAGGAGCTGTGTGCCTGAGATCATGGTAGAGGCTAAGCCTCTAGTACAGAGAGCCTTCTCATGGAGGGCATTACCATAGCAACTAGGCATCCTGCACCTTTGCATAGAAACTTTCCCAGGCACCAAGCATGCCACAGCCATGAAGTCATCAGGGACCCCAATTTCAGACACTGCTTTTCCTTTCACTGTCACCACTCTCCACACTGTGGGTTTCCATTCAACTTTGCCTGTATTTCCATTATTGTTCTTGTGGCATATTGTGATCTGTTTATGGTTTTGGATCCTCTGATGGACAGTCATGGGCCTTTACCTCATTCTTCTTTGCATAGCCAGGACCTAAAATCTGGTGTCCAATGCACAGCAGGTACTCGGATAAATTTGTGCTAAATCAGGCAATGACCAATGTCTGCCTCTGGAAACCTGTTGCACGTCCATGAGGTACCTGTCTTCTCGCTGCTCCATTCTCAAAAGATCCTCTCTCACCTTTGGATCCTAACTGGAAAAGTTGTCAGAGTAACAGCTGCCATTAGGGAGCTTTGAAATGAATCAGGGAGCCAGGGCCCAGCTGTTCACATAGAAGCCCCTTCGCCTATCCTCTAAAACTTACTGGGTAGAATGCCGGTCTTAGGCTCTGCCTCTAAGAACATCTCCAAAGAAATCTGAAAGACCTCAGATCATTTTGGAAATATATGTGGTAATAAAATAATACAGCTCATTCACGAAAATGGCAATCACCCTTTTTTGAAAGTCTTTACATCTCAAAGAGAATGGGTCTTTGTGGCAGTGAGCTCCATGAAAGAAAGCAGCCTACTTTTTCATCTGTCAAAGAAATGAGGAAAGTTAAGAGTAGAAATGAAGTTATGGAAAGTTATCAGAGCCTTGGGAGAAGAAATCTCTGTTCAGCTCTCAATGCGTGTGCAATGGGTCTCCAAGATCTTTGGAGATGGGGAAATTGGATCTGAGAGAACAAAGGTGACTGTATTTGTTGTTCATTGCTATATAAAATTATGCCAAAGCTCAGGGGCTGGAAATAATGAATATTTATCAATGCAAGATTTCTGTGGGTCAGGAACTTGAAAGCAGCTTAATTGGGGCTCTGTCTCGGGGTTTCTTAGAAGGGTGCTGGCAGGATGTGGGCAGGGGATGTGGTCATGTGACCTCTTGACTGAAGGGACTCACATCATGTGACTTCTTAGCTGAAGCTGAAAGGTCCTCTTTCAAGATGGCTTCTGCACATGGCCAGTGGCGAGAGTCCTTGGCTCCTCACCCTGGGACCTCTCTGTGGGCTGCCTGAGTACTTTATGACGTGTCAGCTAACCTTCTGGAATTAGAAAGTCAGGAGAGAGAGCCAAGAGGAAGGGCAGAGCCTTTATACTGTAGTCTGTAAAATCATCCTTGGGTCAGTGTCCCCAGCTGCCATGACAAAGTACCTCAAACAGGATGGCTGAAAACAAGAGAAATTTATCCTGTCACACTTCCAGAGGTGAGAAGTTCAAATCCAAGGGAACAGTAGAGCTGACTCTCCCCAAAGACACTAGGGAGGAATCCTTACCTCCTCCTGGCTTCCACGGCTGCCAGGGAGCCTGAGACCCCTTGCTTGCAGATGCAGTGTTCCCAGCTCTGTCTCCATCTTCACGTGGCTGAGCTTCTGAGTGTGTGGTTTTCCCTTCTGATCAGAACACCGTCATTGGAGTAGGGCACACCCTAAAATTGAGCATGACTTCTACTGATAATACCTGCAAAGACCCTCTTTCCACACAAGGCCTAGTGCTGACACTCTAGACTGACACTGTTTTTTTGCGCCAGGTGGTCCATGCATCTCAGAATACCCACCCATCACTTCTGTTCATTAGCAGGAAGCAAACCTTTAAACGTGGCCCACAATCAACAGAATAGGAATTATTCTTTGCTTCTTGTTGACATATTAAAAAAATTGCTGCGGACATATTTGAAAACTACCATAAGGATGATTTTACATATTTCCATTCCAAGTACCCCTTATGCTGTATTTTTCTAGTCTCAGACTAGAAGTAGTCTGTGAGATTGTGTGAAAGAGAAGAACCTTGATAGATGTTCCTCATTACTTCATGATAATGCATACCTGCAAAAGGGCCATACAAAGTAAATTCTTTTGAAATGGGAACCAAATTTCTTTTAAAATGAATGAAAAATATTTTGATTGGGGTTTTTTAATAAAATTCAGCATATTTAACGTAAATTTCAAGTAAAAAATCAAGTTATAGTTATAACTACCCTCTAATTCTAAAAACAAAGAATGAATTGTCTTTGTGTTTCCTTATTTGGTGTAACTTTTCTAAACTCCCATGATGTTGTAACATATTCTTCACTTTACATTGGGCTTTCTCAGAATAATCATAAAGACAGTTATTTTACAAAATCCAAGTATCTTGTAATTTCTTGGGGATTCATGCCTTCCTCTTGCATAATGCCTAGACTGTCATTTCCTTGAGGCTCTCCTCCTCTTCAAATAATATCTCATAATGTCTCTGCCACATCATCCCTTGTCAATACTTCTGTATGTGGATCCCAGCAATTCTAAAATATGACTTTTTTAATTTGTGAAATCTTCTCCCTTTTTTGGAAAATTTTAAAACTTGCTTTATAGTCCACAAAATATTTTTATAGGACTATATTTTACAAGTGAGACCAGTAATGATGTTGACTAAGATTCTAGTGTGAAGTGGGGACTGATTTTGAATGGAGATTGATTTCATAAGTAGTCAATTCAGTGATGACTATTTTCAAGCTATCTGTGAATTCATTCTCTGTGAAGCTTCACAACTGTGGAGACTCCATTCACAAAAACCCAGATAACAAGGACTTCCTGACTTTCCTCTCTTCTTTCTATAGTTCCATCTCTGTCCCACTAATGATATTATTGAGATCTTTCCATCTTCTTTGAAACAATACTGTAAAAACTAATAGTAGACAGCATTACTCTGAAGAAAGATGTGTGGTTGTAGGGAAAAGATGATATACATAATTGGAAATTATTACTAAGATTTAAGTGCATCACAAACATCCTTACAGAAAAGGGGTCCACACCATTTCACAACGGATTCCAATAATGAATAGTCGCTGTACTTATGGGTAACCTAACAAGCCTGCATCTAAGCACTACCTTTGCATGACCTCTGGAAACAACCCATCTGCAATCCCCACTTTGCTCATTTTTTTCTGCAACAGTAATGAGTTTTTGCTTGTCTCTCATAAATTCATTTGTAAAAACTGAAAGCCAGATGAAGATAGGGGGTGAGGTTATTTGGTTCCATATAGATGATACCCTTCTCAGACTAAATGTTTCCATTTTAATTACTTATTGATTTATTGACATGACTTTTGCTAAGAACAGAGATGATTTAATATGCATAAAAGTAAGTGTGTGTGTGTGTGTGTGTGTGTGTGTGTGTGTGTGTGTGATCTGTGTAAGTGCATATGTGAGAGGGAGTTTCATGCCAAGGACACCTTATCTTCTTCTACAGGGATAATCTCCAGCAAGAAAACCTAGTGGCCAAGACTCTATAACGCACACAAAGCAGCACACCATGACTGTCAACTCCCAAACAGCACCCTTGCTGATAGTGAGCAGAGGTATCTGACATGGTGTCACTCACTCTCTGTGGAGTCCAGTGGTTACACAGGAGATACTTTGATACTTCTGTGGCCGCTGCACACAGGCAGCCAGTTCCTGGGATCTCCAGGTTTTTCTTTATAATTATGCCAGGCTGTTCATAACCAGTCTCTTGTCCTAGAATCTGTCTGTCCTCTTGAGCGTGGTTCTATTCTAATAGTACCCTTTGTCATTTTTTTTACCTCTTTTAAAATGAAAAATATTATAGTAGAGAGTAGCTATAGCAAACCCTGCTGGTTATCCACTTAAAATCCCATACTCCTCTTCCTCTTCACTGATGGAATAATAATATTGTTCAAATGGCACCTCTCAGGAAAAAAAAAAAAAAAATGACTTCATCTTGCTTGGGAGACAAATCCCAAACAGTCAAAGGCCATTATGGTAATCTCATACCCCTGATAAAAGGGACTGCTTTAGAGACAGGCATGTGCCCTGTTCAGGCCAGTGAGGTGAGAAGCTGCCAGGGCAGCTATGGGGAACATTTCTGCCTCTGAAGAAACAAGGAAGAAAAAGTCCGTCCTCTTCTCGCCATGGTGTACCTCGATGAAATACCTGGAAACTGCTGATGAAGCAAAACCTACAGACGAAATGGTCCCAGGGAAGCAGGGTCAGGGCAGACATGCCACTTTCCTACCTATGGACAGCTGGCTTGTGAGATAATAAACCGACTTAAATTTAGGCTGGTGGAGTACAGGTTTTTGGCTGCTCGTGTCAAACCAGTTGAACAGAGCAGCCAAAATAAAATCTGCCTGTGCTGTGTCTTTGGCTTGGAGAGGGAGCCTCTGCCCCAGTTTATTTGGTGAATTTGAAGACTCGCCAAGATTTCTTGGGAATGCAATGAACCCCAACCTAATCCAATTTCCCACAAAACCTTATGCATACATTCCTGCTCTTTATTCGATTTGCTGAGACTTGTTTGTGGGTTTTTCTCCACCTACACACGTTAGAAGTTCCCCTATGGAAAAGCAGGAGCTGTACTAGAAACAGGCCAGGGGACTCCATTAAATAAAATGTCTACCAGCAAAACACATGCACATGTTTTTGCACACAGGCTTATGGGAGAAGTTGCTGTCAGAGTTACAAGACAATGCCAGTGTCTCTGATGCCATGCATGCAGGCCAGGAGATCAGAAAAGGGGACTGCAAATCAACCGTCAGTACAAACACACAAAGTTGCACGGGATGGCAAATGTAAATGACTCGTGAACCAAAGACTCTATGTGGGCATGGGAGTGTGAAGTCCTGAGCTGTTGTGTGGCAGGAAAGGGGGGGGGGGAGGAACCAAAAGAGCAAGTCCTTCCTAAGGGCAAGCAAGAGGGACTCTATATCATAAAGGAAACCAGTTCTCTCCAAGAACGTGGGACCCTGCCTGGCTGACTGCTGGAAATGAAGACCAAGACTGTCAATGGCTACTCCCATTACTTAGCCCTCTAGAATAGGGATCCAGCTCCCTCTAAGCAACCTCATGGATCTCATGAAGTGGACCTGTTTCTTGACTGATCAACCATAACTGATAACCCCCGAGGTCTGCTTCTGTTGCTGCTTTGCCTGCAAAAGTGGCCTGGTCTGTGTAACACAGCTGGAATAATGGGCACACTTTTTAGACTGTGCTTCTGGCGTTTTAACTCCATGCTCAAACCCATCTGGCCTTCTCTGTCATGTGGTCAGTTTCCTGTTGATGCCTTCGCAATGTCTTTCCCAGTAATACTTTGCTCTATGCTTCCATAACCCAGGGGAGGCTCAGACCCAATATACTCAAACCTGAAATCACCTTCCTTCACATCCTCAAGCTTAGACCTACTCTCCAAATTCAAAAACATAGGAAAGAGCCCTAATTTCTTCTTTCTTCATCTACCACTCACCAGCTCTGTATAATTATAGCCACAAGGAAAAAAAATACACACACACACACACACACACACACACACACACAGACATCTATATATAGATTTGTGTGTGAGAGTGTGTGTGTATGAAAGAGAGAGAGATACAGACAGAGAGATTAGGTTCAAAGCTCAAGCACATAGCGAAATCTATTGTTGAGACAGAAATGCCTTAAGAATATGATCAGAAGAACCACATTCTGCCTTTTTGACAAAATTCTAATGAATACATGTCAAGTTACTCAGTTGGTCTAAGAAGGGAACAATGTAGGGGGAAGAGCATAAGCTTTGGGATAGACAGAACATGGGTGTGCAGCCCTGCCTTGCCCTTCCAGGCTGTGTGGTCTGGAACTGAAGAAATCGTGGATTCTTGGTGGCCTCTAGAGTAAGAGTTGTGCTAATAAGCACTTCCCTGCCTTGTAGGCAGTAAGGTAGGTGCCACCATGAGCTCCCCCTCCAGGTGAAAAGGCTTCACATGACTCAAATCAGACCCAAGTTTTCTAGACTCCAACACTATAAATACAGCCCCACCCCTCCATTGACCTTATCTCCTTGGTCCCAAGTTTCTATCTATAAAGGAGTCAGGTGAGTCTTGTAGGGTGAGTGTGAAGAATAAATGCTACAGTAGAAATAAGACACCTACCACACTATGATGCTGAGTGACATTTCATCTAAATGTTAGGAGCCCTTTGCTTGTTGACCAGCTGGTGGTGCTAACTCATGGAACTGAGTTTCCTGTCATTTCCCTGCCAGAGCTAGATTTGTATCTCTTTTGAAGTTTTCTAATTTTCTGTTTCCTTCTTTCTTTCCATTAGGCCTTTGATTTAGTTTATTGTAGTTACTTGATCCGAGGCCAACCTCTTCCTACCGAGCTTTAAGCCCCTCCGGGGTCCCTGTTATTGCTTAATATATCCGGTCATCAGCCTGCGCAGGACCCAGAATGAATACCTACCTCTGCCTGATGAATAAGTCAATTGACATTTTACACATCATTTATGTTTTTACCTCTTCTATGAGGCAGTGTCTTTTTAGTCATAACATTCTGTGCATGTTAGGAAAGCACCGGAAATAGTCAAAGCCTGTTACTTCTTTTGCTCAACAATAAGCATGTAATTAACCAAAGACTAAAGCACCAATTTTGTGCATTTGCACCTCCACCAACAAACATTTCTGAGTGCCTCCTTTGTGCCAAGTGCTCTGTTAAGACTTGGAGGCTACAAATGAATGGGAAACGAAATCCATCTCTGACTCTGGAAAGTACACAGCTTTAAAGGGGAAAAAAAATAAGAATGAAAATGAAAGCGCTTTATTACTCACAGAGGTCTGTAAAGGACTCAGTGGAGGTGGATGGGAAGGATGGAGCCCATCTTTGGTGGGGGAAGTGGAGAGGAGAAGGGCAAGAGCACTTGTGGAAGGTGCCAGAGAGCTCATCAACAGGTTCCCTTGAGCATAACTGTGTGTCTGAGAAAGACAGGACATGTGTGTTGAGATATTTGCTATGCAAAGAGGGAGGGCCATTGCTTCATTATAGAATACCTCGCCCAATTTCTGTGAAGTTTTGAGAAGGCATCAAGCCATTTTAGAAAATAATTGTCAGTCTTCAAAGAAAATAAACAAGGCTCATCTGCTTTGAGTAATACCTGCAGTCAGCTGCTCATAGCAATTAAGTGGTTCCATCCCATATAACTCACTTAGCACACAAGCCACCTCAAGTATTTATTTCTCGGGACTGCTGAAGCTACAGCAGTGCTGAGAATCACATTTCTATGGGAGTTCAGAGACAAGTGGGGGGGATGATTTATAAGGTGCTGGTTCCATCCACATCTTTCCAACAATGGAAATAAATAACGTTAAGACATCAAGAATAAATATCCAAAAGGCACAGACGAGTGTCAAGACACAGGCAAGATGCTCTACTGAGAAGAGCCCTAAATTCAGAACCTAGAAACAGGAGCTCTGATCCCAAGCTGTCAGGAGCTGCTTCTGTTGACTTGGAGGTAAATCTACTAGCTCTCTGGGGCTTTTCTTTTATTTTAATCTGTTAATATATATTTGTAAGATGAATGAATTAATGCATGAATGTAAGATGAGGATTCTAATGCCTGCAACACCTACTTCATAAGAGTTTTAAACAAGGTAATTAATTATGCATTGGAAAGATAAAATGCTTCAAGACACTTACCCTCCTATTTTTAAATCAGCAGCAATAAATATCACTTCAAGGATTTCAGAGTCTGAGAATATACAGATTCTTTCATCATCCAGATTTGCCCTTGACCAGAAGAGAAAAAAAATGTTAACTGGCAGAGCAGGTGTTATATTGCATTTTTATTAGATAATTAGCTGGTTAGAAACTCCAAAAATCTAACTTCCTGTGGACCAGATTGAAAAATAAAATTTAGAACTCATAAATAATGGAAATTTTCCAAAAGCACTTTAATAATGGCAAATCATCATCATAATCTCTCATGTAGGTATCATACTTAATATATATAAAATTTATTACACTTTCACAGTTGATGCTATTCACACAAAAGACACAGTTTGATAAAGTCATGGTGCAGCGTCATGTCTTCGGGACAGCATTTTATAGTGGGAAGAACAAAAACTCTGGAACAAAAAGAGGCCTGGATTCAAATCTTGATCCAGTCGTCAGTGGAATGGATTTAGTCTTCCACACCCAATACAAGACAGTGATCACAAGAATGAAATGGATTGTTAGTCCTCAGCTTACCCCTCCTATAGAAGGCAGAGGAGGGTCTTACCTTTTTGGGTGCCATGGCACAAAAGAAGAGGTTTATATTGTCTGGAAACTCAGTTTTCAAAAAAAGAAGTTATGCAAGCCTAGTGCGGTGACACATGCCTGTAATCCCAGCAGCTCAGAAGGCTGAGGCAGGAGGATCACAAGTTCAAAGCCAGCCTCAGCAACTTAGCAAGGTCCTATCAACTTAGCGAGACCCTGTCTCTAAATAAAAAGTAGAAAGGGCTGGAGATGTGGCTCAGTGGTTAAGTGCCCCTGGGTTCAATCGCTGGTACCAAAAATAAGAAAGAAAAGTTAGGCAAGTCCTGCTCACCAATTTTGCTTTCAATGCCTCTTTCTCGGAGCTCTTCATGAAGTCTTGGCACTTAAACAGCATTAACCTGAATCTTATCACAGACTGTCTCTCCCAAGGTGCGCGCACGCATGCGTGTGTGTGTGTGTGTGTGTGTGTGTGTGTGTGTGTTCTCATACACAAACAACTGTATATGGATGGTTTCTTCTGGCTTTATAAATGTCCCTACAGAGCTCTGGATGTGGCTCAGCACCTTGAGCAGCATGCATGAGGCCCTGGGTTTGATCTCCAGCACCAAATAAATATATAAATATCCACACAATATTTCCCTTTTACGTCCTTCCTCTAGCCTCACATCCCTCCTCTATTGCCCCTTTATGCCCTGCCAAGTGCCTCTTTCCCTGGGTAAAACCTTCCAATGGAAGGGACTGAGTGGGTACAGTAAATATGAAAGCAGAAGGCCAGCTCCTTTCTCTCCACATACTCAACTGCCTTGGAGGAGCATTTCCTCTACCAATACCCCTTGCAGTCAAATGCCATCCCCCAAATTGGTTCAAATCTTTGTGCCACCAGAGTTTCCTAACATTCAGCCCACATTAAACACAATTATTTTTTATGTATTCATTTTCCTCATATGCTGGGAGATCCTTGGACAAGGTACCTGAAGCAATTGGCACGGGCACTTGCAGGTGTGTAAGCAATGACTAGGACACTCTAGCCAGTCTTGTACTCGACTCTGAGTGCTCTACTCCCCAGCAGGGCTGGTGGTGGGCAGAATAGCAGGGGTTTCCCTGAGGGCTACTGTGGAGAAGACCAGGGGCATCCCTGCACCACCTGACCTCTGCTCTTAGCTTGGCCATGACTGTCTCCAAACTGTGAGCCCTAGCTGTCCCCTGACCTCCTTATAAGTCCTATTTTACCAGCACATTTGGTCCTGGTTCCTTTTCCAAAGTGCTTTGACATAGAGCCTCTCACTAAATTTACAAAGAGGTCATGACATCTTGGGGAGAAGGATCCCGGGAGGAGTGATGATATTTTTCCTTGACAGTATGTGTACCTTAGCCAGCAAGAATGGCAGGTGAGAAATGAAGAACCCACCTTCAGCCTGCAGCACAGAAAAGCATTGCTTCTTAGGCCACGTCGACAAAGGCCGTAGTGATCCTATTTATGTTCACTCACACAGTCTCTTCCCAGCTGACAGGTGAAAACGTATGTTGAAACATAAACCTGCACTGAGAGGTGTGTTGGTGGTGGCTGGCATCGAACGCTCTACATCTTATTTAATTTTTTCCTCCTTTCTCCTTTTATCTCTCATCCACCTTCACCATCAACACCATCTCATGTCTTTATTTGTGATCTCCCTTCTTTTCTGCTTTTTTGTGACTAATAATCATTCATTCTCTGGCTTGAACGTCACCTCTGTGACCTTCCTTTCATGACCCTTCTTGGTGACCCAATAGCATTCTATTATTTCCTACAGTGCTTAGCATTAGCCTTACCCATTCAGTTGGTTAAGTGTCTGGCTTCTCGCCTGACATGAAGATGGATGTTGGATGTTCAGTATTTTTTGTCAAATGTGTCATGTTCCTAGAGCACTAAAACTAGATCACTGTTGGGAATTGGTGGTGGAGGTGTTCACCCCTCCCACTCCTCCGTGCCCAGGCACCTGAGAGGTACAAGGGGAATGCTTATTTCATCAAATTGGAAGTTACCTGCCACAAAAACGCCCTTCTTAGAAACCTTGTGTTCTCTTGCCTTACGCTACCTCTCTTTCAGGGCCCGTGCTGGGCCCAGGTTTAGCAGAGGAGGAAAGCCTGATTGCTGAATGGGAGCAGGAGCTATGGAGGACTTGGGTACTGTATTGTCAGCAGACCCTGCTTCCTTCCACCTCTCAAATAAAATTTTAGCACACAAATATGGGCCAAGATAAAGTGGCCCCAGCCCTACACTGCAAGGCACAGTCACGACATGATGATGCAAATCTGGGCCATGGTGCAAGGCACAGTCACAACTGAGGGGCAAACCTTGCTGCCTTCTCCTCAAAGGACTCCATGTCCCCAGCACCTGTCACTCTCTGTGGTTGGCTGTCATCTCTTCCAGAGGCAGGGACGTAGACTTCCCACATGTTGGGGCTGGTATCAGCCCCACGTGGTTCATCCCCTCTGAGTAGCTGATGTCCAGATGCAAGAGGTTAATGCACAACCCCCTTGAGCAGCTGAAGCCCAGCGCAGATTCACTTTGTCACTCTTCTGAGAACCCTTTCACACTCTTCCTAGAAACAGGTGGAGTCCTGGGAGTGGAACCCCACCCCAGAGCACAACCTCACACTCAACTTGGCCCCTGGAAAACTCTCTGTGACAGAGCGGAGAAATGGGAACTTGTCATGTGGATTCTGTGCTGATAAGGTTCTGCACCAAAGCCACATTGCCTGTGCCACTTGCCTCACACAGCGGCTCAGGCTCCTCATGGGGACAGGAGAATGCACTGCTGACGGAAGAAGTTCTTCTTACGGCCTCTGGCCGGCCCCCGATGCACACACAGACTGCTGGTCTCTCTGAACCTTCAGTTAAAAGGGAAATGAAACATCATGGCCCAGATTTACATCATCATGTCGACAGCAGCAGTATCCCCTTCTACGTAATTGGCATTGTACCGATGATGCTCTTCAGGTGTGGGCAGAGAATCTGAGGAAGGAGTTGGCTCCACAGAGAGTATTTCTCTTCCTGTTTTTCCAGGAAGACTTGGAACGGGCTACGTGCAGTTTTGCTTTATGAATTGAAGTCTGAGGTAATCTCTAAATCATCCCCATGCATCATCTGCCCCTTTTCAAAGGGAGAGAATATGCATTATAAAGATTTGTTCAATCTGAAACCTGCCTCCGAGCACCCAACAAGATCAATGTGGAGACTGATTAAGTTGTGCTCTATAGATTTCTGCAGTCAAGTTCATCAAGGCACCCATTTCTCTTCCCCTAATGATGCTGAACCCCAAGCTCTTTTCTGAAGTGCTTTAATTTTCACTCGGTCATTGCGGAAAGACAGTGACTTAATGAACCGCAAATGGGAAAAGAAAGTTCCATAAATCATCTTTGTATCCTTTCCTTGTGGTCTTCCTAACAGTGTTCTCTCCTCATTACCGTGTCTCCTGTGGCTTTCCTGTTCTTGGTGGTGGAAATTAAATTATAAGCCACATTTTCAGCAATGTACCACACCAATAAAAATGTAAAATCATTAGGATAAATAACAAAGATAAATTAATGTCAACACAGCACAATATCACCTTACCCTGTGTTACACACAAAAAAAGTTCTCCCCGCTGATTCTAGTTAGATCTCTTAGAAGATAATGGTCTTCTAATATATACATACATATTTCAGGACTACTGGATTTCAGTGCAGATTTTACAAAACCAACTTCCAGGAAGAGAATACTATGCACTACACTTTTTTATGTTCTCTGGCCAACCGTCCTGCCTTTCCAAATGATCAGATAATGAGTTTGTGGTTTGAACATAGCTCTGTGTTTGAAAGGTAGCATTGAAAATTAAAGTGAAGTATTAATTAAAGATTAATCAAAAGTGCTGGACCTCTAGTAAGTTCAGTGCTTTTTGCTTAATTCCGAATGGCCCGCTTTGAAAGAGTATTTCAACTTAACTAGAATTTTAATCAGCCGGCTAGAAGTTGGGGCACAGGAGAGGGGGAGAGAGAAAAAGAAATAATCTTGAGGGTGAATGTTTAAAAATGCATCAAAGGCTGTTGGAAAATGAGCTCTTAATCTGTGTCATGGTGAAGGGAAGGCATGCAGCATCGAGGGCCCTATGTTGTGGTGTCTTCTGGCCTCCGTGGTGGTGGCGTCTCTAGAAGGCACCAGTGAGAATGGCCAGCCAGTTGTCCCCTGGGATAAGCTACTTTTACTAATGCTCCATGCAGAAGCCTGATATCTGAAAGACTCAACCGTCATCACCCAGCAGAGATGTCAAAGGAAGAGCACAATAATCTATTGCTATGTTTGACTCCGGAGTGCCTCTTGAAATCCAGGTCCTTTCCCTGCTAGAAACACAAAAGACTCCATCCATCAGAACCTGCCATGAGGCTGGTCCTGTCTGCCCTTCTCTTTCACACAATCTTGAGTCTCAGAACACGGGATCAGCCAGCCTGCCTTCATTGACCCTATGCCCAGGGAAAGCAGGAGCCAGAGCTGCTGACCGCCCCAGCCACAGGAAACACCTGTGTTCAAAGCCTCTCATCTCACCGTCACTTAGCTCACTCTGTGCGTCCTTCTTTCTCTTGTTCAACGTTTCTCTCCAAGAATGAGATCCTTAACTTCAGTCTCTGGGAACAAAACATAGATGTGAAATGACTCTTTCACAAGCCAGCCTTGCCGATAGTTAAAGCCAGCCAGCCCGATGCTCTTGGCTTCTCTTCAGGTGACTCCTCCGTGGTCATCAAGCCAATCTGCTGTTGACCATTGCATCCAGTTTGCAGGTGCCCAGGCAGAATGCAAAGCCCCCAGGTAGACCTGGACAAGTCAGTTCCTTCTGCCCTGGCATTTATCAAGTGTGTGTCTTCTGGTACATCAAGGCTATCTATGAGCCTCTGTCTCCTGAACTCACCTGATGTGATTCATAGAACATTTTCCAACAGCACACTTCTGAACGCACATGTGGCAAATACCTCATTTTATAAGTGGAGTCGAATGACTTCTATGCTAAAATCCTGGGTTATATGCATAGGTTGTCAAGTCACCCTCCCTAGGAGACCATGTATCAGAACATCCCCAATACATACTCCTCCTCCTTCTCAACCAGTTGTCATTCATCATGTGCCAGGAACTGTGTATCATTCCAACATTCCCTCCTTGCAAAAACCACGAGACAGGGCCACGGATATCCGTGTTCTACAGATAAAGCAAAAGGAATGAGAAAGTCCTTGCCATGTCAGAATGGGGCACCTGTCAGGGCCAGGATTCCATCCCAGGTCTCGGTGACGATGGGTTCAGCTGAAGGCTCTGAAGTGGAAGTGACTGAGGGAAATGAGAGTGGGAATCTGCTAGGAAGGCTCCCTCATAAGGAGTATAATCCCATCGCCAGCTCTGGCCAAAGGGAGAGCAAACAGCCTGTGATATTGGTGGACATCAGCTGCCCACCCCACAGTAGTCCCCCGCCTCCTTTCTTAGTAATAGGATCTGGGTTTGCCAGCCCCTGGGAGTGAATCGTGGTTAGTAGGAGTTTTTCGTGGTTGTCACATTGCACTTTGTCAGATATTTCCTTTGCAACCAGAGGTGGCCTTATTAACCCTATTCTGGTCAGTGAAAAGATAAGAGGCAGAGAGGACAAGCTTCTAGAAAATATTTTTATCTTTAAAAATAAAAGAAGAAAAGAAGGAAGGGCCTTCATGCCCACTCTATCTGAAGTAACGAAATTTGAAGATGTGATATCTGGAGCCATTGACACTCATCCTCGCCAGTGACGGTGGCCAAGAGGCAACCCAGCTTCAGGTAAAAAGTTAACACCCAAAATATGGGCAGATGGAGGCCAAATCCTTAATGTTATTCTAAAGACCACGGAATCATCAAATTTCTACCTCTGCTTCTTGTCACTTGACAATTCAAGTTAAGAATCTGAGTTGCAAACTACAGTATCCACTGTAGTTTGTTCAAGTAAAAAAAAAAAATTACAGGTAATTTTGAAAGAAGGTTGAGGAAACTCAGACTCTCCAGGATAACCAGAGACTCAGGCCTTGAAACTAGAGACAAAGGCAACATCCCATGATGCCTAAGGGAACTGTCTTAGTGAAAGCAGCCTTCATAGTCATTGCCACTGGGCTCCTGTGCTGCTCATACCTGGGCACTAGAAGCTCTGCCTCAGCTCCTCTGAAGCCTCCACCATGGTGAAGACCAACATGGCAAGTGCCCCTCACCTGGTCACCTCCCCATACTGCTCCCTTTTGAATCTGAGTCTTATATATGGGTACAGTCCATTCATGGAACACATATATCCAGACCTGTACCTAGCTGCAAGAGAGTCGGAAAATATCTATTTTCTAGTTTCTATCTTCACTCTCCCTCCATGGAAGATGGATTCCAGGACCCTCGTGGATGCCCAAATCAACAGATGTCCAAGTTCCTTACATAAAATGGCACAGTATTTGCATGTAACCCATGTACATCTTCCTGTATACTTTAATCAGCTCTAGATTGCTTGTAAGACCTCATACAATGTAAGTGCTCTGTAAATAGCTGTATATATTATTTAGGGGGATGCTGACAAGCAAAGCAGTCGGAATATGTTCAGTGAACATGTCATTTTTTTTTCTGAGAATTTTTAATCCCTGGCTGGTTGAATCTTCATATATAGAAACAGTGGGCGTGGGAGGACAAGTGTGCGATCAAAATATAAGGAGGCTGTGGGGGATATTCCCAAGTGGCGAATATCCAGTAGAGTGAGATACACATCATCATCCCTTAAGCCAGGGTCTGTGGGTCTCTGCTTCTTGGCTCTCTCCTCTCTATCAGGGGTGAGGGAAGCAGAGAGGTTGCTTGCTGGCCCTTGGAACACCTGGGACCCAACCCCATCAGCTCAGGGATGTGAAAAAGGTCATTGAATGAGGTGAATTCCCCAAACTCTTCAAGGATGGCAACTTGTTGGGATCAACTGGGTGTAAACTCTTTGTGAATAAGAAAAACAGTAGCTACAAAACATGCAAGCCTAGAATTTCAAGGCTGGAATCAAACTTGAAAATGGTTTCTTCAAAAAAATAATAATTTTTCTAAAGCAGGGACATAGGACAGAGAGAGAGAAGGGGGGAGTGGGAGGTTGCAGTTCTTCTACATACAAATCTTATGCATCTTAAAAGGCTGCCTGCTCATAAGAATCTCAGCCTGCTTCTTACTCTCAGTGACCCACAGGTAAACTCTCTTTTGACTTCTTTATGTCCACTTTGACCTTTTGTCCCTGCAGGTTGGGATTACTTCTGAATGTTATGATGGAGTCCCTATCTCCTTTTTGCTCTGGGAAAGAACAAAGCCCTGAAATCCAGCCTAGCCTGAATTCTAATTCTGTCTAAGACTTTGAACAGATCACTCATCCCTCCAAACCAGAGTTTCCTAGTTTGTGAAAATGGAGGCGATAACTGTAAGTGCCTTTCCGGGCTAATAGAAAAATCAAAATGCTCCTGTGCCAATAAAGGCATCTTACACAATACCAGGCACCTAGTTAGTACCTGAGTACCTATTAAGAGTAGCCCTTCTGGTTAGAGGGTGCATCGATTCTCCATTGTGTACCTCCCTCCTGGCACCTTTTCCTAGAGCAAAGCATCCTGGACTTTAGCTCCCCACATTTTTAGACTCTCTCAAATAAATTGCACTCCAGAAACAAATAGGAAATTAAAAGCTAGCCCAAGATGCTCCAAGAGCAACCGGCGTTTTGAGAAAAACAAACACTGAAAGCCAAAGCATCTTTCATCCTTCCAAAGAGACGGTTTCATAGCTAAATACACTTTGTTCATGATATAACAAAGTGAAGCTTTAAATGTAGCTCCTCACGGCTGCCTTTAATTGCATGGAGCTGTCTTTGCAAGATGTCACAGGAGGGATCCTCCGATCGCCTGTTGAACACACCCTCGGCCCTCCGCCCTCAGCACCTCGCCGCTCTGTTTTCCGCAGCAGCTTTGACGATCCATATATGTCATGAATCTTTACAGTCAGGGAAGCCACAGGCCCAGGGAAGATTTCAAAAGCTTTAGAAATCACAGGAGAAAAGGCTTCGAAGGGCTGTTCAGAGGATTCTGAACACATCCATGGGGAGCAGTCTTCCAGCTGTTGCCCTCAAGCACAGCCTGGCAAATGTTTTTTTTTATAAATGACCAGAGAGGAGAGATTTTAGGTTTTGCAGGATGCATAGGGCCTGTTGCATATTCTCTTTTGTTCTCTATTTTTACCCCTTAAAATGATGCAGTGGCCATTCTTAGCTACAGGGAAGCACAACCACAGGCCATGGGTGGGACCTGACTTAGGAGACACAGGTGAGAACTAGACTTCTTAATGGAATAGGGAAACAAAACCCTTACCTAGGAGGTAACAAAAACAGCTGATGTTTAGTGAGCACTTACTATGTGCCAGATGATATTTTAAGCACTTCATACATGTTAATTATTTATGTACTATCTTGTTATTATTATTCACATATTACAAGTGAGAAAAAAATATTAAGCAGCTCAACGTAATCTTTGATTTATTTCCTGAAATGCTGGGAAATGCTGTTAGTTGTGTTCCCAGGAAGAAGTGGAGCTGGGCTTGGTAAATAGATCGCCAGGCTCTACCACAGAACCTACTCAACTACCAAGTACTTGGGTCTTCAGGGCTAATAATAATTACCTGTCAACAAGACACTCGCCATCTGTTCTAGCTAAATGACAATGCACTAATAAAAGAAATGCACAGGTGTATATTGCTGGCTGATAAGAAAGAATTGGCCAAGGTAGCGCTCTATTCCTTTGAGGTGTTTCTATCTAAAAAGCATGCATCAATCAAGAAAACTTAGAAGATAATGCATACTATCTGTCCATCAATTCTAAGACCAACATCTTTTTCACATTTACCCATCTTTGAAATCATTGCTCAATCCATAGCTTCTTATAATTAAGTACATTGTGTGGGGAGTTCTGTCCTAGTGGTATACGCATTAAATGCTTTCTAAAGTCCTGCAGATTGAAATTAAAAGGAAGAGTATGTGGTAATGTCATCTGTTTAATTTGTGTTTCCCAGAGGTAGATCATGCATTTTTTAAAAATGCCACTTACAAATATCTGGTAGACTGATATTTTGTCCCATGGCAAAACTGGTAAAAAATAAAGAGAGCTTTGAGTTCAAGGCAAGATGTCTTAGCTGTCTGCTGGGTTGGGGATGCTTGGAAGACCTCAGGGAGAAAGTAAAACCCTGGGCAGTTGAATCAGCAGGATCCCAAAAGGAAACAATGACACAGGTAGGACCTGAGCAGGGTTTGATGGAGAGGCTGTTGCCAAGGGCTGTGCAGGGGGTTAGAGAAGCCAGAGGAAGAGGCGGGGCCCAGTACTCCAGTGTCGCTGTCCTTGGTCCTGAAGGAGAGGGCCAGGTGTAGGGGGCTGACTGGAGGCAGACAGCAACCTCAGGTGAGGGACACACCTGGCCCAATGAGATGGGGTCTGGGGAGGGGACAATGGAGTGAATATGCTGGTCTCTTGCTCTTTCCTTGGTCTCCTGCCCTGGCCCCTCTGTAGCCAAACCCAACCAAAAGCCAGAGTGAAGGGGGCCAGTGCTGACCACAAAGGTCAGTCTCCTGGAGCAGGAGCAGGGTGAGAGGGTGGCAGCAGGCTCTGAGGACAAAGCTCTGTACATGCAGCACAAATGGACTCTCACCTCCTACACTGCACCTGGCTTCCTAGGTTAGAAGCCCTTCCACATCTTTCTTTTGCTGTTCCAACAACCTGGGAAAGTACACGGAGCAAGAGTGATTATCCACATCTGCCCAGGAAGAAGCTGTCTGTCTCGTATTGGGGCACTGTGCCAACGTCACACTGGAACTTGAAGGGGGGATTTCCTGGAGCCAACCTGGTGCTACTTCCACCACGTCAGTGACCCCCGCTGCTGATGGTGTCCCAGAAGGTGATCCCCACGAAAGGATGCTGTCATTAGGCATTTCCTACTGCACTTCTCATTCGAGAGTGCCCCTCACCTCTTCCATATTTATATAGCACTTTATTCTTTCCATCTACTGTATAGAAAGATCAGGGGGATCCACAGAAACCTCTGACTTCCCGGGAGCTGAAAGTCTGCTTCTCCTGGCAGACTCCATGCATCTGTTTCCCCCTGCAGCAAATACTTACTAACCGTGCTGTTTTGCACAATGCAAAGATGAAATCCATACAGTTGATTAAGAGCAAGCACAGAACACATGTGTGGGGTAAAGCAACCATAGAACACTCCAAGAAATGAAAAAAAAATCCAGTGCTCCAGGGCATTCCAGGAAGGATGGAGTACTTCCATCTTGGTGTATTAGGGAAAGCAACACAGAAAAAGCAGCTTTTATTGGAGCCTTTGGAAAAGTTGGGGTCAGGACAAGCAAAAATGACAGTGGAGCATGGATAAGACAGTACGCCCATATGCAGTGCTTATGCAATTGGTAGCAAAAATAAATATTTGCAGAATTAAAATACACAAAGCCAATAGATCTACATGGTACACAAAAGTCTTATTTTTCTGGTTAAAGACCTGAAGAAAGACTTCCTGAGTTAAGTCCTGGCTCTGATGTTCTTCCTAGCTGTGGGCCTTGGGCAAGTTCCTTAACCTCTCTGTTCCTCTGAGTCTTCATCTGTAAGAGGTACAAGGGTGGTCTCAGAAGAACTGGAGGAGAAGAAGGATGAAGAGGAAGAGAGAGACACAGAATCAAGCCTGATAAACCTCCACTTTGGGCACCAGGATCCTGCTCCTATGTGCTCTCACCCTGTTCTGTTCTTCTGCACATGGACACAGTCCACAGGCGAGCGTGTGGCCAGCCTCTCTGAGGGACTTGGTGAAGCACTGCTTTTGGGGCACCTGATGGCTTTCAGTTTTGCTTCAGTTTGATGAGATTTTAAAGTTTCCTTTTGCTCTCACTAGATTCAGCACCTTCATTTCTCTGTTTTCTGCTTTTGTTCATAAAATAATAACAAAAATGCACACACACCCAAAAAACCCATCCCCAGGTTGAAGTGGCAGTTTAGACAGGAGTTTTGTCACAAAGGCTTGATGGGAACAAAGTGGCCTGAAGAAGGAGAGATTCAGCACCCCACCTGGTGGATGCAGGACAGGGCTCGGGTGTATCAGCATCTTAAGGAAAGAAAGGTTCATACATAGCTGGTGGGACTGCGAGTTGGTGCAACCACCATGGAAAGTGGTAGGGAGATTCCTCAGAACAATTGGAATGGAACCCCCATTTGACCCAGCAATCCAGCTCCTCAATTTATATCCCAAAGACTTAAAAATCAGAATATTACAGTGACACAGCCACATTAATGTTTATAGCAGCTCAATTCAAAAGAAAATGTGGTTTGTGTATGTATACATATATAGGAGGTGGGACTACACACACACACACACACACACACACACACATACACACAATGGAATATTACTCAGCCTTAAAAAAAATGAAATTATGCCATTTGGTGGTAAATGGATGGAGCTGGAGAATATCATGCTAAGAAAAATAAGCCAATACCCCAAAAACAAAAGCCAAATGTTTTCTCTGATACTCGTATGCTAACTCACAACAAGGGTGGGTGTGCCTAAGGAAGAATAAAGTTACTTTAGATTAGGTAGAGGGGACTGAAGGGGGGGGCATGAGGGTAGGAAGGATAGTAGAATGAATCAGACATTATTACTCCATGTGCATATATGACTATACTACTGGTGGGACTCTACAT
This sequence comes from Ictidomys tridecemlineatus, assembly GCF_052094955.1. Lineage (NCBI taxonomy): Eukaryota > Metazoa > Chordata > Mammalia > Rodentia > Sciuridae > Ictidomys > Ictidomys tridecemlineatus. Next base: position 27,029,127 of record NC_135479.1, on the reverse strand, counting down.
CATGTACAACCAGAAGAATGAGAAATTATACTCCATTTATTTATGATGTATCATAGTGCATTCACTGTTGTGTATAACTAATTAGAACAAATTTTTTTTAAAAAAAGGTTAAAATTTTTTAGAAAAGACTCAAAGCTGTTCTGAGCCGTGGGATAGCCAGAGGCAAAAAGAAAACTCAGCAGAACTGATCTCATCTTTATTCAAGATGTTGAAGTTTTCTTCATCGTGAATAATTTTTGGCATTCAAATTTTCTTATTTTCTAAAATCAGTGCATTAAGATACTTATTTGATTGCCGGATTTCCTTAGCCTCCTTTAAATGTTCTGTGATGACAGGTGCCTCTCTTAGATCATTGTAGATCTGGCCCTGCTGGGGTGGAGGGCACCCGAATGGACACATTAACAGAGATGTCTTTGAAGTCAGCTGGCACAAGCCCATCCCTGGCTCAGATTACTCTCAGCTGCCTCCTGAACGTGCTCTCGTGAGCAGCTCATTCCCTCTTTCAACGCTTCCTATTTGTCTCAGAAAAAAAAAAGAGCTCTGTGACCCACTCATTCATTCATTCATCTATCAACAAATATTTGTTGAGAACCTATTACGTGCTGGAGGCCCAGGGGACATGAAAGTTAACAATTTAAAAGTCTCTGCTCTTAGAACTTTTCCTAAGTCGTAGCTGGAGAGAGCAGTGAGCAATTAAAATAGATGTGTGATTTTATGTAGCACTTGTGATAAATGCTTAGAAAGAAAAAAAAGACAACCCGCATGAGTGACAGAGTGACGGTGGCAGAGCAGGGAAAGGAGGTAGGACTAGGGCAGAGGTCTGTTGAGACAAGTCAGTGAGACTGTGGTCTCTGGAGTGTGCAGCAGAGCACGCAGCACCTCCCGATGCTTGGGACATGGTGACTGTTCCTGTAGAGGAGGAGGAGACTGGAAAGGCAAGAGGGGACCCATGGACATGTCTGGGAGACTGAAGCTCCAGGCTTCTGGACCATTCCACCACTGAGTGCAGAGACACAACGTCAAAGCCTGACAGCTGACAGTGGCACCACTGAGGTCCACCCCGAGAACAGGCGGTCTCAGGCCCCGTGACCTGGAAAGGCAATGAATGGAAAAGATGCACCTCTTCTTCCTCCATAGTGAGCTCAGTTGGGTTTCATTCTCTTCCTTACGGAAATAACCGTGGAGCAAGAGCAGATGTGCAGGAGGGAGTGACACAGGGCAGAACTGGAAAGGAGCCCCTCAGTCATCAGTGTCCCAAAGGGAATGGGATTCCTTTCCAGAGCAGCCTCCAGCCGCGGGTGGAAATCTCCAGCAACTCTGCCGTCGCCCTTGGCGGGAGCTGGCAGCCGCCCCACGCTCTGGTCTGCAGCGCGTCCCCCCGCGGCTCCCCGAGGCTCAGCTGAGGCCGCCTGGCCCAGCCTGCAGGGCCCTTTGCCAAGGCTCTGATATGAGCGTGCTGGCCCATCCCCAACTCATTTCATGGTGCTTGGGTTCCTGCAAAGCAGCATGTAAAGAAAGAAACGAAAGCCTCCCCTTCTTCATCTGGACTCTTTCTGCCTGTTAAAAACCAAAGAAAACCAAACAGAAATGCAAACAAAGGTAAAGAAATCAAAGTGCCTCTCGGGTTAGAAAGAGCAGGTCTCTGGAATAGATTTCAACACGTCTCTGTTAATGACACCTCTGGCAGAGGGTTAAGGAGCAAGAAAAGGTGAGGGAGAGGCGGCTGAGGAAGGCTGTCTCTTTACACCATTGGGAGGGGATTCTAGATGTCACTTCATCTAGAAGTTCCCCAGGTGAGCCATGTCTTGTCATCCCTTTGGGTCTTTGCACACAAGATTTAGACCAGGGTTAAATACACCCATCTCTCCTTTCTAAGATCTAAATCAGATCTTCAAAACTCAGAGAAGGTCATCCCTTCTCCAAGAAGAGCTTAGGAGCCCCGTCAAGTCCCGTGAGATGCCCCTTCCAGGTTTGAGATACACCAAGCTTCACGTTCATTCTGTTTACATTTATTGAGTGGCTACTATGTACCAAGTGCTGTTCAAGATACTAGGAATGTATCCGTGAGTCTGACAAGCTTCCGTTCTGTGGTGTGGAGGACAGTTAAACAGCTAAGCAACCCATATACATCCAGTGGTGCCAAGTTCTTTGAAGAAAAATGAAACAACAGGGTCATGATACTGAGACCGTGTGGTCCAGGTTGGGGCTTTTAATATGAGATAGGAGCAAAAGCCTAAAGAAGGTTTGATCCCAGTGAAAGTTTCCAGAAAGGACTACTTGAGGCCAGGCTCTGTGTCAAAGCGTCTATGACAGCCCTATGGTGGGCATGCATCAGGGGTAGTCAGGCAGAGAAAGGCAGATATGCAGACTGAGCTAGGAGGACAGTGGCAGCGGGAAGAGAGTAGCCAGTGCCAGTCTGAAATCTCACACTGGACTGAAAAGGTGTAAGTGGGAAGACCGGTTAGGAGGCTGTTCTTACTGCTCTGGGGAGAGTAGAAAATGCTTGGACTAGGGTCAGATAATGCGTGGTGGCGGGGTCAGATCCATGATGTATTCTGAGGTTCAGGATTCTGAACGTGATTGGCGGATGAACGGTGAATTAAGTAAGAGAAACAGGAGTCAAGAAGATTGCAAAGCTTAGCAGACCCCATTACACACTGCCCCTTCCCACCTGCTGAAGGCACTTAACCTATGCATAGTGGTCGGGGATCCACCTGTCTCTGTTTCCTTCTTAGTTATGGGGTCCATGAGGGGAAGGAGCTCTGTCTCGTATGGTTCTGTGTATCCAGAAGGTAGCATCTAAACAACCAGTGTTTAGCATCAGGTGCCTGACATGCCATAAGTGCCCAATAAATATTTGAAGACGGAAGGAAAGAAGAATCTCAGAAGGACTCAAATAGCCACAGCCCTCTGGTTGGTAGTTTGACATGAAAAAAAAAATCCTCCAGATTCCTGCAAGATTTGCTGTTCAAAATTAATCACTGCTCAATGATTCTGTGCAAAAGAAACATATCTGCCACCAGCTTGCTGTTAGTAAGAATAAAACCTGGCGTACAGGTTGATACAGTGTGTTTTCTAACTTTAAAAACCCATGCAAGCCTGGGAGGGTCTGGGTGAGCAGGTGCTACTCTCCCCCATTTTACAGATAGGAAAATTGAAACTCAGAAATCTTGAGTAGATTAGCAGAGGTCACAGCTGATAGGTTACAGAACTGAGACTCGAACTCAGAGGTTTTCTGACTCTACACTCCAGGTTTGTCTTCCCTAGTAAGGTGACTTGGTGTCACAGAGTCTTCAGGTATAGGTAGAAATTTCCAAATAGGGTTCAGAGTAAAGAAAATGACTTTCAGTTTCTGTGTCAGTATCTAGCTATGAGATAAATTTCCCAATACATAGAACTATCAAGAAGAATGTAATAGGTTCAATCCTCAAGCTCAAAATTAGGCAAGGAACTCGAGGTAGGGACAGGGGGTCCCCAGATGTGTCAAGCAAGATCATCACCTTCAAGAGGATTACAACCCCAGGAGGCATCCAGAAAACTGCCTGAAATCCTGGTGTCCAGTTGGGGGGTCCAGGCACACACACACACCAGGTAAGGAGACTGAGCTGAGAAACTGAGCTCCTAAGAACTCCGAGGGCAAGTCTGGATTGCACGGAGTCTCAGCTTCAGCTCTGGAGGCAGCTGTTACAGGTTCAAATTCTGGCTGTGTCATTTGCAAGCTTCTGGGACTTGGGACAAATCCCCCAGCCCCTCTGCATCTCATCTGTACAGCAGCAAGGATGGCAGGAACCACCTGTGAAGGTTCTTATAGTGATGAGATGAGGGAGTGCCTGTGAGGTCTTGGCACAGAGTAAATCCCCAAACCAGGAGAGACAGACAGACAGACAAAGAGCCAAAGACAGAGAAGAGGCAGAGAAATGGAGAAAAAGAGAAACGGAAAGGCAGAGACATACAGAGGGCACTCACTCCTGGTAGGGAGCAGGATTCAAGCAGAACTCTGAAGGTGGGATCCAGGTGCCAGAAATTGATGGACAGCCCACCACTGGATGGGATGGGCCTGTCAATCTACAGGAAAAGGAAGCCACCAAGACATCTGAAGCCCCTCCCATTTCCGAGCAGACTCAGCTGGGGAGGAAGACCTCACCTGGGCCACTTTCCCCTGGTGGAAACGTGCACACAGGCTTTGGCATCTTAGAAAACGCTGGAAAGTCGCTTTATTTTTAGGTCGCAGTTCTGCTAAGTGACTTCAAAAGGTGACTGCATTTCAGTTCCATTAGCTCATCAGCAGTTTCTTAATGAGGCTAATTAGCCCTGAACAGCTCCCACCCCCACGGGGCTCCGCTGAGAGCTGGGCTGTGTGTACCCTGTGAGCCTGTGACCTCCATCCCCGGCTGGCTGAGAGGCCCAGCTTTGGAGCATCCACCCACCACAGCAAAGCTTAATGCTTAAAGACAGACAAGCACTTGTGGTGGCCCTGGGTCCCCAGAACCACCAGGTACTGAGGACCAGCCCTGTGGCCAGGAAGAAGACTGCTCTGCAGGAAGATGAAAGCAAAGGGCCAGTGCAGACCCCTGACCAGAAAGAAAGCATCCCCAGGAATTTTAATTCAGCAGGTGTGAAGCAGCTGAGTTAATTCACCAGGTGATTTCCTCAGTGCCCTTATTCACTGACACCAGAACTTGAAATAAATATATATCCAAACTCCTGGTTAGTGATACCAAACAAAAGGCTACAACTAGTTGGGATTTCCTGGTTTGACATTTTTTCTCAATCTCAGAACTGGGCAGATAGCAGCTAATGCCTGTTTCTTCGGCATCCTTTCTGTGGATCTCAGGATAATACGTCACAGCCTCTTTCCTGCTCTGTGAGTGGATTTTCCAAGGTGGTACTTGATGTAGGATCTTGCCTTAGGCTACTAGAGCAATAATTCTCATGACAGCCAGCATTTATCAAGTCTCACTACGTGCCTGAAGTTTTATTTCATGCTTTATCTCCATCATCTTATTTAACCTCTCAACATCCTGTGAGATAAGGACTCTTAGGACCCTTCTTGTACAGTGGAGGAAACTAAGATTGCAGGAGGGTAAGAAATGAACCCAAGGTTCCATAGTTTCTTAGTGGCAGAAGCATCATGCAAACCCAGGTCTCTCTAAAGCTGAAGCTGGTGGGCTTCATGTTGTATACCTACCCCCCCCCCAAAGAAAAAAAGACACATCGATTGTGACTTCCATGCTTGCAAAACTACCTTCAAAACCCCAGGTTCTGAACAGGAATCAGTCCCTACTTCAGGGACTTCAGGCAGCAATGAAGTCACATAGGGAACCCATGTCCATTAGGAATCAAAGATCAGAGTTCTCATCTCAGCTCACACTTCCCAGTTGACCTGAAGCAGATTGTGAACCCCTATTTCCTCAACTGATAAAGAAGAGTTGCTTTAGAGAGACCTCTTAAACCCCCACTCAGCTCCGGCATTATATTATTCTATAATGTGCTGATTTATGGGATGCAAATGCACTATATTTAAATAAAGAAAAGAGAGCCAGATGCTAATTTTGGCAGCTGTCAGTTTTGCAAACCTTTTTAAGGAAAAAAAATAGCATTTTTTTTTTAGAACGGAGACTTTAAAAAGGAAAAATCCACTCAGCTAATTTATTTCCTTTCTTCTTTGAATGAGTCCTAAATTAGTGAGGTAAAATGACAGTTATAACTCTGTTTTGACAGTGGAACCGAGGCTCAGAGAGGTTAAGTGATTTACTTAGGATTATAGAGCAATTCAACAGCAGAGGACAAACAAGGCCTGTGTGTCATCTGAAAGACGAGTCTGGACTGAGCTACTGCAGAGGCCTTGTCACAATTACAGTCGGTCCACACCTGCCGTGGCTCTTAGTGGTGATTCTCGAAGGGCCTGGAAATCATATGCAATGCTACTTTCAATGAGAAGTTATTGAAAATAAAGAGGTCGCGCTTCCCCCCTCGAATACCAGCATCTACAGATGTCTTGGGGATCCAGGAAGCTAAGTCTGAGAACCCTCTGATCCGTTATCTAAATGTGCCGACAAGTGATAGAAGAGGGCACAGATGGAAAGTCCCATGGACAAGCTTGGGCCCAGGCCCAGAGAGTCACATGGCTTCACCTGCAGCCCACCCACCACCCACTAGGCCCCAGGGCTCTACCAATCCACAGTAAGAGGAAGGAGGGGCTCTCATGAATGTCATCTGTGTACCAGGGAGGGAGAAGTGCATGGTGGTGAGCCTCAGAGGTTCTTCTCACGTAGCAGAGGCGGGATGTGAACCCTGACCTTCAGGCCACCAGGCAGCATTCCACTAATGCGAACTGTCTCATTCCCCAGGCACACCGCTCCGTTTCACTTCTGTTAGTCCAGCGTCCTCCATATCAGCACTTTCAACATTCAGGGCAGGAGAATTCTTCACCATGTGGGCAATCCCCACTGGATCATAAGATATTCAGTGGCAATCCCTGGCCTCTACTTACGAAAGGCCAGTAGCACCCTCCGGTTGTGACAGCTGGAAATGCCTCCAGACACTGCCACAAATCCAGTCACATGTCACAGACAGGCAGGAGCAAGGGTGGCGTGGCCCCTGATTGAGAACTACAGTTTGGGCCCCTTGACTTCATCGTCGGAATTTAGCATCTAGAGAATTGTCTCTGGAGTGTTCAGAACTCAGAGCAAAGAGCTAAAGAGACCCCAGAAGTTATATTTCTCATATGAGATCCTTTGGGAATGGAAAGACCAGGACACAGATGCTCCAACACCTCTTTCTCTACCTCCTCCACCTCCACCCTTTGGTATGATATCTATCAAGGAAGAAGTGGGGGGAGTCTGGGCCAGCCACACCATTGAAGTCACCTGGTACAGGCAACTAAGCACTTCCTTGGCAACAAGAAGTCAGTACGGACTGGAATGTTTGAAAAATAGAGGCTATCCAGTCCAGTTTGTTTTGAATAGAGGGCCGGAACATGTTTCTGCTATCACTGCAAGAGCTGGTCCTCCTGGCCACGTGACCTTGATTGAATTGCTTGTTCAGATAATGTCGAAGTTCAGTTCCACAAATCACGAGGTCCAGAGAGAAACCTAGTTTAATGGGCGTTTGGAGAAGGAAGGTTCTCTTTCATGGTTATATGTTTTAGCAAACACCACTTAAATAAAATGAAGCAGATTCCTTTCCTGCAGGACTTATCAGAAATTTTCGTGTGTCATGTACAGAGGACATGGCATCCAGCATTCCCTACTTATCCCATCTCCAGGGACTTAAGCGCTCCCAAAACACTTTATATAAAATGCTTCTGGATCCTCTCCTGGTCTCAGAGTCACCATGGAGCAGTACTATCTGCTTTGCTGGCCTTCCAGAGCTGCAGGGAGAAAAAAAAAAATGAGAAAACACTTGAGAAAGTGCTTTGTAAACTCTGAAGAGTTATAAAAGTTTCAGAGGTCATTATTAATGCATATGTATCAATAATTTACTTATAATAAAATTTTCCCTGCCTCACTCAGATGTTGAGTTGATGAATGTGATAATTGAAGTCACCAAGGTCCCCAAAGGTTAAGGGCTTGCCCAAGGTCGCGCAGCTAGAACTAGAGTCACAGTGCAGATTAATAAAGATGACAAACCCAGAAGCAAGCAGTCTGAGCCCAGAGCAAGCACGCTCCATGGGGCCGGTTTGCTTTTGCTATCAGGATGGTTGTGATTCTGACTAGTGACAAACACGGGCATAGGAGGTGACAGGAGCCACTCAAGAGTCAAGTAGCCAAGAGGAAAGAGCATTAGAGGTGGAGTGGGAATGCTTGAGCCTCTGCAATCTCCAATCGTCCAAGTGGGAATTTTATGCAATAACTTCCAGAATGGTTGGAAGAATGGGCACATTTCATGAGGTACCAGGATTGGTATGGGCATGGAGATGATTCAGAGGGGAGATTGCAATGGCACCACCAGCTTTATAGAGAATGCTCTCTGATGGGCAGGTTCCTTCCTAGAAAGAAGAGAAGCAGGTGAGATGACCCTAGACCTCCAGGTAAAACGTGCCAATGATCATGCAAAATAACACTGACTCCAAGGAGTGGAGGGTTCCTGGGGCTCTGAGCAGGGCCAGGTCATCTGGGAGGGCCAGATGGGGGAGGTCCAGCATGTACTGACCACCTCTCATTTCACCTGGAAGCACTGGTGCAGCCCCTCCCACACCTTGGACCTCACCTCACCGTGGCTGCCCAGGTGAGAGGTCTGGGAGCTCTGGGGGTGGGGTGACCCGTGCCTGATGAAAACCAGTGGTTTAGGCCAAGACTGCAGTGCTTCTGTCTCCCCTTTCAGATTCCCACGGTGAGTGCTTAATGAAGTCACAGGTGCCCCTGTAATGGCACAGTTATGACTCAGCATTGATGCAGGACCTCATGCTTTTGAAGTATTTTACAATGATTAATTACCTGGACTATTAACGAGCCAGGCACCATCACTGGAGGGCTCTGCTGGCTGAGAGTGTGTCCCTACTGCTTCCTTCCCTGTGGTGTATTTTCTCTCCCCTCTAGTGGTGTATTTTTAATCTGTGATCTACGACTCTCTTTTCTATTCACCCTGTGCTTTTCGACTCTCTGATTTAATCTAAGTGGGATTTTAATGCCAATGGAGAATTTTTTTTAAAGTAAATAAAATTTATGCATATGTGTTTTATATATATATATGTGTGTGTGTGTGTGTGTGTGTGTGTGTGTGTGTGTGTGTGTGTGTGTGTATAATTTGGGGGGTGTATTAGGGATTGAACCCAGAGGCACTTTAACACTGAGCTACATCCCCAGCCCTTTTTATTTTTCGTTTTGAGGCAGGTTCTTACTAACTGCTGAGGCTGACCTCCCACTATAATTCTCCTGCCTCAACCTCCTGAGTTGCTGGAATTACAGGCATGCGCCACCGTGCCCAGCTTGCATTTTATTTCTAAGAAGACCCTGAAGTGAATCTAAGACACACCTATTGTGAATTTTCTGTAGGTTGAGCTTCGGGAGCTATTTGGGAGATAGCCAAGCAGGATCCCTTGACCTGTGGGCTCTTACTGCGCTCTGAGAACACAGTCTTCAGAACTCCTCTGAGCTGTTTCTTGCCTTTCTTTGCACTCAAACCATGGACCAGGAGTCAGCCTTGGAGCAGGCGTGACAGAGCAAAGACCAATAGGAAGGGATATCTCAGTACCTGAACACAGGACTCTTTGGGCGAAAGAAACGGAAGGCTTCCTTCCAGAGGGCAGGAATGGAGTTCTGATGATTAATTCCTTCCTCTGTCAACTCATCACCTGCCGAACTCTTGAGTCCGTCCACCGATTACCAGCTCTCGTCTCACCTTGTGTGTTAGTGTGGTCACTGGTGAGCTGCTAAGTGTTTCACCCACCAGCTTGGAGAAGGGAGCAGAGGTAGCCTCCATTCCCAGGGTGTTGCCAATTTCCATGGTGTAAATGCTCCCAGGGTGGCCTGTTTCCAGTCAGCAACGTAAAGACACTAAACAAGAAGGTGCCCCTGAAAGGAGACCCATAGTGTCACACCGTTTTATACTATTGCCACCACATAGATACAACAGATGCTAATCACACTCAGAGCGAGATACAGTAAAATACAGCAAAAGAGTTAGAAAGCCGTGAGGTTTGAGGATGTATCACCATTGCTTTTAATATCATTACATTTATTTCATTATAAGTTTACATCATCTAATTCCTAAGGATGGCGTATTGAACAACCAGCTTGCGAAGTTTCCTAAAAATGGAATGATTGGCGCTCGTGTGCTGGTCCTGGTGGGCACCTGTCAACTTCCACAGCCTTGAAGCAGTGCCGTTGCCCTCCAGCCAAAGGCCGCCAGGAACACACCTGCTATGAACAAACTGAGCTTGTTGCTCCTTCCATGAGGCAGAACATATTCTGTGGGAGGCACCTCAGGGCAGGTGTGAGGAGGGACTTAGAGCAAGGAAGCTGGGCAACGACTCTGGAGACCAGCTCAGTGGAGCAAGGAGCTTGCCCTGGACGGGGAATGGGAGTAATTCCAGCTGAATGGCTGTTTAATCAGCTTTTTCGCTGCTGTGACTAAAGGATCTGACCAGAACAACCATGGAGGAGGAAAGGTTTATTGAGGGGGGCTCATGGTTTGGGAGGTCTCAGTCCATAGAAGGCTGGCTCCATTTCTCAGGGCTCAAGTGAGGCTGAGACCATCACGACGGGAGAGTATGGTGGAGGGAAGCAGCTCACATCATGGTGACCAGGAAGCAGAGAGACTCCACTTTTCCAGATACAAATATAGACACCAAAGCCACACCCCAACCCTCCTCCTCCAGCACATTCTACCACTTCAGTTCCCACTCATGGGATTGATTCACTGATGGGGTCAGGACTCTCACAACCCAATCTGAACTTTCTGGCGTTGTCTCACACGTGAGGTTTGGGGGGACGCCTCACATCCAAACCCTAACAGTAGCTCAGTCAATTTTACCTGCAGAGCTGCAGGAATGAAGCTGGGTTAATACCATAACTGGAGAAGAAGCAACCGCCATTCGTGCTAGTCCAAAAAAAAGGCATCATTCTAGAATGTGGACCATGTTCCCCCTTTTCCCTAGTGTTCAGACATGACTATTCAGAGCCCTTGGTTTTGACTTGACTCCTCAGAATCGCAGCACAGCCCTTGTCTCACGTGGTCTGAGAAAGTGTTCCTGCTGCTCAGGGTGCACCAAGGCCTGCTGATAGGCCCAGCTCCCGGGTCAGGGGCCTCTTTCCTCTCTCTCAACAGGGATCTTCATCCCCCACCCATCTAATGTCACCCAAATGTGTCTTTCCATGCTGCCAAACTTTCTGAAACATGTACATGATAATGTCACTTAAAACTCTCCAAGGAATCTTCTTTGCCCTTCAAATAAAATAGAAGTCCCCAGGGTCTTCTGGAGTCTAGTTCCTGCAGCATTCTGAGCCTCTGCCAACTGCCCCTCACCACCACAACTGCCTGTGCTGTCCCCCTGCCCTGGAGAGTCCTTCCCCTTCCTCAGCCCTCTCACTCCTGCCCAGCACTGAAGAGAACCTACTCATCATGTGGGATCCCTCTCTACACAGACGCCTCCTCCAGGAAGCTTTCCCGGATACCCAGCCCCAGTCCTGCCCAGAAGAGGGAAGCTTCTTGATGCCTCTGTGAAAATCAGCTCACGAATGCAACAAATACAGAGTTTTTCTTCCCGTGCTCTGTTCTAGATTCTAAGAATCAAACTAGAAATGGGGCAGGCATGGCCCCGCTTTCCTAAATTTCATCTTCTAATGAAAGGAAATAAGCAAGAACTTTTGTTGAAAAATCCACAAAAGTGTAGCTAATCTTGATGAATACTCTGCCTAGATTTAAGATCCAGTTCCATTCAAAGATGAGTCCAGAATCTGCTTCCGCCTGGGCCTTTCTGCAGAGGTGATCATTTGAGGGTGGAATCTGGTTGACAAGTATTCTGTCCCCTGCTCTGTCCTCATTCCCTGATTATGGACCCATGTCTTTGATAAGATTATGAAATTCCGAGAGGCTGGTTGGAAGCTTATCCATGTCTTCAACCCCATCATCACCGGATATGGATGCTTAATAAATATTTGAGGAGTCAATGACCAGCTCGTTGGCATTGCCTGTGGCAACCAATATCCAAAGTAACTCACAGGCCTAGATGGCAATTGCCTTGAAGGGAAGTAACCAAAACCCAACCCAGGGCCCCTCTCTCCTGCAGCATCCCAGCACCATCGTCACGGGAGCATCCTCAGCCCCTCACCTTGCTGAGCTGCCTGTCATCTCTATACATCTAGACTTTACCCACCCTAAGGCCCAGCGAAGGCCCTGGCCCGTGAAGCTTGGCCAGCCACTGCTGTGTGTTGGTCCCACAGCACCTGCATCTGCCTCACCAACTGTGTTCAGGATCAGGATGCACAGAGGTGCACCTGGATGGGGTGCAGAGAGCAATTAGTAAGCTCAGAAAGACCTTCATTTAAATTCTGGCTCCAGCCCTGTCTTTCTGTCGGACAGAAAACAAATCATTTAACCTTTCTGAATCTGTTTTTCACATCTGTTCAGTGGGCAAGCTTCCTGGAGATAGAGGGCTATATTTTTGTAGGCATGATTTACATACAGCTATAAGGGCTCTCTTATTTATCTCTGTAACCTTGACATTGAACGGAGTGGCTGGCACCCAGTTGGTGTTTATAAACATTTATGGGATAAATGGATGCGAATGATAATATATCCACTTTCATCAGGAGTGTTTTTAGGATAACTGATTTCAAGCCTCTAACAGGTTATAGGTCAAAATAAACCACTAGTTTTCATTCTTTCATTAGTTTCTGTTTTCTCCTCATTGCTTTTTTCCCTTATAATTGTCCCATTCTTAATTTTTCTTATATAGTGCTATGAGCAGTCCTAAATATCAAGTTAGAGCCTCATAAACCTGAGTTCACTGGTTTGAAAATGTAAAGCCTGTAGTAATATGGGGAACCCAATAGCTTTGAACAATGGAAGACATTGCAAAAGGGTGCCTGAAAGACATTGAAAAGAATTTCTTTTGTCTTCCAAGATTTCATTTTTTGAAATTGTAAATGTAGCACTGACTCATTCAATTAAATTTGGAAAATATAGAAGAGTAAAGGGGAAAAAAAAAACACAACAGGCCCTAGTTCTCTTACCTGAACATAATCGCTGTTGACATTTGAGAATATTTTATTTTTATACATGTGTAATTTTGCTTAGTTGAAACACATTGTGTGCATGATTTTGTTCTTTGTCCGTTTAACATATCATAAGCATTTTCCAAGCTGTGCTCTGATTTTAGTGCTGCATTATATTTCATCTAGCAGATGCACCAAAGTTCACTTAGCCAGGCCCGGTCATTGGACATTAATTCGCTTCCTGTTGGTTTGTATTATAAATAATGCTGTAGCTTACATTTGTGTGGATAAAGATTCTTCCTCAAATACAGAACAAAAAAAAATGGAAAGTTCGAGAAACAGAGGCACGGACACAAGTCTAAAATCGCCCCCAAACACTGGGTTGGTAAAGAAGTCTGTCTATACAGATTGCTCAAAGAAAGAAAAAAGAAAATCCCTTAGATCTAAACTCTATTGGTAGAGGTTGAAAAGTCAGAGAAAGAGGATTCCAGAAGTTAATTGGGAAATAACAAGCAAGTTGAGCAAATTGCCTCATCTAAACTCATTAGATAAGCATTTATTGCAATACAAAGTCTTGATGACTGTAATTAACACATTTATAAACTCTCTAAGAAACAGAAAGCTTTCTTTTTATTGACTGAAAACCAGTGGCTTTTTCAAACAGAGCTTATGACTAGGCTGTTCCTTCCCTGGGCTGTGGGGTGGGTCAGCAAATACCCTGAGACTCACACTCCTGGGCCTGGTTTTGCCTTTCAGAACCATTGTGAGTTGTGGGGGGAATAGGAGGTATATTCTGTTACTCTATTGAGTTAGAACTTGCATTCAGAAATATGCACGATCATGGGGCTGGGGGAATTTTTAGACATATTTATATCCCCACGTTTCCTCCACTAGAGACCAAGACACACGGCGTGCCCAACACCCTGCAAACTCCCCCTTGTCCCTCCTCAGCCCACAGTCTTCTCGTGTAACCACTACTAAGACACCCCGCACCAATGTTGTCTTCCTGTTACGGTTTAGGTATGAGTTTTCTCCTGAAAGCTCCTGATTACATTAGGAAAGCTGTAACCTAATCAGTGGGTTCATCCATCTGATGGAGGAATAATTGGAAAGAACTACTGTGCTGGGTAATGCGATAGGCAGGTAGGATGTGGCTGGAGGAAAATGTCACTGGGGATGTGCCGTGGAGTTTATAGTCTGTCTCTGGCACCTTGTTCTCTCTGCTTTGTGGCTGCCGTGAGCTGAGCAGATTTCCTCCACCAGGCCCTTCTGCCATGACGTTCTGCTACACCTCAGGCCTAGAGAAATGGAGCCAGCCACGAACTGAACCTCTGGAAGCATGAGCCAAAGCAAACTTTTCTTCCTCTAAGTTGTTCCTGTAGGTGTTTTCACCACAGTGATTGAAAAGCTAACTAGCACACTTGCCTATTCTTAAACTTCACATAAGCCCAATCATTTGGTATGGGCCCTGTGTTTGGTCTGACTTCTTTTGTTCATCATTATATATCATTAAGATGTACCCATGCTGTTTTGTGAAGCAATACGTTGTTCTTTTTCATTCCTGGGTAATATCCCACATTGTGACTAGGTCACAGTGTTCTTACCCATTCTCTACTGATGGGCATTTTGTGATCTCTACTTTGTGACTCTTGTGAATAAAGTTACGATGGACTTTTTTTTTTTTTTAGATGTCTTTTAACAATGAAAGCTATTAAGTGTTTTACAAAATAGAGGTGAAAACAGTGACCCAAGGGCTAGGAGACTAGAGTTCTTTTGGAAGCTCTGTTATTTGCTACTTGGAATGTTATGCAAATCATTTCATGTCTCAGATATTACATGTCCTCATCAATCAAACAGAGGAGGATTTGGGGCTCTGAGGGTACATGGCTTTCTGACCAAATACCTATATAACCTAAAGGAAAGTTATTTCATTTCTCTGGGTTGCTGTTGATTTACCTATAAAATAAGACAGTTGAAACAAGGATTCCACAAGGTTCCTTCCAACAGCAGATCCCATGTCTCAGTAGGGTTCAGTGTGCTGTGTGTGCTAGAGTCGGTCATAACCTTCCACAAGGAAAAGTCCATGTAGCCCACACATGGTAGCTCTTCCCAAGAGCCACCGTCCAGCAAAGGGAGCTGGAGACAAAAGACACAGGTTTGAATCTCAGCTGATACCTTAGTCGTGTTCCTCCACCTGCCTGAGTTTCCTCATCTGCCAAATGGGAATAATGAGATCTGACTATCCCCTTCCCGTCAGGTCTGGTGTTTGACCCTGCTCCTAGGCTTCCCCCAGCAAGACCACAGCGTCACACAGGGAAATGCTTCCTATCTTGCTGATTCTGGTACCACCCACCATCACCACAGAGCAGGGCCTGCCATAGATGCTCAGCAACTGTGTCCTGAACAGATGGAAGTGCTTCAGAAGCAAACCCTTACTGTGTGTATGTTAACTTCCACTATTAGGAGGCATTACATTTGATGTCCTGATGGAATCGAATCTCCAGGTAGGTTGGTTACGCAACATGAAATTATCCACTGCCCACCTTGCGCACTAAATCATGCTCGTTGCCAAGGGGATTCAAACGTGCATGCCCTCGAAGTGATGCATCGTTCAACTCAACCAACATTGGCTTCATGAGCACCTGTCTGCACGAGGTATAGTGCCGGGTGCACGAGGTATAGTGCCAGGTGCCAGAACACAAGGATAAACAGCACATGATTCTTTTTTTCCTTTCTTATTTTTATTTGTTTGTTGTATTTTCCATTAACGCATTTATTCGGTGAGACCTTATCCCCCCTGCTATCCAACAAAACAGTTGACAGGCTATGGGGAAGACAGACAAGTAAATGGATTAATATCAATCCTGTCTAAGTGCATGTTTTGTTGTTGTTGTTTGGTTGGTGTTTTTTGTTTTGTTTTGCTTTGTTTTGTTTTGTTTGGGAGAGGTATCAAGGATTGAACTTGAGGTCACTCAACCACTGAGCCACATCCCCAGTCCTATTTTGTATTTCATTTAGAGACAGGGTCTCACTGAGTTGCTTAGCACCTCACTTTTGCTGAGGCTGCCTTTGAACTCATGATCCTCCTGTCTCAACCTCCTGATCCGCTGGGATAACAGGCGAGCACCACCGTGCCAGGCTAAGTGCGTGTTTAGGGAACTGTAACATGCTCCTGTGGGAGCCAAGGCCAGGACAGAGAAAGCTCAGCTGCCAGTCCTTTAACTGGGCCTCATAGCCTGGGTCCTTGTAGGCCAGGGGAAATGGCCTCCTGACCCACCTTGCTGCTTCTTTCCTTTGTCCCCTCTGATCTGATCTCTGGTAAAGTCCCTTTAGGGTGACAGTCAACTCAGGCGCTCTACACACACATCCTCAGAGATCCACATCCTTCTCAGAAGAAAACTCAGGCTCCTCATCAAACCACGGGCCCTGCCTTGGGCTCTACCCGACCCTTGCTCACCAGGCACAGCTCCTGGGCCAGGACAAGCTCTTTCCCTCTGCTCCACCCTCACCCTTGCTGTTTGCTGGAGCCTGTCCTCCACATTCCTTGCAAGGCTGGTCCTTTCTCCTTGTTCTTTGGCTCTAGCTCCCCCTCCCCAACTGACTCAGTCTTAAGGTTCTCAAGCCAAACTGCACATAAATACACTCCTGGAAATGAACCATCTAGAAAAGGCAAATCTTTAGAAAGAAGACCAGTGGTTGCCTAGGACTGGGAGTGAGAATGAGGAGTTTCTGCAAGTGGGCAGAAGGGACGACGGGGGCTGATGGAAATGTTCTAAAACTGAACGGTGGAGAAGGTTGCACAACACTGTAATTTACCAAAGATCATTGAATTGTGCTATTGCAACGGTGAAGTCCATGATATAGAAATTAAACTTCCATAAAACTGGCCTTAATTTTTTTTCTAAGGAGCTTTTGAATATTTCTGGTACCTGGATCCCCCCTCAAAAATTCTGATTTAATTGATCAGAGGATGGAACCCAGGCACCCATAAGTGTTAAGCCTCTCCCGTCGACTCTGATGTATAGCTGCAACTCAGAACCACGGTTCTCTCTCACTGTGCCATTTATTTCCTTCATTGCATGGTAATTATCTTGCTTATTCAATTGTGTACTTGATTATTGTTTTTCTCGTGCATAGCAATAAAAGCTTCCTGAAGGGAAAGATCACCTGTGAATTCCACTATACAGAACATAGAAGCTGCTTAATACATGTTTTTGTTTTGTACCAGGGATTGAACCCAGGGATGCTTAACCATTAAGCAACATCCCCAGCCATTTTCATATTATATTGAGAGATAGGGTCTTGCTAAGTTGCTTAGGGCCTCGCTAAGTTGCTGAGGCTGGCTTTGAACTCACGATCTTCCTGCCTCAGCCTCCTGAGCCTCTGAGATTATAAGCATGCACCACACATGGCTTAATATGTGTTCTTAACTAAATGAATAGCAAAGTAGAGGATAGAGGAAAATCCCTCACATTGGCACAAACATGAAAGGACATGGCATGTTAACATGACATGTTTGCAGAAGAACTGCCCAGAATGGCAAACATAGCTGGAGCTAGGATGTTTCCGCAAAAAAAATAAAAATAAAAATAAAATTTTCATTGATGAAAGAAACTAGAGACCTGTGAGTCCAGGAAGATGGTCACATAACCCTAAAAAGCAATCTGGAAAGACCCCAGACACAGGAAACAGGTGTTCAGTGGCAGAGGCCAGCCATAGGGATGGCAAGTTTGGAGAAAGCATTGCCCCTCCCTTCCCTAACCCTCTGTCCTCTGCGTGGGGAAATTTGCAACCAAGGAATTTAAGATGTTACGGGAAAGATAGAGTTAAAGAAAGTGCTTAAACTATGGAAGCAAGTTCTTATGGGTGTTTTCACATTCACCATGAAAAAACAACAAAGATAGATTACTAAATAATAAAATGTAAATAGCATCCCATTCATATTTAGTTATTAAGAAAAAAAATGGGCCAAAAGTTTTCAGGTTCTCCCTGCCCATTCTCAATGGGATGGTAATAACTCATTTCTCCTGGAAGAGTCAGTTTGCTCTTTTCTCCTTGGTGCTCCATCTAGGTTGGAATAGTAAAGACAGAAACCAAGGTCAAGTGTCTGTGAAGACAGGGAGTGCAGATGGAAACAGAGGCTTCATGCAATAAGGAGAAACCAACATGCCCAACTTGAGGTCAAAAATGATGCATGAGTGAGATGCAGGGGGAGGTTTCAAAGGAGAGGACCCGGGAAACAGAAATCAGAGCCCAGCGCTGGGAATATCCTAGGGAGAAAGTACGGAGTGAGGAAGATGGGGTGGAAGTGGTCCAGAAACCAGCAAGAGAGCAGCTGCCTTTCTCTCCTGACATGAGATCCCCATATACCACATGGCCCATCCCGGTCCCCTTTATTAAAGAGGTTGCTTGCAGTTGCTACTATAGGCTACTTAGGCTAAAACTTACAGCTAACAAGGCATTGATCTACTGACAGAGTTAATGAATACAGTCCGACATTACGTTTTGACAGATGTCTGCATCAAATAGTGATTCTAACTTTTAATGGAGTTGACAATCAATCATCTGTGCTAAGGGTTACATAGCAAAACCCTTGGTCAGTTTCAGCAACTGTGATATCATGGGAGACCAGTCCTTCTATTTTCTTTGCCTGGGGAGTTTGACTACAGATCATTGCAAAACTGTTTTTAAATCATCAATATGTCAGCCGAGAAGTAAAGGTTTCCCAATATAGCCTTTTGTTGTGAAATATAATTATCTGATTTCTCAAGAAAGAATGCCCGTTCACTTTTAGGTCTCCTAATGGAATTGCAATGTAGATTTTTGAGGTCCATAAACCAAGAACCTGCAGTTTAATTCCATACCAGGCAAAACTGATATCCAAGAAGAGGTCAATGAAAGCAAAGCGGCAAGGATTTTGTGTTATTCTTGAACATTTGTTCACACACTAAAGCAAGTATACCAGCTGACAGGAGTAGCTTTGCCTACAGATAGTCCCTTTGCTCATCCAGGAAAACATTAGCATGGGAAGTCGTGACTTGTAACCTGTTAAGATGAAACTAACCCTGGTTTGGTGTTTTATGTATCCAAGTTTGATGGACACGTGGCATCCAACCAATTTGTTATGGGAAATAAAAGCAAACCCTCTTTGAAGCTGGGTAAATGACACCCGCAATCCATTCAGGTTCCCCCATTGGTATGCAGGAAAACAGGTGGTAAGGGGCGTGTGCCATCCATGAAAGGGCTTGAACTCTCCGGTGCCCAGGAGAGTTGATCTACTAAACTGGCTTGTGACGGGTGACTTACCAGCAAGTGGCATGTTTATATCTGCTACGGGAAGGAAGGATACCAGAGCCAAGAATGCAGAAGGCAGCTGGGGATCATCTGTAACCGCACTTACTTTCCTCCTCCCCAGGAGAGGTGACACCAGCCTGTGACCAACTCCATCTTCTCTGCTTCTCACCAACTCCCCATCCGTCCATGTTTTTAAAGCATATGAAAGAAACTCGTCTCCTGTGGACATAGGGCTAGCACTTTGGATTACAATGCTTCTCACCACCTCTGTAACGGCTCCTAAGAAGGTCCCAGGCTGACCCGAGTCAAGAACCAAAGCAGCCACTCGGCACCTGCAAAGCATCCATCATCCGAGTCTGTGAAGGGTACAAAACAGCAGCAGGGGAACAGATGTGTGGACAGTGAAGGGTCAAAATGAAAGAGTAGTTGGCCAAGCCTGGGTGGCAGACGTGGTCACCAAGGAGCTGAGGATCTTGCAGCTCTTTTATTCTCCGGATTTGTTTCTAGAAATGTATACTTTGAAATATGCTGGACGTCAGAGGAGATAAATTGAGAAAACACAAGGATTGCTGAAAAATCATCATAGATAAGACTAATTTAGCATTCAGTATGTGCCGGGCTCCATTTTTATAAGAATGAATTCACTTATTCCTCACAACAACTCTATAAAATAGGCCCTGGTTCATAGGAAGGAACTGGTGCGCAGAGAGGCTTAGTGATTTGCTCAAGATCACACAGGCAGTAGGTATCCAAGTCAAACTTTGAATCGAACAATCCAGTTCCTAGGCCTTTACAGTTACTCTAACTACTACTCTATGATCCATCTAAAATATAATGTGAGAAGAAAGTCTCTTTTATGATCATCGTTCCTGCCTGCCTTTTATCGTCAGACAAAAGGGAAAATGGTCAATGCCTTGAAGAGGCTTAGTAACTTACAGCTCCATTTGTGGTGAAAGTTAAAAACACGGGAAAGTAAATTTAATTAGTTCTCTGGTAATTATTGTCTGACTAAATTATACTTTAAAATTTAATATACCCATCACCACTTAATTAAGCAAACCGACTGGGCAGAGGGTAGCCGCGTGCCCCTAAATTGATCGAAACTGCCTAACCAACATTGTGGCGATTTCTACTTGTCCTGAAATGTGGCGTTTCTTTGCTTATTTCTCCATACCATCTTTCCCAGCCACCACGACCACCAGAATAAAAATAGGAAGAAACCAAAGATTGCCTGTGATTTCAAAATCTCCAGAAATTCTTTGCCTGGATTAGATGGTAAAGCTGGCGCAGAGATACAGAACTCAGGATTGGGGGATATTACGCAATAAGGAGTGGGTGCCATCTCCAGCCAAGGCCTGGATACAGCAAGGGCGGGCAGGCAGAGGCAGGAGGAAAGAGCTGCCCAGCCCCTCTGCCACTCTGAACCAGTGAAGGCTGGGGAAGGGGAGGTTCCATCCAGGAAGGTGGAGGCAGAGCTACCCTTTCGCAGGGCCGCTTGGACAGAGCGCCCTGTCTCACCAGCTCCTCAGGGCCCAAACTCCAGGCCTACCTTCCTGGACAGCTTCCAGCTCGACTCTCCTGGTTGCCCACAAATAAGAGGTAAACGCCCTCTCTTTTCTGGAAGGCTCTCAAGTCATGGTAACGAAAGACAGAAAAACAGACTTGGACTGCGCAAGGCCAAGTCCCCATTTAAACCAGGAGGTGCACGTGAATCCTCTAGCCAGAGGGTCTCTGAGCACCCTGGGCAGTGTTGTGGGATTTTGGATTGAGTCTTGCTGTCTGCCGCTCTGGTCCAGGATGTCAAGAGGACAGCTGTTTATTGCTATTGATGATGGGATGGGTGCAAATTATGGGCAGCTCTGCAGAAGCAGGTTCAGGCTGCAGAGCTGAGCATTGACTGGTAGGTATCATGTCCTAATGAGCATGGGATGAACGTGGCCAGGTCCTTCCTTGCCACAGCTGTCAGGGTCATCTGCCATGAGCTGGAGGTGGGGGCGCTCTGTGGATACCCCCTGCCATCTGTCTCTCAAGCTGAATCCAGACTCAGCAACCCCCTCTCCCTCGAACCTTAATCCCCAAATGCTCTTTGGCTTAAATGTCGGCAGCGCTTCTATATATTCTTTTCTTCGGATTTCAGGCACAAATCCTTCAAGCGGAGCCTGCAGAGTATAGGAGAGTCTCTCCAAAGGCACTAGGGCTGAGAAGGAAGAGTTTTCCCTGTGGAAAGTATCTTCCTTCTGCAATGCCACGGGTTGCTTCTGCTAGGGATTTGCGAGGAGCCCATGAATTAAAATATTCAAAGCCCTTTTGAACAGCACCAAGTGAGCTCTGTGTAAGCGATCGCTTGATTTTGTTATTCCCCTTTGTACATGAGGAAATGGAGACTCCGAGAGGCTAAATAAATCGCCTTACTGCCCCGTGATGAGAAGCAGAATTAGGATTGAAACCCGGTGTGCCTGATTCCAACCCTTCCCCTTTTGGGATTCCGACTCCCTGAGATGTGATCAATGAGCGTTATCATAAATGGCAAAACCCAACCCTGCCCCCAGCCTTAGCTAGAAGTACAGACAGCTGTGACCCATACCAGGGCACTTGCCAATTGAACTTCTGAATCCACTTCGGGATCCTCCTCAACATGGTGTGCCCAGCAGTCCCTGCCTGTCACTTGGCATCCAGATGAGAAAGGAAGCATATCGCCTTCTTTGAGTTGTGCTACTTGGCTCTGAGACATCTGGGCCTATGGACCACACCGTGCCACCCATCCTCATGATGCTTTACCACCTGTGGTCTGTTGGGAATTATTTTCTGAGCAATGTCTCCAGTAGGGCTGAAATGGAGACTTCAGAAGGACAGTCTCAAATACAAGCGAGAATCACATGTGCGGTGCGCCATGATCAGAGAACTGCCTGACGCTAGATGCCTTCTTATCTCACAGTAAATTTTTTTTGCGGGGGGGAGTTGAACCCAGGGGCACTTAACCACTGAACTCTATCCCCAGCCTTTTTATATTTTATTTTGAGAGAGGGTCTCACTAAGTTGCTTAGGGCCTCGCTAAGTTTCTGAGGCTGTCCTGGAACTTGTGGTCCTCCTACCTCAGTCTCCCCAGCCACTGGGAATACAGGCATGTGCCACCACACCTGGCTCACTTATTTGAGGTTATGCTCTGACCCAGGGAACCATCCAAAACAAAATGCCAGCCCCAGGAGATCTGAAGTAGTGGGCACAGGGTCTGCACAGTGCTCCTCATTGTTCTCCACCCAGAGATCATTTGGAACATGGATTGCCCGAGCTCACTCTCTTTTTCTTAATTGCCTTTCCCCACAAGGACAGTTCTAGAGCTCATGTAAAGTTCACAATGCATGGTAGACGGGGCTGAAGAGCCTGTTTTTTTGTTTTTGTTTTAGTTTTTGCTTTGCTCTCCTGTGGAAACTAGAAAGCACATTTTTGCAGTTATCAGACAGCACAGAAGAACCCGCTTCAGTGATAAAGCCGTTCTCCTCTTTTCCTAGAGGAGACTGGTAAATTGCAAGAGGGAGAAAAGGATTCTCCCCAGGCCCCATGCAGCACTGCAGATTTATGGATAACTACAGATGGATGGACAGTGCTTCTGTGCATCCGATTGTCCCGTCAGTCAAGGTCTGACTGCTGGGCACCTGAACAGAAGTGAACAGCTGTATATTTTTCCACTCTCGACAGTGCAAACAGCCACCTGGGGCCAGGGGTCTCAGGCCACCACGAAGTTTTCTCCTTGTTTATGTCAGTTACCTCCCATCCCCAAAGAGAGAGAAAAAAAAGATGCCCAAAGGGCTTTAGAGTCAAAGATGACCTCCTGTCTCTGAGGGAAAGGCAGGTGCCTTCCATCACTACAGAGAGACAAATGGTATTCCTGCATCCCTAGCACAGGACTGCAGGGGAAAGGTGGGGCAGGTGGGACCAGGGAGAGGAGGCACTTCACCTGGACACACCTGTTGAATTTGATGAGGGCTGGGAGTCGAGAATGGATACCCAAAAACTATCCAGGAAAGGTGTGTGAACCCTACAAATGAATCTGAAGACAGGCAGATCTGCTCAGCTGAATAGATTTCACTTCAGATGCTATTAGGACTTCTTCGAAGTGTGCCACATTTCTTTGATTCTGAGACACATCTTCCCGTCTCTGAAATTAGGGAACATCTTATAATTGATGATCTGTCATAAATTACTAGGTAATTTTTGTTTGTTTGTTTTTCTTGGTGATACATTAAATAATGCTGCCCCTTGCCATCTGCAGCATTCTAAATTCTATAAAGTATCATAACACAGCCCAGTACTCTGCTTGGTACTGCCACAAGAGTTGTCTCATTTAATTCTCTCTTTTTTTTGTAGAAGTTTAAATGTATCCATTTAAATTGTACAGTTCAATGATTTTGTATATTTGGAATTGTATAACCATCACCACAATTTTAGAACATTGTATCGCCCTATAAAGAAGCCCTATGTTCATTAAAGTCACCTCCACTTCACCCCCACCCCTCAGCCCTAAACAACTACTAAATTGCTTTTTAGTTCTATACATTGGCCTATCCTGGACATTTCATATAATGGAATCCTAACATATGTGACCCTCTGTGTTGTTTAGCATAATGTTTTCAAAGTCCGTCCATGGTATGGCCTGTATCAGTGCTTCACTCTTTTTGATGATAATATGCACTCTATTGTACAGGTATACTGTACTTTATTTATTCGTCAGATGATGGACATTTGGATTGCTCCCACCCTTGAGCTATTAAAAATAATTATGTTATGAACATTTGTGCAAGGTTTTGTGTTGGGCATGTTTCTACTTCTCTTGGATGCCTACCTAGGAATGGAATTACTTCATCAAATGGTAACTCTATGTTTAGCTCCCTGAAAGACTTCCAAACTGTTTTTCAAAGTGGCTGCACCAATTTACATCCCTGTAAGAAGTGTATGAGGTTCTGTTTTCTCCACATCCTTATCAACACTTGTAATTATCTGACTCTTTGATACTAGCCATCCTAGTGGGTGTGAAATGCATCTCATTGTGGTTTTAATTTGCATTTCCCTGATGACTAAAGGCATTGACCATCATTTCATATGCTTATTGGCCATCTGTATATCTTCTTTGGAGAACATTCCATATATATATTTATTTATTTATTTATTTATTTTTTGCAGCAAACATTTTCTGAGTCTTTATCATATTCTAGTCATGTGGGAGACTGATTGCATTAATGATCCAATTTCTTCACTCTTATCCATATCCATATCCATGTCCTTTGCCAAATAATTTGGCAGTACTCCTTCATGCCTGATGCTGTTAGTCACATGACTTCCTTTAGCCAATGAGATGTTAGGAGATTGTGCCCAAGCAAGTCTGATGGAAAATGAGATTAGTGGCACAGAGTCAAGTTGCCCTGTCCCTCCAACCGAGACTGTTCTGGATCAGCCAGTAGCTAGTCAACCCCTAGATAAATGAGCAAACCGTTTACAGAGCTGTCTGGGTGACTTTCAGCTCAGCATGGACATGTAACCTCATTTAGCCCATATTACCTGCTATCATTTGATTCTGAAATATCCCCCCCAAGAGCTGTTGTGTGGAAGGCACAGGTCCCATGGATCATGAGGACTCTAACCTCATCAATGGACTCATCCATTGGTAAATTCATACCTACCATAATGGGCTTGGGAGGAGAGGCTTTGTTATAAAATCTCTCTCTCTCTCTCTCTCTCTCTCTCTCTCTCTCTCTCTCTCTCTCTCTCTCTCTCTCTTTCAATCTCTCTCTCTCTCCTCCTCTCCCCCCACCCCCTTGGCTTTCTGGCCAACACAAGGTGAACAGCTCTGCTCTTCCACTCCTCTCCATCATGATGCTCTGGCTGGCCACAGGCCCACAAACAACAGAGTCACAAGTCACATGACCATGGACTAAAATCTCTGAAACCATGGGCCAAAGTCAAACCTTTCTTTTTTTAAGTTCTTTTTCTTGGGTATTTTGTTACAGGAACAGAAAACTGACTGACACATCATCCAAACCCAAAGATTCATGAGCTACACGTTTATAGTTATCTGTCACTGAGGGTTTACAGTTGTTTATTTTGTAAGCCTGTCATGGAGCTAGAGGATTGACACAAGACAGCCTCTGAAGTACTGGGAATAGGAAGACAAAAGATAAACAGTTCCTTCCTTCAGGAGGCCATAATAAATTAGGGAAGGCATGAGAAAACCAGAAAGCTGCTTCTGTGACCCGGTGACTATAACCACCCATTCTTCAGAAGAAGGAGACTTTGAGATTTGAATGATGAAGCTCCCTAGCTCTTCCCCCTATCTTCCCGACCTGTACCTCTGACAGGCTCCCTGATGCTCATGCAGAGTATCTCACACCCACATCATGTTCTTCCTGAAGCCATTAAAAGTGGTTGGTGATGCGCACACTTGGCATAAAATTTTAATTATGAGACTTGGTTGCCCAAATTAGTATACTAGCATAACTTTAATTAAAAGTTACTGCTTCATATTCCTCCCAAGTTCTGCCCTGATAAAATGGTTTACTATCCTTCCAAGTCTGGGTCTTAAGCTTCCTCTGGCTTCTCTTGTTTTGCCTTGAGGCATTTGGAGTTGGCCATACTTTGGCTTCACACTAGTGACAATGCCACTTTAAGCCAATTTTTTTTTTCCAAAAATTCCTCAAGCTGCACGAAGTTTTTATGACCATACCTTCTATGTCCACATTTTATCCAACGTTTTTACTATGCTTGGCACAAGGAGATGGGCCAAAATAAATAAATACTTAAGCTTCATCTCCATTTTTATTTTCTTTTTTTCTCTCTCTTCTTTCTTTCTTTTTAATGTTTGAAGCCCTCTCCTTCAAAATAGTAGGCAAATTCTGCAATCTGTATACGGGGTAAAAATGGGAGTTCATAACCCACTTGAATCAAATGTATGGAATATGATCTGTCAAGAGCTTTGTAATGTTTTGAACAACCAATAAAAAAAATTTAAAAATAGTAGGCAAGTAACTCTTACTGAAGGTATAATAACCAGGGGTTTTAGTCATTTCTGGGACAGAGAAAGATGCCTTTGAGCCTGTAGTGAAAAATTCTGAATCTGCTTGCCAAAACCAATTATAGATACACGTGCATAACAATGCTTATACATTTACAGAGACTCATTTCTAAACCTAATGATCTAAGGATCGTTCTAGAACCTTGAGGTGGCCCAGCCTAAGGGATTTACATTGTAGAGGGAATTGAAATTTTCAATAGGAAACCCGGTTAGACGAAATATTTTTGATCAACGAACATGCTCGCTTAGCCAAGCACACGTGTGTTGTATTGTGACTATGAGGAAAATAGGAAGGGAGGTTGGCGGGTCAGGAAAGGACCGGGCAGTGTGCCCTGTGGGAAGGAGAAATCGTGAGAAGTCAAGGAATTTGATTCTGGTCATATAATCCCATCTTTGTCGGGGCTTTGCTGTGGGCTCCAGGCAAATCCCTTTGTCCCCCAGGGCCATTGTGTCCTCTACAATAAAACTTGCAAGAAGAGCATCAGTCTCTGAACTGTGATCAGTAGCCTTTAGATGCTGCTCAGCTGGACCCAGATCACTTGGAAAGCTTGTCAAATATGGATTATTTTTCCTTTCTTTCCTGAGGGAGTGGAGCGGTCCACTTCCAGGTGTTTTGATTCCGTAGGGCAGATGTGGGTGGGTGGGTCTAGGAGAATCTGTGAATCCTGAAAGTTCCCCTGGTGATCTGTAGACATGGTCAGGTTTAGGAACCACTGGATTGAATGATCCTCAAGCCAGGTCATTTCCAGCTCTGCCACTTGACGAGTCCATGATGTGTGTGTTTTGATTGGGTTTGGGTGGAGTTTGAAACTTGAACCTGGGACATCCACAGCAACAGCAGCACTTCCCCTGGTGTGGACAACTGCAGAGCCATTTTTAGGCTGCTCGAATGGCCTCAGTATCTACTCCATGCCCAAGTTGGCTGCGTCAACCACAGCAGCTGTGGCTGCCCACGACAAGCCCTCCTGCCTTTCCCATGCTGGCCACCACTCCAGGGCTGCACAGGCTCTCGAGGTCTCTCCTCTTCCTGATGGAGAACTGTTCTAGAGACCGCTGGCAGATGGTCTATAGCTAAGAACCTTAGTTCACCCGAGGTGCTTCCGGAACGACCAGTAACAAGGGCTACCTTTAAAAATGAGGATAATGACTGAGTAATTGTTAGCGAGGTCACATCCTCATCTTTAAAGGCTTTCATTCTTTGTTTTACAGGAAAAAATGCCAATGTTCTAACAGCCGTGGAAGCTGACTTCGCGGTGACCTTCCGAGGCCTTGGTGGCTCTTGTGAAAGTAGCAGTGCTTTTAACAAGGATGCTGGAGGCCTTGGCAGTGGACACAATTTCAGTGGGTTGAGCAGGAAGGGGGTGAAATGACAGCTGCTGCATTATAATTAAGAGAATGGCTTTGCTGATTTGCAGAGCTCCGGGCACCCCACATATATAAGGAGAGACAACCCCGGGCAACCCAGTGTCATGACAATTGTAGTGAATTTAGCTTTAATCCTATTCTGGAATCTCGGATTCATGAGTTTTACTTGAATTACCTACAAAGGAGTGAGAGAGCAAGTGCTGTTATTGCTTCTGTTGGCCAAACCTCCTTTCTGTATCCCTGGCTGCACAGGACAGAGGTTTTTCTGCACAGTGCCCTAGAGTGACCCCCAGGTAGTGCATTTCCTGGGAGTGAGGAAAGCACACCAGCCCTCCTCATGGCTTCTGCACCCTGGGCCCGTGAAAGGAGAGGTGAACTCTGGTCAGGCTCTCTCACTGACTTCCATGAGATCCCACGCAAGGCCCTTTCTCTTTTCTGGCCCTCCCTTTCTTCCTCTGAAAAGGAACTGTCTTATCACAAGTTGTGGGACGCCTTCCATCTGTACCATCTTCCGTCTGTCTCTCCACGTTGGTGGCTCAGTGGATAGGCTTAGGAAAGAAGGTCAAGGACCACACCATCAGATGGATGGTGGAAGGAACACTGGATTAAAAGGAAAAGAAAAATCAGCACCCTTAGGTTCTGAAACCATTACTGCCATGTTCTAGAAGCTTCTGTCCATTTCCAGACTGAAATTGCCCATTTTGTAAAACAAAGCACTCTAAATCAATGGATCTGGCTTCTAAGATTCGTTGTGACGTGCTCCCATGCTTTCCCCCTTTGGATTCTCCTCCATTCCCATCTACCCTAAAAATCCCTTTTGGAGAGCAGAGGGGATCTGACACATTCAAAGGCATTAGCTCATGTCCCTACTTGTTCTTCCCTGGCACTGTCTGAGGTAATGCTGCCTTGCGTCCACCATGAGTGTGGGAGAGAGCCAAGCACGGGTCACCTTGTGCCTCCCAGGGGTCAGCCCTGAGTCCCGTCAGCACTGGACAGATGCAGGAGAAGCTATTTTTAGTGAGAGTGCTCAGTTCCTTTACCTCCTGTAGGAAGCCAATGCCAAGAAACAGAGCCCTGCACCAAAGGCACCTTCGTTTTGTTAATATAAAACAACCTCGTTCTGTTTCATTATCTCTTTTGGTTGACTGTGTTGGAAATGGTTTTTTGTTTGTTTCCCTTTCTCTGGCTAAAATTCTTTCCAAAATGTGTAACTTGTTCTGTAAGTTGTTCTGCTTTGGTCATTGGAACACGGTGGCAAGAATGGAACCATTTTTAGATGGATACCACTCTCCTGCCACCATGGCCATCATTCCAAATATTGGTCCTCGCTGCTTCATCTTAGAAGTTGGATGGTGCCAAAGACAGCTGTGAATATGGAGCCCAACCCAAGAAAGTCCCCTGGAAGCACATTTTTAGGAATGAGGAAGAAAATGAGCATTTGCTGAGCAGGTGCTGTCTATGAGACCCTGCACACATTATCTGAGTGCACCTGCAGAGTGAAACCTCACATCCTTTTACAGCAAATGAAACCGAGCCACAGACAAGTTTAGACTTCTGGAAAATCTGGATTTGAACCCAAGTTTTTCCAGATACTACTTTGCCCAATATTCTTTATGTTCTTTATGGTTTATCACTTTCTCCTAAATTAGAAGTAGCAAAACCAGTTCTGATCGACTGACAGTCTCAGATAATTCCTTTAATAGTTAGATCCAGCAATCCCACTACTCGGTCTATATCCAAAGGGAAAAAAAAATAGTACATTAAAATACCTGCCCTTGTGTGTTTAGGTCAGCCTTATTCACACTAGCCAAGAAACAGAATCAACACACAACTGTCCATCAATGGACAAGAAAATGTGGTACATATACACCATGTAATACTATCCATCCTTAAAAGAGAACAAAATCCTGGTGATCTGTGGCAACATGCATGCATTTGGAAGACATTATGTTAAGTGAAATAAGCGCAGAAAGACAAGTGCCACTTGATATTGCTTTGGCATAGAATTTCAAAATTGGCTTTCATAGAGGTAGGGGGTAGACAGTGATTAACTAGATGTTGGGGAGGGTAGCAGGAAGGAAGGAAAAGCAGAGACTAGTCAAAGGGTGTAAAG
Source organism: Ictidomys tridecemlineatus (assembly GCF_052094955.1). NCBI lineage: Eukaryota > Metazoa > Chordata > Mammalia > Rodentia > Sciuridae > Ictidomys > Ictidomys tridecemlineatus. The sequence goes on along the minus strand of NC_135479.1, from coordinate 26,999,633 downwards.
TTATAGTTCAGACCAATTAGTTCCGGCACTCTTTTCATGGTAGGATGGCTAGACTGAATGTCTATTGCATATTTCAAAATAGCTTGAAGTTTTTTAATGTTCTTATTACAAAGAAATGATAAATGTTTAAGGTGCTAGAGATGGTAACTATCCTGTTCTGATCGCCACACAACGTATACATGTACTGCAGCATCATATTGTACCCCAGAGTTATAATTACTATGTGTCAACCATAAACAAAAACATTTTAAAATAACTACATAAATATGTAAAGCCAATTCAAAGTAAGGAAAATTGAATCTCAAGTATTTTGCCCTCTAGATGGGGAACTACCCTTGTTTAAACTATAATTAACACATTTCCTGAGTTGCATTCTCTACACTTTTATTCCCTACTTTTTTACTCTATCGTAAATTTATTGTGTTTATCTTTGAGGCTCTGACAATCTTCATTCCAGTGCTTTGCACAAAGGTCCTAAATAAATATTTGTTGAAAGAATGAGAAAATTGATGACGGTGCATGTTATATTTTGTGGTATGTTATCACATACATAGCACATGATATTTATTTGGTTTTAATTGTTTAGTATCAATTATTAAATATCATGTAATTGAATTCAAGATACAAAAGAATCCTCCTGCTTGAATAGGACAGGGTCTCTTAGAGCCCCACACAGAGAAATTGAAATTAATACAAGATAGTGGGATGACACTGGCCAACCCAGGGGTAAAAATTACCTAGTCTCCTCTTCCACCTTTGCCACCAATTAGCTATATGACCCTGAGCCAAGCACAGAGCATCTCTGACCTCAGCTTTCTAACAGGATGGTGCAGATGGGGCCCTGGCAGCAGCTTCCCTTCCAGCTCTAACACCTGCGTGGAGACATGTGGAGGCCCAGTCTGCATAATGCCCAGTTCACAGGCTCATTATTGTTTTTAACAACAGAACCAGAAACAGACTTAAAACATACCTCTCCCTCTTGTGATATTCAAGAAAGTCAAGGTGACTGGTGTAATTAACTTCTCTCCATGGGCTTTGTGAGCCCCAACTAAACCCCTGGCAGAAAAGCAGTCATTTTAATTTGCAAATATCTGTCCTGCCTAGTTCAATTCAGCCTTCTTCCAAACAAGGACCTGGCATCTGTTGACTTTGCAGAGGTGGGTCCCACGGTCAACGTTTGCTGTTTGATGTATTGTGTACAAAGAGAAAAGGACCCTGAAAAGCAAATCCCCTTCAGATTGCACCGGAGGCCCAGAGTCTGAGCATGCTTAAGCATTCACAGGCAGATGGAGGCACAGCAGGTAGATAAATGATAACCCTACACTGAATAAACAGTTGACAAAGAAAGGTCAAAAACAAGAGGGTAAGGAAAGAAAGCACAAGGAACACCAAACATCTGTCTAAAAGACGCAAGGGAAAAAGAAATTGTCTTTGCTGTGCAGAGACCGTGTGGATCTGTGTACTAATTTACCAATCACAGTGTTTCCACTCTTGAGTTGTGCTGGAGACAAGTCTATTACTATGTCACAATGAGTTCCTTTACACAACCCTGTTAAACAACCATGTCTCTTATCCTTCCATCTTACTCAGTGGTATCAATACAGGGCAAAACTGGTTTCCACAGGGTGCCAAATCACCTAGCAATGACATAATACATTTGCAACAAATTCAGGATTATTAGAGGTCATGGTTCCAGCCTTGACCCATGATTTGGTTTGGTTGCAATCTATAGTCTTTCCTCCTTTTCCACCAACTGGGCCTTCTGGACTTTAATGTATACTTTGCATGGGACCCATCCATAGGGGTGAACAAATAATCTTAAACCCACTCCTATCACATGAATCACAATCCCATGATTTCCATAATAGATAGCTTGCTGTTGTGTTGTTGTTGTTCCTTAAATATCCCCCCCCAAATGGTCACTAATCCAGTAGAAGTTATCAGGCAATTTAGGTGCTAGAAGAAATTCATGGCCCAGTATTTTCTCCACTCTCCTTTACTCCAAGTTCATTTAAACCATGAATCAGCAATTTCTGTTGCAAGTCATGCTGGGTTCTCAGCATGTGCCATGAAAAGAGACAAAAGACAGAACAGGGTAGGGTAAGAACAGAGTGACTGGAGTGATCAATTTCTTTCCGTGAACCTCACAACAACCACCAAAATCTTTGAAGAAAGCAATTCCTTGGAAGGTCTTTATTCTCTTCTTTGATCTTCCATTAACTGGGTAACCTCGGGCAGGTTATTTGAACTCCTGAACCTCTGTTTCCTCACCAATGAAATGGGGAATTGAGTAATAACACATTCCTTAGAGTGTTACTTTGAGGGTTAATAATCCTCGAGAGTTTGTGATTATGATTAAACCACAAAGAGCTCTACAAGCACACCACACCATTGCAGAGGTAATAACAGCTAGATGGAATGCTGACCATCTCTCAAGGTCACTCACCCATGACCTAGGACTCCTACCTGCATGATGTGGACCTGCCTTTCCATTGAATCTGTTGATCATGATGCTTACTTTCCTATTTATTTTTTTTTCCTTTTTCAGAAACATAAAAACTTAGTTACTAGTAATCAATAAGTCTACTTTTGATCTGATAATAACAGCTATGATCGTTTTACACAAACCTGGCATCTGAGGCTGGCCTTCTACACTAAGCCTAATTCATTAATTCAGCCTTTGTTTAAGTGAATTGCCATCCCATAATGTCGTTATTCTGACAAACATTTGCCGTCGGCCACCTTCTTCTGCTCAAGTACTTTGAAGCTGTTAAAAGACATTTGATGAAGACTCGCTGTGATCACACACCTCTATTTGTTATTGGATTTATCAGGTCATGGTCCAGCAATTACCAAGCCTCTATTTTGTGCAAAACGTTGGGAGAGAGCAGAAAAAACAGAAGGACAGGTTTTGAAAACAAACAGAATTGGGCTCTTTCTAGCTCCACTATTTGTATTTTCATCACTTGGAGCATATTGCTTAACTTCCCTAGACCTTTCCTTTTGGGAAAATTGGGGAAGTAATACCTGCCTCTCAGGTGAGAATTACCTGTAATATCTATAAAGCACCTGCATATTATCCACAGTTGGAGTAGGTACAGCCATCTTAGTCGGAAACGTCACAGCGCTGTTGATCCCCTAGACCTGAGGTTCCATCTTCTTGTGTACCACAGATGTGCACCACTGTCTGTGCTCACATGCTTGACCACAGACCATTTCAGAGAAGATGGATTCCAGTCAGGGGATCCAAAAGTCATGTCCAAATCATGCTGTCTCAGAAGGAGAAGTGCAAAGATTTTTCAGGGACTTTCATTTAACAAACATTCGTTGAACACCAACTGTGTGCAGACAGTGTGCATTTCAATCAGATGAGTGTACAAATGGAATATCAACGGCATCTTTGTCAATAAATATAGAAACATGAAAGTTCACTGTCATATTATCATTGATTAATGAATGGTTTTTAATAGCAAAGACAGAGGACTCTACTAGGCAAGATTATACTAGTTCGATAGATAAGTCATGAAATTGGTAATGCCTAGGTCTCGGCCTAGCTCTTCTATGTACTAGGTATGTGATAAGAGTACTATTGCCTCCTGTATACACAGAGAGCAAACTTTATTCTGGGTACTTATGTAATCTCTCTTGATCTTCCTGAAGATCATGGAGGAACATACCTTTAATCCCATTTTACAGATGCAGAAATAGAAACTAAAAAAAAAATTCAAGTAACTTGCCCAAAAGTCACATGTCACATAGCTGGTAGAACCTTGATTTAAACCCCAGTCAGTGTCACTTTCACAACAGATCCTCTTGACCAGTATGCTACCCTACTTTAATGCAGATTGGTTGCTGAATAAGTTTCCTTGCCCTCCAAATAGAGATAATGTGTATGGAAATGGTGATGTGTTACAAAGCGCTATGCAGATGTTGGTTATTACTTTAAAGTGGCATTTAGTGCACCGTTAACAAACATTAATATGCCTGAGATGCACAGATGGTAGAACCTTTAAAATTGATCCACCTACTCATCTCATCTTTTCCTGATGACAAGATGAATTTGAAACTGAGTTTTGTGGGGCACGTATTGAAGGCAACAAATACTTGTTGAGCCCCCTGTGATCCCAGAGTAAAGATGAACAGACAGACTCCCTGCCCTCCAGGTCCTCATAGCTTAGTAGGGAAGACACACTAGCAAGCAAATAAATTGCAGTCTGCTTTTGGTGAATTTAGGAAGAGAAATATGTTCAGGGTGGAGAAATAGCCGAGAGTAAAGCATGCTCACTTGAACTGGGAGAGTGGCTGAGAAGGAGAGTTAATCATTATTGGCTTGCCAAAATGGAAGAGGTGCAATTCCAACCACCTGTCACTTAAACCAGAGATTTATTACATGCAACTCAGAGGACAGTTGTTACACCAGAACACCATTCTGCTGTCGGCCTGAGCTGGGGTCCAGCTGTGGGCACATTAGACGGTCTCATTCTTGCTTCACTCTCATTTCTTGTCATTGAGGACCAATCATCAAGGTGCAGCCAAGCAAGGGAGACCAGAGACCAGAGATTTAGTGAAGCAGTGCATTAAACCAGGGTCCCTGGCTCTGGAAACCCTAACCAGGCCTACAGCTTTTGCAGATGTATAAAGCCACCACCCAGAAGGAGACCTCCCTGTCATGGGTGAGCTAAGCATGTGATGTACAATGGCTCCTGCTGGTTGCCAGCATCCAAGAACCTTGAGAAGTCAGTGATGAAAAAAATCAATCACTGGCCCAGCAGGACTGAGATTGGCTGTTGCTGCTGTAACTTGTAGACTCACAGGAGGCCCCTCGAGGTGATGGAGATACAAGACATGTGGCTCATTCAGAGAAGAGCTAGGACTAGTGGTATCGCAGTCTTTACCCTGCAGTGAGCCATCCCAATACTTCCTAAGTATTGCTAAGAACTGGAGTCATTTGCTGGGTTTCATACACCCATTACAAGGGTAGAAGGTGAGAGAGACCTACTCTCCTAGGTTATTTAAAATGGAAAATGACAAAGGCATTTCTGTGTCTCTGTGTATAGATACTTGGCTTGTGAAACAGGCTTGGGGTCCATCCAAGGGTCAGGGAAGGATTCCTCCAAGGAATTGGGGAAGACGAGCTGGTTTCCAAGCAAAGAGAATACCATGGACACACATTTGAGGCAGAGCAGATGTGAAAACCAGGCAAATAAATGTCCTGGAGATGCAAGGACAGAATCCTGAAGATGGCCTTGAATAAAAAGTTACATGCCAGGATTTGTCAGCTGTACATAGAAGAAGCTAATGACCAAAATACTGAACTTGAAGCTGTAGGCTGTAATCTGTTAATACAAAGTGAATTAGAAATAAGCATAACATCCTAGCATTACCATAGCGTAACTTGCCTCTTATTAGGAAACCGTAATTGAGATCTAAACTACATACAAACACTATAGGTGCCGCTGAGTTTCAGAGGAAAGGGGAGAAGAAGAGGCACTAGATTTGTTTAGTTGTTCTGCAGTTGTCTATTCTATCCAGAGGTATGGTATGTGAGGTATGATTTTTTATTATCCCTTAGGCTCAGGGAGGTCAAGTAACTTGCCCAGATTGACACAGTAAGCCAGCAGCAGAGCCAGGACTTGAACCTGGGGGTGTTCACTCCCAAAGCCATTGCTCTTGCCAGCTAAGCCCCACTGACGTGGTCTGAGAAATCTTCCAGAGGAGGAGAAAGGTGGTTCTCTGAAAATGCTCCATAACAGACTTTGACAAGAGCCCTTTGAAACCAACACCTTTTAAATTAAAACTTCCCTAATTTTCAGAACCTGGCATAACTGCCTTTCAAATCCACCCCACATGTCTGGGGCTCTCAGGTTGTGGCCAGTGGCTCAGTTGGGGAGCTTTTCCCAGGTTAACCTCACATGGCCACAACCTGGATTTACCAGTTCCCTGGGGTTCAGCCAACTCCTCTGAGAAGTTCTCCCAGGGTCTGCACTTGGCACCTGCTCTTGGGCAACGGAAGCAGTCTGGTTTGCTTCCCTGTCCAAAAAAAAAAAAATGGGAATAAGAATATTTAGCTATAGACTCACAGGAGGCCCTTGATTCACACATCACAGCCAGCAGGTGAAGCAAGTCCCTTTTCATGCCCCCCTAATCCCAGCCTCTTCTCTAGAACCATCTTCTGTTCTCTAAGCAACAGCCTCTCAAGAAGCCCAGGGGGCAGCCAGGTTCTGAAAAGAGGGCAGATCAGCTTCCCACCTTGCTGGGACCCTTCTCTGGGAACAGCCATGCTGTCAGCTCGGGGCCCCTCCTATGCTGCCTCTCTCTGAGCTGCCCACCCCCCCTAGTAACCACTGCAGAATCTGAGCACCCAGCAGAGCCACCTTCTTTGTTCCTGTCTGGGAAAGCACGGCCTCGGGAACCACCCCCCCACCCTACCCCCCCACCCCCACCCCCACCCCCACCCCAACCCCACCCCCGCTGTCCAAAGAGGATCTGTCTTTAAACGTGTGTTTTTACCTGCCCTCGCCCCTTTCTCTTTCCATCTCTGTTCTCTTCTCATTTCTTTCCGGTCCTTTCCTTCCTTCTCTCCTTCTTGCCTGCCTCAATATAGGAGATGTAAACAGCATGGATTGGAATTAGGTGGTCTCTCCTGGGAATCTCCGTTCTACTATTAATCAGCTATGAAAACTTGAGAAAGCAGTTTCACCTTGCTGAGTTTTTGTTTTCTTCATCTGGAAGGCGTAGAACGTGGCAGCTAGTTGATGCACAGGGTGGGTACCCTTTATCCAAAAATGCTTGAGACGAGAAGTGCTTTGGAACTTGGACTTTTTTCCTATTTTGGAATGATTGCCCATGCATAATGAGCTACCTGGGGCATGGGGCCCAAGTCTATGTGTATAAGAAATTCATTTCTGTTTCCCACACACCTTATACACATAGCCTGAAGGTAATATTCTGTTTTTATTTTGCATAATATTGTATTTTCACTGTAACCTGTCACAGGAGGCCAGGTGTGGAGTTTTCCACTTGTGGCAACATGCCAGTTGCTCATAAAGGTTCAGATTTTGGAGCAATTCAGATTTCGGGCTTTCAGAATCAGAATACTTAAGCTGTATTTGTTGTGAAGACTGTGCAGATACCAGAGTTCTTATGTAGCTGTTAATAAGTGCTATTTGATTAATTCGTTAATCAGAGTGCTCTGTGCGTGAGAGGCCCGTTTCAAAGATACAACAGTAAGCAGAAGAAACCCTGCTTTCATACTTCTCCAAGGGGCCCTTCGATAAGCATCCATTTCCAATTGAGTTCCTGCTCTGGAGGCCCCTGTCTGCTGATCAGGGCATGAAATACAGAAAGGGAGGAAATCACTGGTTATTTCATTGGGCCTTCAACCAATGAAGCAGATCTGGGAAAAAGAGGCTAATATTTAGACAATAGTTAGTTGAAAGATTATGGATAAAATTTTAAGTTCCATCCTGTGTCCCTCAGGATGCAAATTTGCAAGCAACAGAAACCAATTCTGACTCTTTGAAGCAAAAAGGAAACTTATTGGAAGGATAATGGTGGGGGGCTAGGGGACCACTGGACTGGGAACAAGGGATGCAAACATGAGACACAGCCACCTGCTGGTAAGGGAGACTTCAAAGATCCTGAGACGTCTCCACTGCCATCACCCCTCTGCCTCTCTGCCAGGATGAGCTGACCTTCTCCAGGCTGCCATTTTCTACCACAAGAATTAACTTCCTGCTGTGCCAGGTAATACGGGAAGAATCTGAGCCTCAGGCTTGCAGAAGTCAAGCACTGAGAATTGCTTCACTGCCGAGACAATTCACACTGAAGGAGGGGAAAAGCCCGTTTGGTAAGGGGGGTTGCATTCTGGACAATCAGAAGACTGACACATGTCCATTACACTGATCTTCCCATTTTCCTGTTTCCATTGGGAATGAAGAGAAGAGAAATCGAGTATGGCCTTTCTAATTAGAAAGGAATAAACCGTTCCTGGATACCACCCCTCCCCATTGTTAAAGGGAAACTTCCAGGCCAGTGAACTCTGATTTCAATTTGACTGAGCGTTTTCTCCAAGAAGATTACTAATATCAGGTCGACTCTACAGAGAGATTGCACTTCTGAGCTGGCTTGTCATCTGTGATTACAGCATCCAGGTGCCCATGTGATGCATGGCAAGCTGATATTTTCAGGCAGCTGTTATAATGTTGCTTAGCATATAAACAGAGGAAAATATTTCCATTCTCACCATATGTCCAAAGAGCAATAATTCCCAGAGGCCAGAATGAGTTAGTAGCGCATCCTTCAGAAAAATACAGGTGACCATAGAACAAAAGTCTTTTCAAGTTTAGTATTAGTTTGAGTATTGAGAAAAAATTATATTCCAAAAGCACAGTCTGGTTGAAAGAAGAGAATAATTTACATGGAATAACTTGAAACAAGAAGACAGTGCACATAAATTCAAGCTTTAGATTAGACAAGGTTGGTTCAAATCCCAGTCTGGCCTCATCCTAGCTGTTAGATTTGGAGCAAATCTCTTGAGCCTGGTTTCCTCACCTATGAACTAGAAGTATTAACACCTATCTCATTATTATTTGCAATGTTACTAAATATCGTGTTAGTTAGGTTTTTGCCATTGTGATTAAAATACCTGACCAAAAAAAAAAAAAAAAAACTTAGAGGAGGAAAATTTTATTTTGACTCATAGTTTCCGAGGTTTCAGTCTGTGGTCATCCAACTTCATTGCTCTGGGCTTGAGGATCAGAGCATCATGGCAGAAGGGCATGGTGGAAGAAACTTCTCATCTCATAGCATCCAGAAAACAGAGAGACGAGGAAGGAGCCAGGGTCAAAATATAAACCCCAAAGTCCTGCCTCCAGTGACCTACTTCCTCCAGCCATCTCCCACCTGCCTACACTTATCACCCAGTACATTAGTCCTTTCTAATTATTAACCCATCAAGTGGATTAATCCAGTGATTAAGTTTGCCCCTGCATTAAAACAGGGAGCTTTTGGGGGATACCTCATGTCCAAACCATAACAAATACCTACCTCATTCCATAAGATATGAACTGGTACACATTAATTGTTAAGGGTAATTCCTGGCACATAATGAAAAGTCAAAAGGTATGTATCATGATTATTATAAGAGCACAGGCCTGTACAGCCTAGGGATAAAGTGGAATCTAAAGGGAAGAAGAAAAAAAGCTACCACACGCAGATGGAGTGACCGACACTAAGGCACCTTCATCAATTCAAGTAACTTCATTGAATTAATGGTGTCTCTGATTGTGTGGATGAAAAGATGAATGGTTCACTTTCAAAGTCCTCAAAGTCCTGTGGAGGAAATGAACAGGTAGATTTCCATTAGAATTTGCACAATTAAAGAGGTCATTTGATAGCCTACAGGAAGGTATCCCATTGAAGATGACCTCTTTGGGCCTATGGCAAAATAGCATCTCTCTGCGTATAACCTGCTGGAGAAAACAAGGCACCTGACTTGTGGCATCGACTCTAAACTCATGACAACACCACAACCCCATCTCTAAATGCACCCCATTGTGGGGAAAGTGGCATCAACAGCCAACAGTTTACAGCCCTACTAAACGTCAGAAATTGTGCTAGATCCATCGCAGTTAACATGCACAACAGTCCTTTATTCTCACTGCACAGATGAGGAAGCTGAGGCTCAAAGAAGCTAAGTAACTTGTCTAAGCATATCTTCAGTGTAGGAATCCCTTTTTGATCTGGTCTTTACCAAACTAACCAGACTCATACCTTTTCTCCTAGTTCTTCCTCCCCAAGCTCTATGCTCTATGTATGCCACTCTGAACTATTTATGTCATATATATTTGTGTTCATCAAATTCTCCTTACTGCCAGGTGCAGTGGTTCATGCTTATAATTCTACCAACTTGGGAGGCTGTTTTAGTCAGCTTTTTCCACTTCTGACTAGCACAACCATAGAGGAGGAAGAATGTATTTGAGGGCTCACAGTTTCAGAGGTCTTTGTCTATAGAAGGCCAGCTCCATTCCTCAGGGCTCCAGGTGAGGCAGAACATCATGGTGGAAGAGTGTGGCATCAGGAAGCAGAGAGAGAAACTCCACTCGACAGATATAAATATATACCCAAAGCCACGCCCTAATTCCCACCTCCTCCAGCCACACCCTCCCTCTTCCTTTAATCCCATCAGGGATTAACTCACTGATTAGGCTAAGACTATAACCCAATCATTTCTCATCCAATCCTTCTTGCATTGTCTCCTTTCCCATTTGGGGGTCTCTCATCTCATCACCTGAGTGTCCTTGAGCACAACCCTCCATCTCTCAGCCTCTGGATGCTTCATCAGCACCATGAAGGGGGTTGGACTATATGATCTCAAATGTTCCTTCCCATGCTAAAAAAATTCTATGAGACTCATGTCTGTGACTGAAATTCAGCAATTAGAAATATAGTCAGCCAGGGGAAAAACCTAAGCCAAGTCTACCCTCAAAGTTGTCAAAGGGAAGTTTTGCTAGGAAGAATCCCAACAATGTAAGTCCAGATCGGGTGTCCATAATATTCTGAGAGCTATTTAAATCAAAATTTCTTTCTTTTTTAAATTTAGTATTAACTAGCAAATCATGATGCCTCCTTCTTATTTTCCTGCTTGATAAGCAGGAAACCCTAACAGAGTTCTACTCACTCGGCATTCACAGGGTGGGACACCTATGACAAAGCTACCGGATCAAGGATCGCAAATGTCACTCTGGTGTCTCACCATCTTGCATTCTGACAGGTGGCATTTTGCAGTCCTGATCAGCTCCTGCCTTCATTCACTTGGAGCACATTCCCCAGACATGTCTTGGGACAAGTGTCACTTGGGTTACTTCCTAAGGTTTAAATTTCCAAGTTCTTTACCTGAACCCACTGAGTCTAAATCAGCTAGAGTGGGACTCAGGGATCTGTATGCTTCACAGGCACCCTAGGGGGTTCAGCTGAAATTGGGGAACTCTAACTTAAGAGTCTGACTCCCCAAGTGAGAAGTTCTACTTGGCTGCTAAGCCCCAGAGCTTCATCACCACTGTTTGGCTGATACAGCTACTCCATCTGTCACCCAAACAAAAGGTAATTCCAAGAAAGCATTTGTTGGTGGGGATGCATTTTCAAGCCCTGCGGCAGTGCCTTCAGGTTGGACTCATTTGCACACCTGCATATTTCTCCCCAATTTTCCAGCATAACACTCTGTGAATAATTGCAGTTTTGCTAATTGAATCTGAGAGCACCTGTTTCTTAATCAATATTAATGCATCGCATGGACACGGAATTTGTAATGAATCATTCTAGGGGGAAAAACAGGTTTAAAAAAAAGGGGGAAGAAGATTAAAGCATTTATTGTTCATCTACAGCCTGATAACTTGTGGCAACAACTTGTCTGGAGAATCAGAGGACCGAACAGGGTGGCCAGAACAGGCAGAGTCTCCAAGATACCAAGCCTCTCCACAAGGCTTTGCTGCCTGCTTATCTTTCTCCCAGTTTTGGGAAAGAGAAAATGGTGGCCATGGCCTCCCGACCTCCAAACACCTGCCCAGGGAGCCCCACCTCGGCTCTGAGCCCGTTAGTGTTAGTTTTCTATTTCTCCTCAACCCCCAGGCCCTGCATGTCCACCACAAACTCTCTCTTGACCTTGCTGTGGGGGAAAAAAAAGTGCCTGGTTCAGTTTGGTGTTATAAGGCAGGGCCTTTCTGGAGGTAGAGGCCTGGGTTCCATGACTCCCACACACCCTTCTCAACTGTTTGACTCAGGAATATGAGGCTTCCGTGTTTCTGTTCCCTCCACAATTTCAGCTCAGAAGTTGGCTTCTCCAGGAAAACTGGCCCACCTTGTTGAGAGCCACAGCCAAAGGGGCCCCAGCAAACTTCCAGCTGCCAGCAAACTTCCAGCTCACAGCGGCCCCAGCAACATGTAGCTGATTGGCTCCTCTGCGGTGATGTTCATTGGGCTGTTTCCCTGCCCTTCAGACTGCCAGCTGATGATTGGCTCACAGCGGCCCCAGCAACATCTAGCTGATTGGCTCCTCCACGGAGCTGCTCATTGGGCTGTTTCCCTGCCCTTTCAGACCACGGAGCTGCTCACTGGGGGACTTCTTTGGCTCCGCCCATGCAACCCAGCCAATCAGCCTCAAGAGCAGGAGGATTGTGGGAGGTGGTGAGGCTTGTGTGGGTGAGAGGTTTGTGGAAGCCAGTGGTGGCAGTTGGGCTCTGAGGGTTTTTTTCCTGAGGAGCTGTTTTGCTTGGCGTTTGTAGTTCTAAAAATAAAGTTAGTTTCTTTTGACAAGTGGCTCCTGAATTGTGCCCAGCCAGACTGCGTCACCACCTCTTCCTCCACCCTGTGTATCATGAGCTAGAGCCTCCCCCTCTTGGATCCCTCCCTTGTACCCTCCTTCGCTCTGTGCACTGATTGTCTCTTATTCAGTCGCCCACCTGAGCAGGACAGAAACAGCGTCCTGGTCACCTCTGTGTCCCTGGGCCTCACATGAAGAATGGGAAAATAGAGGAGCTTTGCAACTTTGAGTTGAACAAATGCCTGAGCCCTGGATTGTTTCCTCTGTGTCAAGGTGATAGATGTGATTTTATAGCTACCAAAGCTATTGCCATGTGGTCAAGGTGTGTTTTCTGCAATCCCGTCTAAATCGTTGGAACAAAACCTCCTAACGGAGTGTGAAATCCAGTAAGACCTCATCATCCGAATCACTTACCCAGTGGCCTTATCCTTTGGAAAGCTGTCCACAGGGTGCCCTGTGACAATTCACACCCCCGAATGAGCCCCCACGCAGGGCTGGCCAAGCTTGACTTCCACCAAATGCAGGGTCTGAAGGGCTGTGGGCTCTGCCCCTGGTCCTCCTCTGGCTCATCAGCTGAGTTTGGGGAGAGCGCCTTGGGTGCTTAGTACAGGGCTTGTCCCACAGAGCAGCACACTCAGAATTGAATCATCCCAAAGAGACTGGTCTAAGTTTAAAAATTTTTTTAAATAATTTTTTTTTTTAAAATCCCCCAGGTCAAGAGAACCTAAATCAGATGGCTACTGTTACCATTTAGAATGGGATTCCCTTCCCCAAAACTGTTCTTCATCTAAAACAGATTTCTTCACTATCATTTGCCGAGAAAAGTGCTGAGGAGCCTGGTTTAGAGCAAAGGGGGGATGCATTCCTGAAAAGAGCTCTTCTTTCCAAACCAAGGGGAGCCCCATGAGCCTGCCCCACAGAGGGGACCCCATCCATAGCCACGTCCTTTCATTAGAATGTTAATACCTGCAAGGGGATCACTTTATGCTAAGCCTAGAAGATATTCTACCATATTTAAGATAACTCTGCACATAGCAAAGTATTTACAGTATATGTTATTTTTATTATTCGAAGCTCATAACTGTCCTGAAATCTTTCCATGAATTTTCAAGCCACTTCTCCCAAAGCCAGCTCAACATCTCTGCTTGATTATTTCACAGGAACACCAAACTCAAATGCTGGAAACCAAATGAATGTTCTTATGCTCAAGCCTCTTGTCTTATTCTCCGGCCTCTTCCTGTCTTCCTCATCTCAATAAATGCTACTACTATCCACATAATAGTAAGCCAGAAACCTACAAATAATATTTGTTCTCTCTCCCACCCCATCCAAAGCCTGAAAACTGTCTGACATGACTCCACGTTAGATTCACCTCTGCCTTATTTCCTGTGGGCTTTAAATCAGGATAAATGACCAGCCAGCTAGCTACCAACTGCCCAGGGCTGCCAGAATTCACTCTATCCAAACACAGGTGGGCTTGGAGTGCCAGGAGCAGTCTTCATTCAATGACTACAGTCAGAGCATAAGTAATTTCACTCCCTTGCTGTGCCCAAAGGATGGGATACTCCAAGACTGAGCTGTGGCAGTTCAGTAGCCAGGGGCCACACGACGCTACTAAGCACTTGCAATAGGGCTGGTACAAACTACAAGCTGTCATTTAAATTTTATTTAACTAATATAAGTTTAAAAACTGATGCTCAGTTCTGCTTGCTATTACATCTTAGGTATGCGAATCCACTTTTTCGACAATAAATTCTATGGACTCTAAACACAGGTCAAGTATTTCTAAGAATACGTGCTATCCAAATTGAGATGTGCAGGGTATGAAGTATGCACTGATTTCGAAGACCTTGTATTAAAATTGCCTGTCAGCTATCTCATTAATCATTTTTGGCCAAACCTGAGTGTGCAACCCTGTGGGCAGGCCTCTCTGAACAGGGAGCATGATGTGGGCTTCCCAGGCCTTGTCCTCGTCCTCTCCCTAAATCTGCTAGGGTTTAGATATGAGGGATTCCCCCAAAAGTTCATGTGTGAGAAAATGCAAGAATTTTCAGAGGTAAAATGAATAGATTATAAAAGGTGTGACCTAATCAGTGGATTAATCTACTGATATGGATTAACTGGGCAGTAACTCTAGGCAGGGACAGTGTGGCTGCAGGGAGCAGGTCCCTGGGGATGTGCCTGTGGAGTCGATATTTTATTCCTGGTGAGTGGAGCTGTCTGTCCTGAGCTGCTTCCCTCTGCCACTCCCCTCCTCCATAAGGTTCTGCCTCACCTATGAAGTCCACGGACTCGATTTCTGAAACTATGAGTCAAAATAAACTTCTCCTACTCTAAATTGTTCTTGTGGGATATTTTGGTCCCAGTGAAGAAAAGCTAACTTCACAGTCTCCGGGGGACATTAATGTCCCCAGCCTTATATCAAATTAATATCAGGCCCCAAGTGACATCAGGGACCAGATACATTTTTCTTTTCTCTAGCAAGATACACTGCTCATGAGTCAGTGGCCATGGAGAGCAAGTTCCTACCGTGTCCTGGGAACTGGCTTATCCATTTGTAAAAGGATGGAGTAAACACCAGTCAGGAGGGACAAGTGAATCTGGGTGTGCACACGTGCTCGGAAAGTTCTAGAAAAGGCATGTATATCAAGCACCTTTATATGCTAGCATCCTGCTTTCTGTCCTCATCCTTCTTTAAAGAAGAAGAAGAAAAAGAAGGAGGAGAAGGAGGAGGAGGAAGAGGAGGAGAAGGAAGAGGAAGAGGAGGAGGAGAAGGAGAAGAGGAAGAATCCATTGTCTGAGGAAACTGGACTCCAGCCTGTGAACTTGAGCCTAGAAGTTAGCCTTGAATGAAGCAAGATTTCCACCCACCTCTCCCACCAATGCAGCTCCCATTGCCACCCCACACACGGAATGCCATCACCAGATTGATTTGCAGACTGGTGGGATGGGGCAGGGGACAGGATTCCAATTAAAAATGTGCAAGAGTCCTTCGAAAATTCATAAGAAACAGCTAAGGATCTAGTTCGGTGCTGACCTTCTGACAGCCTGACAGCTCCATTGGCTGTTTTCTTCTGGAAAACGGACTTTGAAACCTGTGTCAATTGCACTTTTTTTTTTCTTTTGTATTCTAAGCCACACAGGCATGGCAACATGATTATTCATGACGTTGGAAAAGGTTCTGACAATGGGAGGACATTAATGTCCCCAGCCTTATATCAAATTAATATCAGGCCCCAAGAATCAAAGAGAAAAGCCAGCGGAGTCCTTCTCCACAGGAGGAGAGAAGAACCTGCAGTGGGAAATGTGCTGGATCCTGCGGCATCTCTTATACAGACAGGTGTATGCGTGTGGCTAGTAGCTGATGAATCTGCTCAGGCAGAAGCTGCTGAAGACACAGGTCTCTACCAGCAGCGGAGACATCTTTGATTTGCTGTGTGCTGCAAGAAGCCATAAGGCTTCCAAGAGCTCTGGAATGAGGAAGGAAAAAAATAAAAAAACAAGATGCCTGAAACATAGAAGATGGAGAACCAGCAGGTGGAGTGGAAGTACAACCTTCCAAGGGTAGCTACAGTTCACCAAGGGTGTACAATGCCCCCAGCTCTGCACTGGAGTACAAGATCTCAAGAAATGTGCCATCATCTTCGTTTTACAGAGGGGGGAAACTAAGGCACAGGGTGGCTCAACAGTTACCCCATGGTCACACCAAGGAGGAGAAGAATCAAGATTTGGATGCAAGTATTCTGATGCTCAAGATGCAGTAGGTGCTATTCATAATGCACCACCCTGCAGAAGTCCAAGGACGCTTGCACTAGTGCCTTAGTGCCTTCTCTCTGCTTCTCAGACAGAAGAGGACCGACCCACAGCTCATTTAAGAAACCAGCCCAAACTGAATCTCCCAGATCTCCTCCCAAGTGAGGCAAAAATAATCTGAGCAGCCCAATCCTTCTCAGGAAGGGAATCCAGACCTGAGTGGATCACCTATGACCAGGGGCGGGAACATGTAGCTCCCATCTGGCTTCCAGAGGGTCCCATGCACTGAGAAGCCTTTTCCTGTAACAGCGCTTGCCTTTCCCCTGTCCTGCCATCACCAAGTCCCTCCCCAGGCCGTTGGATAGATCCTTAGTAGGTACCTGGCCATGTGTTAGACAGGTGGGAAACAAAATGACCGAGGCACTTCATCAAGACAGTCACAGCACGGTGGGAGAGGTCACTCAAGGTGTGCAGGTGACACAGGGCACACGGCGTATGGGTGCTGTGTGGGCAAGCACACGTGGAGATCACAGGGAGTACTCCAAAGAGGAGAGAGAGCCCAAGCTTCTCTCCCAAGATGCTCTCCGATTATTCTGTGGGTGGCAGTGAGATACAAAGGCCTGGCTCTGGGAGTAAAGTATCTCTGCTCAAATTCCATTTCATTCTGTGAGTTCAACAAGTTTTGCTTAAACGCCTTGGAGTCTCAATTTCTTCATTGTAAAATGGGGATAACCACACTTATCTCACAAGCCAGTGATGAGAATTAAACTATATAACTGTTTGCTGATTCAGTTAAAAAAAAAAAAAAAAAAAGTCTTTCTCCTTCTCCTTCTCCTCCCTGTTGCCATGACAATGGTAGCCCTTACCTCTTTTTAACCCGGTCACCTGTTCTGTGTATCTGTCCCCTTCTTTTTCTCATTTGAGAATTCCGCCAGGACTCAGTCTGCACGTTCGTTCCCTTTATGGTCTTAGTTACTGAAATAAGAAGGATTAGCGAGAAACAACCCAGTTCAGGAGAACGCATTTCATGCCACTCTTTTGTCACATATCACTCAACACTTTCATTATAAATTAATAAGCAAGTTCTCATTTATTTGCATATTTACTTATAACTTTTTTGGTTATTTACTCATTTTTTTATTTGTTCTCATTAGTTATATATAACAGTAGAATGCACTTTGTTACATCGTACATAGATGGAGTATAATTTTTCTTTCTTCTGGTTGTACCTGATGTAGAATCCCACCGATCATATATTATAAATGTTCACAGGGTAATAATGTCTGATTCATTCTACTACCACTACTTTCTACCTCTACACCCCCTTCCCCCGCTTCATTCCCCTCTACCTAAAATAACTCTATTCTTCACTAGCCAACCCCTTCCCCTGCTTATTGTGAATTAGTATTCCACATATCAGAGGAAACATTCTGCCTTTGGTTTTAGGGGGATTGGTTTATTTTGTTTAGCTCCATCCATTTACTGGCAAATGCCATCATTTCATTCTTCTTTAAGGGTGAGTAATATTCCATTATGTATAAATACCACATTTTCTTTATCCATTAATCTGTTGTAGGATACCTAGGTTGGTCCCATAGTTTAGCTACTGTGAATTGAGCTGCTGTAAACATTGATGTGGCTGCATCACTGAAGCAGGCCAATTTTAAGTCCTTTGGGTATAAACCTTTTATAGATGAAGAAATTGAGCTTAATTTGTATCTGAGAATGAAAAAAGAAAGACGAGAGATAGGATTCAAGCAGAATGCAGAGCACCCCACGGGTATCACTGGGATGCTAATCCAGTGATACCCGTGGATTCTGCAGGCAGTACAGCCACAGAGGAGCCACCTAAACCCTCCAGTTGTCTCTCCCCACCTTGTGTGAGATATAGTGCCTGCTCCTGCTTCGGAGATTTGTCAGGGAGGCACAGGAGAGCAGTGTGAACATGCTCTGTGCGTGGGAAGGAGCCGTAATGGTGTTCACGGGCTCTGTATTGGCCAAGGCCCACCTCGCCCGTTTCCTTCCCTACTCCCTCCACTCTAGTACCCAGGACCAGGAAAACACTGCCACATAGCGCATTACTGACTGCCACCTGCTAACCGAACCAGGAAAGAGCCAGGGCTGCCTAAGAGTCACTTTCTTCATTAAGAAAAATAAGCAACAAGACTTGGACTTCGTGGGACAGCGGCCCACAACTAAAGGGGGACAGATGGAACTTCAAAGACTCCCCCGGTGGGACCATCCACTTTCACAGAAAGTCACACACATCCACCACAGCCCTTCCACAGAGCAGGCGCTGCTGGGTATGACACGGGCAAGCTCCCTTACTGATATGATAGGGAGAGAGAAGACATTGCGGGGGGCAAGGCTGGCTTGGTGACCTAGTTTGTTCAGGGGGCAAGGCTGGCTTGGTGACCCAGTTTCATTTCCTCCAAGCTCCGTGATCTTGGACAGGTTAATAGTCTTCTCCCCGCCTCAATCTTTACACCTGTGCAGTACCTGCAATATGAGTAGCCGCTCAGGGACCACAGTGACCATCGAATGAGATGCTATGCTCAAGTGCAGGATCAGGCACCGAAGAAGCATTCAGTACGGTTTAGCAAATAGTATTATTAGTGTTTTATTGTTTGGTGACCTTCCAAGCTCTGGAGGTGCTTTGTGTCTTCTTTGCTTGTTATGGTTCGGGTTCTCCTAGGTTGCAGCTCAACTAGCGCCCCCTCCCCTTTTTACATGCACCTGATGTCTACCAATGCTGATAGTCTGAGACCAGCTGTCACCTCCCTCCAAGAAACTTTCCTGAGCACCTCTTCACCTCTCTTCTGCAACGCCCCCAAAACACACCCACAGTGTGGATCACAGACGTCCTTTATACATCCCACCAGCACCCCTTGCCCACCTCTGTCATAGCACTTGGAATTTTCTATTTAATGATGGCTGTTGCTCAGTCCCCAGTAAGTGGAACCTCTTTTGTCTTTCTTTCTCCGGCCTAGCCACCACCTGGCACATCAGAGTTGCTTAAGACATGTTGGGATGACCCAATGTGTCCAGTGGTGGCAAGACCCTGTTTTCAGCTCTCCTCTCCACTCACTTGCCATAAATCCTGGGGTGTTACCTCAAAAGAAGCTGTTTACTCATTAAAAAAAAAAAAAGTATGAACGGGCTAAATATGAGTCATCCAAACATTATTTTCTTATTGAGTTGCCTTAACAAATGGCAAGAGCAGATGGCATTCAAGATATGTTGTCATGATAAAAGTATGAAAATGTTATTTGTCTTTAAAAAAAAAAACATTAAAAAGAACCCGCACATCACTGCAGACTATTTCAAGATCAGCACTGGGAAAGCTGGTGTAGGGAAGAAACCCTGGGCTTTGACTTTGGCTTTGTCCACTCTTGCCAAGTCTGCAGTTTTCATCATTGGCCCTTTCCTTTCTGCAAATACGATGAACTCTCAAAATTGAGTTCTGAAATGAATTTGATTGCGGGGTGTGGCGGGGAGCATGCGCATAGATCACACACCCCAGTGTGTGCCAAGAACAAGGCTCAGTGACTCGAGGTATCAGCTCACGGGTTCTCTCCACAGTTTTTAATAAGCAGAAACAAAATTTTACTATAACATTGAGGCCACAGCATTGGAGAGAAGGTCACTATGACTGGTTTGGATGTGATGTAGTGCCAGCAATTGAAATTTAGAGTCAGGGACCCCGATCTCATAAATGTCCCTCCTCATGTAAGCGCATGACATCCTTCCTGCAGAAAAGTCCCAGCCAGCAATTCTGCCCGGCTTGCTTCATTGAAAGCTGAGCACTCAGATCAATAGAGCAATATTTTATGAAATTCAATTTATCAGAAGATTTGACATCTTAAAGATGATGGAATGTCTTATTTATTGGCAATCATGGAAACTTCAGGAATGTTTGGCACGGTGAATGTTAAAGCCCCAAGTTGATTTGAAATTTCCTGTCCTTGAAAGAAGACAGTGATGGAGCATTGCTTTTGAAAACTGATTCTCAATCCCAAGCCTTTGCACGCAGCCTTTGTATAAGACAGCCAAGATTCCCAGCCGAAATCAAAGTGTCATGTGCAATGAGTTTTAAGAACTGCTTCTACCAAAAGCAAAAGCAAAAATGAACAAACAAAAAACTGTCACTTCCTTACAGGGGCCCCGGCTACAAAACAGCGTTGGCCTTTAAACTTTATCCCTACCTCTACCTGTTCCCACATGAAGTTGCAGCAAATAATCAGGTTGAAATGGAGATTCCTTAAAACGCAGTGTGGTATCCCAGCTTGGATCCTAGAACAGAAAGAAACAAAAGTGGAAAAACTGGTGAAATCTAAACACAGCCTGTAGTCCAGTTGATAGTGATGTACTAACATTAATTTCTTGGTGGTGACAGATGAGCTGTGGTCAGGCAAGGTGTCAGCATTAGGGGAAGCTAGGTGAGAGGTATCCAGAATGCTTTGGACTGTTTTTGCAACTTTTCTGCATAAGTAAAATATAAAGTTTATTTTTAAAATTTAAGAGGATTAAATCCAAAAGTCACTGAAGATAAGACATGAATGTCTTACATAAAAAGAACGTGCAATATGGAATCCACCCAAAGACATGAGTCTGAGTGTCCCTCTCCTGCTATTAGCTGTGCCTGTGTTTAAGAACAGGATCAAAGAATCCTTGAGCTTTGACCTTCCCCCCCCAGCCTTAGTTTTCTCATCTGTAAAAACAGCCATTATTAAACCCTTTTCATGGAATTATTGTACAGATTAAATAGCATAACATGCTAGATGAACTTTTGGTTAATAAATGTCTAGTGCATAACAGTTGAATTTAGTCCAAAGCCAAAGAAGGAAATTTTTTTTAAATAGTGAAAAATCCCTACTACCAGGCACCTCCAGCAATTTAGGAGTTTCCTTTCAAGGATGGGGCAAGGTGATGACCATGACTAGCCCTGGTCCAACGGAGACCTCTGGCAGGAGGTTGAACTTGGCACTACCCATATCTCATGCTAAGTAAACCCTTCTTAATTAATGTATTATCCTGGAAAGCCCTCTGATTCATAGGGCAAAAACTTCTTTTTGCAAAGTTAAGTTTCTTTAACTAAGAGCAACTTTACTTTCCTAAGTAAGTTCTATTATAGATAAAAATTGCCTCAAGAGAAAAAAAATCCTGATTCTATATATAACTCATTTTTTTCTTATCTCTGGTGTTAGAGAAATAAATTTAAACTATAAACAAACTGACATATTCATTCATCTCCTTACCTCCCTGCCAATAGATAGATTGCCCAGAAAATTCAATGTTATTTAAGGAAATTTCAGCTCAGAGAAGTTGGGCAACCTGATCAACCAAGAGTGAAGACATCAGAACTTCCTGACTCTGGAAGCTGTCCTCTCTCCTGCAGGTTGCTGGGACACTCCACTGGTTGGAAGATGGCTAGTGTAACTGGGTGTGGTGGCACACACACCTGGAATCCTGCAACTCAGGAGGCTGAAGCAAGAGGATCACAAGTTCAAGGCCAGCCTCAGCAATTTAGTAAGGCCCTAAACAACTTAGTAAGACCCCATCTCAAAAATTAAAAAAGGGCTCTGGATATAGTTCAGTGGCAAAGTATGCCTGGGTTTATTCCCCAGTGCCAAAATCAATCAATCAATCAATCAATCAATCATCAGTTCTTCTTCTGTTGTTGTTGTTGTTGTTGTTGTTGTTTGGTTTAGTATGGTATCAGGGACTGAACCCAGGAGTACTTAACCACTGAGCCACATTCCCAGGCCTTTTTATTTTTTATTTTGAGACAGAGTCTTACTAAGTTGCTTAGGGCCTCAGTAAGTTGATAAGGCTGGCCGTGAACTTGCAATTGTTGTACCCTCAGCCTCCTGAGGTGTTGGAATTACAGGTGTATGCTACCATGACCAGCTTGTCACCTCTTTTTTAAAAAGAAAGAAAAAGAAAAACGGAAATGCCAGTGGTACCAACTCTTCCCACTTGGTTCTTCCACATCACAAGTTCCCAGCATGGTCAGGCAGCATGCTAGAGATTCATTAGCACCCACATGGAAACTTGGGAAATTCTTTCCATCTGCTTCTTTCCTTAAAATGAAAGGAGAACCTTATCACTTTTGAATGTAGATTATAGAGTCAAGCAACGCCAGCAAATCTGACCAGGGAGTCCTTGCTCTTAAAGGATCCCTCCAGAGATGGAACCTTGTAAAGAGATTCTACTAGGCTGAGCTGCCCTTGGTTCCATCACCGAGTGCTAATTCCTTTTACACAATGTGAGCGATCCTCAACTCTGAGTTCCTAGCTCTCTTACTTGCTTCCAAGCCTGGGTCCGGAACCCATTTGTTGCTCAGTACTCTCAGGTTCTGATTGAGTCCTGTTTGCCTCACCTAGAGGGCTCCCTGCCTCTGCAGACTGGATTCATTCTTGGCATTGCTTAGACTGGTAATGACCTCAGTTTCTTTGTTCAGCTGCAGTTCAGTCTTCACTCTACTGCTATCTACTATCCAATCCAAATCTTCTAAAGATCTATCTGTCTAGCCTGAGCCATCTCAGCCCTCTGCACCCCACCCAGAACCCTTCTAGGTTTATGTCTTTTCTACAAGGTTGGTTCTGCTCCAGCCACATGTGCACATATGCACACACATGCACGTGCACACATGAACACACACACACACACACACACACACACACACACACACACACACACAGTCTAAAAAGCTGCCTGCCTTGCAGTTTCTCATTAGCATTAAATGCCAAGTTTCAGGAATAACCAGCCTTCTTGGTTACCAGTATACTGGAGATTACTGCATTAATGCAGTAATGGAAATATAATGAAGGAATTTATTGTCCCTGAAAGACAATATCTGCCACACAAGCCCCGTGGGATATCTCCAGACAGTAAGTACAGCTCCATGCCTGTAATTCCTCTGGCCCGTAATTATCTCAGGAGGACTGTGACCCTCCAGTTCTCCCTATTAAAAGTATATTTCCTTACAAAATGAACTGTGCTTTATTGAATTGCATCATTTTGATCACTGGAAATTGACATATTGGGCTCATTAGCCAGGAAGTTGGATAGTTAATTTATGAGGTTTCTCAGAGACTGTCCCAGACCACTCATTGAGGGAGCTAAACAGCCCACAATGAGATGGGAGAAAGTTACTCCAGTCGAGTTGCTTTATTTTTCTCTCATCACAGAGATAATGAACAGAAAACTTCTCTGGTGCAGACATGGCTTCCCACCCCTTCCCCCCACCCCAAAATCAAATGGCTTTATTGCAACCAGCTACCATTTGATGGGCACACAGGCTTACTCTGCTCATTAGCACCATTTTCCGTTTAAAACGCTTCAACTGCTGAGATGAAAAGACGATCTGAGTCTTTGCCTTTATCTTTAATATTTAAAACTGTTCACACAACCTTTTAAAAATCAAATATTGATGCTGCTACCTGTTGTTCTTCAAAGTGGAGCAATTATATTGCAGGTCCTTCACGGTGCGCCTGCCTTTATTAGAAATGAGAACGAGGATGCTAGGGAAAGATTTCTTTCCCTGTTTGTGGCCTCCACCCTGCTTCTGCCTAGGTAGAAAGCTGGGAAGAGCCTTTGGCTCGTAATAAAGAAATGTGCTGAGGCAGCCACCTGAAAGCACCTAGTGGGCAGGCTGGCAGGGGATGCGGAGATGCAAGGAGCATCCTCAAAGTAAATTCTGCGCCCTTGGACCAATACAGACTCCTAGGCTCTCAGCCAGTCTGCCCACAGGAGGCCAGCTTCCTTCAACCTCTGCAACCTAGATTCTCGGTAACAGCCATTCCCGGCCTGAGATGGGTCCGCACTGCCCTCTAGTGGCCGTGTCCAGAAGCTACATGTCTTGCTTGGTCCTTAACTGCATTCAGCAGTCTCTCACGGAGGACCTGCCAGATGTCAGGGACTGGGGACATTGAGGTGAATGAGACACACAGCCTGTCTTTCGATCCCTCATCATCCTCAAAGGGAATAACATGTAGGTAGATAATTACAAAGCAATATTGACATGTTCTTAGACATAAGAAAGTTCAGAGAGCCCTGGAAACGCAGGGTACCTTCATCATGGAGACCCTGCGGTTTACAGGACTTGGAGGAGGTGGTCCTGAAGAACGAGAAAGGGCTTCCAAGCAAAGGAAGAGGAGGTGTATGTCGCTCAGGGCCTGGTGGTGAAGGGCCTTTGAAGGGCTACCACAAGATCATGGCATGGGCCGGTAGAGGCAATTATAGGAGTTTCGTTGAGATACGGTGTATCGTCAATTTTTGCAGCTCACATTCTCTTTTCATGCTCTTAACATCTCTTTGGGGTGCCTCCTATGATGATGGCGTGCCATTATTTTATTTGAGTGAGCTTTTTTTTCCTCTTCACAATGTTACAGAAAACCACTGTACACTTTACGATCCATAGCATCTAAGATTTGAGGAAACAAGGGTTGTAATTGTGCCATGGCTGGGGACAGAGAGAAGGAGACAGGTTGCAGAGGATTTGGGGAGGCAGAATGTTTAAACATTGCTGAATACTTATGTCAGAGATGAAGAAGACAGAAAAGACAGGACTTCTCTACGGAGTGTGTATTTGTGTGTGTGTGAGTGCGGGTATGGAAACACCTGGAGAGAACTAGCAACATCCGTTTTTGCCTTGAGTATTTTAAGTTCATGAGTGACAAAAAGAGGTTGGGAGAATTGTATCATGGAAAGGCGCCATGAAATCACCTCACTGAGTGGAAATCTGAGAGGTTTTTAACGGACTAGAATGACAGAAATGAGGCAGGAGAGATGTGGAAAGGAATTGGGTGATTTGGTTTTGGACTTCTAGATTTATGATTATCTTCTCCTTATAGGAAGCAGGAGCAGAGTATGGCTTTTAATTGGCTCTAATTCATCCGGTGAATGTGCTCTTCTAATAAAAACAGGGTCGATTGTACAAATAATTTCAGAGTCACTCAATACTTGTGTCATGGGTAAGACTGAAGGGTACCATTTGCTTTCCCATTCTGGATACCCAGAGAGCTGGTTTAGGATCTCTAGATAACAATAGTGATCCCACCAGATAGCACATCCTCTGCCACCTTCCCTCGAAAGGCATCTTACTCCATGAGGGAAGCAAATTGGCTGTTATAAACATTGCTTTGAAGCCATGATGTGGATTATCAGTTGCACAAAACAGAGCCACATTTACCTGGAGTGTTGGTTACTGCAATATGCATCTTCTCAACCTACGGTGAAATTCCAGTTAGTGTTGTAAGCTGCTTAATCATGCCATTGGGCTTTTTGTTGCTGTTGATGGTGATGATTTTTACATTTTATTTCTAATAGCCAGAAGCTGAGGAAGAGGAAGAATGAAGTTAGCATAGGTAGGGTGTCTCACGCATTACAGAGGAGGCACAGTGTGGGGGAGCTTTCTCTGATATAAAAATATGGCAAATCTGGAGAATTCGTATAGCAGGGCAGAGCGTTCCAAGAAAAAAAAATATTCCTTAGAGAAAGTGTCCTTTTATAACATGACTTATTTGACGTAGTGGTAGAAAGTGTTGGACAGATAAGCATTCAGTGGGACATGGTGGCGCGCATCTCCCAGTGACTCAGGAGGTTGAGGCAGGAGGATCACAAGTTCAAGGTCAGCCTCAGAAACTTAGCAAGGGCTTCAGTTGTTTAACTTAGTGAGATCCTGTCTTAAAATTTAAAAAGTTGAAGTGGGGGTGGGCTGAGGATGCAGCTCAGTGGTAAAGTGCCCCTGGGTTCAATCCCCAATTCCAAAATAATAATAATAATAATAATAATAATAATAATAATGAGGAGGAGGAGGAGGAGGAGGAAGAGGAAGGGAGGGAGGTAGGTATGCATTCAAATTCTCCCTCCTTTTCTTGCTAGCCCTGCAACCTAGGCAAGCTATTTAACCTTCAAGAGCCCACTTTTCCTAGTTAGTAATACGATGATGGTATTACTTCCTACCTCCCAAGTTTGAATGGAAAGTAAACAAGATAAATTGTGTGAAACACTAGCAGACTGTCTCATACTGTGGGGGTCTAGTGCCTACTGTCACAGATGCCCTGAGCAGTCACCCCCAGGTTTGCTCAAGTCCTAACACTGAAAGAACACTGAGTAGTCACCACTACTGTTCCCCTTGCAGACCTTGTATTTTCCCATCTCCCCTGTTCTAGATACCTCTGGATGCCCACCTCCTACCCATCCTACAAGGCCCATTTCAAATGCCCACGTCTCTGGGAAATGACCCTGGTTGCCTTGGACAGAAACCATCTCTCCTTAGAGCCAATACAGCCTAGTCCACACAGGCCCCTTTCACATTTATTACCTTTGACATTTATAGCTCTGTGATCTGTTTATCCTCCCTGAGCCTCAGTTTCTTCCTCACATGGTAATAAAGTCATCGGCAACCTGGAGTAGGGGCAAGGATCGAATTGCTAATTCACACACCATAGCAGACATACAGAGCCCTGGAGATGGTAGTGTTGCTGACAGATTATTAGTAGCAGCATACCTAGATGTGACCTCTAGTCAGAAAATGTCATTTCCTTGGCTGCTTGCTTCTAGAAAGGATGCATGCTGTTCCTAGAAATCAGTGTCTTTTTCCATGGTCACGCCTGACTTATGGGATCAGTAAATGGCATCAGTGGCGAATCCAATAGCAATTGCAACAGGGGTGGAGTCCTGTTTGGGTTTGGGTTGTGGGTGATACTTATTTATCAGCTTAGGACCCTGAGTCTTGCTTCAAGAGCACAGCAGATGTTCATCACACTTGCAGAGCCGCTGAGAAATGCAAAGTACAAGAAAATCAGACGGCAATGTGAAATATCAAATGCACAATCACTCACTGACATGACTAATAGCTTTGGTGAACACAGAATAAATGCCTGACCTTCAAGATGGGAATAGGGACCGTGTAATCTTGCAAGGAAGAGGAGGAAGCAGTGGGATAGAAACACGTGGGAATTTCTCCACAATCCCCCAATGAATATATATGTGAAAAAAAATGTTTTCCCACTTTTGTATCATTGATCTTTTCAGTTAATTCAATGATTTTCAGATTCATACAATTTCTTAGGAGGAATATTAAGAGGTTCATAATTCAGGTAACAGGACACATTATATATTCCTCATAAACAGTGCTAGGCCATGCATTACTGGGTTTAGATATCAGTAAATTCTAACTACCAACCCAAGCGACTATCGTTTGATTTCCCCATGTGCGCCTGCCCTGTAGAATTTGCAATGTGAATCACACACAAAGAAGAGGGGGGGGAAAAACTCAGCAGATAGAATGCTAGCAGTCTACTTGGATGGGAAACAAATATAAGTTATCAGCACCATATTCCTAATTTATTCTTGGAATGTGCAATGTTCTTAAGAGTCTGGTATCCCCTCAGCTGCTGCCCAGTTGGCCTACTCCATAATATAGATCTGCTTGCATGAGGGAGAATAGATTGGAAAGGAATTTAGACCAGGCTCTCCTGCCCAGTAGTAGCTGCTAACCTCATGTGGCTCTTGAGTAATGTCCATTAGTCTCCACTGAGCCGTGGTTCCAGGACCATTCTCAAAACACATGGATCCTCAAGTTGCTAATACCAAAAGGTATAGACTTTGCATATAACCTATAACTTATAACTTATATAACTTGTATAACTTCCCATATACTTTAAATCGCCTCCACATTACTATAATACCTAATATGATATAAATGTTATATAAATAGGGAATATACTATATTGTTTATGGAATAATGACAAGAAAACAGTCTGTACTTTCAGCACAGATACATTTTCGTTTGCAAACACTGTTGATCACGGTTGGTTCAATCCCCAGGTGGGGAACCTCCTGATATGGAGGGCTGGTTATACTTGACACGGGATGAGTCCAAATTGGAATGTGCTTTGAGTGTCAAATGTATATTGGATTTCCAAGACTTATGATAAAAAAACACAAGGTCATAGATATCATTAATAATTTTCCTATCAGTTACATATTGAAATGGCATTTTGGATATATCAATTTAAATGAAATATGTTCTTAATGTCACTGTTGTTGGGGTTTTTTTGGGGTTTTTTTTTAATTTTTTTAATTTATTCTAATTAGATACACATGACAGTAGAATGCATTTTAACACATGTACACTCGTGGAGCACAACTTCTCCCTCCTCTGGCTGAGTATGGTGCCGAGTCACACCAGTAGTCTAATCATACATGTAAACAGGGTAATAATGTCTGTCTCATTCTACTGTCTTTCCCGTCCTCACAGCTTACCCCTGTCTTCATTCCCCTCTGCACAATCCAAAGTTCTTTCATTCTTTCTTACCCTCGCCCCAACTATAGATCAGCCTCCACTTAACAGAGAAAACATTTGGCCTTTTGATTTTGGGGGGATTGGCTTATTTCACTTAGCATGATATTCTCAGCATGATATTCTCAAGTTCCACTCATTTACCTGAAAATGCCATAATCTCATTTTTCTGTAAGGCTGAGGAATGTTCCGTTGTGTACCTGTACCACATTTTCTTTATATAGTTACCTGCTGAAGGGCATCTCCGTTGTTTTCATAGTTTAGCTATTGTGAATTGAACTGCTGTAAACATTCATGTGGCTGCGTCACTGTAGAATGCGGGCTTTAAGTCCTGTTGTCTCAATGTGGCTACTAGAAAACTTCAAACTGAGCTGCAGCTTGCCTTTGTCCCTCTTGGCAGCTGCTCTGAGGACCATTGTACCACAACCCAGGTTGTACCATCAGATGTGACAGCCTCCCAAGGATCTTATTTCATTTTTCAAAATCATTTACTTTTTAAATGCAAATGATACAAAAAGGGCACACGGTGAAGTGAGTCTTGCACCTCTGCCCATCCTGTTCCCAGATTCCTTTCCGTCCCCTTCTGGAGGCCACCTCCCAATGTCCTGGATTCCAGAAGCATCCAAGAGAGGAGAGACGATGCTCCCCAACCACCCCCATCTCCAGCAGTCCGTGTGGTTCCACACCTGGTCTGTCTCACTTACTTACATTGCCTGCTGACCACCGTGAGCACTGGAGTATGTCCTGCAGTGTGGCAGCTCCTGGTGAACACGCGCCCGTAGGGATGAGGACTCCGTGGGAGATAAATGTTAAAGAATTAACTTGCATGCAGTGGAGTGATGAACAAGCCAAGGGACGTACTACCTAATTATGCCCCCCAAACATCTGCTATTTCTAATTTCTTTGAGAAAACCGGCATCAAGGATTCTAACATCTGACCAGTGGGACCAGCAATGTCACCTGGGGGGATGATAAGAAGGCGATTTACAGACTTGGCCTGTGCCTGTGAGCCACTCTGTTCCACAGGCTCCCCTTAAAAGGCATTCTCCTCTTTGGAGATGAAATAACTAGAGAGTTATTTGCCTAAAGCCCTGTGAATCCAGGATTGAATTAAATGACATTACGCTAGAAATAACCTTTCTAAGGCAAGTTTTAGTATGTTAATTAAAGTGGCCTAACCTTGAATTTTCACGGTTTAGGGAAAACTGAAAATGATTCTATGTATGAGGCCCCTTATGTGTATTTAGAAGGAGCTTTAACGCTGTATCTTTATAATTATCAAAGCAATTCCTTAAGGCATGGAGAGAGTGTGGGGAAAGGATACAGAAAACGGCTGTATACTCTGCATCCTGGCTCCTAGCATTGAATGTCTACCCAACTTGGTTCAAAGGAACATCAAGAGAAGCTGGAAGAGGAAACCAGAAGATTCCCAAGTCCTGCCTCAGTCCTACTGACTCAGACAAGGGCAGCGTGATGAGACTTGAAGCAAAATCTTTTCCATTTTTTTTCCCACAAATAGAAATTAAGCAATGTTCATGTGCTGAGACTGCATGAGACATCAAGAAAGATAAGTCCAATCATGTCTATATTATCTTTTCAAAAAAAGTTAATATATCAGACATATATTTATATTCTATACATTGTATGAATGAATATGGATTATAATGTATGTGTGTGGTGTGTATATATATATTCTAATTAGATTATGTTTTTAGAATATGTGCACACAAACATCAAAAGTCTCCACTCAAGCCAATCTTGACCTGGGCTAGTGTAAATAGCTAATGTGGGTTCACAACCCATGAAAGGGGCAGAGGAACAGGTGTTAGCAATACTAATGTCGATCAGCGGGTACCATCTTGGTTCTGGTTGCTCTAGCCAATTGGAACAGGACTCCAGCCCCTCACTAGGGAGTCAGAGCACTGGATCCAGACAACCAACAGTAAGAGGCTTGGTAAGAACTCTGCAAACTTTCAATGTTCTAGTGGTATAAGGTGTAATACAGCATTTTAATTCAGGTAAAGGAATTGAAGAATTAAATCAGAAGCCAAAACTGAATTGTGGTCACACCAACCATGGTAAAGCAGAAAGCCATCTACTTTGAAATCAGTCCTCATTCAAACTTTGGCTCTTTTGACTGAGTAGCTATTTGACCTTGGATGAGATGTGATGGTGATCTCATCTGGAAAATGGGAAAATCATGTCTACTTTGTAGGATTGATGTAGAAATTTCAAATATTCATACAGTATCTAAACAGACACAGAAAATACATTTAATTATCATGAAACTTAAATTTTACTTATATTATTAAAATAATAATATTATATTAGTAGAATCATTGATTGGTAGCAGTGACTCAAAAGGAAAGTAGTGCATGGGACTCACATCCGGAAACCCCTATACCAGAACACCACTCTCTATGGTCCCCCTCCTTGGAGAGACTAGGAAGAGCTGAGTGCTCTACCACTGAGCCACAACCCCAGCCCCTCACATGCTGTTCTTCCTTTCTCCTGTCCTTAGCACCAGCAGCAACAAAGTGCAAGAGAGACTTGGTTGCAATGTTACTGCCTTGCATCCCTGTAGAGTTTGCAAAGAAATTACCTATTATTTGAAAAGTGGATATTACTATAAACATGTTTGATTTTTATAATAATATAATAATACACTGCAAATACAATTATTTCATCTTTTTATTTAATGTGGGCTCTGAAATCCTAGTCTTTTCAGAGCCAAAGCAGACTGACTCAGATGGGGAAGAGAAAGATTAAATTTAGCCTTGCTAAGGAAGGAACCTCTATCCTCCCAGGGTTACGAGTGGTGGGTGAGATCTTGGAAGTACATCAACTCTCCTACCCAACTCCATCCATGGTAACCCAAAACAGATCATTCCAGTCTGATTCCATTTTCTTTCTTATCCCCATCTCAGCTACTTCCTTCCTGAAAACTCCAACCCACAAGCTCCAAATATTTTCTTTCTGCTTTCTTTCAAAGCTGAATTACACAAATGTTCACTCTTTTTTATTTTTTTTTATTTTAATTTATTATATATGACAACAAGATGCATTGCAATTCATATTACACATATACAGCACATTTTTTAGTTTTATTGATTTTATTTTTAAAATACATGACAGTGGAATGCATTACAATTCTTATTACACTTATAGAGTACACTTTTTCCATATCTTTATATGTAGAGTATGTTCACACCAATTTATGCCTTTATACATGTACTTTTTTGCATTACAATTCTTATTACGCATATATACCACAATTTTTCATATCTGTTTATATATCAAGTATGTTGACACCCAATTAGAGTCTTCATACATGTACTTTGGATAATGATGTCCATCACATTCTACCACCCTTGCTAATCTCCTGCCCCCTCCCTTTTCCTCCCACCCCTCTTCCCTATCTAGAGTTCATCTATTCCTCCCATGCTCCCCCTCCCTACCCCACTATGAGTCAGCCTCCTTATATCAGAGAAAACATTCCGCATTTGATTTTTGGGGGGATTGGATAACTTCACTTAAAATTATCTTCTCCAACATCATCCATTTACCTGCAAATGCTATGATTTCATTCTCTTTTAATGATACAGAACAATTTTTCACAAATGCTCACTCTTGAAATTTCACATCCTTTACCTCCATTCTCTCACTCAAAGTCTAATCCAGGGCTGGGGATGTGGCTCAAGCGGTAGTGAGCTCGCCTAGCAGGCGTGCGGCCTGGGTTCGATCCTCAGCACCACATACAAAGATGTTGTGTCTGCCGAAAACTAAAAAATAAATATTAAAAGAAAATTCTCTCTCTCTCTCTCTCTCTCTCTCTCTCTCTCTCTCTCTCTCTCTCTCTCTCTCTCCTCTCTCTCTCTCTCTTAAAAAAATCTAATCCATCCCATTTCTAATCATTACTATGAAATATGTAAGGTAAAGGCATATAGACTTCAAAATAGGTAGAGGAGAGGACTTTGAGTGTACTCACTGTAAAGAAATGTTAAAAGTTGAAGGTGATAGATATGCCAATGACCTCAAATAGATCACTACTTTCTCTCTCTCTCATATATATGTGTGTGTGTGTATATATATATATATATATATATATATATATATATATATATATCAAAACAATACATTGTGCCCCATAAATATATAAAAATATTATACATCAATCAAACAATAAAGTAAAACATTTGGTCAAACACTGAGAAGAGCCCACTCCCCAGATGCATGGTATCATGTAAAGGACATCTCCAGATGTCAGGCTGGATTTTTTTCCACTTTTCTATGGGCTGTAGTATCCACCCAGACATTCACTTATTACCCTAGCATTTCTAACACTGAGTCAGTATACTTATATGTCCCCAGCATTAAATAACTCAAAGGATAAGAGAAAGGGGAGGTGAGCTACCCAGATAGAGGAGCAAAGTCAATGGGTTGATTTCTAGTCTTGGCTCTATCACCTCCGGTACAGTGCTGGACAACTCAGGCTATGTCTCAGTTTATAGAATAAGCGGTCAGGCTTGATTATTTCTGAAGTCCTTTTATCTTTACCATCCACACCACCCTAATTCTGCCCATCTGTACATATGCTGTGCTGCAGTGACGCCAACCATTTGACTCACATTGTTCTGCCACATAGTTTCATCTTGCAAAGAGGATCCCTCCCGCCTGCCCATGTGAACATGCAGCTCACCAGCTTTATGTACTCAGCCTTTACCCATCAGCCTCTTGGCATCTTGAGCTACTCTGCAGGAAACCAGACTAGGCAGTGTTCCTAAATCTCTTAGGCTCACTAATTACATTGCGAAGAAGAACTATTACACACCTCAGCAGAGCGGTCAGAGACGTGTAATAGGAAACCTCAGTTGCAAAGAAAGGACACCTAATTTATGGCACGGCTGTCAGACCTTCTTCACTAACCTTTCTTGGCACTGAGTGGTGTTCCTCATTATGGGCTCAGTCATTCCGTTGCTAAGCCAACAGTCGGCAGATATGACCCACCTCTCAACTCCCGGAAGGCAGGAACTAGAACTGCCCCTGCTGCTCTGGGTCTAGAAACTGCCAAGGGTGTCCAGACCAGGCCTGGCCAAATTAAACCCAAGGTGGCACATCCACATGGACACCATATTTTAATTTAGTTGATCCCTAACCCCAAAAGCTGTATATAAGCCACATGGTTCCCTAACACTCTTTCTGCCAACTTTCGACTTATTCTTTTTAAAAAAAAAAAAAAACTGTAGAATTTGGAATCTAAAAGCCTGGACCTGGAATTCTGGCTCTGCCAATTTCTAATGGCGATGCTTTAAGTAAAATCATTAACCCATTTGAGCCTTCATCCTTTTGTCTGAGAATGCAGATAACCCTGCCTGCTCCACACAGGTAGTGCGAGAATCAGATGAGGTGACGTGTGAAGGTATAGAGCACCCAGCTTAGAAGACACCTCAGCCCCTGCTGCTGTGGATGCTACGTGCCTCATAGTCACGCACTGTCTTAGTATCTGCCAAATAAGATCATCTCCTAAAGACAAGAACGCCAGCACTCTCATGTCATAGCAAACAGAGCCCAGGTGCCAAATCCACATTTTAAAAATTAATTAATTAATTAATTAATTAAAAGGCTCTTGTTCCATTTCTGAAATCCACAAGGTCACTGAGAAATGAAGTGCAGACTCTATAGGGTGCCCTCAAAAATGGTCTCTGAGATCCCAGAAGACCAGGAGCTTTGGGTCACAAAGGCTTGGGGTCCCTAGTCCTCTCACTTTCTCTCCTGTGCTTTTTGAATAGAGCCCTTACCTTCTCTGTACCTAATTTCCTAATCTAAAAGGTGCCACAGCACCAAGGGATATTAAATCACCCAGAGTGGAAAGCGTTGAGAAAGCAGGCAACCCCTTGCACAAACCCTTTCTGTCTTTCACAGTTGAGATCCTTTCCTCTCAGCTACTCTGATTATAGTGTTACATTTTCTTTAAGCTTTGGGGAATTTTTTTTTTTTTTTAGTATATCAGAGGAGATTTAGGTCATGAATTGTTATGGTTTGATGATGAGGCGTCTCCTAAAAGATCTTGTGTTAATGCAGGAATGTTTGGAGGTGAAATGATTTGATTGCAAGAGCTGTAACCTAATCAGTCCATCCTAATTTGAATGGACTAATGGGTGGTAACTGTAGGCAGGTGAGGTGTGGCCAGAGGGGGTGGGTCACTGAAGACATACACTAGAAAGGTTCATCATCCTATAGCCCCTTCCCCTTTCTCTGTCTGCTTCTTGATCACCATGAGCAGAATGGTGCTCCTTTGCCACATCCTTCCGCCATGATGTTCTGCCTCACCTTCAACCCAGAGAAAATGGAGTCCACCAACCATACACCGAGGCTCTTTGAAACCATGAACCAAAATAAAATTTTACTCCCCTTTATTGTCAGGTCTTTTGGTCACAGCTATGGAGAAGTGACTAACCCAGGAATACAATGGAAACCTCACATAAGCTTTCTAGCACATAACTAAGTACTTACCGAATCTTTTGGAATCTCTAAGCATAAACTTTACTCAAGCTTAGCTTTCTGCAATAAACATCAACCTACCAGCACTATGACTGCCAGCCCAACAGATCTTTGACATGTTTATTTTATGGGTTGGATCATTTTTTTAAAACTTACCTCCTCCTTTTTTTTCCCCATATGAAAATATGAACTTAGACAACATCTAAGACCCCGAATAATAAGGGATTTACACCATAATAGTGTCTGAGATCCATCTATACTCAGGGACAAATCTACCTTGTTATGCACATAGCCTTTTTTTTTCTTTCCTATATTTGACAAGAAAAGTTAAATTGTTTCTTTACAATTGTTCTATACTTGAGATGCACACTATTTCAAACTAGCTCTCCTTTTATATGACTAACATTTTGAGAACAGTTTTAGTATCACTGGCTTTTTAAATTTGATGATGTAGGAAATAAAAAATAAAGATTATACAAATGCATGTGTATTATGCAT
Source organism: Ictidomys tridecemlineatus (assembly GCF_052094955.1). Lineage (NCBI taxonomy): Eukaryota > Metazoa > Chordata > Mammalia > Rodentia > Sciuridae > Ictidomys > Ictidomys tridecemlineatus. The sequence continues at coordinate 26,964,249 of NC_135479.1, read as the reverse complement.
CATATATTAGGGATGTAATGTGTATGTGTATAATATATGTGAAATATATACACACATATATATTTATATTCCATATATCACCCTGTTGTATGTGGTGTACCTGTTTGATTTAAGAGCTGTTTGAACCATTGAAATGAAGAAAGCAAACAGGATTTGAAGATAAGTGTGATGGTCAATTTTATGTATGAACGTGGCTGGGCCATGATACCCAAGTATTTGGTAAAACATTATTCTGGATGTCTTAATGAGAGTGTTTGGGATGAGATAAATATGGGAAGCGGGAGAATAAAGCAAATTTCCCAGCATGACATAGGTGGGCCTCATCCAATCATTTGAAGGCCCAAAGAGAATCAAAGACGGACCCCCCAACTCTGAACAAGGAGGAATTCTGTGGCCAATTGACTTCAGAACTGAGTAACCCCTGGCCTCCATAATCATATCAGCCAACTCCTTCAAATAAATCTCTTTACATATGTGTATTTACATATATGCATATTCGGTTGATTCTGTTTCTCTGGAGGGCTCTAATTAATAATCCCAGGCAGCCTGAACTCCAAACCATTGCAGGGTTCCTTTTGAAGAAAACTTTCTGTATTGCATTGTTAGGCCATCAGCTAATAATTGTTAATAATTTAATGATGGTGAAAATCACAGGCTTTAGAGCTAGAGATAACCTGGGGACAAGGCCTGGTTCACCAGTGATGGCTAGCACCCAGGGAGGGCCCCGCAGCCCTATGGGAAGCTCCTGCGGCACATGTGGGTTTAGCTTAATGTCTTCTCACCCCAGGGAAAGCGAATGGCATTAGCCTAAGTATCGCACTCTGTTTGGTGCTGGGTTGGTAAAGGGGAAAATCGTGAGAATTGACAGAGGAAGTTTAGGTTTGGAATTCAGCATCACCTCTGCTACCACATACAGGTTCAAACCAAGATGCCATCTGTTAGGAACAGGATCGTGTTTCAAAGAATAAAAATTCTTCTCACCTTAAAACTGTACCAACTAAATTTACTTCCCACTCATCTAGTAGGGTCACCAGAACAGAAGAGGAGATAGACCCAATAACAAGAGGCCCTGGAAAATCGTGAGCTGCTGTATAAGAACTGTGTTTGCTATCCACGAACATCAGTTTTACAGAAGGAATAGACTGGGGTAATTTTTTTTTTCTTTGCAAAAGAACAAATTGCTTTGACAAGGTCTCGGGTTATCAATATTACTATTTGACATGTGATCTTGACAGGCATATTTGTAGCACCTCTGACCCACTTCCCTCACTCCCTCAATACCTGTAGCTCCACTCAGTCTTAAACCAGTAAAAATGTCTGCGGTAAGAAAACCAAGTCTTCTCTGACCTACGGGTTCCTCAAGGCTTCTTCCTAGTATGAACTTCAGCAGCCAAGTATCCAATTGAGTCCTCTGTTCTTGAGAACCCTGATGCAACAGGAACTGCCTAAGACCTGCATCTAGAGGCAGCAGAAGAAATGAAAATCCCCAACATTCTTTTCATCTGAAATGGGCTAAGATACTTGTATTCACTCACGTCAAGGGTACTGGTCTTGGGTTTGCCACCTACCCACTGTGTGATACTGGACAAGTCACAAAGCCTTCACCAACCTCACTCTGTTCCCTCATTTGTAAAATAGGCATCATACACCTCTCACTTCATGTTGCACTGAACTGAGAGGGAAAACCAAAAGGAGATCTGTGGGGGCAGCCAGAGGCAACCAGAATGTCCCCTGCAACTTTAGCTTCTTTCAGTCCTGGTTTCTGGGCTGCATAATACAAACTTCTCCAACATGCTGTGCACCAAAGTAGTTCATTGGAAACACAGTAATTAGCATACAGATAAAATGGCACTGCTGCAATGTTAATTACTATAGTGCAGATGTACCGTTCGATTTAGATATCATACATAATGTTGTCAAGCCTTTATTTTTAAATTAAAGTGCAACAAACCATACCCTGGCTAAGCATCTTTTTTTTGATTAATACAAATTAATGTTATTTTTGGAGTCTTGGGAAAGGGTGGGGGTACGGGGGCATTGCATCCAATTTTAAGAACACATAGACAAAATGTTAGACATTATGGACTCCCATGGCTTCCTGTCCCCACTCAGATCTCTGCATAATGGAGTGCGAGTTCCATGGGAGCAGGGACCAGGCTGACCATTCTATCCCCAGCTCCTAACAGAGTCAGGTACTTGGACAGTCTTCTGAGTAACGGACAGACTGAGAGAATGGCTGAAGATGGCACCTCATGTGCAGAAGGAGTCTAGAAGAGAGGCAGAAGAAGAGAAGGCACAATGGGTTATTCTTGACTCTCCTCTTATTATTTCAAGCCTTCGAAATGATCTTGGGTGCTCCTCATAGCTAAGTCTTTCAAGTTCTTTCAAGAGGCAAGTGAATCGTTAACAATGCAAAAGTCAAAGTTCTCCCTTCTGACATTTAACAAGCAACGCATCAGGATCTGAGAAGTAGGGAAGAAGTCAGGAAGGAAGATCAAGAGAGATCCTTCCACATCAGCTGGGTACCATGCAGGCGGCTAAAAGAGAGGAAAGGAAGAGATTGAAAATGTTTGACCATTGCATATGCTATTTACTTAATATTTGTAACAAACTCATGGGGGAATTTTTTTTAAATTTTTTTATGGTGGTAAAATACATATAGTCTAAAACTTGACCGTCTTAACCACTTTTAATTTCTGTGCATTAAGCACATTCATAGTGCTGTACAACCTTCACCATGAGCCATCTCCAGAACTTGTTTTGTCTTGCAAAACTGAAATTTTATAACCATTCAACTAACTTTCCACTCCTCCCTCCCCAGCCCCGGCCCCTGGGAATCACTATTCCACTTTATGTGTCTATGATTTTGAATACTCTAACTACCACATGTAAATGGAACCCATTTATGTTTAAAGCAATTACTCCTAAGGAGGGACTGTGTCCTTTTGCTATTTGTTTTTTAAAATGCCTTATAGCTTTTTCTGTCCTTCATTTTCATGGAGAAATTTTTGTTGTCTCTATGGTTAAGGAAACTGAAGCTTAAGAGATGAAATCAACTACCCAAGGTTACACGGCTAACAAGAGGCAGACTGGGAATCTTTTGACTCCAGAGTCCTTGATTTCTCCACCTGCTGTGTGTCATGTGTTTTCTAAGTACTAGGAAAATGCAGACAAGCATACGATATAGCCTTGCCTTGCTTCAGTGGGCAACAATTTTCTTAGGAACATTAGACAGACACAGATGAGTGGATTTCTAGAAATGTAGGAAGCCTGTGATACTTGCCCAGTGGTACAAAGGATAACTCCTGATGCAGCCTCGCATACCATAGCATGTACCTGGGTGTCACTGGATTGAATCCCATGTTCCTGAACTCAATGTCATGGTAAGAGAATTACATACGTCTAGCTCTATGGGATCTACTCCCCATAATGGATGGATTTGGCAATACATAATAGATACTGTGATAACGGGGCACACCATTTGGCCCACAATTTGCCTCACAAAACACACTTGGATTAGTAAAATGTTTTATCCTTTGGGATATTTACCATAGTATTTTTTACAACAGTGAAAAAGTAAAAGGAGGGTAAAATTCAATAATGAACTAGATACTTTTACAATGAAATATTATGCAAGCATTTGAAAGTGATATCACAAAAAGATTAACAGCAGGGGCATATATATCTATGTGAAAAATGATGTATTATCTATATGCAGATACATAAAAATGATCTCATAAAATGTGCCTATATATTGTTATGAGAGTGAAAAGTATATGTAACAAAATATTAGTAGTGGTTTCGGCTAATTGTGAAATTGTGGCTGATTCTTTTTTTCTTGAGCTGTTTTATATCTTCTGAAAATCATATGCAATGCCACAGAAAAAAATAAATTTTACTTAAATGTGAAGTAATGTCAATTGCAAACATCTTGGAACCATTGGGCTGCCAAAAAGCAATGAATTGGGACACAAAAAGAAGGGAAATTTTCATTGTCTCATTGCAGCTAAATATACATGCATTTAAGGCTGGAGAACAGGAATGGAGCCTTCAAAGAGGACCGTTTGGTTGCACGGAAAGGGTGACTTAGCAAAAAAGGGACTTTATCAATAAGATGTGCAGTATTTGAGAAACCACAGGTCTTGAAAGTATTGTGATGAAAGGATGGAGTTCAAGCAATTTCTGCCCCTGCCCACTCTCTCTCTCTCTCTCTCTAGTCACATCTGGTTCATTCATCTCTCCTTGTGTTCTGACTTTTCCTACTGTCTGTGACCTTGCAGTTCAAGCACTCAACAGAGACTCTCCAGGGTTTCCATCAGAGTATTGATTGACTGTTTCAGATACATAGAAGAGAGATGATTGCCTTAGTGTGTATCTGTTAGCTTTTGCTGCATGACAAACCATCCCAAAACTTAACAACCTAATTATTTAGCTCCAAATCTATGTCTCAGTGGGCATTGCTTCTGGTCTGTTATAAGCCATGCTGATCTTGACAGGGCCAATTAGCTGATGGATCAGCCGTGGGTTGGCTGGTCTAGGTTGATCTCTCCGGGGTTGGCTCTTCTCCTTGTGGTCTCATCCCCTAGCCTACTAGCCCAGGTTTACTTGCATGGTACTCTCAAGTTTCCAAGATGGTGCCTGGAAGCATGGAAAGCCTCTAAAAGCTGCTCCGAGCTAGCACATTGCTGCTGCTACATGCTATCAGCCAAAGTCAGCAATCAAACCAGCCCAGACTCAAAGGCACAGAAAAAGACACTGTGAGGCTGGGGTAGAATTATGGATTTTTGTAAACTGCACATAATCCCCCAGGGATCCTGGTTGACACAGGATTCACTCAGTAGCTGCACCACATTTACATTTCCACATGATGTCCTTGGTTGATGTAGCACAGGAAAAGAGAGACTATAGAAGTGTGCATAAACTTTTCATGATTTCAGCCCGGAAGTGACACTTGGGATGTCTCACAGCCCATGGCCAACATCAGTCACATGGGCTCCACCTAACAGTAAGGTGGTTGAAAAAAAAAAAATGAATCAGTGGAGGGCTTGGTGAGCAATCCAAGAACTAAAATAACCGATCAATAACAAAGTCAGGATCGGAAAGGTGGACGGGCAGGTAAAAGTGAATGCCACAGAGCAAAAATATAAGGACACATCTAACGAAGGAATCAGAAGTTAGGAGAAACCTTTAAGGAATCTCTTGCACAGAAAACTGGGAGTAAGCAGGAAGAGAAGCCAAGTAGTTCAGCATCCAATAACCCAGAAGCATCCCATCTAGACTCATTCAAAGTCTCTCCTAAGCTCCAGACCTTGCTCCAAGAGCTAAGTCAACCCAGGAGAGAAAGGAAGTAGAGTCCCAGATAGGAACCATGTTCTAGAGTCAGTTGTCCGGAAGTGCTAAGGTCATAATCCAGAAAATGAAGCTGAACCCCAAGTCCAGAGAGAAAAGAAAGAAGGCAAAAGAATACAGAGCGGCAAGCATAGCAGTTGGAAGGGACTAAAGCAAGATGGGAATCAGGGATATGGAATTAATCTAGGGCTGGGTGAAATGGGAAACTTGTATGACCCTCTAGTTTGGCTGGTAGCCTGAGGAGGGATCAGAGTTATCCTGTGCAACGTCTGATGGCAGCAGCAGGACAGGGATCTAACTAAAACACAGGACCAGACCCCTAAGACCAGACCCACAGCGCTTCCTTCTCCCACCAGCCTTTGCTCCTAGTCGTCTCTTCTGACTTTCTTGTCCCTCATCTGTTCCTGGCATCCCTCCCTGCTAATTGCTTTCTCCAATTTCTCACACCTGAGATTTTTTAAACTTTACAGAATCTCTGCCTTCCAAACATTTATGGTAAGAGGGAGAAGTTATCTTTTTATAAGGTGCAATGTACAGAATATTAGTTGCAGTTGGTGAAGTCACCTTTGAGTTTCCAACCTCAAATTCCTAAATGGCAATGTGGTATGTGGTTTACGCTTCACAGGAATACCTTAGAAGCCAGGTAGGGCAGGGATGTGTATCTGGGAAGGCTGCCATTTCCTACTTCACTTGTGGATTTCGCCTAATGCCTTCTGATCAGAAGAAGGAAAAGGCATCGGTCTACACACCATGCTGGATTTGGGGCACAGTGGAAGGACAACTTGCCTGACCTGTCCGCCTTTGCCTTGCAGGTCAGTGGGACTATGTACAACACTGGAAGACATGTGTCCCTCCGCCTGGACAAGGAGCACTTGGTCAACATATCAGGAGGTCCCATGACGTACAGCCATCGGCTGGAGGAGATCCGGCTACACTTTGGGAGTGAGGACAGCCAAGGGTCGGAGCATCTCCTCAATGGACAGGCCTTCTCTGGGGAGGTAGGTAGGTCGTCAGACTACTAAGGTCAAGTGCCAGTTCGTGAGGTTTGGTGCCTATTTACTTCCAAGGTGGAATAACAGATGGGAAGATTTCCCTTGAATCTGTGAAACGAGAAGGTCTGTGTCTCCTTTCTCCATCTGTCTTTTGCATGTTGGTGTGGAAGTCTATAACCAGCTCCTGATATCTCCCAGGGAATGAAACAGTAAAACCGAGCATTATCTTGTGAGACATTGGTGCAGGTCTCTTAAGACTCATGCCCTATTATATCTCCAGGGCATTATTTGACCCCAGATCCTCATCCCTCACTACTCACCTGAACCCATCAGCCCCTTGTGTGCCACGTATGATGGTGCAGATTTGTAATTCTCCCTTCTGCTAGAATAGGCTTTATTTGCTCAAAACTAAAACATACTGTGAAATAAATGTCAGGCAACTAAATGGTTTGTCTGAGAATCTGCAGAATGGAAATGTCATCGTGTGCCACCATTAACAGTAAGTGTCACTATGTGCCACCGTCTACCCAAACAAAACTCAGGCCACAGCAGTAAGCCCAACCATGGCTTCAATTATAGAATGGGAACTAAAGTTTAAACAGACTTCATCTGTGATGGGACACTTGACAAACAGGATGTAGCTAATTTTGACCTGATTTCAATGCAATATACTTAAGGGTGGTTATCAACTAGGGACCGGGGGTCCTCATATGCTCAAATGCCCTGTAACTCATGACAAGAGGGATTTGAAATTGCAGAAGCATGTATATCACTAAGGCTCTTTGTTGTTTTTTGTTGTTGTTGTTGTTGTTTGTTTGCTTGTTTGTTTTTTTTTTTAATCCAGGTCATGTTTAAACCTGCCTGGCATTATTTTTAACATGGTAGGGTCATACACCGAGAAACAGACCCACAGCTTGAAGGAGTCCGTTGGCCAGATTTTGATGTGTGTTTAAAACATAACAACTAAGAGAGTCTGCCTGGGGACTCAGCTAGTTACCAGGGATACAGGGATTTTTAAAAGAAAAAGAGAGAGAAAAAAAGAGAGAGAGAGCTCCTACCACATAGGAGTTCAAAGAGTGCTATATTCAAATCATTAAAGTATAATGTCATGCTGTAATAGAACTGTACAAAGACCTTAGCATACTCAAAGGAAGAAGTGACAAATTTCACTTGAAGGGGTTAGAAGAAGCTTCACAGAGGAGTTGCCCTTTGAACTGGGCTCTGAAGAGAGGCAATGAAGAGCAATTTTAAGAGCATCAGCTTTGGAGTCAAAGGACCTGGGTTTGTAGCTCCTGCTTTGATACACACTAACCGTGTTATCTTGGGATATTACTTGGGCCTTCTAAGGCACAATTTTGACATCTCTCGAGGTTATTTTAAAATTTAAGTGAGATTTCAAATGTAAGGAGCAGTGGAAGTATTTTGGTTGATAAGACAAAAAAACAGAAGATGAAGCAGGAAATGAGGGATAGCATAAGAAAAGGCCAGAGGCATGTCAGGGGCACTGTGTGTTGGAGAAGCTGCATGCAGATTTCATCTAGCACTTTATCTGGGATCTATTAGTAATGGCTGCATGGACAGTGGGGTTAAGCATCTATTGGGGGAAAAAAATCTAGAATTGATTAGGGATGTCTGCAAAGGCCATGTATTGGAAAATCCGGGGTGTGGCAGGGCATATGATAAAAACAGGGTAAAAACTCCCAATTTGAGCATAACTGGGGACTGCCAGTCTGAATTAAAAAAACATTCAAAGTTAGACAAACTCTTCCTTTTGAGGATGTAGATTATCTTAACATTTGTATTTATTTTAACTGTTGGTTTAGTGCCTCACTCACTTGTCTGCTGTTATTCCTTTGTTTTTCTCCCTCACTGGACTGTCCTTTCCTGGTGCCTGGACACCAACACAACACTGTCTCAGAGTGGAAGTATTTCTACTGTTTAAATTAGGAGTGAAAATATAGATGGGTTCTAGGCTAAAATCTTTACATCGTAGAGTTCTTTGTATCACTTACTTCTTCCATATGTCATAAGGGTGTTTTGTGACTTGTACATGAACAGGTTACAATTTTGGACTAAATAAGTGCTCCTGGAATCCTTAAGGGAAGCACAGAAACTTGATCTCATAGGGTATTTATTTTTCCAGACCTTCCCCAGACCCCAGAGATCAGGTAACCCTAAGAATCTGCATGTTTCAAAAGTTCCCAGGAGAGCCTAAGACTCTGTGTAGGAAGTGCTCCCTCAAGAGGACCTGAAGTGCTCTCAATGAAGAAAGCCTTCAGTGAAGAATGCCTTTTAAAAGAGTAGCAAATAAATACTGAGAACTGGGAGGCCCCGTCAGAACATTTGTGTCTGGGTCCTTCCCCAACCCAGCTGAGTCAGAATCTCAGGGAACTGGGGGTTCAGGTAGAGTTTTTGTAAAGCTTTCCCCTAGAGGTTTTGGTTAGCAACTTCTATGTCAATTCCAGGACAAGCTCTGCCTGAATTACACCAGTTTTCTAAAGAAGACTTAAAGAATAAAACCTTACTGTACAAAAAAAGAGAAAAAGGAGGGGGAAGGGAACACACACAGGTAATTGCTTCCTGGGGAAATAGCAAGCTGCAGTGCTCTCTGAACTGACTGGACTTGGGGAGCAGCTTCCCCATGGACACACCCATTGTTCCAAGGCAGGTTTGAGCATCAGCCTCAGCATAAGTAGAGTTAGACCTTGCTGAGTAGACCACATCAGGTGTAGCACATTCCTTTCCAAGCCCCTCAATATGAGGTGTCTGTAGAAAATCAGGGTGTGTATTTCAGTGCAAGAAACCAGAATTTTGAATGCTCCAAAAAATGCCATATGGCAGATCACTGGAAAAGCAACTGGCCAATTGAGCCCCTTAAAGGGATTCTAGTGAACAAGAAACGTTTAGATTTTTTTTTTCTTCAGCATGACGGAAGAGACTTAGAGCCAATGGGTCGAAGCTATAGAAAAATGGAGTTTAGCTAAATATATGTTCTATCAATGAAGGCCAGCCATCAATGAAATGAATTTGCTTCTGGAAAACAGTGAATTGCCATTGTGGGAATTACTGAGTATGGAACAGAACCTGGTGTCTTCACACAAGCGGGTGAATTTCTATTCAAGAAATTCTACACAATCTATGATTTTCCCATAGATATTTTCTCCGATGGTGCTCTACCGAGGATTCGCCTCAGGAGAAAGAAAAAATACATGTCCCGCCGTAGCTTCACTTTTCCCTTTTATTTTGTGCTCCCTTTGAAGCCACCTGGGTCTCTATTTCTGACTATCCTCTGAGAGGACCCAAGTAGACACTTCCCACAACAAAGTGTGTGTTTATGTCATTGACAGTGAATAATCACATTGCCATCTGCCCCATCTATCATTGCTGATGGTGATAAGTCAATTAATGGTAGCCATCTTCCTTAGCATAGTGCAATAGTTGTTATCTGAAGAGCTGGAGATTAATTGCAGTCTTGTCTAGTGAGTTTATTATAATTGATGGTAATCATTTGCTTTGTTTTATAAAGCTGCATGGATGTACGACACAGTCAGCAACTGCATTTTTGTAAAAATTATTCATGTCCTACATGGAGAACGCCTGGGTGCCTTGTTGGGGGTGGGTGATAAATGAGCAATATTCAGGGATTCAAATGTCTCAATTTTTTTAAAGGCAAAAATTAACTGTTTTTAATAAGTAAAACCCTTAGCTTGCTAATCATGTCTAAGTGCTTAGATTAATATCCAGTACAAAGTAGGGTATTTATGAAAAGAAACAAATACATTTAACCAAGCAAAAGATCATATTGGAAAAGAAGCGTGCCTGTGGATTAAGTTGCAATAGCAAGACTAGACAAGAACAAAATCTTTCTTATTTGAGAGACATTGGACAAATTCATTTTCAAAACCTTTAAGTTCTTCTTTTCAAAGAGATAAAGGGTGCCCTGAGATTTGCACCAGCCCCTCCACAGGCTGTCTGTGGCCTGATCGTTTTTTTTATTTTATCCACTCTTTGCATGACTACTGTACTGTGTGAGTGGCTCTGAGCAAGGCCAGAGCCCAGCTTCTACTCAGAGAAGCCTACAGTGTATTGAGAGCTATGTATGCTGACAGACAACATCCTGTGAGTATCTTTGAGGTTTATTTTGGAAGAGGATAATGAAATAATTCTCTTTGAATCATAATAAGAGAGAATGGGCCAGGGGCAATGGCACACTCCTATAATCCCAGCAACTCAGGAGGCTGAGGAAGAAGGATTGCAAGCTCAAGACCAGCCTCAGCAAGTTAGTGAGGCCCTAAGCAACTTAGTGAGACCTTGTCTCCAAAAAAATAAATAAATAAGTAAAAAGGACAGGGGATAAGACTCAGTGGTAAAGCACCCCTGGGTTCCATCCCTTGTAATGAGAGAGAGAGAGAGAGAGACAGACAGACAGACAGACAGACACTGAGGGAGGGAGGGAAAGGATGAACAACTGGGTATAGAAGCTCACCTGCGGCTCCTTCTGAAGGTGGAGTGGAGGCAGTTGACCTTTCTAGGTCACACCCTTGGAATCTCTGATCCTGCTCAAAACACATTTGAGGAAGGAAGGTTAAAGGTCATGTGTAAAATATAGGGGGTTTTTTCTTCTTCTTTTTTGTAGCTTGAATCAGAAAAGATAGAACATCTATCTCAGAACTAATAACTAAAACTGAACAACACAAAATTCAGGCCTCTTCTTCTTCAAGGAAACAATTATTTGCATCCTTTTCCCTAAAGCAACATGAATCTGTAGGACAAGCAACAAACACCAAGTTGGACTCAAGTGTGTGTGAGTGTGAACAGTGGGGGGAGCACCAACAGAAAACCAGGGCCCAGGAGGCCTTGCACGGCTCGGGGAGGAAGGCTCAGGCCATCCAGCGAGCACTTAGCTGTGTGGCTGGGATCTGCTGGTAGAGATACATCAGTGGCACAATGGAAGGTTAAGAGAGAATGAGAATATCCGGATGTCTAAGAGTAACAGGTACATGGGTAATGTACGGAAGTGCTGCTCATGGGCCCTGAGAAAGCTCTTCTCTCCACTCTGAAAGCCAGCTCCAACTCCTACCCTCTTCCACCTCAGTCTTCCTGTTGGAGATTCCCAAGCTCCCTTCCCTCCCCTCAGCTCACTCCCAGCTAGCCAGGTGCTGCCCCCTCTGGAAGTCCAGATAATCCTGTCTTCATCTATTACAGGGGTTTGCAAACCATACCTTAAGGGATAAGTCCAGCCCAGGAGCTGAGAATGGTTTACATTTAAAAGATTGATTAAGAAGAAAAAGAGCAGGAGGAAAGGGAATAAAAAGGAGGAGGAGAAGGAAGAGGAGAGAGAGGAGAAGAGAAGCAGGTGGAGGAGGAGGAACAGCAGCAATAGACAGCCATGGAGACCATGTGTGGCCTGCAAAGGCCAAAATATTTCCTACCTGTTCTTTTACATAAATGTTTTGCCAACCCCAATCTATGATGTTACCCATCAGAGTGGATCTTGTAACTGTTGATTCTCATTTCTATCAGAACCCTGGGAATTTTATCTTGATCATCACTCTATGCCCATCTCCTCCTATGTTGTCTGGCACATGAAAGCCAATAAATGTTGACCACATGAAGCAATGAATGATCTTGGTGACCCTCTCCACGTAAGAGCTATTCGTCTTTGTGTGCCATGCACCTAGCCCAGTGCCTTAAGTACAGTAAACGCTCAAGTGATGCTTGTGGAGTGAATCAGTGGATTGCTGAATCAACAAGTCAACCAATTGTGTCCCAGGAACAAGAACCTTACAAAATTTTTTTTCCCTGAAATTCTGAGGTGTATGGCATTCATTGACTACACAGAATATATGCCACCCCGTTTAAGTGAAAGTTGGATTGTTTTGATAAAAGATACCTGAAGCATCACATTCCCCCAGAAACAGGAAAAGAGAAAAAAGGCTTTAGTTCATCATTACCGCTAAGACTTCTTCTAGGATTTCTCTAGGAAAGAAGTAAGCTTTGTGAAGTTCAAAATATGTTTATAAAGCACAAACCAGGCTCTACCCTAAATATGATGGAAGACACCAAGTGATGAAATAATGAGGGGTCACCTGAAGGGATTTCAGATTCACTGGAGGGACAAGGCAAAGACTTGAGTCGATCCATTACTGTGCAGCACAATGCAGTACTTGCCCAGCCAGGTCCATAGGTGGCTGCAAAATCTCACTGCCAACATCTGGTCACTGTTTACATGCTTCATGATTGACCTTCATTCATTTGACCCGTTAACAGATATTGATTATCTGCTATGTGCTGCAAGTGAATACAACAGATAAAAATCCATACCCTTCAAGTCTTTACAGGCAGATAATAATAATAAACATAATAAATGAATACGTTTATGTGTTCAGAATTGTTAGAGTCTGTAAACAAGTCAGGATGGCGCCTGGCATTTTGCCAGAGGGAGTGGTTTGTGAAGTAACGCCAGTGAGCCAGTAAGTGTGGAGATTACTTATTGGTTGACTGCTGTATCGAGTTTATGTTAATTAAGATAAGCTGTGTGGAATGTATAAATACCTCTGTTGTCCTACAATCAACGGCTCCCACTCCTGCTGTATCAATGTACACAAGTTGCTCATCACCCCCCGGTTATTTTGCTGCAGCCGGACTGCGGCACAGAATATGATAAAAGCTCTGGGGACAAAAACGGAGTCAAGTAGGGGGAACAGAGACTGGGGAATAGAAGTACTGTTATGAGTTTAAATTGGGAGGCCAGAGTTGATCTCATGGAGAGGATGGCATCTGTGAGCTGGCCGGGAGGACATCCCGGGGAAGGACATCTCAGGCAGGGCCAGCGGCCAGCACAATGCCCCTGGAGTGGGAGAGAAGAGAGAAGCAGCACGGGCATGCGTGGGAAGGGTTGAGGCATGAGGTCAGAAGGTAGGAGCAGGGCCAGGGGCTGCTGCTGCAATACACGGGGGTCCTCTCTGCACGGGCTTTGCATAGACTTTAGCTTTTACGATGAATCAATCCCAAAGCACGTGGACATAAATTCTCCTATTTGATCAATAAACACAAGCTCAATGAGGCTGCTGTTAATGTTATCTCCTTTGTACCTGGGTCGAAATAGGGCCCAAGACAATGAATGACCAAGGTCAGACTTAACTCAGGTCTTCTGATTCACGGCACTGTTTAACGGAGGCCAAGGTTTATCCATAAACCCCACAATAATAATTATTTGCTGCAGCTGGGACTCAGCACAGTGGAAAAATCCAAAGACCAACCAGCCACAGAGTCTGCCTTTAAGGAGTCTATGATCCAACAGAGGATCCTGTTGGCCCAGTCACCCTGTTCACTCCCATTGGTCCTGGAATACTTTTTAATATCTTCCTCTATACCTAATGGGCTCTAGATAAATACTGCTGAACAAAGAGATTGAATGAGTAAATGAAGATCATTTAAAAGACGGGAGCTTTCAACGTGCCTAAACTATGCCCAGCAAATCACGAACGAAATTTTATAGTCGTAATGACAAACCTAATCAAGTTAATGTCAATATTAACAGAAGTTCTAGAATTTTTATGTTAAATTATTCACAAAATTCAAGGTAAGTGAATTCTTCAGGGTACCTGGGAGGATCGATGGAATCATTTTGGAGCTAGTAGGCTAGGATAATTCACTTAGATTCTTCATGTCAGCCCTGGAATTACTCCCAGGACCCAACTAGGGAGCTTGTTTCTTGCCAATGCTAAAAGCCAACCCTCTGGATTCTGGTTCCACCCAGAGCGAGCAAACTGGCCTTGGAGAAGCAGAGCAAACAGGGGTCAGGAGTCCAGATGGTGGTCATGCACGCTGTAAACACAACAGCAAGTGGATGGTGACTGTGATCTATGGATACAGAGTTTTCCCTCTGGAAATGGTCGTGATGACTTTTGGAAAGGACAGGCCACTACAGCTCCCTGCACTGCCAATTTTAAACTTTTAAACGGACACAGCAGGGCGGCCTCAGAGTGAAGATATTGCATGTGAACACAGCCTGCTGAGGTCAATTCACCATCCCGTGGACTCCATCCTAACCTGAGTCATGCCTCTGGCCTGGTCCCACCAGGGTGGCATTATGACAGCCACCATCCTCCTCCTCTGTCCTCTGACCTTCCTTCCCCACGGTGTTTCTGATGATAAAGCCTGGACGGAGGCGTTACATCGAAAAGATAATGTTCCAGACAGGAACTAGCCGGAAATGGACAGGGTTCGGCCTCAGACCTAACTGTCACCATGGAGACCATCCGTCATCCCTTTGCAAGTGATGAATGAGGACTTCATTTATCAGCAGCCGTGACACTGCCATTGAAGGGATGAGTCCTACTCACAACAGTCCAGTGAACTTAACTGCATTTTCAAAACTGTTTTCCAAAGCCACAGGAATAAAATCAATTGGCAAAGAAGGTCTTAAATAAGAATGACCTACTCGCTGCTACTCTGACCTCTGTCAGCAGTTCGTGAAAACTTGCAGAGGCTCCACGAGAGCTCGCATTTCCCACTTCCAGATACAGACCCAGACTTGGAAAGAATCAATCTACTAGAAACTTCCATCTTAAGGGTCCCTGTCAGATGCACTTTTGAGATCATCTCTTCCAACGCACCTACTGTATGGACAAAGGAAAAATCAAAAGTCAGAAGGACAAAGGCCTGAGGTCACTGAGATGGAGTGGCAGAATTGGGATCAGAACCTCCGTTGCCACTTAGTTTGGGATTTTTAATTTAAAATTCTGTGAAATCCCAGGATTCAAAAGTCCCTTTTGGTGGTTTGGTTTAAATACCCAGGACAACCTGCAGCCCAAGCATCAGATTTCCTGTATGAGTGAGCAGATGCCTGTCACAAGGGCTTTTATGGGAGTCAGCTTCAAAACAGCAAAGACTTTGGCCGGTTACTTTACAAACATGAGCAGGATGAGTGTCCGTGAGGAAATAGATCTTAAGAGTGCCAAAGTGCCCCTCCAAAAAAAAAAAAAGATCAGCAATTGAGGGCGAGCCATCATGGTGCCTGGTTGCAAGAAATGTGAAAATTAAAGATTGGGAGACTAAAAATGGAAAGTGTAATGCCTTAAAGATCCTTCTTTGGTCTCAATATGGAAAAGCAATCAAACTATTGCGTTAAGAACCTAAGGATAGGAGCGATATTTCTGGGCCATTTGAACCCTCCTGCCCACATAACCCTAAGATCCTCCAGAACAGCTCTATAATATTAAATATAAGTAATCTAGGTAATAATATTGCAAAATTAAATCGTTAGGTGTCTAGCCACTTGCGGGAGGTGCTGCTATACACAAAGCCATTTAAAACTCCCAGATTCATTTGCTCTGACATATCGATAAACTTCTGCTGAAACAAAGCTAATCGTCTCGATGGTGCCAACTTAATTGCTCGCCAGTTGACAGATAATAAACAGACCTGAGGATTAAAATATGAACTAATTACTGTACTCAATTCCATTTACTTGATTTCATGTTCCATTAATTTTTTGCATCATTTCTGGTAGAAGCCTTAGATTTATGGTTACCCCAAATGAATTATGCCACTTAGTTGCCTGTGGCATGCTCATGTTCAGAATCGGTTGGAAAGGGCAGAATTCTGGGCAGTAAATATTTAGCAGAAGCACCTAGGATATAGTAAGTGAAGGTAATTATCCATTCCCAAATACCAGCCAGAGTCAGCCTCTATAAATCTATCCCCATCTCAGCACTAAAAGGGCAACAGTAGGATTGCTCTCATGATTATTCATTGGATCTGCTTGTTAGAGGCAGTCTCCAAAAGCGGTGGTTGCTTTGGCTGGAAGGGGACTCAAGGGAAGCAAGACTAGCACCTCGAGGGGAAAGGGCATTGGCCTTTTGGTCGCTCGGGCCATCAGACAGAGGGCAACATTTTAGACTTTCTGAATTCAAGAGCCCTCTCTTGTCACTTGCGACCTGTGTGATCTTGGTAAAAGGAAAGTTGGGTAAATCATTTCACCTTTTTGAGTCTTTTTAAACTGTGAGATGGGGCCAATCTTGTGGGTCCTATATATGTTACAGGATAATTATGTAATGCAAGAAAAGTAAATAAATAGCCCTTCTAGGGGAGAGCATTTTAAGACATAAAGTGCCAAACAAGTCGATTATTGGTCTGCCTTTTAAACATTAGAACTCGGACAGTCCAAACCCCTTACAGATAAGATATATTAGCATCATCACAATGAATTAATCAGTACCACCATCAGCTGTCATTTACTGTACACATACTATATCTCAGGGTCTTATCACACCCAATCCTTACAATAAAATTGAGAGCTAGCACTCATTAGCACCATAGTGTATATGAAGGAAAGAAATGTGGAGACTGTAGTCACATGACTGCTACAGGAAAGAGATAAAATCTGAAGCCAGGTGTCTGATCCCAGCTATACACCCAAGAGACCTTAAGCCAGTCATCTGACCTCTCTGGGCACCTGATCTCATAAGCCCATTTTCTCTAATCCTAAGCGCCCTGTTCTGCACCCGAGATGATCTTTCAGCTCCTCTTCACTTTGCTTTAAAAGCAGTCTGCATTTTTCTCTTGACTGTAAAGTGAGACCGGAGCCTATTTCTCCAAGCAGCAGAATAGTGGCATGAAATATGACACAGCGTCACTTGTTCTTGCTCAGGATGGGAGCCTCGTTCTCCTTCCCCGCCCAGCTGGACAGCAATCAGGATGTTACACACAGATAGACATTGGTGGTTTTCTTTTTTAATCTCTCTTCTTAAAAATATAAATGCAAGTTATTGTATATCTGTAAATTTGTGCATGAACGCATCCATCCGCACCCCCTCTGCAAAATAAGAAAAACTGTATTCCTTAGTCTCAGGGGTAGCTGGGGTGAATACATTTTCTTGCTTTGAATCTATTTGCTGAGCTAGAAATTTCTGGATTTGGCCTTGAAAATGAATCCTGCAGGAGCTATTTGGCAAAATGAGCTTAGCCAGGGGTTTTAAATCACACTCCCAGCCAGGAAAAGGGAGGAAGGCCCTGGGATCACAGATACCTGCTTCAGGACCTGGTGCCCCTGCATCAGTTTTTCAAAGCAAATCGTTGTGTCTGCTTCAGCAAAGACTAACTGTCTATGGACCCAATGGCTACCCCAGAACAGCTGCTGTTTCTGGAAGGTCCTTGGTGGGGGTCAAGCATTTTCTGGCCACTGCATCAGCCTCTTTAGGACTGATGGGTTCCCCTGACCCAGAGGAGGAGCTGTGGCCTCTGTGCATGAGCAGATGTTAATGGTTCAGGTGAGAACTGGTGGAGTTATTCATTCTTTGTTTGAATCCAGGCTCCATCACTTACCCATTTGTGACCTTGGGCAAGTGACTGAAACTCTTAGTGCTTTATTAATGAGTTTCCTTATTAATAAGATAAGACAAGTAATGATGCCTAAGCTATAGAGTGGTTCTCCCCAGCTTTAGTAAGGTTAGTTTACATACTAAAAAATTCAGCACTTTTAAGCCATTAAGTCCCAATGTGAATATTTCAATGAAACTGACACAGGTGCATTAAAGGAGGTTGGAAATCACCATCTAGAGCTCATTATATAATTTATCATCATCAATAAATATTAGTGAGACCATTAATACTAATGGTTATTAATTATCACTAAATAAAAATTCACCTATTACTTTTCTCAGAGGAACTCTAAAAACATAAATATTAATTTCAAAGTTACCAATAAGTGGTATATTTGTTGCTCAATTTAAGTTTTTTAGATGTTCCATAAAGGGGACATAATGGGTTAACTGTCCCATTTGATGTGGTTTCACAAATGCAGTCACATGAAGACTATCACAATGAACTGGAATACTTCCATCCCTCCAAAAAGTTCCCATGTGATCCTCTGCTGCCCATCCCATCCCCAACCTCAACCCCTGGTAACCACTGATCTGCCATCACCATAGATTTGCCTTTCTTGAATTTCAATCAATAGGCTTATACAATATGTATTCTTTTATCTCTTCCTTTCTTTATTTTCAAATTTAGTTTTGAAGTTACAAGACAATTACACAAAAAAATTATTTTTTATTTGGAAGTACAGTTCTCTGAATTTTAATGGTGTATAGAATTGGATAACCAACATTGTAATCAGAATTAGAAACAGTTCTACCCTCAGGGTTTTTTTTTTTAATATTTTTAGTTGTAGATGTTCACGATACCTTTATGTTGTTTATTTAGTTTTTTTATGTGGTGCTGGGGATTGACCCCAGTGCCTTACGTGTGCTAGACAAGCTCTATACCACTGAGCCACAACCCCAGCCCCCTCCAAGGTTGTTTTAAGGATAAAGAGGATCAATATATGGAAAGTGCTCAAAACAGTATATGGCACACAGTGAGTGCACAAAAAGTGCCAGTTTTAGTTAGCACTGACGTACTTCTTTGAGCTTTCTCTTCCAGAGTCAGCATTTCTATCCTCCATCCACTTCTAACAGGAACCCAGAGTGGCCTCCAAGCAGGAAGTGAGATTCTTACAAACTGCATCCTTTATTCCAAATGCCCTTACTCTAGGAATCTGGGTCCAAGCCCTTTGCTGATTGCCATCTTCTTATCAATGTCAATGCTACCTGCAGTGGGCCCAGCACTTTCTTCTTTGCAAGTGGCACCATTCCTTTCCTGGTGTCTTTGTGTCCTCCTTAGGACCATGGCTTAGCCTAATACTCGCTGCTATGCTTGGCATGTACCCCCTTCAAAATTCAGACATTGCCAATGCTTAACAGGTGATTAGGCCCTGAGGGGATTAAGGCCCTTATAAAAGTGGCTCCTCTCACCTTCAGCCTTGTGAAAATACAGTACCCCTCCCCTCCAGAGGTTGCAGCCCTCAACAGCTGCCTTGACCCTGGACTTTCCACCTCCAGAACTAAAAGAAATTAATTTCTGTTTTTTATAAATTACCCAGCCTCAGATATTCTATCAGAGCAGCACAAATTGAGACTCTTCCTCATTGTATAGGCCCCTGCTAACCTCAGCTTAGATTGGTGGGGAAGTCTCATCCCTTTGAGGTCCTGCAAGGAAATGCCCTCCCCATTCCAGCCTCCAGGTGGCGCCCTTCCCCATCCCCACATGGGGACTTATTCTTTCACAGAGAACCTGCACCTGGAATATTTCCCATGCCCTGTGAGTCCACCTGTGAGATAGGCTACTCACCTGTCCTGGTTTGCCTGAGACAGTCCAGGTTGATGCAGTTAGGGCTGATGTAATCTCAAACATGCCCTGGGTCTAGAGGATCTTAGTCAAGACACTTGACCTCTTTGGATCTTCTTTCCCTCATCCAGAAAACAAAAGCATTAGAGTAGCTCACTCAGGACCCTGCCAGATACCAGGAGGCCTAGGGAAGGAAAAATCATGCATAGTTTTATCATCACATGTAAACATTGAGGGGTCACCATGCTACTTACAACATCAGAAACACTGGTGTGTCACAAAATGTCTGTTCCATTGGGGACATTACCCCAAAGATCAAGATATATAGCCACCCTCATACCTCCTATAAGGTAAAATCTTGAGAAATTAAGCCATTTGAGGTGACACCAAAAATTCAAGTTCAGATTTTTCTGCTCACTTGGGCATGTGAACTTTTGCTGTTGATACTTAAGATATCGAACCTCCTCTTCCTGCTCCTGATGTCGTCACCAAGCTCGCAGTGTGCACACATTCTATCACACTTGAGTCATCCAGCCACCTCCCAGGTAAAAGAGCCCCATGGTTAATAAGGCACTGTATTAGAAACCATAGGTTCCCCTGGGAGAAACTTCATCTACTCTAGTTACAATTGAAATAATTTCTCTGCACTGAGCAGCCCTAGGAAGGAGCCCCGGAAATTGCCAACATCTCCTTAGGCTTTGTTTCCATTCTAGTCTTTAGAGAGCCAGAATAGCAAGGAGATTCTGTCACCTAAGCTCCCCTGTATATGCCTACCAGTGTCCACATTTAGCCTCCTTCCGGGTCAGACAAAAGGGAGGGTGTTCTCTGTTCCAGAAAGCAGGCTTTGCTTATAAAACTCGAGGGCATCCAAACACTCCATCTTACCAAGCTCTAGTGGTACTTCTAGAGATTCATTTAGCTTGATTTACATTACTTTAATTTTCTTAGGGGTGTCTTTACTAGCTGGAGGGTGATTTCCCCCCCTTTAATTAAAGAACAAGTGGATTCCAAAGCACTCAGAACAAAAGAGGCTCCCACCCTGTCTGTCTGGCTTGTCGATTTCTCCTGCTATGTGCTCTCTTCTGAGTGCTTTTCAGCTCCTCTCCACACCTGCCTCCTCCGAGCGGGAACAAGATGGAATGACAAGGCAGGCAAGGTGTGTCTTTCGGTGGAATCAGCCAGCCCTTGGTTTCAATTCATTTAATTTCCTGGAGCATATGGCAATTTGGGAGAGGACCCAGTAGTGAAATCTTTATCTCTTAGATAGAAAAGCAGTATCCAGTCGGAGCCATTCAACAAATACTGATGACGACGCTGAGCCAAGAGTTGCCAGCCTTGGGACGCACCAGCAGCACAGCCATCCAGTCACCAACCTCACAGAGTTCGGGTCCCAAGGGCATCCGAACAAGGTGTTTGGGGGTGCAAACAACAGAAACCCTCTCAAATAAGCTTACACTACAAGAGAAACTTACCAGAATGCCTTTGAGATATGCCCAAGGCCAGTGAAGAAACAGAAAGGCAGAAACCAAACAAGTTCCTTGTAAGCACATGGTTAACAAAATGGCGGAGGCAGGAGAGGAAGCCAACCTCTGGTCAGCAAGCTCTCCTTTATACTGCAGCGAAGTTAATCCATCAGGCACACAGGAGGGCTCATGTTCTGGGTGTGGGGAATGGCCCCCAGGTGACAGAAGGAGTTTGGGTTTTAACGATGAGGGTGACTTAATCATTGGAGACTGCAGACGTGAAGTTTGGACCGTCAGGGACCTAGTTGTGCAGGTTAAAATGCTAACTCAGGAAGGCAGTTGTAAAGCATTTTAAACTTGTTGTCACTGGGAAAAGCTCACAACTCCGTGTTCACTGCTTATCTCTGGGACCCATGGTTACCTAGAGCTTCACTAATTGCTTTTCTCCTCCCAGGACTCATCTGCAATGGGAAAGGGTGAAAGTCCAGGGCCCAGCATTTCAGTATTCGCCTCCTCCCTTCAGGACCCTTTGTGGTTGGGAAGGGGTGAATGTTTGCTTTTGGTGAAGATGCTGGGGATGAATCCGGGAAAGGATGAAAGTGTGCTATTTTCCCCTCATCGGCCCATCGTTAATGTTTGGCTAATTTCCCTCCCTCCTCCAGAGCCACACTGTCCCTCCATTTTTCTTGGGGAGATGTCTTGTAGGAATATTATTTTCCATAACCCTCAGTTGTGACCCTGGAACTACTCCTACTCCATTTCTCCTCATTTCTTCATGGCTGCTTTATTCTCATTCTTTCTCATTTTCTCCACAAACTATTCTTCTGTTGGCTTCTCTGTGCCTGGGGAAGACAGAAGTCACACACACACACACACACACACACACACACACACACACACACACTTCAAAATTTATTTCCCTTTTGGATCAAGACTCTCCTGGACTTGATGGTCCAGGATGACTGACTGGCTGGCTTTCCATCCCAATTTCAAAATCTCCAAAGAAGAAATGTGTATGGTTGGAGAGCAGTTATCTACTGTGGTGGGAAGAGAGTCAGTCCTGTTGCAATTGGCCTGACAAAATCTACAAGCTAACGTGCCATTGATAGCTCTGACCCACATGTGGGTGTTAAGGAAAGCTTTCTGACATGAGCAGCATCCTGCAAAGGAATGATGAGCATGACTGAAGGAGGATAAGAGCATCCCAAACAGGAACTTCCTCTATTGATAGAAAGAACAGCTCTAAGCAATCCATGACGTGCACTCAGAGAGTTCAGCCTTGTACTGTTCCAGAGATCCTGACATGTTGTAGCTCTGTCTTCACTTGTTTCTAAGAATTATTTTTGTCTCCCTTGATTTCTTCTATGATTCATTCCTCATTCAAAAGTGTATTATTTAAACTCTGGGTATTCAAATATTTTGCTTTGTTTTATCTTGTTGTTGCCTTCTTTATGATCTGGTAAGATGCAAGAAATTCTATTTTTTTTTGTAAAAAAAAAAAAAAAGACTTTCTTTGTGCCCTAAAATATGATCGATTGTAGAGAACGTCCCATGTGTTACTGAGAAGAAAGCAAATTCAGTCGTCAAGGAATGAAATATTCTATAGATGTCTGATAGGTTCATGAGATTCATAGTTATTTGTTAGTTCTGAAGAGTCTTTATTTAGTTTTTTACCTGGATGACCTGTGTAATGGTGAGAGAGGCATGTGATTGAGTGTCTCAACAATCCTACTCGTCACAGAGACATCAGTGACACATCCTAGACTTGTCCCTTGTCTTACCGGCCACTGACAGTGTTCTCCCACTCCTTCTCTTTTGCTGATACATGAATCATAGATTGGGCTCAAATAAGCTGCCTAGGGGCTAGTGTCAGCAAACACACATCTGAATGTCAGCGCTGCACTTACTGTGTGCCCTTTAACAAGTCACTTAGGCTCTCCCAAAGGAGAGAAATGATGATGATATAATATCAACCTCCGAGGGTTGTGGATTAGATAAAATGAGATAGTGTGAGGTAAAGAGTCCTACCAGTGTGCCTGCAGGGAGCAGGTGTCAAGCATTTGGTTCCAGCCACTGTCCCCCATCTATTTTCTTCTCCAATAGTTTGCTGACATCTTGATTTAAAAAAAAAATGCAAACTTGGAAACAGACACACTGGTATAATAAAGGGGCAAAATAATTAAGGACCCCCCTTCTCCATACCAAAAAGAAAAGGAGAGCGTTTCTAACATAATCCATGGCCCTTCAGACAGCCTCACCTCTTATTTTTTTGTTGTTGTTGTTTTTGTTTTTTCGTACCAGGGATTGAACTCTGGGGCGCTTAACCACTGAGCCACATCCCCAGCCCTTTTTTATATTTTAGTTAGAGACAAGGTCTCGCTGCATTGCTTAGGGCCTGGCTAAGTTGCTGAGGCTGGCTTTGAACTCGTGATCCTCCTGCCTCAGCCTCCTGAGCTGCTGGGATCACAGGTGTGAGCCACTGCACCTGGCCCATCCTCACCTCTTGTCTCAATGTCCGTTTCCAGAATTCTGAACAAAAAGAATACAAATTGTTTATATTACTTCTATTGCCGTGCAGTGAGCTTCATTTTTACTTGGTATTAGCCAATATCTTTTAGACAGCTGCCATCCATGTAGCCTGTCTTCCCAGCTCCTGTCACCCCCTTCAATCAGCGACCACAGATGACTGATCCATGATAACTGTATCAAATGTCTGTCCCTTCCAAAGCAATGGAATAACTCGGGGATTTATCCCATCGCACGTGTTGACTTAACTTTTAAGATTCCCAGATGTACGACACTATCCAAAAGCTTTTCAAATATCTAAGCCCAGGATATCCTCACTGGGATAGTTTGCCCATTATTAATGTTTTTGAAAAATGCCAACAGGTTAGAAATACATAGCTTTCTTGGGCAGAGGCTGAACTTAATCAACATTGCAGGTTATATTATTTAATTTTCATGCTCGTTTTAATTAAAAGAAAAGTTCAGTTACAGTGGACCTTTTAATATTGAATATGCATTTTTTTCCATACTGGCATGTATTTGATTTATTTTCAAAGGAAAAAAGAATATTCGCTTGAGTGAAGAGCTAGGGATCAGGGCTAAATTTTCAAAACCACCTCTTCATTAGCTATCATAGGACTTACTTTCTTGCAAATACACGATGATCCCTGTAGCCTTGGTTAAGTACCTGTTGATTCTCTAGCCAGATTTACAAAACATTTCAGAAAAAAAAATCTAATTCAGGAAAATATGTTCCTGCATCCAAAGTCTGAGCAGTGTGCCTAAATCTTTTCTCATCAAGTAAACAGAAAAAAATGAGTAATTCAGAATCATGAAAACCCCAAAACTCTATATGAAAAATTATATTTGTTCCTCATGGAAACATGCTTGAGCTCCCAGTGTGTGGATTATTTTGTTAGCCTCTAGATTCAAGTGTGAATAATGCAGATCATGTCCTCTGAGCTTCTGTTCCAAGTAGAAGACATTCAGTCTTTCTTGCTGCATGCTGTGCTAGGAGAAGGGACTGTTGACAATAGCAGAGGACAGGAAATAATCTCCCCATTAAAGTCCCCCGGCTCTGTGAGCACACCCAGCCTGCTTTGGACTTGCCTACCACTGGTGCTGAGCCTCATCCATGTTGTAGGTTATATTATTTAATGTTCATGCTCATTTTAACTAAAAGAGAAGTATAGTTATAGTGAACCTTTAATACCAAAGATACCTGAACCCAGAGGTTAGCCGTGGACAAGTTATGTACCACTCTCTGCCTCAGTTTGTTCATCTGTAAAATGGGAATCATCATCATCATCACCATCATCATAATGATACTATTCTTCTCTGATTTCCTTCCTGACCTGATTATTTGGTCATTTCAATGAGATTTCTGTTCAACAGTATTTCCCCTTGTCTGACCATGTTGCTGGACTTACCTTTCTTGTTTCTTGAGGAGAAATGTAACCTCAATATCTGCCACACTAGATTCATGAGATTTAGCAGAAATTTTACGATTCAATACAACACAGGCCAGCTGGTGGGAGGCATCGTGCAGATCCCTCTTTAGTCACCAGTAAATGAAGAGAGAGCCACAGAATTCACCATTGCCTGGACTGTCTGAAGCAAGGAAAGAAAGGGTGGCTGGCTTATAAGCTGATAACTCTAAGAAAAAAAAATATTAATTAAGATTATGGGCACTAAAGGATAACTGATAGCTGATGTTCCCAGAGGCAGGATCCACTAAGGGGTCCTGTGGGTCTCAGGAGTGTGTGTGTGTGTGTGTGTGTGCACGCGCGCGTGTGTGCGCTCGTGCGTGCATGTCAAATACAAGTCAAACCAAAACAGAGAAGGTTAAGATGTCTGAGGATCTGAGAGGTGAAGACATACTGTTATCTTTCGTAAAAAGGCCAATGTAGGCAATGTAGGTGTCACTGGAAAGATAACATTTCCTCAAAACCATAGAGGAAGTCAGGAAGGTGAGCAGGAGGGTGGGCTGGAGAGGAGTTTCCCCACTGGGGGGCGGGCAGTGCCAAGGCCTACATTCTGAGCGTGCTCAGTGTTTTTGGAGAACATGAAGGTGATCAGTAGGTCTGGAGCAGGAGGAGGCCAGAGACCAAGAGAAGTGGGAATGGCAGAGTAGGAGAGGGCAGATTGCACAGGCTTTGTGGGCCAGAGTTGGTAGTTTGGTTCTCCCTACAGTGGGATTGGAGGCCCCGAAGGGTTTGTGCAGGGTCTTTTAATGCCATGCTTGTTCCTGGTTGGAAGCTGCTCCTTCTCCCTAGAACTGACTCCTTGTTATTTAGATGTCAGCTGAAATTGTCCCCAGTCACTCACAGTCACATCTCCTTGCTTTAATTATCTGCTCCACATCGATTATTCACCCATCATTTTCTTGCTTATTTATCCATATGCTTTATTTTTCTCTCTCACTTTGCACTCAAAAGCAGGCTCCACTAAAATCCAGCACCTCTTAAGTGTAGATGGTGCTTAGTGACTCACTTCCAAACAAAAGGGGGTGCAAAAGGAAAATAGTAAGTTCACCGAGGAGAAACCTGGCAGAGGCCACCTGGACCAAGTGATCGAGGTGAACATCACCAGGGATGCTGTGTGGGTATCAGGTGCTCCCAAAGGATGTGTTGAGGGCACTTGGTGACATTCATCCAAATATCCATGAGCCCTTTATAATCTTGAGAGAACCTAAGAAAAACGTGAGTTGAAGAACCTTCTACAAAATGACTGATACCTACCCTTCTGAAGTGTTAAAAAGCATGAGAAACAAGAGAAGACTAAGGATCTATCACAGATGTAGGAGCCTGAGAAGAGACGACAACTAAATGAGTGAGATCCTGGAACAGAGAAAGGGCAGTAGTCTGGAAAACTGGCAGAATCTGGCTACGATGTCTAGTTGGTCGTGTTGTGCCAATGTTAATTTCTTAGTTCCAACAGAAGTAGCATGATGTTATGCAAGATATTAACATTAAAAGAAGATATGTTTAGGGCGGGGGCTGTACCTAGATGGTAGAGTCCCTGCCTCACACGAGTGAGGCACTGGCTTTGATCCTCAGCACCACAAAAAAAAATAAATACATAAAAAAAGGATATCGTTTCCATTTTTTTAAAAAAGGAAGATAGGTGTGTGTAAGGTATCAGTAACTCCCTATCCTAACAACTGTAATTTTAAAATTATTTCAAAATAAAAATTTTCTTCAAAAGCAAGTATTGCAATAGCAGGGACGTTGTCTTCTTGTTCTCCGCTCTGACACTCATGTTAAGAATGGTAACCACTGCTTAATAAATACGCAATAAATTGATGGGATAGTTCCTCAGCAAACCCAATAATAGCATCTTAAAAAAAATAAATGAAGCAATTAAAGCACTCTGCCAAGTGCAAAGTACTTTGCAAGCAGCTATTTACAAAGATAAGGGAATATGATTATTTCTCCTGTTCAGATTTTTTTAAATGGGAGGAGGACTACCTACTTCAGGAGGCATCCATGCAAAAAGGTAACAACTTCACCGAGGACCAGTGCTGACCACTGTTGTGTGATCAAGCCGTTCCTGGGTATCACTGATCTGTAGCCACCTCTGTTCATAAAGCTCTTCTGAATCGAAGGCTATTAAACAAGAGAGATTTCATTTGAATGTTTTTAAAAATTATCATTATCTTGGTGACATCTTATTAATCTGGGTTCATTAAAAATGTGTGGGAAAACCCTCCCACACCACAGTACTTTGAAAACACTTGCCAAAAATAAGGGGAAGAACTTTCTTCCTGAAGAATTGAAAATGAAAGCATGAAATGACATCCTCTTCCCTCCTTCCATCCCTCCAAAGGCCAACTGCTCTCCAAAAGGTGTTCTTAGATGGCTGAGGTAGAAGATAGTCCATTGTTGAGGAGTCTCTGCTTCAGAAAAAAAATGCAAGCTCTCTTCCCTAAGATGGTGTGGAGACACTAAGAATAAGTAGGAGGGGGCTTTGCAAACAGCACATCATGAAATCTCACACAGCCCCCTGCCCCTCCAGCATCGCCTCTTCCATTCCCAGACAAGGCTAGAGGCTCTTTGGGGCTCCCACAGAATGTGTAAGTGTGTTCTTAATGCACACCACATTTTTTTTTTTACACCTAGAGGATCTTTGATGTTGTTCAGGTGTCTGTCTTTCTTATCTCTGTCTCTAGCAAAGAACACAGTGCCCAGCAGAGGGTAGGCCCTCTACAAGTGGTGAATGAATGAATGAGTCAATCCATTCATTAATGCACAAATGAATAAAGATATGAATGAAGACTGTGGGAACAAGCTCTGACCCAGAGCCAGCCATCAGCATCCACCTTCTACTCAAACTTGAGGGACAGGCATATAGGGTAAAAGAAAAGACTGAGATAGGCATTCTCCCTGATTCTGGGCAAAGAAGGCAGGGGGTGGACATAAAAATCATCCTTCACCTTTCTACAAGCAAGTAGCTACTGGGCAGCTCAGTGTGCCCACTCCTGTGTCCTCAGGCTATATGGAGATACCCAGGAAGACTGTGCTACTGACCTTGCTGTGGAGAGGGTTACTCCCCGTTCTTGTTGATGTGCTGGATAGCAATGTCCTTCACTCCCTGAAGAGCATGGTTTGTGCTGATGAAACCTTGACATTTAGTGAAACTAGAGAAGAGGAACGTGTGCATTCTATTCTATTCTACTCAAGTCCAGGCTAGACAATGGGGAAATCAAGAAACCAGACCAACTTACAGGTCTTTTCTTATGTGGGCTATGCAAAAAGCTGTTCTCAAAGGGCCTCTGACCTGCTCATGGATCTTTGGTGTGTCTTGTTGAAAAGAGAAGGGATCACATCTGCATTCTGTCCCACTCAGAAGTCACCAAGATCTCTGACAGAGGCGGGGCTTGGAAGCTAGGAAACCTATCAGGGAGTTCCAGGTCTTATATTTACCACTTGTATGGCTTGGGACTCCTTCTCTTTGAGTCTCAGTCTGACCATTTGTAAAATGGTATGTCATTCAGTGCTCTTCACCTGTCTCAGATAATCAACTCAGACTCCCTGGGTAGAGGTTTCAGTCCAGGATTGCCCATTGCTTTGGAGCAGGTGGCCAAGCAACCTCATGGCAGGAGCACAGGAGGAAGCAAAAAAAAACCTCACCTCATGACCAAGGAGTAAAAGACAGGGAAAAAGAAATAAGGAGCCAGGGTCTCACAGTCCCCTCCCTGTTGGGAGCCAGGATTCAGGGCAGCTTCAGTGTCCTGATGACTTTCCACTGGGCTCTTCCTTTTAGAGTTCCCACCACCTCCCATAGCAACAAGTTGGTGGTGACCCAGCCTTTTTAATACACGGGCCTTTGGGAGACATTCCAGATCCAAACTAAAGCGAATTCCTTTCTTGCTTGTTCCTCATGAGGACTTGAAATGATAAATAGATGATAAAGCTGCTTCCACCAGACCTGGCTCCTGATAGGCATCAGCAGTGAGAACTGTCCTCATCCTCATGAGCTCTCTCCATGACCTTGATCTTGAGTGATTATGTCCTGAGCCACCATCAGACTCAGCAATCCCTGGGCCCAGGGAGGCACAGGGGTGTTTGAGACAGGAATTTCATGGAGGAGATGGGATTTTCCATGGGTCTTCAGGGGGAGGTGTGGCTTTTCCGTTCTAGTTCCCATTCATTGCAAACCTTCATTTCTTTGGAGAGCTCGTAATTGTCTCTCTGCATCCCACAGACATAACATTTCCCACCCGAGAAAACAAAATAAAAGAAAATAAAAATGGACCCACAATCTTTTCACCCCAACAGATCAAGCTGCTTTTCATTTCACACGTTCTGGTAAAGGGTTCATTAGGCAAAGACAGAATGGAGGGGTGCTATCTGATTCAGAGGGATTTGGCCTCTTTTACCTCATCCAGAAAAGGCTGGCCCAGGCTTTTGTTGGCAGCTGCTAATGTTTACAGACAAGAATGCCTTCCAAACATTTGCATTACTTAAAAGAGCATATCCCTGCTAGACTATCCTAATGCATGTAGAGAGAAAACAATTTCCTTGAGTAGAAAATAAAGGGAGAGACCCAAATAATCTTTTTTTAATTCTAATTTGTTATATATAACAGCAGAATGCATTACAATAGTACATATATAGAGCACAATTTTTCATGTCGTATTTTTCATGTCACCATTCATGTCTTCATATGTGTACTTAGGGTAATGCTACCTGTCTCATTCCACCATTACACATGTCACAGATAAGGAATATCACAGTATGATGGCAAGATTCTGTCCTCGTATATCATCAATTCACAAGACCAGGTGCATCTGCCACTCCCAGGGACACCAGTAGAACTGTACTTATTGGAAGCTCTTTCTTTCATTTAAAGTGGCTCTTTACAAAAATCTCTCACACTTTCTCCTTCTAGCCAAAACCTCACTCCTTCTCCAGCTTCCTCAAAATTCCAAAACTCCCCGGCTGCCTCACACTCCTGATTACTATTCGCCTGGCCTGTCTGGCTGTGCTACTGTGCCCCAGGCCCACACAGCCCCTGCAGCACTGTTGGGAGCCAGGACTCAGGGCAGGGGATGTTGGAGCTGTTGGCTTCTCTCAGAGGTGCCCAGGGCAATGCCATGCACCCTGCAGACACCCAGTAAACACGGGCTGGCTGGCTGCAGTTGTGCCCAGCTAATGAGTGCCAGGCTTTTTATCTGTGCTCAGAAATAGGAGGACAGATGGGGAAGAGGGCAGAGGGGGAATCAGCCTCACACTGAAGCCCAGATAGCATTGCACCAGCACACTCGGCAAACAGAAAGGATTCAGATTTCAGCAAAGATAAAAGGGTCAGCAAGCACCCTATATGAATGGCAAGTAGGTTAAAAAAGATTTCAGTCTGATTTTGCTTTTTCTCACATCAAAGGAAAGATGAACTGACTGAGTTTCAAAAAAAAAAAAGAAATGTCCCCAGTGACCTAAAAAAAAAAGAAAAAAAACATAGACAAGTAATTCTTTGAAATTATAAGATGCTGCTTTCCTAAAATGTATGTCTCTTCCAGAGATGACACCCACAGAATCACTCAGTAGACAACATGTCCAGTCCTGCATGGTACCTGTAAGCCCCATGCCTGTCCCCACATCACATCTCAGGCACCAGTCACACTTGCTGGTTGTTCACGTCCACAGGTCTGAACTCTTGAGCCTCCTGGCTTTAAAATCATGCTCATCCTCCAGTTTCATCCCTAGCCTCACCCTTTGGGACTAATTTTTTAGCTGCAACCTTGATCGCCCCCATCCAAGTCATGTTCTCCCACCAGCCGCATGTGCTAGGCCAGGCCGTTTGTTGGGCAACTCTCCCGCGGGACCCAGTCCTGGGGGTGGGAACTGGGAAACATTTTAAAAGGCTCATTGAGCCGGGCGCAGTGGTGCATGCCTGTAATCCCAGTGGATCGTGAGTTCAAAGCCAGCTTCAGCAAAAGTGAGACACTAAGCAACTCAGTGAGACCCTGTCTCTAAATAAAATTCAAGATAGGGTCTGGGGATGTGGCTCAGTGGTTGAGTGCCCCTGAGTTCAATCCCTGGTAACTTCTCCCGCAAAAAAAAACCTCATTGATAAAGCTGAGCTCCTACCATTGGTCTAATTACATTTTTACGACCAAAACCAGTCACTCTTTGTCTCATCAGAACTAATACAGGCTCCTCTGTATTTCCCTGTCTGTGACATACAGAGGAGCCTGTATTTCACAGATAGTAGCATTCAGGCGGAGAGAAGGAGGGAAGTCCTAGATTCATTATAAAGAAAATCTGCATTTGATACCTAAAGGATGTAACCCCAGGAGAAAGCACCCAACAAAGAACTGAGACAAATGGACTGTAATCCCAGCTCTGCCAGTGACCATGTGGCCTTTGGGCAAGTCACTTCCTGATGGAGGCTTCATTTTCCATTCATAAAATGAAGAAATTGTGCCACATGATCTCCAAAATGCCCTCAAGATTTAATATGCTTGGATTCTTTTATTATGAGTCTGACTTTCTGAGATTTCATTTTCTCATTTGGAAAAATAGTGATAATACGTCTAGTCCAAACGTCCTCCCAGAGCTCTAGGAAGTATCAAATAAGAAAATGTATGAAAGCCCGTGGCATGCTGTTCCTGTTGGTAAGGGGTAGAAGGGGAGATGGGAAGCCCTGAAGCCATCACTTAGCAGAGTGAGTTATACGAGGTATAAGTGAAAATACTTTCCCGTCCTCATTTTTTGCAATTAAAGACCATTTTCAAAGCAGGCAAACTATACCTGGATCAATAGGATGCCCATGTTGGTCCTGTTGAAAGGAGGCTCATGGGGGCAAAAAAAATCACATACCCTAAGTTGGAGTGGACCTTGAGATATGAGGGAAAAACATCTGGACCGGTGGAATCAGGCTAAATTATTAAAAGAGGGTGTTAAAGACCAAAAAAAAAAAATTCATATATCGTCTATTACTTTCTAGTCACTCTGGGTGTCTTATACAATTTAGCTCAGTCTTCAAAATGAAGCCATAAAAGTGTAACCTTTTACTTTGACTATTATCATTATGGAGTGTTTTCAACCAATTCTCCGATTGTACAAACATCAGCGGAACATCCTACCATTTGATTCCATTCCAACATGGTGTACAATCAAGTCCCTTGATTACGGGCGGGGGTCTCCTGATTGCCCCTACTTCAGATACCAAACCCAAGCCCAGGCCTCCCACATGGCTGGCTGAGCAGCTATAAACCCGGCATCACCTCTGCCTCCCCTCCTCCCTGTGCTAGGATGGGTCACAGACCTCAGGGAAACACTTCATTTACATTTACCTGTTTAGAATAAAGGAGAAAACTCAAAAACAGCCAGATGGCACAGATCCATAGGGCGAAGTCAAAGTTGGAGGGGGGTGGGGCCTTCCATGCTCTCTTTGGACCCTTCAAGTTCCAGCACCTTCAAGAATTCCCCAACCCAGAGGCTCACCAGATCTTATCGTTCAAGACTTCTGACAAAGCTTCTCTCTTCAGCGGTGAGGTCGGTAAATGGGACTGCAACTTCCATCCCTCTGAACAGTTGGTCTTCCTGGTGACGGGCCCCATCCCGAGGCTCTCCATTCCAGGAGTTCCATCCTGAGTAATGGCAGAGGTTCAGGTACCATCAAAAGGGACTCACTGTGGATAACAAAAGACATCCCTGTCACTCATGCGTGCCCTCTGCTATCAAAGGAGGTGCGGGAGACTTCTACACCATAGTACCTTCCAAAGATAGCAGCAACCTATTCCGTAGGAGACTCAAGTAACCTGGTCATTCATTTCTCCATGGCCCATCCCTCTCAAGAGCCCCCTGCCTACATATTCACAGTTAGAAATTCCAAGAGTTTTGAGAATTCTGTGCTAGAACTGGAGGCAAAGACCAAGTTCTTACTATGCCACCGTATCGATTATTACTCCTATTATCATCTCAGTGGTGGGAAACCGGGGTACAGGGATCAGCACATGCTTACTACACTCTAGAGCTGAGAACCAAACTCCAGCCTATCTGTTCTCAAAGTCCATGTCCTTAAAATACAGGAAAACCCAGGTTCATTTCCATTGCACATATTTAGCTCCTTAAATCATCCAAAAAATAGGGCTGGGACATCATAAATGAAAGATGCCAAAGGTAGGTTTTAAGCCCCGTTGGACAGAGGCAGCTCTCCTCCACATCTCACAAAGGCAGCCCTTCCTGAGACCCAGTGTGTCCCCAGACTGTATTCCATCCTGGGGCAACGTGGGTAAATACAACACGGACCTCGCCTTCGATTTCTCAGTCATTCAATGTTTTATTTTTTTCAGCAAAGGCCGAGTTCAAGTGTCACCCAGGTTCAGTGATGAGTGATGTTGCTTTTGCACAAGTTTTTGTGAAGACAAGCTGAAAAGAGCAGAGGGGGAGCCATCTGGGAGTTTAAAATTTCATGCCTCCGTGCCTCGATTTGCAAGCGACGGCATGCATCATTTATGTCCGGGCTTGGGTGGCATTTGTTTTATTTAGAGCCCATTTATCCTGGACTTTTTCCAGTGCTCTGTGAGATTTTATGATTCATCAAATCCATCTTCTCCGTAATGTGGTTCTGTTCGCACGCTGCTGCTGCGTGTGTAGGCTCAGATGAGCTCTCCAAAGGGAGAGAAGGGACAAGAGTGAGGTCAGAGGAAAGGGTGTAGCCATTTCTAGAAGTGCCACAGCCTCCTCACTCCAGCAGGGTGGCAGAGAGGGAAACAAAGTGTTCGTTTCCGATTTTCTCACTCCACAGTCAACACTTTTGTGACTTGTGGGGGGATTTCTTCCAGTCAGCAACAAGTCTCAAGACTACAGCCAACACCAGCCGGGCGTCCCTCATTCAGTTCCATCCTGACATCGTCCACCTGGAGAGAATATCAGATCCCACAGGGGAGGGATGCCCGTCACAAGCAAAACCTGCCACCTGTGCTTCTGACCAATACTATAAACTGAGGCTCCCACGACATCTTCCTTCGGTTCCGTTAATGTATTATAGCAAGTCACAGAAATAGGGAAAACACATTTACCTCTTTATTATAAAGGATGTGATGAAGGATACAGTTAAACAGCCAGATGCAAGAGATGCAGAGAGCTTCCCTGCCTTCTCCTGGGGCACCGCTCTCGGGAACCCCCTCACGTTCAGAAGCTGCCCAGGCCCAATCTTTGGGGTTTATTTGTCTGTTTGTTTGTTTTGTTGTGGGCTTTTTAAATGGAGGCTTCATGACACAGTCAGGACTGAGTGCCCACTGGTGAGCTACCCAACCTGCAGCCCCCCTCTCCTCCCTAGATGTTGGGGGTGGGGCTGAGCATTCCAGTTCTCTAAACACCGTTGGTTCCCCTGGCAGCCAGTCCCCTGTCTTGGGCTCTCTGGCAGCCTACCAGGTGTCACCTGCTTAGAACTCAAGATGATTCTATCACCTAAGAAATTCTCAGGGATCTAGACACTCTGTGTCAGGAATCGGGGGTCCAAGACCGGACCCTAGACTAAAAGATGGCATCCCCTGGTGTCCATGGAAAAGGGTGTTAGGAGCTCTCTGTCAAGGCCTGAGGAGAGCAGTGTGTGTATTTCTTACTGTTACACCCGTGGGTTTCCAAAGATGGCAGCACCCTGTCCCATAACTTACCCAGATCACACTGCAACTCATTTTTCTTACCCCATCCTCCTTAAGATTCCCCTGCCTCCAAGTTCACATGGAGTAGCAACCCCCCAATTCTTCAGGAACTCCAAGAGAACATTTTCTTGAGAAATCACACCAACTGGACCAGTGAAGTCTTTTGAGTTCACCAAGAAGGAAAGCCTGACCTCCCACGTCTTGTTTGGCTGAGTCTCTGCGACGACCTACTGTTCTGGATCCACAGCAGCTGCCCAGGAAAGCAGAGAATGTGGGGGTCAGACCGTCAGAGAACCAGAACAGGGAGGAACGGAGAGTCCTGAGCTCTGTCGACAAACCCGCTGGCCCTGCCTTGGCTTTCCTGCAAGCGGTGGGGTGTGTGTGATTTTGCTGTGGGCGATCCCCAAAAAGGAGATATGACGTCTGTCTCATGGTCTGAGAGGGAGTATTGGAAGTGCTGTGTGCAGAGACCTCAGAGACGGCCAGCCCAGGTTTTATTTGCAACTCACCGTTTCTCTGGTTTCCTGACCTGCAAACTGTGTTGGGAGATGAAACACCACAACTGCGTCTCAGCAAGGTCTTCCTGGCTTTCCGGGGACGGTTTCCTTCCTGAAGCTGTGTTCTGCAGATCAATATCAACCCACCATGCCTCGTGACTTCACGGCCTGGTTCCCAGGCTTCCTTCCTCTTCACAAAGTTAAGTTCTTATTCTCAGAGGCACCTGAGCCTGTGGCTTTCAGTGTCTCCCGTCCTCTACTCCAGTCTCTCTGCCAAAGAAAAGCATTGGTACAGGAACAGGTTAAATCAGTAAGCATTGTCAGGTGTCATCTGCCTGATCCTCAGGAGATATCCCCCTGTGGTTGTATTGTCCTGATTTTAAAGATTGAGTCTCTGAGGTGCAAAGCCTGGAGCCTCCTAGGAGGCTCCAACCCAGGCCTTCTGAAGAGACCCAGCCTCAAGCAGCACATGACCCTCTGTCCATGGCGGCGGGTGTTGTCAAGGGCAGGAAAACGGCTCCCTGCCTAGTTGACACTCGTGGGAACCAATCATGGAACACACATCCTTATGTCTCTTGGATACATTCAGAGGTGAACAAGACCGTGACTGCAGGCTGGAGCCCCGCACACCTCAGCTTGTTCATCCAAGGTCACCTTGGATGAACAAGGTTGTTCCTGAGCACCCAGTGATCTCTCTGAGGTAGGAGTTGCTTAGCCTAGGAATGCAGAGTTGCTTAGCCCAGGATCTGCCCTTGCCTAGATCCCAGCAGGTCGCCACTGGGACTCTGTCCAGTCCTTGCCGTAGTCTGGCTGGGCACAATTCAGGAGCCACTTGTCAAAAGAAACTAACTTTATTTTTAGAACTACAAACGCCAAACAAAACAGCTCCTCAGGGAAAAAACCCTCAGAGCCCAACTGCCACCACCGGCTTCCACAAGCCTCTCACCCACACCAACCTCACCACCTCCCACAATCCTCCTGCTCTTGAGGCTGATTGGCTGGGTCGTGTGGGCGGAGCCAAAGAAGTCCCCCAATGAGCAGTTCCATAGTCTGAAGGGCAGGGAAACAGCCCAATGAACATCACCGCAGAGGAGCCAATCAGCTAGATGTTGCTGGGGCCGCTGTGAGCCAATCATCAGCTGGCATTCTGAAGGGCAGGGAAACAGCCCAATGAACATCACCGCAGAGGAGCCAATCAGCTAGATGTTGCTGGGGCCACTGTGAGCCAATCATCAGCCGGCAGCTGGAAGTTTGCTGGCAGCTGGAAGTTTGCTGGCAGCTGGAAGTTTGCTGGGGCCCCTTTGGCTGTGGCTCTCAACAAGTCCTGCCTCACAGCTGCCTTCTTCCTGAGGAACTACCCTCTGCTAATCAGCCACCACCCCAACAGAAACCCACAGGCAAAAACTGAAGGACACAGGACAGGGGACATCATGAGGCTGCCCTCCTTGCATTGATGGGGCTCAGGCTGGGTAACTCAGCCCCAGGGCTTCCCCAAGGCCTCGGGCTGCAGCGCTCTGCCTCCTTGGATCCCGGCTCCTGCTCTGACCTGGTCTCCTCTCTCCCCTCCTCTGGGATGCGTCATCCATAAATCCCTTCAGTTGGACTCCGCAGCTCAGGCTTCGCCCAGCGGAACCCAACCCAAGACATCTAGCGCGCGACTGTATCTTGTAGCAGAAGGGTTTGAAAAGAATCTGCGCATTGTGTTTTCACCCATTCAAGAAGAGCCTTCTAAAAGTAAACCCCGCAAGAGCTATTTGTATTTGCACGGCTTTGTTTGCATGGAGGGTAAGGAAACAGCCATCCCTTAAAATATGCAGGACGACTAAGACACCACATGGCCCTTGCCAATTTCCCAATAGTTTCTCTCTCAAGCAGTCTTTTGTGAGAACTCCCCATCTGCTGATAGAAGTCCTGAGTTCTTGCTTTTGAGTCATGGTGCTAACCCCCAGTGTGAGCTGCGTGGAAATCAATGCGCCGCCTGCCTGAACATTTTCACAGGGACTTTGGTGAGGTTGACATTCAGCTTGTTGGATAATTATCTGGTTTGGTTTTTTTTTTTTTTTTTTTGAAATCCAAGCATCCTTTCATATATTGAGATTTCTGTTTGCGAATTTTGCTTTAAGTTTACTGAACCATTTAATTAACTTAAGTGTTTAAACTTCTAGAGGTGTTGATTGATTCTAATCAGTATTTTCTGCTCCTCTAATTGAAGGCTTCCTCTCTTGGACTATTGTCAGTGAGGCAAAAATTATTTAAAAAAAAAAAAAAAAGCAAAATGTTTTAGTCTTTGGTATAATCAAACACAAATTTACTTGGGCCCATCATGGAACTTCTGGAGACCAGGATGGAGCCAATTTCTGTGTTTCCTTTGAAGTTGGAGAGGCAGCCCTAGGAAGGGGCCTGTCCAGTAAGCCAAGGACTCTTTCAACCTCTCGCTGGGACTTGGACCTCCAGCCAAGCCTCTTTCAGGTTTGACAGTTTTCACTCTTCAAGGGAACTCAGCAGGGGGGTGTTTTGTGGGGACTTCTGTCACCCAGAGAAAGAGATTTTTTTTTCTCTTTCAAAAGCTCTTAGAAAAACAACACACCATCCCCACTTCCCACTTCCTGTAGCAACCCCACCCCCCAGGCAAATGCAAACCTCACCCCTAAAATAAAAATGACCGGCACTGAGCAGGTCTTTCTGCTGGTAGGAAGGACACAGGCAGGACTTCCAGGCTCCGTGTTAGTCAGGCGTGAAGAGAGCAAGAGGACACCCATGTCAGACCAGCTAGGGGGACTAGGGGGGACCTGCAGCCTGCAGGCACCAAGACACAGCACCAAAACCAACTCCTCGGCTCTGGCTCTTGAAAAACCAGGTTTCCTGATGCCTTCCAAAAAAAAAAAAAAAAAAGGTTTTCTGGCAAGCTGGTCCGGGTCTCTCCTGAGACGGTTCCGTTCTGGTTGACTTCTGTTGGGCCCCAAATAATGTATTATGGATATTGCGTTGTTCTGCTAAGAAAATGTCAGTTGTTAAACCAGATCAAACCGCCCTCCAGTTCTTCAGCGCCGCCGACTCATTTTAATTATTGAACCTCTCTCCCTGGAAAGTCGCTCTGTGCTGTTTGCCGAGAAACTGGCAGTTTTAACACAATCTGGAAACTTCTCATAGATTGATCACCCCAGGAAAACAGGCAGCTGATCAACAGAAAAATCTGCAGCGGAGATTAGTTCGCTATGACACCGAAGAAGTGGAGTGTAGGGGCTTTCTCCGCCATGTGCCCGGCCTCCCTGGCTGCCTAGAGACCAAGGCTCTGCGTGCAAGCCAGAAGTCCTGGCTTCCTGCATACTTCAGAGACCCAGCCCTAGATCCCTGGCAAGGTCACCACTCACTAGGGCCATCAACCCCAGCCTTCTTCTCCCAAATATGTGTCTTCCCTCTCTCTTTTTCAGTCACTCCTTTCCAGCCATACCTACCTTCTTTCTGATTTTGTAACACCCCCCAAGCTTTTCTCTACCTCAGGGCCTTTGTACATGCTATTCTATCTAGTAACGTTTTTTGTTTTTTTTTGTAGTCTAAATATGTGATTTGCAATCTGGATGAACATTACAATGTACTGGGGCCTCATCTCCAGATCAATTAAATCACAACTTCTGGAGGTGGGCTTCACCATAAGTCTTTTTTTAAAAAAGCTCCCAGGTGGTTGTAATGCATTTCAAGGATTGTGAAACCTCACCCAGATCTCCTTGTGGCTGGGTCCTCCCACAGCTCAGGTCTGGATTCCAACAGCCCTTCCCAGAGAGGTATTCCCTGGCCCACCTGAAGCAGCCTGATCTCCAATCCCTGGAACTCTGCACCACTCACTGATGGGGGGGGGGGTGGCGGTATTTGTTTGTTTCTTGGGTTTAGAGAGTTGATTTTTGTTTTTGTTTTCTTTTGTTTTGCTTTTAGTACTGAGTTGGGATCGTGAGCTCTTTACCACTGAGCTACACCTCCCGTCCTTTTGAATTTGAGACAGGGTCTCTAAATTGCTGAGGCTAGCCTCAAACTTGTGATCCTTCTGCCTCAGCCTCCTGAGCCTCTGTGATTACAGGTGTGCACCACCATAGCCTGCATGAGTTTTTGATCTCTATGATACTTGTCACTGTCTAAAGTTATCTTTTCTAGTTTTTAGTTAATAGTTTATTATCTATCTTCTCCCCTCAAATTCAAGCTTTTTAAGAATTTTATCTTTTAAAATATACCTGACAGGGGGCTGGGGATGTGGCTCAAGCAGTAGCGTGCTCGCCTGGCATGCGTGCGACCCAGGTTCGATCCTCAGCCCCACATACAAACAAAGATATTGTGTCTGCTGAAAACTAAACAATAAATACTAAAATATACCTGACAGTAGAGTACATTTTGACATAGTACACATACATGGAGTAGAACTTTTTATTCTTGTGACTGTACATGATGTGGAGGCATCATGGTTGTGTATTCATATGTGAACATAGGAAAGTTAAGCTCAATTCATTCTACTGTCTTTGCTATTCCCATCTCCCATTCCTTCCTTTCAATACCCTTTGTCTAAACCACTGAACTCCTAACCCTTAATTGTGTGTTAGCATCCACATCTCAGAGAGCACATTCAACCTTTGGTGTTTTGGAACTGGCTTAATTTCACTTAGCATGATAGTCTCCAGATCCATCCATTTACCAGCAAAAGTCATAATGTCATTCTTCTTTATGGCTGAGTAATATTCCATTGTGTATATATACCACATATTCTTTATTCATCTGTTGAAGGGCACACAGGTATGTTCCATAGTTTAGCTATTGTAAATTGAGCTGCTATTAACATTGATGTGGCTGCATCACTGTAGTATGCTGATTTTTAAGTCCTTTGAGTATACACCAAGGGGTGGGATAACTGGATTAAATGGTGGTTCCATTCAAAGTTTTCTGAGGAATCTCCACACTGCATTCCAGAGTAGTCACACCAATTTGCAGTTCCACCTGCAATGTATGAATGTACCTTTTCCCCACATCCTCACCAACACTTACTGTTGCTTGCATTCTTGATGATTGCCATTCTGATTGGAGTGAGATGGAATCTCAGTGTAGTTTTAATTCTCATTTCTCTAACTGCTAGAGATCTTGAACATTTTTTTCATATATTTATTGAAAATTCATATTTATTTTTCTATGAAGGGTCTATTTAGTTTCTTTGCCATTTATTGAATGGGTTATTTGGGCTTTGGGCGGTGTTAAGTACTTTGAGTTATTTATATATCCTGTAGATTAATGCTCTATCTGAGGTGCAGGTAGCAAAGATTTTCTCCTGTTCCGTATTCACATTTTTTTTATTGTTTCCCTTGCTGTGAAGAAGCTTTTTAGTTAGATACTATCCCATGTATTGATTCTTGATTTTACTTCTTGTGCTTTAGAATTCTTTTTAAGGAACTCATTTCCTGAGCCAATACATTGGAGTTTTATACCTACATTTTCTTCTAGTAGGTGTAAGGTCTCTAGTCTAATTCCTAGGTTCTTGATCTACTTTGATTGAGGTGACAGATAGGGTTCAATTCATTCTGCTACAGATGGATTTCCACTTTTTCCAGCATTACTTGTTGAAGAAGCTATTTTTCTTCAATGTATGTTTTTGATGCCTTTTTCTAAAGTGAGATAGCTGTATTTATGTGGGTTTATCTTTGTGTCTTCTATTCTACTCCACTGGTCTTCATATTGCTTTTGGTGCCAATGCCATGCTGGTTTTGTTACTATAGCTCTATACTATAATTTAAGGTCTGCTATGTGATGCCTCCTGCCTTGCTTTTCTCACTAAGGATTGCTTTGGCTGTTCCAGGCCTCCTATTTTTCCAAATGAATTTCATGACTGCTTTTTCTATTTCTATGAAGAATGTCACTGGAATTTAATCGGAATTGCATTAAGTCTATATAGCACTTTTGATAGTATGGCCATTTTGACAATATTAATTCTGCCTATGCAAGAACATGGGAGATCTTTCCATCTTTGAAAGTCTTCTTCAATTTCTTCCTTTAGTGTTCTGTAGTTTTCATTATAGAGATCCTTCACCTCTTTTCTTAGATTGATTCCCAAGTATTTTATTTTCGTTGAGGCTATTGTGAATGGGATTCCTCGTTGGTGTACAGGAACACAATTCATTTATGGGTGTTAATTTAATATCCTGCTACTTTGCCGAATTCGTTTATGAGTTCTAGAAGTTTTCTGGTGGAGATTTTTTGGGGGCGGGGGGAGTCTTCTAAATCAAATTTAAGCTTTAAGAGAGCAGGAATCTCGTTTATCTTGTTGACTTGTTGCTAGACAGATGCTTGATAATAGTGCTCAGAATATATTTGATGGATGAACAAACAAATAAACAAATGGAGATATGAATGAATAAGGAAATGAGTGAGGGAAGAAATGAGTTTCTGTCCTTAGAATCTAAGCTACTATTATCATTATTATTATTATTATTATTATTTTGGAGAGAGAGAGAGAGAGAATTTTTTAATATTTATTTTTCAGTTTTCGGTGGACACAACATCTTTATTTTTTGTGGTGCTGAGGATCGAACCCAGCACCCTGCGCCTGCCAGGCGAGCGCATTACCCCTTGAGCCACATCCCCAGCCCTGCTACAATTATTTTTGATAGTGTCCTTCACGTGATCAGAATCAGTACTCAGGACACCTGGGGAAAAGGCACTTATGCCAGAGGCAACCATCATTTTCTGCTTTGAGCTTCTCAACATGAGGATGCAAAACAAACTTTTTATTAACAACAACAAATTTATATAACCAACGTATGTCACAAGAGGCATATTGACACTGGAAATCCTGTAGCAGTCTAGGTTTTTCAAGTTTTATGCTTCCATGAGCCCTCTCAGGCACACGGCCATGAGAGCAGGCAGCCAACGCCACACCACCCTGCGCCTGTGCCTTCCCACCTCACTGTCGAGCCACAGTGGAGGCCCCGCGGCTCTTCTAGTCTCCCCTGGGGAAAATCTAGGTAATATACTTGTCCTCAGTGGAATCTGATTGGAAGAACTAGAAGCAGCACGGGGAGAGTGTGTCTGTGGAGATCCTTCTCTGCAGGTGCTGTTTTCCTGCTCACCTCTACCCCCTGCTCTTTGCCGGGTGGGTGTCCGGCTCTAGATGTTCCCACGAGGGTCCTACACACCATGGATCCCCAGCAGCTCTTCCTTCCACCAACATGTGTCTGACATGAAGGAGGCTAAGAGTTCTTCTAGAACCAGCAGGACGATTCCCCTCTTCCTCTGCGCTGCCTCTGGTTTCCCCATCAGCGCCAAACAACTCTTCTTCCAAACAGAAAGAAGGCACAGCCTCCAATTGGACCCTCAGTCTTGCAGAAAGGATTCCGTTTTTCTGCCGAAGGAGAGGAGCATGAGGAATACCCATCGAGTTTCCTTTCCTTTGCCTGGGGACCAAGAGGGCCAGCACAGGGCTGGCTGCTTCTTGTCTGTCTTGGCTATTGATTCACATCAAGCAAGTGTGTGTCTGCCTCAGGGAACCAAGCGCCATTTCTGGTGACTAAGGGAGCTCATTCACCTTCAGGAGGTGACTGGCCCCATATTTATACCCTATCACAGTCTGGCTCATTCTCCACTAGGGTGAAAATGTACCTGATGACCGTGCAGGTATCAGGGACATCGAGGTCCAAAATTGATTCTGTAGCCCAGAGGATTCGGCAGTCTGATTGTAGCAGAATCCCCCTGTCAAGTGC
Source organism: Ictidomys tridecemlineatus (assembly GCF_052094955.1). NCBI lineage: Eukaryota > Metazoa > Chordata > Mammalia > Rodentia > Sciuridae > Ictidomys > Ictidomys tridecemlineatus. Next base: position 26,921,427 of record NC_135479.1, on the reverse strand, counting down.
AGACTTCGGTTGCCTGGCTCACGCCAACCTTACAATCCAGAAGTTTCCAAGCATCCAGAGGCACCTCATCGTACATATCCCGATAAACCCATTGTGAAAACAAAAATGCATTTATCCCATCAAATGCTAGCTTGGCTTTGCCTACCTTAAAACATGCTCAGAACCCCTTGCCTTAGCCTCTGGCGGGGAAAAATCATCTCACACAAAGCCCGTTTGATCATAGACTATTGAATACCTCTTGAAATTTATTGACTATTGCACTTAAAAGGAAAAGCCGGGATGGACATATGCACATTGATGTACGTTCGCACCATCGTGAACTCAAGACGTCCTAAGTCACTCCACCTAAGCACAAGGCTATCTTGACACAAAAGGAAACCCATACCCCAAGAATGGGGCCGACCATTCATTCACTCATACAGTAAGTATTAAGCGCCTGCATGTGGCTTCTACGAGATCAAGGCACCCAGGGAGTGTCCAGTGAAGTGTGGGAATTGCAACATTAAATAAAGCAGTCAGGAAGGGTCTCGCTGAGAACCTGATATGTGAATAAAGACCAGAAGGAACTGTGGAGGCCATCTCGAAGGTATCTGGGGAAGAGGCCTCCCCTCGGGCAGGAGCAGGCCCTGGGAGTGGCAAGGTGTAGCTGGAAGTCCTGTGGGAGGGGAGAGTGGGAGGATCAGAAAGTTTGGCTGCAGCAGATCCTGCAGGTTGGTGGCGGATGGGATCTGGGTCTGGCCTTCATTCTAAGTGTCACAGAGGCCATCAGAGCTGTGTCCAAACAGGGAAGTGGCACCCTCAGATTTAGATTTCAGCAGGCTCATTCTGGCCGTTGTGCCCAAAGACACAGGAGGGCAAAGGCATGGGCAGGAGGTCCACTCAGAAAGCCACTGCAGCCAGCTAGGGAGGAGACGCTGGCGGCTTAGCCCAGGGCTGTAGCCATGGAGCCAGAGAGAAGCAGCTGGATGCTGGACACGCTGAGAAAGAGAGCCAGCTACAGATGCTGACGGACTCCTGGGCAGAGGGAGCAAAGAGAGGAGCCAAAGTTCAGGGCCACAGAAGGAGCAGCCTTTGCTGACAAATGGGCCCACTCACCAATCAGATGCAGACCAGGAGGATCTTTAATCGAGCACAGAATTACGACAAAGGGAGTAACTCAGCTCATTAACAGCAGCTTCCATTTGTGGGGCACCCAGTGGACACCAGGCCTGTGCCATTTCCTCTTCTGGCCCATGGGAAGCATACCGTGATCCTCAGACAGGAGGAGACCAAGGCTCAGAGCAAAGAGCCCTCTGACACGCAGCATCTCTGCAGCAAGCAGGACTTCAGCCAGACCTGGCTGGCTGCAGACTCGGGCTTTCCACCATGATGCTCCCTGGATACGCTTCAAAGTGTTGTTTGGGGGTTTTGTTGGTTTATAACCAAGTACAAGAAAAATAATGGTGTCTTAAATAAGCTACTTCACCAACTTTCTGGACTGAACCAGCCCCCGCATTGGACAGCAAGGCCCCAGTCAAGTTCTGACCCCGGCCTTCCATCCGCATCCTTTCCCACCCGTCACCTGAAGCCTCCGTCAACAGCTCAGTTTGGGATGGCCTCATTGCTGGCTCCATGTTGCAAGTCTCAGAGTTATGGCTGATGTCACATCCACTTGGGTTCATAGGAGTCCTCCCCCCTGGAGATTTGAGAGGCTGCCCTCCACCCCTACCCCGAGCCCTTGATGGGGTTAGGACAGGACCTTGCTCCTGTTTGCAGCAAGCTGGCAACCGATGAGTGGCTTTCTTTGAAGGAAACCCCCTGACTCGTCCCCAGGTATGGGGGATGCATATTTGTCAGCCTACAGCACCAACCCAATTCTCCATATTTGTTCGCAAAATGCTTCCTGAGCACTTCCTGCCTGCCAGGCACTGTCTGGAGGAAAGCAGGGGTGAGGAAACAGAGTTCCTGCCCTCATGAGGCAGAGAGGCCCGTGGGGCAGGCAGACACTGGGCCAGAGGACCCTTTGTTAGAATTCAGGGAGGAGGTGTGTGCTGTAAAGGGAGACCCTTTGGTCTACGGGTATCTATCACAAAGGGGCCTGGCCCTGCCTGGGAGGTAGGCGGAAGTGACCCTGAAGAAATGGTGGAGCAGCTGCCATGTGAAGAAGCAGTAATCCTCCCCAGGTAGAGGATGCTCAAAGGCAGTCAGAGGCCTTGTAAGAGGACTGTGGCAAGGTTTAGAAGCAAAGAAGGCAGGTTGGGGCTTGAGGCAAAATGAGGTGGACAGTTGAGTAGGGCCATAAGACCTTCCTTAAGAAAGTTGATCCTTAGTGTCCACCACTAGAGGGGTGGGTGAGAAGAGGGATGCGGATGCGATAAGCCCACCTCTGTGGGGACGACTCTGCCCATTCAGCAGGAGATAGATGGGAAGGGCGGGTGGACAGAAGAGACCGCTAACAATTATGGCCCCCTCTGCTCTCCCAGGACATTCACATTTTACACTGAAGGTGCCTGGACACTTCGCATGCCTGACCTGGGAGAGATCTGGGAGAGCGTTTCTCTAGTCCAGTCACGTTGTTTTATGAATGAAAAGAGTGGCCTAGAAAAACGTAACTTACCAAAGACCACAGGGCCGCCAATTACAGCCAACACCAGATTCGGGTCGTTTGATGTAAAACTTGAACTTGTCCCCACTATTTCAGTTATCTGCATCTGCATGGAAACTGAGCTCCTTCCTAGTACTGTGCTATATTAATATTATACTTCCAGCATTTGGAAGAAATGGGTTCTCAATGTATTTTGGATGGGTGATTGAGGAATGGATGGATGGATGGATGATGGATTTGGAAAGATGCTTTTCCTTCTACAATCCACAAACTTCCATAGAAATAGTTGGAAGACACACAATTGTTCCCTTAGTGAGAACCATACTTCGTGACCTTCTTTCCTAACATCCATGTCCTCTAGTCCTGGCAACCACTCTTGGGCCATGACATCAGTGTGGCTCCAGAGGACACCCCTCCGGACCCAAGTCAGTTCCCTGGCAGCTGTAGTCCCTGAAAGAAACCGAGAACCCCAGAGCAGTTGTTTGGGATGGCAGGCAGCCCAGGATCAGCTAGGTCATGCACTGTCTCCTTATTCCTCCTGGAAAGGAGCCTAGCTTGCTAACTGTTCAAATTGAATTTTAAAAACTTTAATTAGGTCACCATAAAGATTTGCTTCTTGGAATGGCAGAAAGCCCAGTTTCCTAAGTGTTTCCTGGGGAGCTCAGCCTTGGCCACCCCACTACTCCTGCTCACCCCACACACCCCATTAAGGGAGGAGTCTGCATGGAAGGCAGATGAATTATTCTCTCCAGTGACAGGCCTGGGCGGTGCTTAGAAAATGGCTCAAGGATGATTGTGAAAATAGAACCTTGGCAAATACCCTTCCATCGACTCCTCACAACTGTATTGGGAGAGTGAGGGCTCATTCCATTTGATAAACAAGGAGAGAGAGAGAAAATAAGAGTCTAAACCATTGCCACCCCAGTATGTGGACTCATATCCTCTAGGGACATGCCCAGTTTTCTATCAGTGATAATGAATGATATTCCAAATGGGATGAGTTCCTAGCTGTAGTTACTTAGAAGGTCATCATTGTAACTAATGAACAAAGAAAAACCTGTTTGTCATCAAGCAACATTTGTTGATCACCTACTATATACAAGGTATGTTACCAAAGGTTTATTTCAGGCCAAACGGACATTCCTTTTTGACCTTAGAGTATTCGTTGAGGGACCTCACTTGAGTCCTTGTCAGCCACTTTCTCTACCCTATGAACTGGAGAAAGTCACCTCACTTCTCTGAGCTTCATGCCCTCTGCCAATCGGGCAGAGTAGACATGGCACACCCCAAACCGGATCATGTTAGGAGTGTGTGTTACAAAAGGAGCACTCACTAAGGCAGAGTGAGAGAGAACCACTGGGATAATGCACTAACCCAGAGATGACGTCAGCCTGGTCATCTGGCTGAAGGTCAAAGGTCAAAGGGAAGGAGAAATTCCAAAAGCTGAGAGAGATTCTTATAGAGTTGGTGTCCCCACCACTGGGACACAGTCACCTGGAATGCAAGGACCACAAGTCTGCCTTGCAGAGTGCTGTGAGGCGTAAAGGGCATAGACAGGGAAACTCACAATGCCTAGCACATAGTAGGTGCTCAAGACACCTATTAGGGAGTGAATGAATGAATGATTGCCGCCATCCCTTCTGATGGTTCTGTAGTCCAACAAGGAGTTTGTGACATCTATGCAAACCACCAAGATGAAGGCAAGCCCCACAGCAGAGGAGTGGCCAGAGCTGGGCACAATGACCCCAAGGTCCACAGAAGGAAGAGGTTCCAATGAAGACAACACATCTAAGAGCTTTGGCTCACGTCATCTAACCTGTAGGCTGTGGGAGCCTCGGTGAAAACGGAATTGAATGCAACCTGGACCCTCTAATAGAAGTTCTAATTTGTCAATATAGGATTCTTCTGGTACATGAAGAAATGACTGTGAAATTACTTTCTTAGCCAATTCCCAAATATGGGTAGATCACTGAGAATTAGCTATTATGAGACTATCATTTGGAGATATAAATGCTATTTAAAGGATGGAGAATTTGAAGGAAGTTAGTTGACATTTGCTGAGTATCTTGGGACCCACCTGATCCATATAACAAAATTCCAGGCTTCATAGAGCTTATTCAGTAGAAAGAAACAAAAAAACAAGAAACAAGAAAAATAATTTTAAAAAATATTGCTTAGAGTGTTATAGGTTGAATTGTGTCCTCTTAATAGATACATTAAAGTCCTAAACCCAACACCTGTGAATGGGACCTTATTTGGGACCAGGATCTTTGCAGATGTTCTCAATCAAGATAAAATGAGGTCATACTGGATTAGGTTGGGACCTAATCCAATGGCTGGTTTCCTTTTATGAAGGAGGAAATTTAGACACACTCATGCACACACGCATACCCAGAGATAGAATGCCAAGAATTCCCAGCAATTGTCAAAAGTTAGGACATGGAATAGTTCTTTCCTCAGAAGCTCCAAAAGGATCCAACCTTGCCTGCACCTTGATGTCAGACTCTTGGTCTCCAGAACTCTGAGAGTCAAATTTTGAGGCTTTAAGTCATCCAAGCAGCTTGCGGTCATTTGTTACAGCAGCTTTGGGAACCTAATACATGCTGCATATTAAGCGCTATAGAGAAAAGTAATGCGGAGAGCAGAGTGAGAAGGAGAAGGAAGGAGGAGCTGAGCAGGAGGAGAGGACTGAGTAGTTAGGACAGGCGCCATCCAGAAGGTGAGATGTGAGCAGATTGAAAGCGGCGGATGCGCCAGCCAAGCAGAGTTGGGCAAGGAACGTGACAGGCAGAGGAAGCAGGTGCCAGGGAGGCTCTCAGGGGGTGGGGCATGTCCAGGAAGCAGCAAGGAGGCCAGGGTGGCCAAAATGTGAGTGAGTGGAAGTGAGAGAAGAAGTCAGGGATGATAGCGCAGCCAGTCGGGGGGGGGGGGCCGGGGGGCAGGGAGGCTTGCAGACCACGACCAGCATTCCACACTCCCTCAGAGCGGGCTGGGGGACTTCAGGAGGGGTCCGAGTGGTGCAGTGACATGATCTGAGATGTGATTTAGCGTGCACACTCTGGCTGCTGCCTGGAGGACAGATGGAAGCAGGCAAGGTCAGAAGCAAGGAGACCTGCTAGGGGGCCACTGTAACAAGCACAGCTGAGAGCATTTCCTTGACAGGGACATGCACCAGTTTTTCAAGGACATCCTCTGATTAGCAGAAAAACTAGATCTTCCCACAGCATCCCACAGCCCACAGGCCACCACCCAAAGGCCGGTCCCTCTGACCACAGTCTTGATGCAAACTTACCTTGAGACCTTAGAAAGAAGGAAGGAAAACACCTTGCATGCCTTTCTGGGATTCCCAGCCCTCAACTCTGGTATCTTTGCATGCAGAAGCTGCAAGAATCCAATAAAGGAACATCTGTGGAAGCATTATTGAAAAAGCATAAAAAGCACTCGACAAATGCAAGTGATTGTAATTAATACTAATAACAGTCAGCCCCTAATCACCCTGCAAGTGTTCACCTATAAATACTACCAAAACACCATCTCATGGAGAGACTGAGCCTCACGTGGGAAGGAAATGGCGCACACATCTGCTGGGGAGAATTTTTCATTTAATAGATTTCATTGTAACAAGATTAGCCATGTCCTCTTCCCAGGAACCATCTGTTGGGTCATGCAAGTAACCTTGTCATACAGAACTGGACCTCCAAAAGGAACAGTCGTCGACCAACCTGCAACCAATTAAGTCCTCTGATTCTTCTATGATGCTTTTTTTGTTTGCTTGTTTGCTTTGAATGATGACTGGTTTGGGTTTTATATGCTCAGGAACAACGCCATGGCTGACTCTAGGCAAAGACTGGGTGTGGGGAACCAGAGACCTGGCTGCTGACAGACTGGCATTTTCCTAAACTGGTCAGCTTCCGGTTGAAAGAAGAGGCTGGTTCAAAAGAAGCTGAAAAAAATATAGAGATCCTTCGTGAAATTAAAAATAGAACGAGTTTATGATCCAATGATCTCATTTCTAGGTATATGCTCAAAGGAAATGAAGTCGGTATCTCAAAGAGATATCTACATCCCTTTGCTCACTGCAGAAATATTTACAATAACCAAGGTATGGAAACAATACAAATGTCCCTCAATGCATGAATGGTTAAGTTGTCGTGGTGGAGAGTGGGGAAATATTACTCAGCCTTAAAAGAATAAGGGAATCCTGCCGCTTGTGACAATTTAGATAAATTTGTAAGACATTACGCTAAGTAAAATAAGGCAGATACTGGAAGACAAATATTGTACCACCTCATTTATTTTATATGTGGAGTATAAAATCATCAAATTCATTCAAAGAGTAGGTGGTGGCTACCAGGGAAGGCAGAGAAATGAAATGAGGAGATGTTGGTTAAAAGGTGCAAAGTTTAACTTGTGCAAAAATCAAAAAGTTCAGGGGATCTACCCTACGGCAATGTGATTGAACTAACAGTACCGTGTTGTAAGTTTGAAACATGCCATGAGAGTAGATCCTCAATGTTCTCAAAGGAAGAGAGAGACAGAGAGAGAGAGAAAGGGAAGAAAATGGTCACTGTGCATGGAGAAAAACATTTTAATTCATCAGCTGGATCGTGGTGATTATTTCACAATGAATACAAATATTAAAACATCAAGTTGTATACTTTACATAATCCAATTGCTGTTCAATATACCTAAGTAAAGCTGAAAGGAGAAAATAGAGGGCAGGATCATGTCCTTTGCCCAGTACTGATAACTGAAGGCTTGGAGTACGTGCTGTTTCACTTTGAGGTTGAGCTGAAAGGAAAATAGAAATTTCTGAGTTTCTAGGGAGATCTCGGGACAGCAGCCAGAAGTGAGGGCAGGGACCACAGCAGCAGCAATAGCAGCATCCACTGTGCCCAGGAGGGAGGCTGCCAAGCAGCATCCACCAGGACAGCACCCTCGAGGTGAGGTGCTACGGGCACCTCCACAGAATTCCAGTCTCCAACGGGGCTGCTGCAAGTCCCAGCTGGAGAACTGAAGCAGACTGGTCACCTGGGCCCCTGAGGGTCTTCTCACTCACTGGGGAAGACATAATCAAGGTGAAGAAGGTGGATAACATCTGCAAGTGTGCAGGGTTGGCCAATTGTGAAATTGAAGCATTTAAGTTAGCATCACCCCAGGAGGAAGTAGCCTTGGGGTGTCCAGGTGAGACACCAAGATTTATTGACATCTAGATTTATTGATTTATCGACATCTAGATTTTTTGGCTGCCTACAGTATGCCAGACTCTGCACTGTTTTCATGCATGTGTTTATTTATTCATTCAATAGTTGTTGATGGGGCACCTTCTGTGTGCCAGACTCTGCTCCGGTTGCCAGGAATACATCCCTGTGTAAGCCCAAAGATCTCAGTCCTCATGTGGCTTTACCTTCTAGCAATAGAAAATAAGTCGTCAATAATAAAAGCAATATCTGGCATGCAAGGAGAGGTCATTGTTATGGAAAGAAGAATAAGTAAAGCAAGGAGTCTCGAGGGTAGCAGGAGTAGGGTAGAGGATTATTTAGGGGAGTTAGAACAGTCCTAAAGAAGAAGAGGGCCTGGGAGCCCAAACGCAAAATGGTGGGTGATGGGGCATCCAAGGGAGAAGAGTTTGAAAAAAGTGAATAAAGGAAGAGCTGGTGCCAAGAGCCCTGCAGCAGGCACTTGCTTGACGAATTTCAGAAGTGGCAGGAAACCCACGCAGCCAGAGAGGAGTGCGTGGAGGGGAGGGGATTATAGGATATAAGCTCAGAGGAGAATGAGAGGTTCAGACTAGGCAGGACTTCATGTATGTTCGGTCTTCATGGTGAAACACATATGAATATCCTGACTTTACAGATCAGGAGACAGAGGTGCAGAGCATTTAAACTCATTTTCCTGCATGGAATAGCACATAGGTGATGGGAAGGTCCGATGCTCGCAGCATGCTTACTCCATTATGCTGCATTATTGCCTTTTAAGGAGCCCCTGTTAGACACCTGCATACGCCCGAGGATTGAAGTCAACATCGTGTGGTTTACTAAACTATTCCTCAGAGTCAAAACATAAGAAACACACATGCACACTTTTAGATCAGGTTTTGAGAGCCACATTTTATTTTATAAGCATTCCTGTGGGTTGGGTTTTTGGGTTTCTTTTTCTTTTTTTTTTTCCCTAGCAATATTTGAAAATGACTAAGCCAGTACGAAAGCAAGGGTGTCAAAGGTGCCAAGAACACACAACAGCAAAACAACAGTCTCTTCCATCCATGACTGGGCACAACTGGATAACCACAGGAAGAAGAGTGAACCTGGGCCCTTGTCTCACACTGTATGCAAAGATCAACTCAAAATATACCAAAGACTTAAAGGTAGCACCCAAAACTGTAAAACTACTTGAAGACAACATAGGAGAAACCTTCCAGACATTGATCTGGGCAATGAGTTTTTTTTAGATATGAACCTAAAAGCATGGACAAGAATAGTAAGAATAGTCAATTAATATAGTGATCACGGAGGCCACTGTGGAGGCTTTTCTGAAAATTAAGAATAGAGCTGAGGCTGTAGCTTAGTTGCAGAGCTTGCCTAGCATGTGTGAGGCACTGGGTTGGATCCTTAGTACCATATGAAAATAAAATATATGCCTGTTGTCCATCTATAACTACACAAAAAAATTTTTTTTAATTAAGATTAGAACCTCCAGAAGTTCAGCAATCCCACTAATGTGTATGTGCCCAACGGAAATTAAGTGAGTATATTAGAGAGACATCTGTATTCCCGCATTCATTGCAGTGGTTATTTACCATACCCAAGATAAGGGATCAATCCAAGTGTCGGTCAACAGAGGAATGGATTTTAAAAAAAAATGAGATGGAGAAACACAATGGGAAACTATTCAGCCTTAAAAATAAGAAAATCCTCTCATTTGCAGCAATATGGATGAACCCAGAGAACTAATACTCGGTTAAAATGAAACAAACCAGACACAGAGAGGCAAACACCAAACCATCTCGCTTACATGCGGAATCTAAAAGCATTGAACTCAGAAGTAGAGAGTAAGGTGGTTCCGAGAGGCTGGGAGGTGGGGAGAGTGGGAAGATGTTTATCAAAGTGTACAAAATTCCAGTCAGAGAGAAGGAATATTTAAGAGAGCCAAAGTCCAGCATGGTGACCATAGTTATTAATAATGTATTGTGTTCTTGAAAATTGCTAAGAGTAGATTTGAAGGGCTCTTGCCACAAATAAATAAATAATAAATAATCAGCGTGTGAGGTTAGGCATGTGTTAATTAGCTCAACTTAGTCATTCCACGATGCATACATATTTAAAAACAATATAGACATTACACATATATATTTTTCATTTGACTGTTCAAAATAACGTGAAAGGGAGAGAAAGGAGGAAGGGAAAAGTAAAGAGAGAGAAAGAAAAAGAATAGAAGAGAGAAAGGGAGGGAAGGAGGGAGGCTGGGTGGGTACCACAGGGTGTGTGGGAGGTGGTGACAACTCAGAACGTCCAGAGAATGTCATCGCATGTGCTGAACATTGTCACTGGCCATCAGTAGTTCACATAAAAGGAAAAGTCATGAGTCACAGAGCCAATATCCTCTTTCTTGTGAGGTCATTTCCTCATGTCTCTATCATCCCATTATTATTTAAAACTATTATTATTTTCATCTCAGCTGAGCAGGGTGGCACATGCAAGTAAGCCCAGTGACTCAAGAGCCTGAGGCAGGAGGATTGCAAGTTCAAAAGCAGCCTCAGCAGTTTATCAAGGCCCTAAACAATTTAGCAAGACCCTGTCTCAGCATAAAAGATTTTAAAAAGGGCTGAAATGTGGCTCAGTGGTAAATTCAATCCCTGGTACAAAAAAAAATAAAGAAAAATTGTATTAATCCCAAGACAGAAATAAGTATACATGGATCAATCATCTCTCCGCCATTTTTATGACAGGTGGTAATCCATCCTGTCTTTCTTCATTCATTCTAAGATAATGGGGACCCTCTGATGCCATGAAAAGAGAATGGACAGCTCTGGGCTGCACTTCTGACTGCTCTGACGACACTGGGAGTCTTGCATGAACTTGCTTTGTCTCTCTAAGCCTTAGGGTTCTCCTTTGTAAATGGGGACTTAACAAAAACCCTGCTTCATAAACTTCCAAGCACGGTATCTTTATATAGCAGATAAAAAAATAGCTGTAATTTTGATTGCAAGTTTCCCATGTTCAAAAAAACTTCTAGTGGGTACTGGAGGTCTGGCATAAGTGATCTAGGGTCACTGTCGCCAGAGACTCACTCTACCTAGAGTGGCTTGATGGTGTGTTTAAGACCACTGTCTCGAGGACTGAAATGCTGGGGTTTAATTTTCTGTGCCTCAGTTTCCTCTCTTTTAAAATACAGAGAAAATAATAATAGCACCTGCTTCATAGACCCATTGTGAGAATGACCAGTAAAAGTGTTAAGATGGTTCCTGGCCCACTGTAAGGCCAAATAAGTGTTATGATTACATCTGACAGAGGAGATGGAAGTCTAAGTAATAAATTACAATCCACAGTAAAAAGAGCTATGATGGTCAGGAAAGGAACCAGAGGGTGAGATCCTCATAGTAGGCCTGGATCTTCCAGTCCTGCAGGTGAATGGGGGAAGGGATGCAATTCAGGCAGAGAAAATGGTACCTGACAGGCACAGTTATGTAGGCATTAAATAGCCCATGAGAATAACATAAAACAAGAAATGTGATAAAGAATAACGTACATGAAAACTAATAAGAGTTCTAAACACAGGCATCATCTCATTTACGGAGGGATGAATGTTGTTCCCAATTTATAGATAAGGAAGCTTAAGTTTAAAGAGGTTTAGTGGTTCAGCTGTTCAATGGTGAAAACCACGATTCAGAATGGATGAGAGCAATGCAGAGGTTCCTTAGGCTTTTTATGAGTCAATGTCAATGTGTAAGTTATCCATTCCTGCATAATATCCCAAACTTAATGGCTTCAACCCATAAACATTTACTATCTCACCATTGTCATGGGTCAAGAATATGGGCATGGCTCAGATGAGGACCTTTTTTTGCAGTGGGATTTCACCTGGGGCTACAGTCTCCTGAAGGCTTGCCGGGGGAGGAGCGTCCACTTCCAAGGTGGGGCTCATATGGACGGCAAGTCAGCTCTGGCTGACGGCCGGAGACCTCCGTTCTTCACCCCACACCCTTCTCCATGGTCTACTTGAGCATCCCGATGACATTGCAGCTGTCTTTACCTTGAGCAAGTGATCCAGAAGAGCAAAAGAGGAAGCTGCACTGTTGTATGCTGTAGTCTTGGAAGTCACACACTGTCATTTATTCAATATCCTCTTGGTTTTATGGTTTCAACTCTATTCAGCATGAGAGGGAACTATACCGGGAGGGGGGGTGGGGGGTAAATATTAAAAAGTTAGGGTTATTAGTGGTTATTCTTGGAGGTTAGAGACCACAAAATCTTTAAAAAATTAACATTGGGTTATCACAGTTCATCTTTTGTCAAGGACACTTTTTTTAAAAAAGCCCAAATATCTTATGATATATTACCAACAGTATTTTATTAAAGCCAGGACATTTCTCTCTCTCTCTCTCTCTCTCTCTCTCTCTCTCTCTCTCTCTCTCTCTCTCTCTCTCTCACACACACACACACACACACACACACACACACACAGCAGGAAGGAAATGATCTCGAAGTGTAGGCAAGTTGTTTAAATTTGAAAGAAACACAAAGACCTCTTTTGCTTTCATTTCACCTTTGAATTGACATAAACTTTGCTCTGTACAGGAATCTGTAAACTACTGGGACAGGGCATAGGGTTCAATCACCGTCAATACAAAATCTTAAGCCAGTGTCTCTGAGGCTGGCTTTCTTTGACAAAATGCATTCATTCATTCAACATAAATTGATTGTACATCTCTTGTGTATCCAACTCTGTATCAGACACTGAGACCTCAGATGTGAACAAAATAGACAGTATCCCTCTTTCTTGGAATTTATATTCTAGTGAGGGCTGATAATGTAACCAACATGAAAATACTTCATGTTGACAAGTGACTAGTATCGGATAACTAACAACGACCTCTCCAAGATGACATTTATGGTGTGATCTAAATGTCAAAACCAAGTGAGCCCTGTAAAGATCAAGAAATGTACGCGTTAGGCAGACGAAATGTGTGAAATTCCAAAGTTGGAAATGAGCTTGATATATTTCAGGTCAGAATTGCTGGGCCTGATGGATAAGGGAGCGAAGGATACAAAATGAGTCTGGAAAGGTAAGATGGAGAAGAGATGGAGGGCTTTGGGAGTTCAGAGAACAGTGGGCTGGAAGCCATTGGAGGGTATCAAACAGGGGGTGTGACATGGCCTGGTTTTCATTAAGATCACTCTGGAGATCACAGGAGACGGGAATACAGGGAAAACCAAATCTAAGTAAAGAAGGAGTAAGACTTGGCAGTGGTCCAGGTTGAGCCTGATGGTGGGATGATGTTGGATGTTTCCCAGTTAGAGCCAAAGAATATTCTGGTAGGCTGGATGTGGATAGTGAGAGGAAAGACAAGACTAGAACCAGTCTTAGATTTGGGGCTTGAACAATTAGGAGAAGACTGGAGAGGACCAGGTGTGGAAAGAGGATCAGGAAGTGGGTTTGCCCATATTAAGTTAGAGACACCAATATACACCCAAGGAGAGAGATTCAGGAGGCAATGGGGTAAAACCTAGTTACACATGGGAGTGACCTTCCACATTAAAATTGATGCCTGGGTGTCCCCAACCCCCATTGATCCTGTCTTAACTGGCCTAGAGTTAGATTTGGGGATTTTGAGACATATCCTCCAGGTGACTCTGTTATGTAGGCAGCCCACTTTTATAGTTCTAGGAGAAGTTAGTGAAAATTTGACTCTGGGTGTCATCAGGATAGAGACGATATTTAAAGACAAAGAACTGACTGAGAGTCTCTGGAGAGGTCATGAGCCTGGAGAAGAGGTGGCCACAGCCCAAGCAGTAAGGCACCCTCAAATCCTGGGGCACCTTAACACTTGAAGGTTGAGCAGAGGAGCTGGCCAAGGAGAATAAGAAGCAATGGTCAGGGCTGTTCCTCTTCCTCTTTGTGGAATACTGGTCACCTCTAAGGCAAGAGTACCCCGGACCATTCTCTTCCCCTTGGCTTTTCTGGGGCCCTTTTCCAACAGTGGGGACCAGCCCCTCCAGCCGTGCCTTTGTCATCTGTGTGGCTGCTCCTCATGGCCATTTCTATTCCCTGGTCAGTGTAATGCAAACCAATTCATTTAGCAGCTGTTCCTCCTGCTGATTGTTTGTTCCAAGACATATTATTCCACATTTGTCCACATTAAACTGCATTTTATCCTCTATTATCCCAAGCCCTTCAATGATCTGGGCCCCTCTGCATTTGATCGCAAGGCTCAGTGATTCGCAGTGCCTGCAAAAGCTGTCAGTTGCAGATTTGAAATCCTTCTTGCGGGGGGGCCATTACGTGGGTCATTAGCATCAATAACACAGAGTGGCTGTACCTGGCGGCTTTGAAGAGGCAGGAAGAGACAGGAGGGGGCTGGAATCGGGTCTGTTTGCTTTCTTTGCCCAGAGGACACAGTGATACCCTCGCATTCCCTCCCAACTCCCAGAACTGGGGCTTCCCCTCCTGTCCTGACGGTGGCCATGAGAGAAAGTGACTCTAATGATGAGCAGGCTCCAATTCCGAATGTCGCTCTCCTCATCATCTGCAAGACCCCCAAATCCCAATTGTTTAATAAATGGCTCACACTGGCATGCTTCTGGGTATTTGTAATCAAGCAAGTGCATTTTCCAACAATCTCTGGCTTAATCGTCAAGGACTTTTTCTGGAGATCAAACATACATTTGGCATCTTCAGCATATGATGTCCCCACCAGATAAGCTTGTTCTTTTCAACCAGAGCAATGTCAGCCCCCCACAGGACATTTTGGAATGCATGGGCATATTTTAGGTGGCCCCAATAACTTGGGAGGGAGGCTGGCAGTTAGTGCCTGCAGGACACTAGATGTCCTACAATGCTGGGGACCAGCCTTCGCCAGCAAGCAACCAACATGGATGAGCAGCACCTCACTGAAAGAGAGGGTGAACTGGTTTTTCATGACGGCTGTAAGACATCACCACAAATTTGGTGGCTTAAAACAAGGCACATTCATTGTCTTTTAGCCCCAGAGATTAGAAATTCAAAATGAGTTAACATCGAGGTGTCCGTAGGGTCTCGTTCCTGTGGAAGCTCTAGGGAAGAACCATCCTCAAAGCCAGCAGTGGAAGGCTGGGCCTTTCCCATGCCACGTCACTCTAACCTTCCCCTGGACGTCACATCATCTCTGTCTCCTCCCTTCCTCTCTCATTCATAAGGATCCTTGTGATTTCTGTGATCTCCCCTGGATAATCCAGGATAATCTCCCCCATCTCAAGCTCCTTTCACTTCGGCAGAGTTCCTTTTTTTCCATGTGGGATGACACATGGCTCCAGGGATTAGAACATGGGCCTCTTTGGGAAGCAGGGACTCTGCCTACCCCCCCGGGGGGGGGGGGGGGGGGGGGGACACACGTTTTGGAGTTTGAAGGTGCACTGACAGTCTCAGCCACGAGAGGGCGCCCTCTCACGATGTGGGCCATCCTTGATGAGCTCCTGGGTGGCCTGGTTAATATTCAGGAATCCATTTCAATCCAGTGGCACGTTTGCTGTCATATATCTGAAGTTTCAGAACAAAAGGACACCTGCCTTTGGAGGGTGGGCTGCTCTGGAGTTTCTTACATTGATGGAGTAGGAACCTTCAATAGGGAACACTTTTTTCTCCTTTAAAAAAATCATCTGTCAATAAATGTGAATTTCTTGCCCTCGCATTGACCACACAAAGGGAAGTGATCGAGAGATGAGAAGGAAATTTCAGAGCTTTGTAGAATGACACACACCAAAAGAAACTGATTACTTTATCAGGACTCAATCATGTGAAGACCTCGCAGGCGGCTTTACCATTGGCAAAACTCGTTCAAGTTCATTATCTCATTCGATCCACACAATGAATCTGAGGTGGCTGGAGCAAGTATTCTTTTTTTAAAAAAAAAACATTTTACAGATGGATGGAAAAAAAAAAAAACTGTGACCAGGAGAGTTTTAATCGCTCACCCAAGGTCACAAAGCTGATGAACTGCAGAACTGTCCCTCCAGTCCTTGGACTTCAGTCCTGTATGTCTCATCCTCTCCCCCACACTGATTCTCCAAGTGCTAAGGAGCCGATATGCAAAGCAGAGACAAACTTTAAGCCCATCTCGTCTGAGTATTAATTGGACCTGTCATTTCTAAGGAGGCAACAAGAAGTCATGAAAAGGATTTAAAATTAGGGGTCAAGCGAAGCCCAGTCTCCACATCTATAACTTGGGGATGATGAATTACAGCTTAATGAAGTGTTTTTTCAAACTAGCCTGATCATTAGAAACCCTGAAGTGATTATTTAAAATACTGATTTTCATGTTTTCCCTGAGCCTGGTGCAGTAGGTACAAGGGAGGGGCTGAGCTGTCCAGATTCCTCTGTGTGCCTGGTGGCTTGTATAAGCAGGCAAGTTTGGGAATACCTGTCCATAGGAGTTTCATGAGATGAGGTATGTATCAAACACCTGGCACTGCTCCCGTCCTTCCTAAATGTCTCTTTTCTTCTCCCCACCTTTATCAAGGGGCCTTCTGTGTTTCCATTTCTTCACTCTGGGCTATTGGTGCTAAGAAGATAAGTGAGTTCCTGTTCCTAATGCTTATACAAAGTTGCAGAACTTTCTCATCAAGAACATGGCCTTGGGTGGTGGTGGGGGGGGGTGGCAAAACCTCTAGGTGGTGGCAGTAAATGATCGTTTAACTGAGAATCCAATGACTTTATTGAATTCCCTTCATTTTCCTACACTGAGTCGCTATATTTCCCATCCCGTCTTACCTCTATCCTGGGAGCAGGACTATCTAACCCAATGCATTTGTTTTACTTATCTACTGATTTATAAAACCCACCTTCCGCCTTAAGCTCTAAGCGCATTACACTGGTATAAACAGCACAACCCATATAATCAGTCTTGTCAACCAAGCCGAGTCTCCTGAGATAAATCCACTCCCCCTTCCCCCACTGTGGGGAACTTTTATTTTGCAGGCAGGGTCGGCTCACGCTGTGGCCTGACTTTCAGAGTAAACACCAGCATAAATTCTCCCAGCCTCACATCTCATCCGCTTGGCTGCCCAATCACGTTTTCCAGAGACCCTTTGGCAAACCCTGCCTAGAGAAGTCAAGAATGATTGGCCAGAGTTCCAAGAACCTTATTCCCCAAGTGGGACTCTGGATAGATAAATAAATAAATAAATAAATAATGTTGTCTGTATCCGGAGAACAGGGCCATGTCTTTTCTCTACCTGTTCCAAAGACCTGGCATTGAGTGAAAGCCTGGTGGATAGTGCTAGTCACAGGCCATAGAGTTTAGAGGTTTATGGTTTGGAGGGTTTTGTTGAGACAAAAACAAAGTCATTCCATATTTCTCCCTTCATCCCAAATAGCCACAACTTATTTTTATCTTGCTTTAAACCAGTTGCTTCCTGAACAAAGCTAATACTGCCATCAGGGGACATTTGACAATGTCTAGAGATAGCTCGAATTGTCATGAATGGGGGCACTAACGCTGGTATCTAGGGAATAGATGCGAAGGATGCTGTTCATACCTTACAAGGCACAGGACAGCCCCACCAGAAAGAATTATCCAAATGTCAATAGTACAGAGATTGAGAAACTCTGCCTTACACCAGTCAGCGCCACATTTAGCTAAAATTGGTTCCCTTTTAATTTTCTGAACTGGTCTATGACAGCAGCACCGTTGGCAGCAGAAATCAGCGTGTGCTCATTGGAGCAAAGAGATAAGGAAATACATTTACTGGGCACCACGATGGGCCCCAATACCGTGTGAAGCCTGTCTCACACATTATGTCAGTCAACCCTTACAATGAGCCTTTACTCAATACATTTTTGCAAGTCAGAATATGAGGGCTAAGAAAATTTAACTTGCTCTGGTTCCCCCAGCTAGGAAGAGACAAAACGGAAATCATACCCAGCTCTTCCTGATTCCAAAGCCAGCAATCCAACCACTGTACAGCTTAAGGCTGAAAGTAGCTATGAGTAAAAGTGATCGGCCTTCGCCCCACACACAAATCTCACCTTTCCTGGGCAAACATCCCCTAATGCATAGATTCACTTTGGATTGTACATGGCTGGCATTCTGGTTTCCCCAGAATTAGGGGGGAAAATAGGAGTCTTCTTATCTAACTGCCAAGCATGATGTGAATATACCTCTTTCTTGGTCTCCATTCATCAATAGCTGGGTAGGTTGTTTCATTTTCTTCAATCAGGTCTCTCTGTTCCTCAACTTCTGCTCCTCCCATACCACAGAAGGCTCCCCAGCCTGGGTCTCTCAACAGAGAGGTGCTGTTGATATTGAGGAGAGACCCTTCAACGTTCCCTAACACTATAGGCTTCTGCATCTCTTCTCACTCCTTCAGCATCCCTGGCCTCCATGCAGTAAATTCCAGAAGCTATTCCCCAATTACTATGACAACCCCAAACACCCTGACATGTGTCCAAACACTCCCTGGGGAACAGCGTCATTCCCCAACTTTGGAAAACACTGTGTTTCACACCTTCACCAAGGTCATGCCCTCCGATGTCATGGCGGATTTCATTATTGCTCACAGATACTCAGGTGATCTGCCATACTCCTGCCCAGTTGGCTTCATCTTTCAGAGTTGGGAACAGGATTTCTTTGTATCAGATGCCTCCACTGGGCAGTATGGACAGAGGCCTGGGTGTTAAAGGTTTAAACACTGAGATCTTAGTCACAGCCCCTGCTTTTTATACTGCAAGCCCTTAGGCCTGCTGGATTTCTTCCTCCCCAAAATCCCCCCTCAGGGCCCACCCACTGACCCACACTAGGATGCCCTTCCTCCTTGAAGTTGCCCCCTATCAGTCCAGCAGGAAGTGGTTCCTCCTTCTCTCCTGAAATCCCGTGTAACCTTACAAACAGGATAGATACACTTTGGCCAGCTAGTAAGTATTTTAGGCTTTGCTGCCACAAACTACTACCGATTACAACCACTCGACCCTGACTTGAGTGGGCAAGCAGCCACAGACAGGGTGCAACCCGACGGGGGTGACTGTTCCAATAAAACATTGTTTACACACTGAAGTTTGAATTTTATAGAATATGCAATTGTCAAACAATGGCATTCTTCTTTGGTTCTGTTTGTTTTGCTTTGTTTTGTTTTTCCCCAACCATGTAAAAACGTCTCCTTAGATTATGAGCCACAGAAAAGCAGGGCGTGACATGGGCTTCACCTCAGTTCTTTTAGAAAATTAGGCCCCGTCCAGATATGATGAATCAGAATGTGCATTTTTAACAAGATGGCCATGGGATCAACATGTGCAGTAGATTCTGATACACATCCCTCTAGTTTGTTTTATAATTGAATCTATGTGTTTCCCCATTTTCAATGCCGATACTGAGAAACTCTTAGAGGGCAGAGAATGTCTATGTCCTATGCATCTTGCATATTTAATTCCTTAAAAGTATATATATATATATATATATATATATATATATATATATATATATATATATGGAAAGTGATTTTTTTGGAGAGAAAAGGAATGAATGGGTAAATGAGGGAAGGAAGAAAGAAATAAAGGTATGAATGAGCAAAAGAATAAATTAGTGAGGGAATGGATGCATAAGTGAATGAATGGGTGGGTGTATGAATGAATGGTTGGATGAATGAATGAATGAATGGGTGGGTATATGAATGAATGGGTAAGTGAATGAATGGGTGAGTGAATGAATGAATGGGTGAGTGAATGAATGGATGAATAGGTGAGTGAATGAATGAGCAAAGGAGAGAAGGAAAGAAGGAATTTGGAAAGCTTATTTCACCTGCCATAGCTCTTTACCCTCAGGCAGCCCTTTCCCCGCCACCCCTCACTGTATCATTCATCTCTCCCAAAAGCTTACTTTCTTATTTTCTGGCTCATCCTTTCGGGAGCAAGAGGGTTTACTGTACCTGAGACTTTGCTTTACTAATTAAGATAAAAAGAGAGACATGAACTTCCAGGAGACTCCACATCATCCCAAATTGTTTAATGGAGAAGAACTGCTGATTTCATGCCCCTGGATCTGTCTCTCCAGAGGACTCGCCTACATCCTTTTCCATCACGTTTTTCTCCTGACTGCCTTACCCACTCCTACGGATCCTTCTTATGCGCTCACCTGTCTTAGAAGCCGCTCGGGTTGTTAATGACTTTCATAGTTCTTGATTCTTACCTGAACTCCCTGGACCGGCAATATGTGCTCACCTGTCTTAGAAGCCGCTCGGTTGTTAATGACTTTCATGGTTCCTGATTCTTACCTGAACTCCCTGGACCGGAAGGCTGGGCTTGCAGCTGTTTGCAAAAAGTCCGTTTCTGAGTTCCTCATAGGGGCTGAGGAATTTTCTGTTATAGCAAGAAGAAACAGAGACAAGGAATCGTTTTAAATGTTGTGCCCTTC
The DNA here is from genome assembly GCF_052094955.1 of Ictidomys tridecemlineatus. Lineage (NCBI taxonomy): Eukaryota > Metazoa > Chordata > Mammalia > Rodentia > Sciuridae > Ictidomys > Ictidomys tridecemlineatus. The sequence continues at coordinate 26,901,244 of NC_135479.1, read as the reverse complement.
AAGGATAAGTCAGTCATTCGGGCTTACCCTTCATTGCTCTTTAAACATATATAGGTATATATTCTTAATTTTTTAAAATGTTAATAACATAAAATTGACCATTTTAAAGTGGATCATTCTGTGTCACTTAGTACATTCACAGTGTTGTGACCACCACCTTTATCTAGCTCCAAAACACTTTTGTGGCTCCCAAAGGAGACCCTATATCTATTCCTCATGCCTCCCTTTCCCTGGTCTGTCACCACCAATCTGCTTTCTGTGCCTATGGACTTACCTATTCAGAGTGTCTTATATAAGTGGAATCACGTGATGCATGACCTCAGGGTCTGGGTTCTTTCACTTAGCATAGTATTTCCAAGGTTCATCCCCCTGTAGCATGCATTGGTAATTTATTCTTTTTCATGGCTGAACAGTATTCCATTGGTCATGTTTGCCACAATCTGCCTGTTCATTCATCCATTAATGGACATTTGGGTTGTTTCCACCTTTTAGCTGTTGTGAACAGAGCTGCCATGAACATGGGTGTACACATCTTTTTTCAGTTCCTACTTGAATTGCTGCAGGGTTATATGGAAATTCTGTGTTTAACTTTTTGAATATTTGCCAAATTGGTTTTGTATATTTTTTTAAACTAAGCTCTTACCTTATATCAAGCACTGAGTTAAAGCATTCACATGATCACACACTTAGATGGTAAATATTTAGAGACAAGAAGAGACCACAGGGGCTGAAGTAGTTTAAGAAGTCTTTGGGGATTTGTGATGGCATCCTCTCTCACACTCTCTCTTTCACTCTCTCCTGCTCTCTCTACCACACCTTGACTGTCCAACTCTTTTCTTATATTTCTATTTTTTTTAATTATTAAAAGGGGATAAGAGCCAGGGGCTCTGGCACATATCTGTAATCCCAGCAGCTCAGGAGGCTGAGGCAGGAGGATTTTGAGTTCAAAGCCAGCCTCAGCAATTTAGCAAGGCACTAAGCAACTCAGTGAGACCCTGTCCCTACATAAAATACAAAATAGGGCTGGAGATATGGCTCAGTGGTCAAGTGCACCTGAGTTCAATCCCTGGTACCTAAAATAAAAAAAAAATGAGGGATATGAAGGCAAAGAGGGCCAGGCACTGTGGCGCATGCCTGGAATCCCAGTGGCTCAGGAGGCTGAGCCAGGAGGATTGCAAGTTCAAAGTCAGTCTCAGCAACAGTGAGGCGCTAAGCAATTCAATGAGACCCTATCTCTAATAAAATACAAAATTGGGCAGGGGAAATGGCTCAGTAGTGTAGTGCCCTGAGTTCAATCCCCAAAAAAGTACCCACCCCCCCAAAAAGAGGGGAGAGGGAGAGAAAAGTCATAGAGTATTCTTCCAAACATTTTCAGTAATGATTAATAACTCTAATGGCCAGTGTTTATTGGGCAAATATTCTGTACCGTAAGTGTTATTTTGCAGGCAAGGTACTAAAGACTTGCAGAATTAATAAACATACTCCGGTTCAGGTGGCAGAACCAATATTTGAACTCCAGTCTGACAAGAGAACGCACAGTTCTTCAGTACACCTTGTACTGCCACTTCTCCACCAGCAGCAATGTGAAAGGCTGACATCAGACACCAGATATCGTACGCCACGGCTGCTCTTGACTGTCAGAGAGCTGGACCATGGCAAGGACTCTGTGACAAGCCAGTCATCAGGCTTGCAGGTTGGCATGATGTAAGGAAGAGTCTTACTCTGGATGATCCTGCAGTGACAAATTGAGAGCCCCTGACCGGGCATGGGATGGAGGACACACTCTATGCAGAGCTGCTTGGAATGGTAGGCATGGCTGCTGTAAGCCAAGCAGGGCACACACGATTTCCTAAAAGTGAAGTGGACGGCACGTGGTCTGCTTTCTGTAAGTCAGAGCGGGGTCAAATCTGTTCCTAACGCATTATCTATGGCTCACTTTGAGACTGGTGAGGTTTCCGATGTGAGCAGAGAGAGGGTGGCTATAGCCGTACCCACCTCTGTCCCAGAAGTCTGCAAACTTCAGTGATCCTCAGGATCACCAGGAGGGCTTCTTAAGACAGAGTCCTGGGAGAGCCCTGGAGGAGTGAGGGATATAGTATGTCAGGTGAAGCCCCAGATCCTGCATTTATTTCTAATCAGCTCCTACCCAGTGCCTTAGTTGATACTGCTACTCAGATCACAGTGGAATAGGGAGAGCAGAGCCAGCAAGCCCCTAAGAGAGACCACTAAAGCAGATTGCAAAGACTTCCTGAACTACTTGGGCCCATCTGGCCTTCTCCTCTCTCTCTACAAGTTTGTCATCCTGAATATTAACCTCAGTGCCCACCACAGATCAGTGCTCACTTCAAAAATAGAGAAGAGCAGTTTGCTGGTAAGAAATTCAGTTCCTCAGCATATTCCCAAAAGAAGTGAAAATGGTCCTCAGACAAAAACTTGTACGTGCATGTTCACGGACTCCACTTTAAGTAGCTCTGGCCAGTCTTATTTATGCTGAACCCCTAATAACCATCCATTACTGACTTTCCGTTAACGCACAGGGCACCACGTCCCTGCAAGATATATGTGAGTCCTTCTCAAAGCAGATCATGCCCACGGGAGTGTACCACATTTGAATGCCATGCATGTGTCCAGGGGAGAGAAAATTCTGGAACCATGGGTCCAGAGGACTGGGAGCATTTAGGAATCACGGATTCCTCACATTGCTCGGGCACACGGAAATAATGGCAATTATGCTAATTCTTCCTGCAAACCCCATGGTAGGTCAGGGGTGACTGTGCCTATAACGTGGAAGAGCCCCTCCTTGCAGCAGCCCCCCCCCACCGCCGTAAGCATCACACTCTGCAAAGAGGTGCCCACCCCTCTGCCTCTCCAGGGCTCTTCTTTTATAAAGCAACAGGCAGCCTCCCGGGGAAGGTTCTCCGTTTATTTAAGGCAACTGGGGGCAAAAAGTCTGTGTGCTGAAGTTGAAACGGGAGCCGTGTTAATTCCGTGTTAATGACAGCAGAGCAATTTTCTTACAGGAAATAACTAGTTACCTTCATCATTTTAAGTACATATTAGCGGCAGCCTCCAAAGGCGGCCTCTGCTTATCAACACGCGCGCACAAAGGAAATGAAGACATGAATAACGGGACCTTAAACAGATTTCTGGCATCTTCCTTCTGGGTGGTATTAAATGGTATTAATCTTTTTAACTGACTTCCATCCTGAGACCACAGCCGTGTGATAAAATGTTAAGTGAACTGCTGGAAATAGAGGTGGTCCCGCCAGATTTATCGTGCCAATTTACCAACAGCAGAAGTGCACACCGCTGGGAGGAAGGCCGTAGAGAAGAAAAGAATGACAGGTAGATGTATGGATTAATTAATAAGATGCAGATAATAGCATCTGCCCCGATACTAATACCTCTTCAGAAAGCTGCTCTGTATCTGTCTCTGGGAGGAAAAGGGCTGCTGTGTCCAGTGTGTGTGTGTGTTGCCTCCTCCCTCCACCCCACCCCGCCCTGCCCCTGAGATAATGATCAGAGTTGGGAAGTGACTGAAAGGCAGCCAACTCCGTCCAGGCCACAGTCACCCAATAAAAAAGGAAGAAAAAGTAACTGCAGAAAAAGAATAAAGTGTTTGTTCAAGGGTTTACAGTTTTAAGGCGTGTCAATTCATTCCCCCCCCCCAAAGTTAAGAGGGCTGTTTTTCTTCCCTGTGGAGTTTTGCTGTGCGGAAGGAATCAGCTTGATCCATTTGATTGCTCGAGCAGGGTTTTGAAGGAGGAGTGAGGGTTCACCCAGGAACCCAGGAGTGAAGGGCATTTCAGGTGGATGGGCAAGACGTGTTCCACGATGCAGATGTGCAAACAGACAGGAAACCAGAGTGGTGTGGCACCGTGGCTGTGTGGGGTTGGGCAGTGAAGATGAGACTGGAGGTCATGGAGGTGTTTCAGGCCAGGAAAAGGAACCTGGACACTTCCCAGAGGAGAGTGAGGTCAGTGAGGTGCCCCAGAGCGAAATGTCCAGAGGGAAAACCATCCCGATGACTGTTACGGGGAGACTGGCTTGGGGGACACACGGTTGGAAGCAACAAGGTCAGGTAGGAAGATGGGCAGTAATCCCAGTGCAATACGGTGAGCTGAGTCCCTGGAGTGACGCAGTGAGCACTGGGAATAAAGAGGACAGACAGGGGCAGCGAGAACTGTCAGGAGTATTACTAAAATCCACAGGATCTAGCGACAAATGGGATCCCGTGAAGAAGGAAGGCAAGAGTAGAGTCCTCCCAGGCGCTCAAGTTTACAAATGTAGAGCTGGGAGGGTGGTGGTAGTATGAGAGACGTGCAGGAGGAACAGATCTGGAGCAGGGTTCAGGGTGGCAGGACAAGAAGCATGGCTTGGGATTGGCTGAGATTTGGAATATAAAATTCCAGAGGTGCTCACGTATCTCCCTTTCCTAGACTCAACGATCTGCCACCACCAGTTGGGGCCACTGTGGGGGACTGCCTTGGGCTAGCCCTGAATGGCTCCTACCTGGGTTGTCAACAGTCCTTCTACCAAATGCCAGAGAAGGGGACTGAGCAGGAGAGAGGCTCCAGGACTCTGAGTGGGAAGTTCATCTTCTCATCCCTGCTCAATCCATCTCTATGGCTGAGGACTAGAAAGCAAAGAATGACCCTTCCTGGCACCCTTCCAGATTCATAGACTTGAAGCTCACAAGGCCCGTCAACTCAGAAAGACAAGAGACTTGTGCATTTTGTCTCATCCCAAGACAGAGCTAAAGGTCTGGGCATACCTAGTGCCACCCTCAGGGTCCCCTGCCTTCTCCGAGTTCTCCTGCGGATCTCCCATCCTGCAAAGCTCATTGGACATCTCCGCTAAGCTGCAACCAGGCCTTGGGGATTTATTTTGACCATTCAGAGAGAAGAATGGTAAAGCAAGATGCCGGGGCCTGGGGGAATCCATTTCTGTTCCACTTGGCTGCCCTGGGAAGAGCTGAGCAGACCACCTCAGTGCAGGAATCACAAAATGAGCTTTGTCTGAGTTTCCGCAGCCCTTCCTGAGTCACTGGATATCCGGGGCTCACTTTCCTTTTGGTTTCTGGCTAAAAGTCAGGCTCTGGAATTAGGCTCTCAGCTTTCAAATTCTAGCTTTCATTTACATTAGAAAAAAATATTAGCAGAAATGAGATCGTCGATGAACTATTTAACCTCTTTAAGTCTTGGTGCTCTTCTTTGTAAAAGAGAGATGATGAAATGTTATTATTTAAGGAGATGGAGATACTGATCACCTTGATTTGATCCTTACACGTTGTATACATGTATCACATCAATACTTTACCCTCTGAATATGTATGAATATTGTATGTCAATCTTAAAAAGATTATCACCTGACCTCATGGGGGATTTATCGGGCTGTTCAAATATGATAATGCTTATAAAACACCAAGTATAATGCCTGGCGTGTAGTGTAGAACCCAATAAATGTCAGCTCTATTACTGTACTAATTTAGGGCGACTGCCCCCACCTAGGTGTTAGTTACTCATTTGTAAAATACTAACTTTAACCATGACTAGAATGAACCTTAGCGTTCTGCTGTGATCTTGCCTGCACTGGGCCTCGAGCCATCTTCACGGTGGTAGTGGTTGGTAGTAGTGGTGTGTGTGTGTGTGTGTGTGTGTGTGTGTGTGTGTGTGTGTGAGTGTAGTGGTGTTTGTGTGGTTTTTTTTTGTGTATGTTAGTCAGCTTTTCCATCTCTGTGATCAAAAGAAGATCTGACAAGAACAGTTTAGAGAAGGAAAAGTTTATTTTGGCTCATAGTTTCAGAGGTCCAGGCCATGGTAGGCCAATCCCACTGCTCTGGGCCCGAGATGAGGTAGAACATCACGGTGGACAAAAGCAGCCCAGGACATGGCAACAAAGAAGGAGAGAAAGCCGGGGGATTACAGGTGTGCGCCACCGCAAGTTCTTGAGTGCCTGGTGCACACCTGGTGTGTGCCGGGTGTTTCGTGTGCGTTAATTCATCTAATCCTTACAATAACCCGGAGGTGAGGCATAAAGGGTGTTCTTCGCACCTTAACGAAGGTCAGAGATGTTGACTCCATGATGTAAGTTGCACAGCTGTGAGGTGGCAGGACTGGGGACAGATCTCCAACTCCCTCTATGACTCAGTCTATGGAGGGAATTAATATAAGCATAGGAAATTTTAATTTAAGAAAAAGTAAAATCCAGATTCTAGTAGTTTTACAAGAATTCAAAAGGAGAAAGAGAGCAAATTTTTGGGGGGGGGGTGGGGGGGTTATAGATGGACACAATACCTTCATCTCATTTATTTATTTTTACGTGGTGCTGAGGATCCCACCCAGTGCCTCACACATGCCAGGCAAGCGCTCTGCCACTGAGCCATAACCCCAGCACCCCCCGAAAGAGAGCAAATTTAACAGAGATATTCGGCCTGGAGGAGATGGCAATGGAGAAGGGAGCAGCTTTCAATTGGCAGAAATTACAGCTTTAAAAAAAAAGTGGCTCTTCCAGGTGGAGACACACAATGTGGGCAAAGGCTACAATGTGAGAAGTTATCAGGCACTTGCTGGAGCAGCCAGGTGCCTGTTCTAGAGAAGTGGGCAAGAGAAGCCTGGGAAGGTCAGGATCAGGCTGTAGGGGGCCTGGCGCACCATCCTAGGGCAGGAAGGCCCCATTCACAGCTGGGAAAAGCCAAGGGCTTGGCTCCTGCAGGGGAGGGTCAGCCTATGCCTGGGGCAGCTTCCACCCTGGAGAAACAACCTGAGACTCACTGCTGGTACATGCATGAAGCTAGCTCCCTCCAACCTGAGAGGAAGGATCCTAGCAGAAGGAGCTGAGGAGGGGGGTGAAGGACAGGGGCATCATGGGAAATGAGCCCCTGGGTCTTTTCCCCCTCAGCTAACACTAAGGTTCTAACTCCACAGGGCTGTATTTCTTTAGCCAATCCCTCAAGTCTAATGGACAGTCTCAGATCCCAGAGCATGCACATCTATGTGGGGACTGCCTAGTAGTGAACACATTGGCATCAGGCCCAAGACCCATGTATTAATAACTCTGTGACTCGGGCACAGTACCTGACATCTCTGTACCTCTGTTTCCTTATCTGTGATCGGAGCTGATGGTAAGGTTTTCATACATAGGATTTTGTGTGGATTCAATGAGGTTTTGCGTGTGCACTTGCTTGCACAGTCCTGGGTCACACGACAGGCTCGATGATGTTCACTAGTGTTGCTGTTGTAGTTGTTGTAGTGGTTGTTACTGTGGATAGGAGATAAATAGGCAGAGATGTGGGAGTTATATGGATAGGACACACAGAGCCAGAGAAAGACCAAAGTGCAATGGAACTCAAAGAATGTGGACCAGAATGATCAGGGAGGTTCTCAGCAATCCTCAGCAAGCAGGGAGTGTTCCTGTGGCCCCTGGGCGACCAGGTTTGACACGTAGCTCTGCCTGGGTACTAACTGATGTCTCCGGACCAAGCATTCCACCTGTCTGACTTCCATTTCCACATCTGTTGAGTGGGGATGACAATCCCTGCCTGTGCATCTGGTGTGAGAACTGAATGAGACGGCATCTGCAGCGCATGCATTCAACATCCTGCTGGCACATGGAAAGCTCTCGGTAGATGATAACTACTATAATTTTTTTTTAATGAAGATCAGTCATGATAGGATGGTTAGAGAAAAGAAGGGGAGGGTGAACTGCATGACAGAAGAAACTTGAACAAAAGTTTGAAGATGGGAAATAACCGTATTTGGGAATCAGAGAATTGCATCCAAGTCTAGGATCTATCACTTGGCAGCTGAGTGAATCTGGGCTCTCAGATTCTCCAGCCTGAATCAGGGTTTCAAAGCTCCCTGGCCTGATTCACAGCAGGGCTAACATGTGAGCCCAAAGAGCAAATGGATATGAAGATGGGCCATAAATTGTGACGTCCTCCTCATGTGAGCTGGTTGTGTCCATGGTTCAGAACTGCTTAAGGCCAAGACTGAGTCTCTAGCTTGGAATCTCACTTCCTGGTATAGTGCCCAGCAGAGTGGATGCCACTTCTGTGGATGGGCACCACACTAGTCCCCTCTCACCTTGGAAATGCCCTAGACTGTGGCGGAACAAAACACAAAGGCTTTCCCCTCCAACGGACCCAGCGCTGTTCGAAACAACCTTTGCCCTGGCAAATGACAGGCATCCCAGATGGAGCCAGGATGTTGGAGGCAACCCCTTTGCTCAATGATTGGAGCCAAATAACAGGGACTCAAAGAAAAGAATGAAAATCATGATCTGGCCCAGGGAGACGAGGCCCAGTGGTTTCCAAGTAAAGCCACATTGCTGTCGCACGCTCACAGAGAGGCTTGGAATGGATCTTGAAGTCTTAATATAGACTGCCCACACGCCTGTTCCCAAATGTTGTCAGCAAAATGCTGTCTCTGTTCCCCTCCCAAAGTGTATTTTGGGAACCTGGGACAAGGGCACCATCTGGGCTTCCCTGCAGGACAGTGAGAGCAACCTGGCTTTCCTGCCTTCCGTCTCCTTTCCTCGCTGACAGCCCGGACTCACCTCTTGGTAGCAGGATCAAAGGACCCTTCTGTAAGCCAGAATCCACTAGGAGGGGAAGGCACTAGCTGTGTCCAGCACCAAAGTGACATTGAATGATAACCAGACCACACCGGAGTGCAACAGGAAGGGTGTTGTCATCCAAGGTCACCTGACCCCCAGGACACATCCACCTGCGTGACAATGCGTAGCACAGATGTGCCCCATGAGAATTCTGTCATTCCTCCAATTGGCAGATGGGGAAACTGGCTTTCTTAGCTACAGCCTGCAGTGAGGGCAGCAGCAACACACACACACCCACACACACACACACACACACACACACACACACGCGCGCGCGTCTTGTTTATATGTGGGAGTCACAGTCACTTGGAACTGTCATCATGATGGGAAGCCCTGCAAGCAACTGGTGGGAGGGGGTATCATCTAAAGGTCTTACAATGCATGGGACAGTCACACACAAAGAAAATGAATCCACAGCCAGCTAGCCACAGTTCCCTGGCTGAAATCACACTGGCTGGGGAGCAGAGGGAGAACCGGCTTCTGAGACTATTGACATGCTCCCTCAGTCCACTCATTCATCCTCACAACTCCTTCCTTCTCCTTCAGTAGGTGCCCTCCCTCCTGGGTGGCACGTAACCCTACCTCCAGGTCCCATTGTCCTCTGGCACTTGGCTTCATTTCAAATGGCACTCACAGGCCAGAAGCAGTGAGGTTATCCCTGGATCGTTCAAATTGGTTTCTGAGTGATTGCTTTTGTACTTTTCCACATAAGGACGGGGATTTTCTTGGTATGTTTTGGCATTTTATTTTCCAGTCATTGGATGACCTGTGTCTTATTTCCTGGAAGGAGTTAATACTGTTTTGTGATCCTCAGAATTGTTTTCTGCTCATTACTCATCTTTCATAGACTGGAATACTTGCCCAATTTTTCAGGGATCCATTTGGAGCTCTCTCATTCCCTGAAATAATCTGCAATGATACATAGTTTTCTTTTTTTTTTCTTTGCAGTGCTTGGGATCAAACCCAGGAGTTCTCTGCCATGAGCCACACCCCAGCAACCTCAGCCCTTTTTATTTTATAGCTTTTCTTTCCACTTTTTTTATGGGTGCATTAGAGTTATACACTATGATGGGATTTATTGTTACATATTCCTACATGCACACAATACACAATATAACAATATCATTTGTTCAGTGTTCTCCCTAGCACTTCCCCCTTCCCTTCCTGCCCCCTCTCTTTGGTCCCTTTCCTTCAAGGATCTCCCTTTGAATTTTGAGACCCACCCCCACCTTTCCTTTCCTTGTTCCTCTCTAACTTCCACATATAAGAGACAACAGCACCCTTGACCTTCTGAGTTTGACTTATTTCGGTAAACATAATGGTCTTTAGTTCCATCCATTTTCCTACAGATTACATAATTTCATCATTTTTATGGCTACTAAAACATATATATATATATATATATATATCACTTTTTTTATCCATTTATCCATTGACGGATACCTAGGCTGGTCCCTTAGTTGGGCTGCTGTGAATTGTGCTGCTATAAACATGGATATGCATGAATCACTGTAGTAGAATGACTTTGATTCTTTAGGATTAATTCCAAGAAGTGGTATAGTTGGGTCATATGGTGGTTCCATGCCCAGTCTTCTGAGAAACTCCATATGGAATTATAGAGGAAATTTCCTCCCTATGGAAATACTAATTTCCATAGTGGTTGTACAAATTTACAATCCCATCAATAGTGTAAAAGTGTTCCTTTTCCTCTACCTCCTCTCCATCATTTATTATTATTTGTATTCTTGAGGACTGCCATTCTGACTGGTGTGAGATGAAATCTCAGTGTAGTTTAGATTTGCATCTCCCTAATTTCTAATAATGTTGAACACCTTTTTATATATTTGTTGACCATTTGTATTTCTTCTTTTGACAAGTATCGAATTCATTTCCCCTTTAATTTGTTTATTTGATTTTTTGATGTAAAGTTTTTTCTTTTTTAAAATTTGTTCTAATTATTTATATGACAGTAGAATGCATTTTGACACATCATACGTAACTATGGTGTATAACTTCTCATCATTCTGGTTGTACATGATGTAGAGTTACACCAGTCATGAAATCATACACGCACATGGGGTAATACTGTCTGATTCATTCTACTGTCCTTTCTAACCCCAAATCACTTCCCCTCCCTCCCTCCCCTCAGTCTAATCCAAAGTATCTCTATTCTTCCCTAGCCCCGCTCCCCCTTATGGTGAATTAGCATCCACATATCAGAGAAAACATTTGGCCTTTGGTTCTTTGGGATTGATTTATTTCACTTAGCATGATATTCTCCAGTTCCATCCACTTACCAGCAAATGCCATAATTTCATTCTTCATTAAGGCTGAGTAATATTCCATTGTGTATCTATACCACAATTTCTTTACTCATTCATCTGTTGAAGGGCACCTTGGGTTCGTTCCATAGTTTAGCTATGATGGAACCACCATTTGACCAAGCTCTCCCACTTCTCATTTTATACCCAATGGACTTAAAATCAGCATTCTACCGTGATGCAGCCACATCAATATTTACAGCGGCTCAATTCACAATAGCTAATCTGTGGTTACGTTGTTGAGTTCTTTATATGTCCTAGATATGAATCCTCTGTCCAAAGAGTAGCTAGCAAAGATCTACTCCCATTCTGTAGGTTCTCTCCTCACCATCCTAATGGCTTCCTTGCTGTGCAGAAGGTTTTAATTTGGTACCATCCTGTTATGAACTCTTGTCATTATTTCCTGAGTTTTAGGAGTCCTATTGAGAAAGTCTTTGCCTGTGCAAGAACTCTGCAGAAGCTGACCTCAACCCTGAGATTCTCCTGCCTCTGCCCCCAACAAATTGTGGGGATTACAGGAATGCACCACTGTTCCTGACTCACTTTTTTTATTATAAAGAAAAAAAAATCATGAAATAATTTGTGATGCCTTTTATGATTAAAACACTTCAAGGATGTTCAAGGATGGTTAACTTGTCGAGTACTGTGGCATGAGATTTGCTTCCTAATTTGGGTCATCTGATCCCAGGTTTGGAATGGCCACCCACTGAGAGCCTGGGCAGCCTCTGGAAGGACAAGAATAGGGGAAAGTTGGCACAGTTGGCAATGGTGCCTGAAGAATTAGACTCTCTGGTGGGAAACACGCTACAATAAAAGAGCACTTCTCACTATGGTTTTGGCCGGAATGATCTGTGCCAAAAGCAAATCTGTGGTCATCACCATCCCCTCCCCCTCCACACACACTTTCTCCCCATCTTCAAACTTCTGGTGCCTCTCCATTATTCTTAAGATAAAGGTAATATTCTTACCATGGTCTCCAAGACTGGATATGCTCTTTCACTCCCTTTCTCTCCTCAATCCCGCTTACTTCTTATACATGTGTGTCCTCTGTGGTGCCACAGGGCCTTTGTACACGTGCCTCTTTCTTCTATAAGATCTTCCCTCCTTTTCAGCTTCATATACCCAGCACAATGCCTTGCACATGAGAAACACAAATAAGGGTGTATTGGAAGGATAAATGGATGAAAGCTTGGGTGGTGATTCCCAGGCTTAGGAAACGTTTTGTTTGCCTTTGCTTTGATTTGATCTAATCACTATCACATGGAGAAACCAGAAGCCACAAACCGGCAGCCAGGAAGCCTGAAACTGTGCCCAACTTGCACGCATATATCCTTTGTCTGCAGTCTCTGCCTAGCCAACTCTTCTGTTTACACAACCAGCCTCGTCCCAGCTTCATTCACGCACAACCCGGGCATAAACTCGCTGCCGCTGAAACTTTGATTTAATTATTTGATTTCTATTCAAGGCAATTATTTTGCTTTGAGGGAAGCTCAGGAGGGCGGCAATGTCCTATACTTCCCACCAAGCCTTGTTTATTTTTTACCAGAACCACCAAACTCGGTCCTTAAAATCTCCACCTTTTCCAGATAAAGACCCTAAGATCCATAAGTGTGCAGAGACTGATAATACCCATCCTCCCCTTTAATACTGGTCCCTTTAAAGCCCCGCCCCTTTGCCCCAGCTCCTGTAAAACTCCACCCCTTTAAAACCCCGCCCCTTTGCCCCAGATCCTGTAAAACTCCACCCCTTTAAAACCCCGCCCCTTTGCCCCAGCCCCTTTAAAATTCCACCCCTTTAAAACCCCGCCCCTTTGATCCCAGTTCTGCCCCCTTTCTACCCTCACCTCAGTTCACATGGATGGTGTTTATCTGTATTTAATGGCTCTGAAACAAACTAGTGTGTATTTCTAAGCATCACACTTCAAGCAATTATGTGTACAAAATCAAGCCTAGTTTTATGACTCTTTTATCCAAATTTCTGTGCAGCTTGATTTATAAGGAGAGAAGCCCCTCCCCACTATATCTAATAGATGCTGCATCTATTGTTCATCAATAAGGCAGTTAGGAGAGGAGTCGTCCAAAGAGGCTCTTGTAAATGAACAATGACTGAGTCGGGGCTTTGGCCAACAGCGGTGAGGATTTAATCTTTTCCTCCTCCATGAGGGAGACTGACCAGTGTGTGCAGCTAGAAGAGCCCTCGGGTTGAGCCCTTACTGTGAAAGCATTTACAGTCATCACCCTGCGTATTTGGCAAGTCACACTCATTTTTAATTTAGAAACTAGCAAAGCCACAGCCTTTATGACTAACTACTTAGAGGACACAGAGGTCCCTCGAGAGGGATGGCATCCATGCTGCACTCAGGAGGTCACAATACCCAACCCTTCAGAACCTTCCTCAGCCTTCTGTGATGGCCCCACTGTCAACTGGAAGTCAACTTCCTTGCTCACATCCAGAGTTCAGAAATCAGGCAATGGAAGTCCTGCGTCAGGTGGAAGCTCCAGATGTTTTCTTGTTTTAGTTCAGTTCAAAATCGAAGCCACTTTAATCTGAGAATAACGGAGAAGTTATCAGAACTCACTAATAATTTCAACTGTGTCTAAGGGATGCAAAAGCGGCACAGCACAATAATTAAGTCAGAAAAGCAAACTGTCAAAGCCAAGTTCTTCCCTCGAAGTGAGGAATAATTCCACCAAAATAGATGCTAACGTGGGACCAGTGTGACAAAATATAAGTAGTTCCTATTGAAATGTTCATGGTTTTCTACTCTATTCAACCAATGTGACACATTTCATTGGAAGAGTTCTCCCAAGTTGACCTACCTGATATGAACCCAATGTTGAACCTACTCGATCATAATAAATAACCACGATGAATTATTTTCAATGTAACGTTGTCTTCCTTTAGCTTTTATTAAGTTTTTTTGCACATATGATTATAAAAACACATGCCGAATGTTCTCTCTGATATATAGTGGGGTAGGGAGGGGGAGCATGGGAGGATTAGATGAATTCTAGATAGGGCAGAGGGGTGGGAGGGAAAGGGAGGGGGCAGGGGGTTAGCAAGGATGGTGGAATGTGATGAACATCATTATCCAAAGTACATGTATGAAGACTTGAATTGGTGTAAACATACTTTATATACAACCAGAGATATGAAAATTTGTGCTGTATGTGTGTAATAAGAATTGTAATGTATTCTGCTGTCATTTATTTTTTTTAAATCAATTTAAAAAAATAAAAAGAACCATTGGCCTATCTGCCCTCTTGAAATTCTCCCCGAACATATTTGGAAACTATCTTGCCCTAGACGTTTTTGTGGGTAGAAGTTTTTGTAAGTAATAGAAGAGAACAACTCTTGCCTTAATTCAAAGAAACTATATAATGTTGTGTGTCTACAATAATTAAAACAAAGCGAGACTTCATTAGTATACTGTCTATGCGGGCTCTGGAATTAACTGCTCAATAACTATCTGATAAAATGACCTGGACAGAGCAGTAGGGTGGTTTTCATCCGGGGATGGTCTCTCCTCGCAGGGATTGAAAAGAATCCACAGAAAGGCAAACCAGAGACCACGTGCTGTTTTCATAATACAAACCATGGAAGGAAGAGACCAGAAAAAAAATCTTCTTGGCATCCTGATGGCAATAAGATAAAGCAAGCTACCAAGACACTGCCCTCAGGAAACAAGGCCCCTACACTCTAATGGCCCCGTTCTGCTGTTCTCTATAGAACCTGTGAATCTCTCCATCACTCTGGGCCTCTCCTTCTCTCATGGGAGCCCCAGCAGTGAGCCATTTCTACCTAATCCCCAGCTCTCCCATTGAACGAGGGCTCATCCCCATGTGTTAGCTCATTCATCAGCACGAGGATTCTCTGTGATGCCGTAGTCACAGTTTTGCATGTGAAAAAATCGAGGATAAAAGAAACCACGTAACTGAGGACTCGAACCCAGGATGTTTGACACCAGAGCCGAAGAGCTCTCTTCATCAAGCCCCATGCGGAGTATACGCCGAAAATAGGAGGGTGCAGAGGAAAGGGGCACGAGTCACGAAGCCTGAGTCTGCAGGGTCAGTGAGGGGAGTGGGAACTGTAATCAGCTGAGACTCAAAAAGGACCCACGTGCCTCACTCATCTTCAAATCCCGGGTGGTAGCAGCCTCTGCCTGGAAGCTGCTTCTGGAAGGATCCGTAGCTCATCACAAGCTGTGCATCCAGCTCTGGCTCTCAGCAGCTTCACTAATGACAAGTAGAAAGGGTACAGATGTTTGGGGGAAGGACCAGGGAAAGCAAATTTGGCTTCTAGAGGCAGCTATTTCAGAATATTTCAGGGGAAAAAAAATCAACAATAAAGCGCCAGAGGAACATCTCAGATGGCTTATCCCCTGCCCAGTTCCCGAGAGACTGTGCAGTTGTTACCTTTTTGATTTTCACAGTAATGCTCGGGTGCATTCTTATGTTATGAAAGAAGAAAGGAAGGCACAGAGAGTCCGAGTAACTAGCCTGAGGTCACTAAGACAGAAGAGGTATCGGAATAGACTGGAAGCCTTACATTTTCAGCATCATCCTGTTCCCAAACCTATCCCATTGCACTTGAGCAAACTGCAGAACAGCTCAATAAAAACATCACACTTTAAAATCAAACTTTTGTGATCTTCCTGGCGGGGGACTTATATTTTCTGGATTTCTATGGTAGATGTTTAGGGGTCTTCCATCAATGAAGCCTGGGCACTTCTTTTGATTTTTAGTTATAACTACTTTCTGTGTCTTAAAATGCAGGAGACCATCATCACCAGGCTGGCCACTGATAATTGCCAAACCTTAGGGAGAGAATGTAGTGGCTGGTAAATATCAAACTGTGCTCTTCTCTACAGACTGTGTGTGCTCTTACACATAAAGGCAAACTTGTTAATGACTTTCTATAAATAAGTTCTAGCTTATAATTGTTGTCCCAGCAAAAGCTGCTTCAATGTGATCTCTCCTCAAGTACAACACATCTTCCCTTTTTTCCTTCCTTTCTTGGGGAAAAAAATTGAAGTAGACCAGGGTTACTGTCACTGTTGGTCTGTGTGACCTCAGAAGAGTTGCTTAACTTCTCTGTGCCTTCGTTTCATCTTTTGTTTATTTTAGAAACAAACAAGAATAATATGGGTGAGGTCCTCAAGAAATAGAGAGTATTCATCTCTGGGGTCTGGCACAGGGTAGGTACTTAGGACCTATGTGTTGATTGGAATCAAACTCATTTGAATTGATTATGCCTTGAAAAGTGTAAAGGACTATAAAAATGTGACAATGGTGATCATTATAATTTACATCGTAGGGGGAGGTTAATGTTTAGGTTCTATCAGCCTTCATTTTCCTTCTGCCTGTACAGAGTACTTTCTAGAAAATGCATGCTCGGAAAGTTGGTTATTCATCTCTCAGATTTAAACTAGCCGGGGGATCAGCAAACTATAGTCACAGACTGTATCTGGCCCACAGGGTGTTTTTATAAATAAAGTTTTATTGGAACCCAGCCATACCCATTATTCCATAGTTTCTCTATGGCTGCTTTCAGACCACGACAGTGGAGTTGAATAGTCATGATGGAAACTGCCTCATGGATAAGATGTTTAGTGGCTCTTTGCAAACAGTCTGGCTGACCTAGGTTGCAGGAGGCTTCTTTATTGGGCAATATTGAGAATCTTGGTTGCCATTAGAGGTGCCCTTCGGGATTTCAGACTGTTCTTTACCTGCTCAGTTTGTCCCTGTCCCTATCCCTTGGGATGTCACACGTCATTGGATGATCACAGCCTACATTGTTTCCTTCCTTCATTTGACAATTGTTTCTACCCTGCTCTTGTTGATATGTGCCAGCTACAGTGCTGGATATTAGGGGGTGTCAGATAGAAACCTTGTCTAGATGAAGCTTAAAGTCTGGTGAAGGTTATTTCTGTCATGGCAGAAGGGCATGGTGGGAGAACACCGTTCTGCTCATGTCAGCAGGGTGCAGAGAAAGGGGGAAGGGCTGCAGAGAAGATGCACCCTCCTAGGACACACCCCCAATGACCCTCCTCCTCCAGTCCTGCCCCACCTGCCTACGTTACCAGTCAGCCCATTCAACCTAGGATGGACTGATTAGTTACAGCTCTCAAAACCCAATCCTTTCTTTCACCTCTGAATCTTCCTGTATGAACACAGGAACTTTGGGGGAACACCTTCTAACCCAAGCATGACAAGGACTGTGCTCAGATTTGGGTATTTGTCTTACAGGCAATGGGAAGCCACTGGAGTATTTAAGCAGAGGGAAGGTCATCTCCTTGAATGTCAGGTGTGCTTTTCCATCACAAGGCAGCTCTTTCACATTGACGAAGGGTCTTCTGCTAATGGAGCATCCCATTGTAAAGATGAACTAAAGTAGTACGCCAGGCCTAAGAACAGAGCCGGGTGCTCTCTTGAGGTGTGAGGGGTGGGAGCCCACTGGCACACACAGGCAAGTCACCATGCTCTCATTCTGCTCAGGCTCTGCTTGAGATCTGAACTGCAGAGACCACTCCCAGCTGAACCTACGACAGGGACGGCCAGTTTGTGGGCCCGACACTCTTGCTTGCAGTAGATCTGCTGGTTTGGCAAAGAGGAGTACCTGTCCACTGGTGTGAAAGCTGGGCTGAGTTCCTTGTCACCAAAGACCAATGGTTTTCATTGCTCATTGCTTCGATTATGGGACATAGGAAAAGTTTTGCCTTTGGCCCTAAGAAAATTCTGAAACATGAATATAGTTCCCTGTTGTGGTCTAGATATGAGGCGACCCCAGGGGCTCTTGTGTGAGACAATGCAAGAATTTACAGAAGTGAAATGATTGGATTATGAGAGCCCTAACCTAATCGCTGGGTTAATCCACTGATGGGGATTGACTGGGTGATAACTGAAGGCAGGTGGGGTGTGGCCAGGGAGGTGGAGCGAGGAATGTTACTTAGGGCTCACATTTGGTTCCCTGATGAGCAAAGAATTACTCAACAAATGTTAGTGATAATCTTCAAAAAAAAAAAATGATGACCAACAATGATACTTCGGCTCCCCTGTGACTATCCTGGTTGTGAATTACATCTGATCACACAGCATTCATGCCATTTGGGGTTGTAAAATATTTTGAACTTTGATCAGTCATATTTTGATCTCCAGAGAAATAGGACCAGTTAAGATATACTGAGAGATGTATAAGAGGAGATTATTATGGGAATTGGCTCAAAAGATTATGGAGGCAGAGAAACTTCACAATATGCCACCTACAAGCTTGAGTGCCAGGGCAGCCAGGGCTGTGATTCTCAGTCCAAGACCAAAGACCTGAGACCCCTGGGAGTTAAGGAGTAAGTCCAAGAGCCCCAGATTGGAAGGCCCAAGAGCCAGGAGCTGGGATGTTCAAGGACAGGAAAGGACAGATGTCCCAGCCCAAAAAGAATGGGTTCTTCACCTCCTCTCCCTTGGTCTTTTTTTTTTTTTCTCCCCAGGCTCTTTGCAGATTAGATGATGTCTGCCCACATCGGTGAGGGTGGATCTTCTTTTCTCAATCTATTATGCTAATCTCTTCCAGAAACATCCTTGCAGGCACACCCAGGAATACTGTTTTACCAGATATCTGGGCAGCCCTTAGCCTGGTCCAGTGGACACATAAAGTTGACCATGATAAATTTACCTCCCAGATAAGAGTACCAGGGAAACAGAGAGGGCTAGACACTCCATGTCAGTGGTTCATGAAAGGCATCCCAGCTGACCTGAGAGGTCAAGATCAGTAGGCAGGGGGTTCCTGGGCCTCCATTTTGCTCTTCTCAGCAGCCAGAGAGATCTTGTAAAAAATGCACCTCAGATCAAGTGATTTCTTCCTTCACATCAGCAACTTCCCATTGCTCTTGAAATAAAATCAAAGCTCCTCACCATGGTCTACAAAGTCCCAAGGTGATCATCTTGAGCCCCTTCGCCCTTCCCCAACCTGTCTCACTGCCTGTCCTCATCTCAGGCTCTTGGCATTGTCGGGACTCTCTGTGAGCAAGGAGCTCCCTCTCAATCTTCCCATGCCTGGCTCCTGTCCAACATCAGAACTCAGCCCCAATGTCACCTCCCCAAAGAGCCCTTCACTAGCTACTCGACCAGATGCTGGGCCCCTTCTGCACACATCCCCCCCCCCATTCTTGCCATGACTGACGTTCACTTTGTAAGTGAAATCTTGTTTTGCTTCCTTCAAAGCACCTGCCACTCCCTGAAACTCTCTCTTAGGAGAGCCAGGATTTCATGGGTCTTATTCTAACTGGCCTTATAGTTATGGTTGGCCCTTGAAGGTTTTTTTTTGGTCATGTTTTGTTTTGTTGTTTTTAACAAATGAGTCCCAGGCCCCTGTGAAGGACGGAAGTGATACAGTGAGATGAGAACATAGGATTCAAGCTATGCCACACAAGGACAGGTCCCATCAGGTCATTCAGAGGCAGAGAATGCACCGGTTGGTGGCACCTGCTATATGTGAACACCATGAAGAGGCCAGCAGTGTCTCACTTCTTTCTCTCTGACCACCATGGCTCAGTCTTGCATGGCTTGGAAACTCTAGGAGGGCTCCTATCTAAAATCAATTTTTAAAAAAAAGTCAAATTATAGAATAATTTCCAGGAATCCAGGTTTAGCTCTTTCAGATGGTAATTCCAACTAAGCCCAGGGAAGCTCTCAGGGCATCTCTTTAATGAATAGTCAGACTTGGTGTTTAATTAGCTTGTCATCATTAGCTCTAAAGCATTTGCTCCCAGACGCAGCTCCTACGCCGTTCCGCGGTCTGGGTGGCCGGGCACGCTGGCTCAGAAGGTTGAACAATCACTTACTGATCATCTACTGATTTCACATCGGACTCTGTGATTACACTAAGTCCCAAAGTCAAAGTTCAGTTCTACTACATCTTAGGCCTCATCTTGAAAGGGCAAGAAGTAGTTGCCAGATATCATTTTCAGAACCCACCTGCCAATCTGACACTCGGTCCCTTGTGGGATGCAATTTACACATTGCTGCTCCCTCAGACCTACTTGGGACATCCTGCTAGGGACAAGCTGTGGAGTCTCTTCCCAGGCCCACCCACACCCAGCCATGCTGGGAGTGATGAGGGCACACTGGACTAGCACCACGGTGCCTGGTTGGGGCATAGAACAAAAAGCGACCTCTGTAGGAACTATAATTGCCACTGACAGAGACCTGGGAGGCAGGTCGAGGGTGGGTGGCAGTGTTGTATCATGGGGAATCTCTGCTGCCAGGGCATGAACTGGTGCAGCTCCAGGTTGTCTCTCTCTCTCTTCCTTTTGATGCCCAAATTGTGTCTGGCAGGTGAGAATAAGAAGCCTGGCCACGGCCAGCTGCTTCCTGGCATCATCTGGTGCTGCTCACAGAGGTTCTGTGGACTGGGGACTCTCTGTGGGCCTTGGAGTCACAATGTATCCATGCTGTATCCATCCGACTAAGTACATCTCTGCCTTAAAGGACCAACACCTGAAACGACACCCTCCCTACCCCTACTCTCTCTCCCTCCTCCAGGCTGCCATTTATGGTCTATGCAGATTATTTTATTCCCCTGCTGAAAGCCTTTTGATAATTCTTATGCCAGGCTTCCTATGGACACAGTCTACCTTCCAACATACACGATGCATGTAGCCCTGAAGCCAGCCACACTGAAATGGAGAAGAGGTGAACAGCCAGGCAAAACAGGGCTCTGATAACCTGCCAACAGCGCATGCTAAATAAGTGTTTCTCAAACTTGAATTTCCTTTTCAATCGCTGGGAATCTGTTAGAATACAAATTGATCCAGGACTGTGGGTCCAGGACATCTGGTGGGGAGGGGCTCCGATTCTGCATTTCTATCAAGATCCCAGATGCCCTAACTGTGACTGTTGCTGATCCCCAAACCACACATTGAGTAGCAAGGTACCCTGTCATCTTTCTAACACCTGGGTGGGGGCGAGGGATGCCACACTCAAAGTAATTTCATTGTAAGAACGTGTTCACTCTATAAAATCATCATTTTTGTAGATCAAAAGGTCAATTTCATACTGTTCAACCTAACAGAACAGGCAGTCCATCAACCAACTGCTAATAGAAACCAAAGCTCATAACACCAGAATCCTAGGCAACTTACCTTGGAACGACGAGGAGGAGGTGGGACTTCAAATAAAAATTCTAAATTCTAAATACCAAGACCTTGAGGCAGAGCACAGCCTCACTCCACACACACATCAGCCCTGTTCCAACAGCCCCCAGCCCTTGGCAGAATCCCATCCCATGGGGTAGCCAGTGACCTGGAAGACCTCTCCCTGCCTTCTTCTAGCTTGCAAGCTGGGGAACAGGATTGCTCCCCTGGACTGCCTTCCTTGACCCTGCTCTAGTGTTCCGAGCATGCTGCAATTTCAAGGCATGTCTTGAAGCCCTGGCACATCCACCAGGTGGCTTTGTAGGCCACCTGGGTCAGACAGAAGGATCTTAGCAGATGGTGGCATGTGTGTTGATCTCATTTTAAAAAGCTCTCCCAGCCCTGGAAAGAAAAGGGTGTTGAGCATATGAGAACCTTGGCACTTCCACAGGGCAACACGTCTCCACTTGCCAAAAGTCCCAGTTGTGTGGGGGAACAAGAGAAGGGGCGATGAACGTGGGCCTGATAGGCTCCTGCACAGGCGGAGCGTTCACCTGCTCCTGCCTATGGTGGCCCTTCTGACAACAGCCAAGTTGCTGCCATGACCCAATCTGGCTCTACTGGCAAAACTCACAAGAAGGAAAAAAAGAAATAAGCCAATGGACAGCCAAGAACCGCGGTAACACGTGCTCCCGCCGCGAGGAGTTCCACTGGTTCGGGATGTTAGGGCAGCCTGATTCAAGGTACCCTCCCTCTGAGAAGGCCCTGAGGGGTCTTGATGCTTATTGATGTTCCCCTGGCTCTCAACTCCACCTGCCTTCCAACCAGAGAGCTTTTAACAAATACCAGTGTCTGCTTGGCACCCCTAATCAATAAAACCAGAATCGGAGGAGGCAGGCAGGCCCAGAAGGGCTTTCAAAACACCCAGGTGATCTGGGTGCATGGCAAAGGTTGCAAACCATTGCAACAGAGAGATTTTTTTTCCCCCCAAAGTTCAAGGTAAAGCACCTTTTTTGATCATTGCCTTTCTCAACTTCTAAAACCTCACTCCTTTTTTTAATGCGATTCAGGATATGGCAATAATGAATACTCTTATACTTTTGGAGTCACAAATCACTTTTACAGGCACAACCTTATTAGATTCTCAAATCAGCCTGTGGAAAGCGCTAACACCATTACAGAAAGATATATGATGAGCTTGCCGTGACATTGTTTATAAGAGAGAAAAAAAAAATGGAAACAACCTGAAAGTCAGTGAAAGAATGGTGGTTAAATACGTTATGGGGCATTCACACAGCAGAAAAGCAACAGCCATTAGGGAGAGTAAGGTAGATCTGTATGTATTGACTTAGACAGCCGGGAACTAGTGTTCCATTTTTAAAAAGCAGGTTCAGAATCATAATTATAAATGATTCCTTCTCTATTGTTTTTTAAACCCTATTTCCATGAGTGTGATTTATAAGCACGAAAAGGTGTCTGAAAGGTCTATACGAAATTTTATAGTGGTATTGCTCAGGCTGGGATGAGCCAGAGGTGGAGGAGTCTCTCATTGTTTCTTACTTCTATATTTTTAAATTTTCACAAAAATTATAGTTCTAGTTCTACACTGTTGGAGAAAAAAATCCATTTTAAATTTACTGCCCTGAGATGAATTCTAAGACACTCGTACCCATGTTTTCGGAGGAAGCAATGGAATCAGAAATGTGGAGTTCTGTGGCCAGGTGGCTAAGAATTGGCGGTGCATTGGTTTGAACATACATATATGCTATGTTTCACAGATTTAAAACAACTTTTAAAAAATTACATAACAGAGAAAACCTAGTTCACTGGAGCCTGAATCCAGGGCTCCTTTTGCTCCCCACATGGCCTGCTGCACAGGACTCACAGGCAAATGGCTGGCTTCTGCTGAGGCCGAGGAGGTAACATTTTGCACAACTAGGTGACCTATGAAGGTTGGTGCATCAGAAGTTGAGCTTCCGTCCCTCTCTGCATGAGAATCCCTGCACCCTCCAGACTGGTCAATCTCAGAGCCACTGGCTGACTAGGGACCTACCAAGTCCCTGCTTGTTCCAAAGGCTGCCAGGAAGATTTTCTCAGTGGCAGCTGTTGGTGAAGCCTGGAGAGTGTGTGGGCCCCTGCAGGGCTGTTTCATTCCTAATAAGGAAATTCACTTTACACACACTTTAGAGGAATTGTCCTAGGAGGGAGCCAGGAGCAGATGGGTACTGAGCTTATTAAAAGCATGCTTGTCACCGGAAGACATTTGCAAATATGTATGGGCTATATGTGTGTATCTATGCATGTTTGTGTGCATTTACTCACAAGGACACACACTTGCATATGCCTCTAAAATCCCTTCAATTAAAAGCCTGTCTACTTACTTTGCAGTTAGTTCACTCTTATGGGGGTGAGGGGCACATACTGTTCCTCACACCTTTTAACACTGGATTGTTGTTCTCACTCTTGTTTTTTTCCTCCTGACAGGTGCAGCTTATCCACTATAACCATGAGTTATATACAAATGTCACAGAAGCTGCAAAGAGTCCAAATGGATTGGTGGTAGTTTCTATATTTATAAAAGTAAGTGCCTTGCATTCCTTCCTTCATCCTTCTCTTCTGGCCATTCTCTGCCCCAATCAGAAAATCAGTCTCTGTTGAAGTTGGAAATATTAAAGAGGTGATATGGATTAATGTTCCTGCCTAAGAAAAGCTGCAGGGTCTCGTGACTTTAATATCCATAAGATTCATGAAAAATGCAGTCCCCTGCAGCAAGATGTAAAAATGATGGGTTCCATTTCAAGCATCAAGACCTGAGGGTTCAGGCAGTTTCTGTCCTAGAGAGGAAAAAAAAAGAACATGCTGGGTCCAGGGACAGGCTTCAGATCCCCCCTAAAGCAGTGGAATCAAAGGATGCAATAGCAGAAGGGGAGGGGCTTCCCACTGATGCCTCCTAGGGCTGAAGACCTGTCCATCAATCTGCAATCTGCTGCTCCTGGGAAACAAGGGAGATGCGCCTCCTCTGCAGGCTCTGCACTGAACAGCTCCTCCTGGCTTCCCCGTTTTGCTCATCCTCTCTCACTTTCCTGCTGCTGTCTTTCAGACATTCTGGGAAGGCACCTGCCTCAGGCATCTCCCTAACAGGCAGCAACAGTACAAAATCTTCAACCAAGCAAATTCTAATTCATTATATAAAACTCCCTTTAACATTTTGGCAGAGGTAGAGTAAAGCAGAAAAACTAAATTTTTTAAGTTAAAAAAAATCTTTCCAATTAAGAAAATTAATAGATTTTTTTTTAAAAAAATTGCAGTAGGTTACAATCCCAAAAGTCAACAGTGCCTGTAGTAGCCCCTGGGAAGGCATTGGCCAGATCATTTGAGAAAGGGGACCAATCAGGACTTGGAATCTGATAATCAATCAAAACCAAGCATTCAGCTGGGTACAGTGGCAGTGGCTCATGCCTGTAATAGTAAGACCTCTCCTAAAAAAAAAAAAAAAGAAAAAAGAAAAAAAAAAGAAAGAAAGAAAAGAAAAAAAAATCCCGGCATTACCATCAAGAAGTGGTAGCTTTCAATGACATCATCATCATTACTCAAAAGAATGGCAAATAATGCAACCCCAGGGCTCCACTCCTCCCCCAAAGCATGACCCTGTACAATATGCAATTCTCCCCACTCATCTCCCAGGTGCCAAGCCTCCCCTAACATCCTTGCCTTCATCTGGGTCAGGGCAGGGCAGAGCTGTGCACTGGGCAGGGACATCTATGATAAAGTATGGCCCCTGGCCACAAACTCCAAAATCCTCCATTAGCAATGACAGGAAGGGGGCGTTTAGCCAAGGAACCCTGTCTTAGGCTTTTCCTGTCATCTTGGTCCTAGCACAGAGCCTGCTACTTCCTGCACTGTGTCTTTGACATCATCACAAACCCTGGAATAAGAAAGAGCAGAATCCCAGTACCAGGCTCCGTAGTATGTGTTTTACATCTGTTTTATTATTCAACCCTAATAGTCTTAGGGATGAGGAAAATGGTTCGAAGAATCCGAGGCATTCACCCAAGTTCACGATTCCCAGTCTTGTCTGACTTTCATGCTCATGAATCTCATTCCCACCACTGGCCTCCCCAGCAGAGCTTGGGGGAAGCGACAGGGTGAGAAGAGAGAACACAACATTTGAAAACATCCCACTCAGCTGAAATTGTAGCTCAGTGGTAGAGCACTTGCCTAGCATGTGTGAGGCACTGGGTTCAATCCTCAGCACCACATGAAAATAAATAAATAAATGAAACAACGGCATACAAACAGAGATATGAAAAATTGTGCTCTACATGTGTAATAAGAATTGTAATGCATTCTGCCGTCATGTGTTTAAAAAATAAAATCACTGGCCGCTACGGTCCCGCTAATAAAATCTTGGACAGGTAAAAATAAAAATAAAATAAAATAATTTTTTTAAAAAAAGGTATCATGTCCATCTACAACTAAAAAAATATTTAAAAAAAAAATCCCACTTCTAACCCTCTGCCATCCACAGCACAGGGCTAATTCCTGGGTTCTTTTTCCAGATCAGATTATGGCACTGATAACCAGTTGGTACATTCAACCTGGGTCACACTTATTGTTATGAAGCCTGTGGATATTCCACATATTGTCCTGTGTGTCCAGGAGCCTACCTCCCTCTGTGGCTTTCCAGTGCTGACCCTTCCATGAGTTTCTCCCACAGGCCAATCTGCCTGCCCCAGCAGAGCTTGCTCTTTGGACCAGTGTCTCAGCCCCTGACTTTGCCTCATTTTTCTCAAAGATCCTGAGTCAGTAAATGTCACCATGGAGAGCACAGGTACATTACAATTGACAGAATGATTGACAGACTGCTGTACAGACAGCCTCTTGGACAGCAAACAGCAGGCATGATTCACAGTTCTGGCAGAAACATTGTTCCACCACAGTCAGGGCTTGCAGGACCTGGGTGCTTCCCTGAAGGTATCTGAGAGGGACTCACACCCCCCAGGGACTAAGGTCAGCAAAGAGATGGCAACGAATTCCTGCATCTTCTATGGCCAGTTGGCCCCTGGGGATGCTCCCCATCATTCCCCGAGCGAACCTGAAGCTTTCTGGCTCCATCTCAAGATAAGCCACAGAATGTCTTCTTTGTTCCACATAATCACCTCCCAGATAATCAAGTCCATGCCATTTACCCAAGTTGTGCCTTATCATTCATTCACTTCTCTCAGAACTCGGATTGAACATGGTCCAGTCCTCTCTTAGGCACTGGTACCCAGAAATGAAATGGACTGAGTGCTTGGTCTCTAAGGATGCAGTGTCTTTCCTTGTCATCCCCTCCTACTGGTCTCCCTGCCTCCCCTTCTCAGATCTCTGCTGGCTACACAAGAACAAGGGTGAGAAGCCCCACATCTAAGGAGTTTAGCCCTAAAGTTGCCACCCTGCACAAAATCTGGGGACTTGGAGTTATTGGCTAAAAGAAGACAGTGGTACATCTGTGGGGTTGGTTTTTTTTTTTTTTTTTTTTTTTAATCTCTGTCCTCCACTAATCCCCCATCCTTTCCATGACCACAGGGAACAGAGATTTGGCTGTAATTGCTGCTCAATCACACACCATTAACTTCCCACTTAAGCTCACTTATACCAAGTACATATTTTATCCTCTCACCCACACCGCCTGCACACTAGTGCCCACAAATCATCTGTGAGCACTTTGGAAATTTCTCAATTATTTTTAATCAGCCCAAAAGAGGATGGTCTCCATGTTAATGCTGTCTGGACTCACCTGGTACCAGGAGCCTGAGACCCCCAGCAATTAAGGGACATGGCACATTCCTTCTCAGCCATGACAACATATTTTTGGCCCTCCTTCCCTAGCCAAATGCCTGAGCACAAGCAGGGGACTTCAAGCCATCTTTTAAATGCTAAAGGCTATATCACAGTAGAAGTTGAATTTAGCACTAAAGTTTCCAAGGAGCGACAGTGTTCAATTAGGGACTTTTCTCCATTCAAAGTGGACTTTAGCCTCCATGGAGCATTATCACTGGCCAAGCTCCCCTGGGTGTGTGTGTCTCCCCACAACACACCCAGCAAACTGTGAGAAAAGAGAGACAGAAGGAGGGAAAATAAACAGCCTGTGCTTTCCCCAAACCAAAATTACCTGTTGCTTATCTAATAATAATCATCATCTGCTGCAATTTTTCCAACCCTCAGAATAAATCAGATTTAAAATGTTGATGTGTCACAACATCCGATTAGCAGCCGAGGCGTAAATTGCAGAGCAGAGCTGAGCTGAGCAAGGTAGGAGATAAAGGAGGAGGATGAACAGGGGCACTCAGGAGAGGCTGAGTGAAAGGTGTTGGGAAGGAAACTGCTCATGATGACGCGGAGCCACACGGGAACTCATACGTGGTGGGTCCACCAAAGGCAGCTCTGGGCTCCTTGAAGTTTAGCTCCTCCTCCCTGGAATTGGAACTATAAGGGCATACGCATAAAATGGGACCCATGATGGGCACTTGGTGAATATTTACTGGATGGATGAATGGATGGATGGATGGATGTGGGAAGGAAGGGACTGATTGGCTGAAAGGTATGACTTATGGATATTCAATTTGTGTAGTAATTACCAGTGATATATCAAGTTTCTATATTACTTTTTTTAGAGTGGCTTTTCCCACCTGCTGATATTTTTATCCTGGATACACTTTCCCTCTCACTCTGTGCTTAGATAAATATCTATCTCCTAACATGTCACTCTGCACCCTCTACTGAAAATGCTTTGATAGTTCCATTCCTACAGAATAAACTGCTCATTTCCTAGCATGACTTCCAAAGCCTGATGTGTCCGCCTCTGCCCGCTCCCTGGCCTCGCCCTCCATCCTTCCCCACAACCTCAGCTCCACCAGCAACGCAATTCTGAAATGTTTCCGTGAGCAGGCCAGGTTCTCACGGCCCCCATCCATGGATGTATAGGTCCTCCATGTTTTTGTTGTCTTTCCCCCTTTTCCAAACTCTCCCACCAAGACACCTGCTGACTTCCACCCATCCTCCCAGACACACGCATGCCTCACTCCCGTTTTCCCTAATAACATCACACCTTCGACTGTCATAGCCCTCCTCACATCATATGAAAACCATTTGCTCACCCACTCACCTGTCTTTCTTGTCTACACTGGGGGCTCCTACAGCGTAGGGTGTATGTCTGTGGTCTCTGAATTTCCAGCCATCATAGAGTTGGATACATAGTGGGCACTAAGTAAGTACGAATGGTGTTTTAGTCAGATTTTTTGCTGCAGCCGCTGAAGGACCCAACCAGAACAACTGTACAGCAGGAAAGATTTCTTAGGGGCTCACGGTTTCAGAGGTCTCAATCCGTAGGCAGCCAGCTCCGTTCTTCGGGGCTCGAGGTGAGGAAGGACATCATGGTGGAAGAGTGTGGCAGAGGGAAGTAGCTCACAGGGTGATCAGGAAGCAGAGAGGGAAAGTTTTTACTCTCCAGATACAAAATATATACCCCAAAGCCATGACCCCAAATCCCCCCTCCTCCTGCCACACTCTACCACTTCAGTTACCACTTTGGTTAATCCCTATCAGGGGATGAATTCACTGATTGGATTAAGACTCTTATTACCCAATCATTGATCCTCTGAATCTTCTTGCATTGTCTCACATGTGAGCTTTTGGGGGGACACCTCACATTCAAACCGTTACAAATGGGCAAGAGAATGCACAGAGGTGATGCTTATCCTGGGAAAGGGCTACCCGATCATTCATATTTTCTTCTCTCTTCCCTTAGGTTTCTGATTCATCAAACCCATTTCTTAATCGAATGCTCAACAGAGATACCATCACAAGAATAACATATAAAAGTAAGTTTGGTTCCATTTCCCCTACAGCAACTCTTTTCTGTAAAGGTTAGCCCTGTCGAAAGGCAAGAGGCCAGAACTGATGATCTCCCTGGGCCCCTTTCAGCTTCATGATCCTTTAATTCTGTTACAAAGTCACTCTGGAGAGTCGGGGTTTGGCCAAAAAGCAGCTCATTTCAAGCAGAAGTCCCTGGGGTGTCTTAGTCAGCCACGCCTGTCTCAGGCAATAAGGATTATGATGATGTGGTCATTGTTATCCCGTGGTTTGGTAACGAGCTGGGGGACTCTGATGGATGGATGGCTAACTCCACCATGTTAGCTGTCCACAGATGGAGCTTTGCCAATCGTATGATTGCGGAAGTACCCACCAGGTACTTTGGGTCCAACCTTTAACAGAGTCCCTTGGCTGGGCCGAGTCTCCTTCTCCTTATGGCTGTGTCCCCCTTCCAGGAGGAGGCAGGAGGTGGCATCATTTTTGTTCTCCGTGGCCCATGGATCCAGAGACTCTGTGCAAGTTTCCTTGAGTTTTTGGAGTGTTTCATCCCAGATTTCTTTAGCATAAAAAAGAGAACAGTACAAAGTTGAAGGAGGAGAAAAATAAAGGTACCGCTGCCCTCCTCAGCAACCCCAGAAGTTGCAGGATTTAGAGAAAGGTGTGTGAGATAGCACATACCAAGAGCTGAAAGAAAGATGTATGGGAGGAAATGGTTTTTGCCTCTTCAGAAGCAAAAAAAAAAAAAGAAACTGGGTCTCAAGTTTTGGCTTTATCCTTCAATGGGGACTTTCCCCACTTTGACTTTGTGTTTCCTTGTCTTTCAACCTGTTTCCTCATCTGTAAAAAAGTTGAACTTCCGATTCTTAAAGCCTTCCCCCTTCTAGGGTTTTGAATCAATCAATAAGTCAACAATGATTTCCACCAAAAGAAAAAAAACAGCAAGCAAACGTTTCTCACTCCCCACATCTCCCTGGCACATCCTTGATCCAGGAGCTCAGCTTTGCCCACTGCTTCTGCCTCCAAAGGTGATATAGGAAAGACCGAGTGTTTACAGGCCTCCCCTGGGTGACTGGAGGAAGAGTACAGAGATCGCTGCCCTCGCTTGCTCATTCATTCATTCAACAAACACTTCCTTCAGGAAGGTAAAGATGGCTCAGATGCAAGCCCTACCCACAAGCTGCTCACCACTAGGTCCTCCTGTGTGAGGAGGCAGAGGTGTGCTGCTGGGGTGATGGATGAGCCTGGAGAATCACCCCACTAGACAGACATCATCTAGAAGAATGAATTAAGTTGTCTCTAAACACATGGCGGCCACCCTCATCAGTATGCTGGTGGTGTCCTCTCTAAGCACACACTTAGATTGCTCAGCTAAGGGAGAGATTTCCGTCTTGCTTGTAAATAGCACATTTATAACTGCCCATAAAAGATTATTATTCTTTTAACTTTTTTGATTAAAAAAGCATGAAAATTAAATAAAATGTTTTCAAATAATCTTGAATTTGCAGTTTAGAGACCGTGAAAAACCATGAAATTGCACATTAAGTCCCAACACACAATCTGACAGATTGCCACTCGCAGTCGATCATTGGGGGGGGGGGGCTTTGCTCCCCTCCCCACCCCACCCCCAGCTCTGGTCAGATTAATATGACGTGATGCGGCTGCTGCCACAGAGGGAGGAACGGGGGAGAGGAGGGGGGAGAGAGAGGGAGAAGGAGAGTAAAGGAAGGATAGAAAGAGAAAGGGGAGGAATGATAGAGAAAGAGAGGGGTGGAAGAAAGGAGGAAAGGAGGGAAAGAGGGAGCCAAAGCACTCCAGACAGAGGGAGCAGAAGCTACAAACCTTGGGGAGCACTGAGGAGACTGCAGAGAGTTCAGAGGGAGGGGCTCCATCTCTACCAGCCCTGGGTGCCCACGCTGAAGCACACCCCATCAGCATCGGTGAAGCCCAAGTGAGTGGAGGAATGAGGGCCTCAGCAGTCAGGAGTAGCAGGAAGGGTGCTCTGGAGACAGACCTAGAAGACCGTAGGAGCACCCCCTCTGCCATATGACCCCCAGACCCATGCCTGCTAGGGCCACCGGAAGAGAAAGGGGAATCCAAGTAAGATCAAGAGACTCTGCCTACATGGGGAGAGGAGACTACCTCTGCCCCCTAATAACAGGTATTTTATACTCTGATGCCCCAGCAGGGAATAATGTAGGTGTTCCCCATAGCGACCTTTGTCACACACCTGAAAGGACCAGCACCACAGGGATAATTGTGGTCTGATATGAAGGGATGGCCTCCACACCCCATGCACAGGACACAGGCGGAAAGGGATTTGATTTGCTCAGCAGGAAACAGATCTCTTCCATCTGGCTAAACTCCCTGAAGACACCGGCCTGTGGAGGGTTGACCTGGTGACAAGCAGGGGGTGTGAGGGACCTGGAATAGGGACACAGCCAGTGGCACAAGGAGAGACACCAGCCTGGGGATCTCTCTGGAAGCGCTGCAAGAGGCAGGAGGATATGCTGGCATCAGCCCGTGAATTCCAGTCCTGATGCAGACAAAGCCACCTGCTTAGGGGCACCTATCAGGCTAGCCTGCTTCCACGCTTGTAAGTGAGATAGAAAGCCATCAACACCCACCCAGCCACATACACAGACAACCACTGCAACCACAGAACTCGGTTCACCTGACCACAGCACCCCCACTCCCCCAACCAGCCCAGAATTAAACCCCCACAGAGCTCCAATTTCCCCTGCTTTCTTAGATGCAGTGCCTACTGGGCATCAGGAATATGGAGGGACGCTCTCTGAGCAATGGTGATACTCCAGGCTCTGTGCTTACATGCAGCACCTCGGCTCAGGCTCACCAAGTCTTCCAAAGTGGGTCTAGTTGCTTACCCCAGCTTACGGATGAGCCCACGGATGCTGCCTAGGAGGCACTCAACAGCAAGCGCTGACTCCTCCCTGCTGCACTTGGGGTCAGTCGGGGTAACGGGTTCTGCAGCCAGAGCTCCAGGGGTCAGCTGAGGCAGCTCACTCCACACAGCTCGAGTTTGTCCAGGACCAGGAACTGGGGGTAAGAAGCAAGCACACACTTAACGACCAACAGCCTACACTTCCACGCTAGAGAGCAAGGATTCTGGGTTCTAAGTCATTTCCTTTATCATGCTTCCTCCCTATGGAACAAGAAAAGTTAGCTCTGAGGTCTTAAAACTAGTTTTAATCCTGATATGTTGACATTACATGAAATTTGTCAGCATTACCTTTCTTTTTTTTTTTTTTCTTTTTGTATTTGTTCCACTTGGAAGCAACATAAACTAACCACACAACTAATATGGCGGCACATGGTCAGGGTCATCCCCACCCAACTTTTCTGCAACTCCTACATGTGTTTCCCTTGGCATGGAACCTCTAATGGAAATCAGTGTCACCTACAGGCACAACAGTGGCACCGTCATTACGGGCATATACAGTAACCAGACAAGGCTTAGAGATTGCTTTCAGAAGGGATCAGTCCCCCAAGTCTTCCTCTTGGAGGCCATGTTGTAACTAGAAGCCAGTCTGACTTCAAGCCAAGGGACATGATCTGCTGAAAGAAGGAGCACTCTGGCTACTTGGCTGCGGATAGACTTCAGAGGATCAAGGGGAAAGTGAGAGATGAAGGCAGCCATCCAAACCATGGGACTTTGATCATGACTACGTCAATGGGAAGGGGTAGTGGCAAATGATTGGGGTTTATTTTAAAGGAAAAGCCAAGAGATTTCTTGGTAAATCCGATGGGTGAAATGGGAGGAAGAGAGATGTCAAAAATGACCTTAAGGTTTTTAGCTGGGGCTAGAAGACATTCCCATCCACTGAGATGGGACAGATTTAGGGGAAGCATATCTGTGGGTGGAAAGGGAATCACAAACTTTGAACACGTTGAGCTTAAGATGTCTTATGAGGCCCCCAAGAAGAGGTGTGGTGTAGGCAGTTGGATAAGTCTGGATTTCAGGAGAGAATACTGAAATGTAAATGTGGAAGACATCGACATCCAGATGGCATTTCAACTTGGGCGAAATCGTGGAAGTAAGAATAAATAGACAAGAGAGGCGGGACATGTCTTCACTTTCGAAAGAGCAGCTCAGATCTTCATGACTTAGAATTGAAAAACACTTCTAAAGATATCTGTAAAATCCCACCATGCAAGAGGCTCCTCTGTGGCCACCTCCTCAGCCAGTGCGGAGGTGCGGGGAGGAGGGAACAGACAGCTCCTGTGTAGTTAGTATTTTTATAGTGCACAGTCATGACAATGTGATTCCTAGGAAGCTTAGATTTCCCTAGAAACCTGGGGGAAATCACCCCAACATGGCAGCTGGTGGAGACACTGCCCATTTGCCTGGTCTATAGGATTGGGCACAGCAGGCATGGCTAAGAAAGAGGAAATTGTGCAGAATCATTCTTTTGACTTGGTTAACAAAACTCAATGCCAAGGAATCCATAAAAGGATGAAAGAAAGAGCACCTTAGCAAGGTGCTGATTAATTAACACAAGGAAAACAGAGGGATGGAGGCACTATTCCAATACACTACATGAAAAAAAATAGAATATTTCAAGTAAATTATCCAGTACCTTCTCTAGAAAATGGGAACATGGAGAACTTTGGAAGCCAGCCTGGTGAAGGCCACCCCACTCAGGGACAGTGTGTTCTTAGGGTGAGAGATGGAACTGAACAGACCTGGGTGCCTAGCCTGGCTCTGCTACTTCCTCTGATGTGACTCCAGGAAATTTCTTAACTTAGTATCTCTGAGAGAGAACTATGTAATGGGTAAGATAAAGATATTAACACTGGTGTTGAGAGGGTTGAGATAAGAACAAAGCAAGATAATAAGTCAATTGTCTATAACTGTATTGGGATGGATAGATAGATAGATGATAGATAGATAGATAGATAGATATTGACCTAGGGTAAATTTCTGTCAATCAGCTTCCTGATAGGCAGGAATCAGGTCACTTTGATGCCAAATGAGAATTATGCCAAAGGTGAACACAGGACAGGGCACATAAGCAACAGAATTTTCTTACTTTAAATGAAGCATGGCTCCTTTTTGTACCCATGCAGTACCCTGTAATGACAGGGAGACTCTACTGCATTCCTTAGAAGCTTTAGATTCCCTACCTCTGAGTAAAAACTTATAAAACACTAACTGGAATCCACAATGGGTAAAAACCAACCTGAATTAATTTCAGGCTGAATTTAGAAAGTCTTCTAAAGAAAATCCATTTTATTAAAGTTAAATTCCCCTTCAACAGAGTGAGGGGGCAAGATTGCAATCGTGACATCAAAAAAAATTTTTAAAAAGATTTTTCTGGAAATATTTTCTAGAGAAGGTACTGGTAGCTTATTGAAATGTTCTAATTTTTTTATGTAGTGTATTGGAATAACACCTCCATTCCTCTGTTTTCCTTGTGTTAATTAATTAGCTGGCTCAGGACCCCAGAAACATAAAAGATAGCCTTCCTTATCATTTGATTTCATTGAATGATTTCATCATTCGTTTTTTATAAAGGGGGATTTTGTGATATTCTCAGGTGGCAAATTAATGATTAGTTGAGTGCAAAAGAGCCATCTTAAGTGATAAGAGGAAGCACTTCTTACAACACTGCCTGTAAATGATCAATCTTCTAACATCCTCGGACAGTGTGTTTGTTACTTTATTTCACGTGCCCTTCAACTTCGTGTGCCTCATTCGTGTCACGGGATGTCAATATGATGGTGGGCTTCAATAACAGGAAAGCAAAGGATCACAAAGTCCAAACTTAAAAAGGTCTGGTGGCTTTTTAAATAAATTTCCTCCAGGGAAATAAAGACAGCCCACTGAAGGCAACTGGAAGAAAGTTTTCCCGGACGGTGTCTGGCAGGGGAGCAAACTCTTTAAAAGACCTTCAGCAGGCTTCTTGGTTGAACTCCACTTTGGCCCCACCCTCCCCAAAACCCTCTGTTAAAAGAGGAAGGCTCAGGTCAGGGTGGGCCCCACTGTAACCGCCTTCTGCTTCACAGTTCTTGGGGAAGTGTTCTCTGCACTACTCCTTAAGGGACGTGGTGTTAAATGTGATGAAATATCACCGAGGACTTTAAGCGGATTGCTCCGGGTGCCTTTCTCTATGCTTAATTGAACTTGTACTTTCATTTCAAAGGAATGGCTTCGGAAATGTTTTCACAGAATGCGAAATGCAGCCTGCTGCTTCCTAGGTTGCAATCTAAGTAGTAATTCATGTCAGCAAGGAGTAGAAAAGGGGCAGCTTACCTCCAAGAATCCAATTCTCGGAGGCCCTTCTTTTCATTTATTGTTTGTGTAAAACAAAAAAACCATATTACTTTATTCTTTCGTAATTGCTTTTTTTTTTTCATTTCAGTTGAATTTGCCTCAGATTACAAGAGGAAATGTCATTCCGTATAATAAAATTGCCAAATAGTTCCATATTGATCAGAAACAATATTGATCTCGGGAAGTGCCCGGCCTTTTTCCGCATTGGAACCATTTGCTTTGAACGAGAACCGCATAAGCAGGAAGAGGCAATGTTAGCGCTCATCAGTGGTCCACATAAGTAAGCAGGATACATTTGACAGAGGCCAGAATCTCAGATCAAGGAAAAGATTTCCCTACTGCATTATCCCAAGCATTTCATCATAGTATGCTTTTAACAACAACAACAAAAAAAGTTAAGAGTTGCAGCTATGACTAAGAACTCGGTACAAAATACATCAGAGATTCAGCAAGAGCATGCCATAAAACCAACACACAACTGTCAACTTTTGCAGTCATTTGAAAGACTAAAATGGGCTGTATATTGTGCTTAAATATTTTTTTTATATATTTTTTTAGTTATAGGTGAACAGAATATCTTCATTGATTTTGTTTTTATGTGGTGGTGTTGAGGATTGAACCCAGTTCCTCCCACATGCTAGGCAAGCGCTCTGTCACTGAACTACAACCCCAGCCCCATAGACATTCTATTATTATTGACTATCCAGGGGTTTCCTGTACTAGAAAGATACAGCCAATGCATAAGAAGCTACAACATTCTTATGCCAAAAATTTGACCTAGAGAAGATAAATTTGGCTACATAAATTTGTTTATTCAGAGAGACATTTTTGAATCTATGTAATTTTTGTTATCTGAAGATGGCCTGAGCATTTATGCACAATTTTTGCCACAAGTAAGAGGTTACATGACTTACACGTGAAGAAATCATAAGCTACTGGCAAAGCCACAGTTGGACTTGGATTAAGACTCTCGACTTGAAGTCCAGGGATGATTTTCCCTCTATAAGCTATTTTCTCATAAGATAGATTAAAATAGATGATAGAGATAGAGATAGAGATAGAGAGAGAGAGATAGAGATAGAGAGAGAGAGAGAGAGAGAGAGAGAGAGGAGAGAGAGAGAGAGAGAGGAGAGAGAGAGAGAGAGAAAGAGAGAGAAAGAGAGAGAGAGAGAGAGAGAGAGAGAGAGATCTTTATAAGATGGTCCATGAAAAACTATTTGAACTTCTGCCATGATTTTCTCTCCATAAATGTCCTTAAAGCTAGCAGAGACATGTGTCATTACCCCATTTGGCCTCTTTTGTGCTCTGTGCTATATTTGTGTCTCTCTGTGCACAAACAATCCTGACCTTTTCTAGATTTTTTGCCATCCTTACTCTAATGACTAGAGCCTGGAGAATTTGGAGAGGAGGATTCAACATCCAATGAATTAATTCTCAGGCTTCCGTTCTGCCTACAATAACCAGACCATAACACTGAGGTACACAAAAGGCTGGGGGTCTGCTGGCTGCTACGTGGACAAGCTAGCTTGTGGGTGATACTCAGTTCCAGGCCTGGTTGGCCAGGGGAGACACCCAGTGTGCCTGGACACTAGGACTGAAAACTTCCGGTTTGGCCATATTCCTTTCTTGAATCCCAGAGTCTGTGTCCTACCAAATAAAAGCAAGCTTCCATGAGGGAGAAAGAAGATGCAAAAAGGTAGCCTGCCGCTCTCAAATCCTAATACCTAAAAGAGAGAACATTGATTTAATAGCAGCCTTTGAAGTAGAGTGGTGAGTCAGAAGGACAAATGTTACGTGCTAAATGCAGACCAACTTCAGCAAGGTAGTTGAGGGTACAGGCTTACTTGGAGTAGACACATGGAAATACCACATGGAGATGGAGACAAAGCCATCAGTCTCATCCCAATGTCCTGGGGTGTGACATGTAAGGGGGTGGTGGTAGGCAGCATGTGTCTAAGCTAATTGTACAGGCTGAAGCCTCAAAGATGGATACCTTCCATCATCTGACCAGATGTTGCCTTTTCCTGTCTTGGTTCTTCCCAGCAACACCACTAGCCGGGCTTCCAGGCAGAAACCATTTCACAGATTCATTTAATCTACATTTATTGAGTACCTACTATGTAGAGAACGTCATGCTGACAATTAGGATTCAGAGATAAAAGATGCAAATAATTCTCTGAAAGGCTCCCAGTTTATGGGGACAGTCAAATAGGTAAATAACCATTGGCAAACTAATTCAATAAATGCATTTTAAAAAGAGGGCACCAACTCAGTGGGAAAAACCAGGGAGTCCTGGGGAAGAAAGCAGTGGTCATCCCCAGAAGCTAGGCAAGGACACTGCTACCCAGAATTGCTACTTAACCTAGGCTGGACCTTGTGCTGCATAACGCTTGCAAAGCATGATTGCATGCATTCTTCAAACAACCCCGTGAGCCAAGGACTCCAACCATCTGTATATTACAGATGTGGAAGCAGAGGATCAGTCTGTGATCGGTGGGTCCAAGTTCATGCAGACGATGAGCAGCAAAGTCAGCATCCAAATTCAGGCAGGAGTCCAAAGCTCATGCTGGGTCTGTCCAAGTCCTATAGCCTGGGAAATAAAAAGGGCAAAAGATGAAGCAGGAACATTAACAAGATTCAACCAAAGAATACAGTGAGGAATAAAGATCTGCCCAGGCCTTCTGTGGCCACTGCATCCTCTGTGATGTTCTGAAAACAGTTGTCCCCCCATCAACAATCCTGGGGTAAATCCATCAACATCACCCTTTGTCCTTTGCTCCTGGCCTGTGCTTACCTCCAGCCCTCAAGTGTGCTACCACCCAAGGGCTGATTACCATTTCAGCATAGAGCTCCTCTTTCTTTACTCTGGTCATGCCTGAAATGCTCCTCATGGTGCTTGCTGCATTCTCTCCTCCCCACTCCCCTGAAGAAAATAAAACACAATAATAGCAGCACGCTAGAGTACCCAATATGTTTCTTGTGCAAGCTTGGTTAAACAAATCACATTGACCTTTAATAAGAAGGTGCCGGATGCCTCTTTCTCTCATCCAATATGTTAATCTTCAGGCCAAACCACCGTCGGAGCAAGCCTCATTAAGTGCAAATCTGATCATGCCATCCCCAGCTTCAAACC
The DNA here is from genome assembly GCF_052094955.1 of Ictidomys tridecemlineatus. Taxonomy (NCBI): domain Eukaryota; kingdom Metazoa; phylum Chordata; class Mammalia; order Rodentia; family Sciuridae; genus Ictidomys; species Ictidomys tridecemlineatus. The sequence continues at coordinate 26,862,902 of NC_135479.1, read as the reverse complement.
CTTCAGTGGTTCCGAATGGCCTCCAGCTTGAGGCCCGAACTCCCAACAGCACACACAAGGGCCTTCCCTGTGTGGCTGGTGCTGATCCCTCCAGGCTCATATTTCCCACAACATCCCTCCCCCTGCGTCTCACGCACACTCTAGCCGTCCCCAAGCACATGCCCATTCAACTTCCTGAGCTCTTTCTCTAGCAGGAGTCTGTCTACAGTACCCTTGACAGCCACCCGCTGCCAGCCACGCACTGATTATCTCCTGTCATTCAAGATGCCGTTCGGGTCAGCTCCTCGGTCCATCCTTTCCTGAGCTCCCCAAGCAGAACTGATAGGCTGTCTCTGGGCCAGTGCAGATGCACATCACTATCCCTGTGACTCCCAGCTACATTCGCTTAATTATGTCCTTCTCACCTACACGGAGCTGAGAACCTGACACACAGTAGGGACTAAGAAACAGTCACCAATGTCAAGTTCCCTACATAAGCTTATCCAGCACCCGAGGACCGTCACATCTGTGTGCTCTGCACACTGTGGCTGTGTGATAGGAGCACCTGACCACACGTGCCACGGTGCAGACCCAGACCCCTCATGTTCCAATCACTAATTCCCTCATCAGCTGGCCCTGGATGCTTTGTGTTTGGATGGAGAGTGTTTCTATTTCAGCAGCCCGTGGAAGGGAATCCTTCCTCTTAGGACTAATCAGGTTGACCAAACTCTCTTCCTCAGGGGTTTTGCATGGATAAAGTTGGAGACCAGTAGGAGCGGTTGGGGTTGGAGAAAGAAAATGACTTTTTTTATTTTTAATACAAGTTCAAACTACTGACCCAACAGATTGGTTCATAATTTAATTAACAAGAAAAAAACTGGAATTCAAGTTCCCTTAGCAAAGATGCCTCTTTCTTATCAGAGAGAGTTAAATGAACAATTTCTGGAGGAAGACATAGGGAGAGGTAGTCTTTACCCAAGAAAATAGATCAACAGCATTAATGCCAGGATCCTTAGGTAAGTGCATTTAGCATCCTGACATCATAGTCTACTTCTGTTTTGTCATTTGCTGTCTCATTCTTCAATTAGAAGAGGCAGACAAAACACCTGCTTTGTTCATAGTTCTATCCCCAGAGCCAAACCCAAGAGGTGCTTAGTGAATATTTGTTGAGTGAGTAACCAACCTCAGTGTGGAGACCAGGAGAGCTGAGTTCCAGTTCCCACTTTGCAGTCACCAGCTTACTCTGTGGCTTTGGGATATTTACTTTGCCTCTTTCATCTTTATTTTCTTGTCAATGAGAATGTTACTCTCTCTCTCTGACCCATCTCACTGGCTCGGTTTAAAGTTCCAGCTACACGGGCAAGTCCTTTACTGTAATATATGCACAAAACTGAGTTTGAGAAATTATATTGATCACTAAAGACTAAGTCCTTTCTCACCAGGATGAGAGAACATGTGTGAAACCAGGGGTACTGCAGAAGCCAGTCTCATCTCTCTGCCGGTCAGGCTTTGGGCTCCTGCCACTTGTTCTGCAAGCCACCTGGACTGGCCCCAATGGTTGGCGTTCATGGCACACTGGAGGGTGCCACAATTCTGGGGACATAGATGTGGAAGCACTGGGGTGAAGAGGACAATTGGAGCCTGGATAGTTGGGCTACCCAGGATGAGAGCATAGATTGAGAAAGAAGAGAGGCTTGGGCAGGTCCTCAGGGTGTGGGAAACAGGTGAAGATAAGACTCAGCAATGGACTGATAAATAATGGTCAGAAATAAGAACCCTCAGCACTGTGGTTTGGAAGCCAGGAGAAGAGAGCCCCAGCAAGCAGCATAGAAGGGAGGAGGGAAGAGAGGAAGAGAGTCAATGCAGATTTCAAAACCCCAGTGCATTCCAGTTTTCTAAAAATTTAACCTATACACTGAGTTTAAAAAAAAATTAAAAAGAAATTTAGCAAGGTGCTAGTGGTAATTGTTGTTGATGATTGGAATGGTATCTTCTTTCTCTCTTTCTTCTATATTTAACAATTAAAAACTATATGTAATAGCAAAAGATATGCAAATGTGAATTGCTTAGACAGGTGTTTAAGAAAAGTTTACCTACATGGGGCTACCAGGAGGAGACATGTCAAAAATGAAGTCAATTGTTGAACTTGACCAATGAATCTTGTGCTAGGATTTAACCTAGTTATTTTTCTTTCTAGAATATATTCTTAACGGTTTTTGTTTGTTTTGTTTGTTTGTTTTTTGGTCCTGGGGATTGAAACCAGGGGCGCTTAACCACTGAGACACATCTCCAGTCTTTTTATTTTTATTTTTTTTAAATTTTGAGATAGGATCTCACTAAGCTGCAGAGACCAGCTTGGAACTTGTGCTCCTCCTGCCTTCGCCTCACAAGTTGCTGGGATTACAGACGTGCACCATCGCACCCAGCTAAATGCTCTTTTAATTATTGATGTTCATAAATAATAATCAGGCAACTTTTCAACAGGTCTTTGTCCGTTCCATTGTGACTACCGTGCCTACGTGCCTACGGCCCAGGTCTCAGGGACCCTCATGAAGGACTTGACTCTGCCATGGTCCTGTGGTGGACCACATTGCTTTCAGCTCACCAGCATTCAGTGTCCCATCCCATGGGAAGAAAGTGCTTCCTTGCAGCCCTGATTTCAGCCTTGGTCATGGAACTCTCTGGCTACCAAAATTAGAGCAGATGTCAATGTGTCCCTTCTGGGACGAAAGCCTTCAGAGCCAACAAACATTTCACCACGCTTGCTTTTCCTTCTGTCATTATGATCCACAAATCACAATGCAGCCAGACAGTGTCTTCTCCAAGAGCCTGGGTCCCAAAACGTGTACAATAAAGACCTGGAGGGAAGCCCTCAGCCAAACTTGCATGGACATGTTTGAGAGCCACACACAAAACTTTGTTTGATTAAAGTGATTGAAACAGGGAAAGGAGGTGATGGGACTGTTTGTTACTGCAGCCTATCCTGACAGATACCAGTTGTCTGGAATCCAAAAAGAAATATATATAAACAATACCAGTACTTTCTTAAGAAACTTAACATTTAAGTCTTTGTTACCTTCTTTTCTAGATGATGCATACTTACTACAGGGACTTAATATAGAGGAACTATATCCAGAGACCTCCAGTTTCATAACTTATGATGGGTCGATGACCATCCCTCCCTGCTATGAGACAGCAAGTTGGATAATAATGAACAAGCCCGTCTATATAACCAGGATGCAGGTGAGCTTAGCTTTCGTCCTTTAGCTAATGGGGAAGATGGATGTAAAGACTGGCTGGGTCGGCTTAGGGACTGTTGTAAAGTCCCACAGACGGGGTGGTGTAAACAACAGAAACTTATTGACTCCTGGTTCCGGAAGCTAGAAGCTGAAGATCAAGGTGTCAAAAAGATTGATTCCTTATGAAAGATATGAAGGATACTTCCTGCCTCTCCTTGGCTTTAGATGGTTTGCTCACAGTCTCTGGTGCCACTGGGTATGAGAAGTATCACCCCTAATCTCTACCTTCATCTTCGTGTGACATTTTCTAAGTCTCTGTGTCCAAATTCCTTTTTTTTATTTTTTAAAAATTTATATATTCATTTGTTCTCATTTGTTATACAGGACAGCAGAATGCATTTCAGTTCATAGTATACAAATGGAGTCCTCCTTCTTATAAATATACCAATCATGCTTAATTTGAAGAGGCCATTCTAGTAACCTCATCTTACCTTAGCTAAGTACCTCTACAGTGACCCTATTCCCAAGTAAGGTCACATCTGAGTTACTCGAGATAACCCTCAATTGTGTAATTGAGGGTTACACAATTCAACTCATAATACCTGTGTTTAAAGAGCCAGCCTCAGGATTTAGCATGAACTAACTATAGAAGCATCCCGCCTTTCTGAGTGAGAGAAGACAGTACAGTTAGCTCTACAAATGTACTCTACAATTATACCGTCTAAAGAGCACAGGAGAAAATGAATGATAATATTGGACACGTTTGGAAAAGGTGGGTTTTAAAAAGTTACATAAGTTTTATTGTGGAAGGATTTCTCAGTCCTTTGTAAACTGATAACACATGCATCCGTCTCCAAAAGGAGGAGATGGTATTCCACATGGTATTCATACATATGATACATGGTATTCCACACACATTCTTGAATGTGGGATGTTCTAGATGGATGGGAGCCAGGTCTGCCCTCCTGGGCCAGCTTTGCTCCGTGGCTCATGGTGCACTTCAGGTCTGTCACCCTGCTCTGTGAAATCGATACTCCTCCTCCTTATCATGGTGGGTAAATTACATGCTCTGATGTTCCACAATTGTGAGAGCCCATCAAAACTTAAAGGACAGATGAGCCAATGAAGCGGAACTCAGCCTCCTTGACAGGAGACATGTTCACAGCCTCCTCTCTGTATTTATTGGAACACTCTGAGTGACAAGCATCAGGAACCTCCTGTAGGTAGCTTAAGCTTAGACAAAGGATTCATTCAAAAGATACTGGGGCTTCTTGTGGAATATGAGATCAGAAACGGGTGTCAGGAACTCCCCAGAATCAGAAGCCCTTCCTCTGCTTTTCTCTCCTCACTGTACATTTGCTTCATTCTTCTCTCCTGCTAGAGCCGGGCTCCTTTTGCTTCTCAGTCCTGTGGCGGAACATGGCTGCAGATGCTAGAGGTCAGACCCCTGGCTCTGCGATGCACAGAAAAGGAACTGAATTGGTCCAGCTTAGTTTAGCTCTGACCCCCTGGGTCAATCACTATGGTCTGGGTAATGTCCACATGGGGGTCAGGGAATGAATGAACCATGGGGTGTCAAAGCAAGAAGGAACCCTGGAGAGCACCTAGCTGGAATTTCTCCTTTAACAAATGGCACATGTGATGGGGGCAATGAATAACCCAGAGAGTCACAAGCGAGCTAGCGAGCCAGGAGCAAGGCTCGCTCCATGCCTGGAGGCCTTAGCAGTTTCTCAACTCAACTGGATCCAGGGGGAAAGGGGCTCAGAGTGGCTGGTGCCCTTTCCCAGACACCTGGTGCCACCTGGCCCAGTCTGCCTGGTCTCACTTCTTGCTTTGTGCATCAAAGAGCGTGACTGCATCTCACATAGCTATTTCTCTCTCCTCAGATGCATTCCTTACGCCTACTCAGCCAGAATCAGCCATCTCAGATCTTTCTGAGCATGAGTGACAACTTCAGGCCTGTGCAGCCACTCAACAACCGCTGCATCCGCACCAACATCAACTTCAGTTTACAGGGGAAGGACTGTCCGAACAACCGAGCCCAGAAGCTTCAGTATAGAGGTGGGTACGGTGGCTCAGACAGCAGAGGAGGACCCAGGCCAGAGCCCCATGTCCCTCTTAGACCTGTTCTTAAAAGCCTGACACTGTCTCCCATTATAGAAATCATGACTGTGGATGACAAGGGGACCCCCTCCCAACATTTATTTGCATGATGATTTTCTTTTGGGAAAGCCTATGTATTGTGACTAGATGGTGATAAATATTTGATACATATGATGCATATCTACACGTGTATTTAAGTTTGATGTCACATGTATCAAACCTTTATACCCCTCTGGTTCAGGCCAGACAGCCCTTTTTATTGCTATTTTAAACAAGAACCCAGAAAGGCTGATTTCCCCCAAGGTTATATGTTAGAACGGGACAATAAGAAGCAGTAAGGCCTTTGGTTATGCATACCCCAAAGTTGAACAATGTTCTGGATGCCAGGCCATCCGGTCCAATGAGGTAATATGTGTGAACATATCTTTGTCCAATACTCTGACCCTAGAATAGTTATGATTCCTACTGCAGGGTACGTTTAAGATGACTTCTGCCTCCTGAAACCCCCGGCCCACCCTCAGCCCTCTCTCCTTCCTTCTGCACATGGACTGAATATCTGGTGGTCATTTTGCAGACTCTCAGTGTGGAAAGGGAGGTGGAGGTGCAATAATGTCTTAGATATGTCCTGGCCTGGGAGTCAGGACACTGAGGTCCAGGCCTTGTTCTGACAAGCTACAAATATCCAACCAGCTCCTTTACCTCTCTAGATCGGGATTCTTTCTGACATTCCCTATCCCCATTTACTTCCTTGCTTGCTGTGAGGGACCAACAAGAGCCTGGGTGGGGAGGCCTTTTGTAGCAATAGCACACTCTCCAAATATAGGCCTGTGGTTCTCACCAGGCGGGTCTTGAAGCGGCTGCCCCTGCTGCCCGTGGCTCCCCACATGCCCTTCCTTCTCTCTTCTTTCAGACACGCTGACAGACTGCCTAAACCATAGATTTTTCTGCTCCCTTCAAGCCAGAATGGCTAGACAAATAACTGCCCAACTCATTCACTGCCCCTCCCCACTATTCAGCATCCATTCATGGTGTGCCTACTATGTGCCAGACACTTAGGTAGACAGGTGTGACCCAAACCCTACAGAGCTATCGTCTACACCAGAAATCAGCACAACTTTTCCATAAAGGGGCAGTGAGCCAATATTTTAAGCTTTGTGGGTCACACATGCCTCACTCTAATGTAGTGTGACATCAACCACAGACAAGAACCAGATGCAGGGGTGTGGATTACCATAAATAAAGCTTCACTTACAATAAGCAATACAACATTTCAATAAAACTTGATTCTCCAAAACAGGTCCTGGTCTGAAGTTTGCCCATCCCTGGTCAAGACCAGTGCCCTTCTCCAGAACTTTCTGCAGTGATGGAAATGATCTATTCCATATGAAGCTGTCGAACAGTTAGTTGATAGGTGGCTAGTAACTAAACTTTGCATTTTAAGTCATTTGGATGTCAGTGGCCACACGTGGCCAGCGGCCACCATATTGAACAGCACGTGTCTAGAGGGTGGTGGGGAAGGGAGTAGCTGCCGTTTACAAAATAGCCCCTTCTCCTTTGGAGTCAGGATCCGTTAATGTGCAAATTAATTCAGTTATGCCTTGTTTGTGTTGTGTATGTGTGTGTGTGTATGTGTGGTTTGTTTCTTTCTCTCTCTCTCTTTTCAGTAAACGAATGGCTTCTCAAGTAGGAAAACTAAGCCAAGAAGAATCCCACCTCAGTGAAACGCTACGACTGTGAATTGGCGTAACCCAGAATGTCCCCCTTCTTTCTTCCTTCCCCCAAGCCTCATTCACTCTTTGGATTGGCCCCTTCTTCATGAATATGGTCTGCAAAAACCATGGCAGAGGAACGCATCTCTTACACACACCCCTATACGCGCACACACACACACACACACACACACACACACGTGCTCACACATATACACACACACACACACACACACACACACACACTCATATAATGAGTAATGAGGAGTCATTTTCAGAAACAAAAGCCTCCTTCCTAAGAGGTCTTAGAAGAAAACAACCAGTTAACCCGATTACAATTTTGATACCATTTTCCTGAATTGATACATCTCCCCCGACGAGACTTTTCAGCCTTTGTACATACAAGGTTCTTCCAGAAGAGACAGAGAGGAGAAAACAGCTCTGAACACACCAACCGGACATTGCTTCTAGTCCTCTCCAACAGTGTCCTAGGATCCTCTGAGGATGCTGGTGACAGTGAATCAGGACAAAGCTGAGCAAGGACACTTTATTTCTAGATAACGATTCTTCTGTTTACTCAACGATTTAAAAAAAAAAAAAGAAATTTAAAAAAGGACAGACACTGAAGAGCTACACACTGTATATATATATATATCACTGCAGACTATAAAGAAATGGAATTATTTCCCCTCTTTGTCACATATCTGTAGTAGGATTTGCCAAGATCAGAACTGATCCATTTGCTGTTTCTTGTTTTCCAAAGGTCATACATTGTGTTTGGTTATTGTTAACAGCTCAATAAATGTGTTGAACGAGTTAATTTCACTTTTTTTTTTTTTTTTCTGGCTCGGGTCTGTTCTCCTTCCCGGCAGGCTGAGCCCTGGCTCCCCGCAGCTGCATACTTTGGTTTCCCTTCTCCTTCATCTACATGTCCGTTCATCTGCAGCCAGTTTTACTGGGTTTGTGGCAATCAGGAATGCATTTGCTAAGCAAGTATAACTTTAACTCCACTCCATGTCGCCATCCTTCATACAAGGTGAGCTTCAGCCTGACGTTGCAGGCGACCGATTTCTCGCGTTTCCAAAAACTGCCATCCCCTCCCCTGTGATGCTCCCGTGAAGGAATGCACTTTGCCTTGTAAATTCCCGGGAAAGGGGTGTCTTTCTCTCCAGGTGCAGCCGGATCTCACAAAGTACAAACGAATGCCTTTCTTTTCTTGTTTATAAATGGTCACTCACTGTGTTTGGTTACTGTCAAAAAAAAAAAAATCAATAAATGTGTTTAACAAGTTACCCAGTACCTATGTCTGAGTTTATTGAGAAGGAGGATGCATCCTGCGGAAGTCTCTGGGTCCTGCTGGGTCCACAAGCCATCACATGCAGCCGGCAGGGCAGCCAGAGATGCCAGAAGAGTCTGTCTGGCCATTCCCAGAGCCAGGTAATTAATACCCTGTTGAGAAAACACATAGGCTTAGCTGCTGGAAGGGAAGGCCTGGATGTTCGTTCAGTGGCCAAATTAAAAATAACTTTCATGTCTCCTTCCCATCACAATCACCAGAAGGAGAGAAAGCAAAGGCACGTGGCGTCTGTATGAATGGGAAAATTCACAAGCATATCAAGTGACAAGGCATATTGACAATGACAATTTCCAACAGTCTGGTTTTTTTTTTTTCCCCCATATTTGAAATCCTACACTTGACTGAATTTTCACGTTCACTTTTTGGCATCACTATTACGTGACAGCCTCGGCCAGGATGGCACGGAGGCCTGTTGCTAAGCCATTGTATCTTTCCAGAAAACCAAACACACAGGTTCAGGGCGAACAGGTGATAGTCTTTCTTGGTGCACTTTGCTGCTTCCTTTCTGGGTCCAGCATCTTCCTTAGTTTGCAATAGCAGGCAGCATAATGGCAGAAGAATATGAATAGTGGATCGACTTTACCCTGCCACCTGTCTCCTGTGTGACGCTGGGCAGTTTGTTTTACGTCTCTGATCTGTACATTAGGAATACCAATAACTGCCTCCATGAGTTATGAGGCCTAACTACTATACAGCTACTCAAAACAATTAGCACACCACCTGCGCTGTCGTCTGAATGGTCTCTAGGGAGGGAGCACCTGTCTAGCCTATCTACTAGAGGTTCACCTGAATCATATCGTGCCTCTCTTTACAGGAAGGGGTTAGCATTAATCACCATGGGAACACCAGATTAATATCAAATGACAGCAGCCAATAACCCAGCAAACAGGACAAAGGTACATGCCTGAGGTGTGCTGAGGGAGGAACACAGGCACAGGTGTCCAAAGCAGGCAGGGCCTGGGATCCTAGGCCCTGTTCTGACCCAGCATCCTCTGTGACTTGGAGCAAGTCAACCCTGTTCCCTGGGACTGGGTTATTTTCTATAAACAATGTGAAAAAGATGGCCTCCCGCGGCCTTTCCATGCCTTACACCCCGCCTGTGTCTCCTTCAGCTCTTCAATCCAAGAGGAACCAAGGAAAACCCAGGTACTCACCCCTCCCACCCCAGGGACCCTGAGCGCCTTGACCAACCAGAACTCAGGGCAAAACTGGCCTCCGCCTCTCACCCTCTGGGCCAGCCCTAAGTGCCCCTTCTCCACTCACTGGGCTTCACGGGCACCAGGTCCTCAAACCCTGTGGGAGCAGTAAAGATTAGCTGAATGAGTACGTCTCTACAAAAATAAAAATAAAATAAAGAGATGTTTTCAAACTACCAAAAATCCCCTGGAACTTGGCCTGGTGAAAACATGGAGAATACAACTCCACAAATGCACTCAGCCAGGGGGCCAGGAAGAGGTGACAGCCGTGCCCCTTTGCTCTGCAGCCTGTGCCCACCTGCTCACTCTGCTATTCAGAGCCTCAGACCAACAAGGGCATCCCTTCCATCCTGGAGAGGGCATCTACCATCAGGGATAAACACTAGGCCTCAGTTCCCTTCTCTAGGACATGGGAAAGGAGGGAAATGTATACCCAAGAGAGTTCTGGGCAAATGGGGAGAAAAAGAGAAAACATGGTGTGGACATCCATCGGCCCATCGAGAGGACACCATTTTGTGGTTTCCAAGGCCTTTGGCGGCCATCTTGTTCCCATCTCCCTGGGTACCAGTTTGGTTGCCATGGTGACATCAGGACAACCCCAACTCACTGCCCTAGAGGTGTTGGGAAGGTGGTGCAGAACGACCCCAGCCTGACATGGAACCCGGGCAGGAGAGCAGGGATCCACAAGGCCACACCACCTACGTGAGGCTGGAGTCTGATGGAACATGTGGTTGACCTATGCCAACACCCCCAGGGTGGACCCTTTCTGCTGGACCCCAGAGCACTTGCAGTACATGAGAGTACCCAGATTTCCTATTTCAGAAAGCCTAAGAGTAGGACTTTCAGGAGCAAAAACTCCCTTTAACACATTGAGCAACTAGCAGATTGAACCTAAGGAAAGACCTGCCAAGACCCCAGCTGAGGAAACACACTGGTAAAATCCAGCGTGGGTTGCCCATTTCCTGCGACACAGGCCGTGAGCTAAGCAATTTGCAATACCATCTCATTTCACCCATCCAATGACCCAAGACACACTCACCACTGCTGTCCTTATGCTATAAATGCAGAAACTGGACTTTTTAAAGAACAAATGACAGGTGCAGGGTTATGTAGCTAAATGTGGTAAAGCAAGACTCATCTCTTCCAAGCCAGTGATCCTCAAAGTGTGACCCCCAACCATCAGCATCACTTGGGGACCAGTTAAAAATGCCAGTTCTTCGACTCCACTGCAGAACTATTGATGTTCTGGGGTGAGACCCAGTCATCTGTGTTTAAACAACAACCCCCAAGGTGATTCTGATGCACGCTCAAGTGTGAGAATCACTGTAAGCGAAATGTCTATTCTCACTACTTCCTCCTCTATAGGTTCCCAAACTTTGCCACACATTAGAATCTCCTCCAAGTGATTCATAATTATAACATAATATCCTCCAAGTCCATCCATGTTATAGCAAATGCTAGGATTCCCCTCTTTTTTCAAAACTAAATAACATTACATTGCTCGTATATGCCACATTTTCTTTATCCATTCATCTGTCAATGGAAATGTAGATTTTTCCATGTTTTTGCTATTGAAAATAACATAGCAATGAACACAGGTGTGCAAATAGCTCTTCCAAATCCTGATTTCAATTCACTTGAAATCAGGAGATACCAGAATCATTTTCAGGTTTTTTTTTTTTTTTTGTAGAACCTCCTTACTGTTTTCCATATGCTAATTTACATTCCTGCCAATATTGTACAAAGGTTCCCTTTTTTCCAACTCCTTGGCAAAGTTTGTTTTCTTTTCTTGATAACAGCCATCCCAACAGATAAATGTGAACCAAAACCATGGTTTTGGTTCACATTTCCCCATTAGTGATATTGAACAACTTCTCACGTGATTGTTGGTCATTTGATGTGGTCTTTTACCCATGTTTTAATCTGATTTTTGCCATTGAGTTGTAATGACATAAACCAGACACAACAAATACTACGCGATTCCATTTGTATTAGAAATCGAAAGTAGTCATACTCATAAAAGCAGAATGGAGGTTTCTAGGAGTCCTGTGAAAGGGAAGCAGGGCGGGTGCTGGTCAAAAGGTAGTTAAGTTGCAGTTATAGAAGATGACTAAGCCCTTCAGATCTACAGTAGAGCACATTACCTGTAGTTAACGACACGATCTTCTTTACTGAAAATTTGAATACCTCAAAATAAGAGGGTAGACCTTATGTTAAATGTTCTTATCACCAGAAAAGAGGGAGGGGGAAATTTGGGGGGTTAAATTCATGCCATTATTTATGGTTATGGTTGCAAAGGTGTATATCTATCTTCAGTCATTCAGATGTCTAAGTTAAATATTACAGCTTTCTTGCATGTCAATCATACCTCAATAAAGTCACAATATCTGGGATTACAGCCAGACTTCAGTGTTTCTTAGGGACCTGCAGATGATTCCAACAAGCAGCAAAATGTGGGCCCACTCCTCTGTCTAAGGACCTGCTCAGAGGACGGCTCCCTGGGAGTGTGTTCTTGGAAGCCTACAAGACAGCATTATCTAATGAGCATTCCCTTTTCAGAATCACATCCTGCTCCCTATGCAGATTAACTATTTTGGATGGTTTCAGAATGTTCCCCCAGCCTCCTCCTCCAAATCTTCTATTAACATAGACTTTGAATAAAAAAAAAACCTCTCTCTTTTAAAATAAAAGATGCATTCGTGTTTGAATAATGGCTCCACACCAGCCTTCTGAAACCCACAGCAGGTCATCTCTCCTAATCACTCAGATTGCAAAGTCTCCAAGACCTCATCAGACCACTAGGAGAAACGAAAACAAGATGTGCATCAAGAGTTTGGAAAGATGGAAAGAGGGGTCCATAATTAAAAGTCACAGGCATAAGTTATAGCCCTGCCAGTTCTGACTTCATGACGTCTTTTCCATGCAGTGCTCACTCCCTCTAACTCTGCAGCCCTGTGACAGGTCCAGCCCTTATCATCTCAGGCCTCGACTATATCAACACCCACTCAACAGGTTCTCCTGCCTCCCATCTCCACATAAGTGAAAGAATCTGAACTAAGGGCACAAAAATACCCACACTCTGCTCTCAAATAGAGAGAACCTGAGTCCTCCCTAAAAAGAGGTTGTAGGAAGTTTAGGCTGGGCCAGGGAGTGGTTAAAGGGAAACCTGAGACATTTTTTAGGGGCAAGACCAAAGGGCAAAGCTCAGCAGAAAACCCAAAGGAGAAGAAGCATTCCAAATTGACTTGGTAGAGAAACAGATTCCAGAGACAAGGCACACAGCAAGAAAACAGAGCAGACCTGGAGTGGAAGTAGGAATCAGAACCCAGGGGACTTGTTAAGCTGCTTTAAAAAAAAAATATATATATATATATATATATTAGTTGTCATTGGACACAATATCTTTCTTTCTTTCTTTCTTTCTTTATTTATTTATATGCGGTGCTAAGGACCGAACCCAGGGCCTTGCATGTGCTAGGCGAGCACTCCACTGCTGAGCCACAATCCCAGCCCCTTTAAGCTGCTTTTTATGTAGCATCTGAGGCCTTGGACATGGCCCCAGGTGGAGAGAAGGAGTGTCATATCCTGACCCAGATGTGGCCAGGCACCCCCATACACCCACTGGGATAAACAATCAGAGATCATCTCCCAAGACTCACATTTTCAATAGTCCCCAGGAGTTTTCAGACTAAAGGATCCGATTCTTTACCTTCCTTCATGGGTTCTCAGCAGAGGTCCAGAAATACTTGTCTCCACCCTGGTGCAGGTTGCAGATGAGCCACCCAGACTCTTTGCTGTTATTGTGCTCAAATTTTCCAGTTCCCTGTCATCACTCAGCTTGGATTACTCTTTCAGGTGCAGGTTAAGTCCAGCTTACATCTTAGAGTTCCTGCCCAAATGCCACCTCAGATATCCTTGATCCCTCCAAGGTGTGCTTGGGAGAATTCTTCCCTCCTCTCAGCTCACACAGCCCAATAATTGTGTGTCTAACACTGACTTCATTTGGTGCTCTACTAGAAACATGCATAATATATAAATGACTTCACATGGTTCTTTATTCTCTTTTCTGTGCATGCCAATTTGAAGCTCCCCAAAGGTGAAGATGATCTCTCCATTCTACTTTGTTATCTCTCCCCACTATGCACAGATAGAGAAAGAAACCATGTTGAAATGCCTTGCAACTAGTAGATACTAAAAAAAAAAAAAAAAAAAAAAAAAAAAAAAAAAAAAAGAGTTGCAAAGTTGATATACAGAATTTTCCTATGGGAAGGAGAATAGCATTTGATTCCTTTCCCCCTTTCCATTCCAAATGGAGCTCCTTCTATGTACCAAGTATGTGATAAGCTCAGTGCTGGCTTCTTTGACATATATTATAAATATGTTATTTTATTTGGTACATCTAGCAGTTCTGCCAAATAGTTCTTGGTCTTATTTTGTAGAGGTTAACAATCAGAGAGCTAAAGATACACAACCAGGACCACACAGCTGGTGAGTTTTGGAACCAGAAAGTTGTAGCAAAGTCTAGATGACCAGTGGACTTCTCCCTGATGCTAGAAAGTTCTTACAACTCATGCTTCTGACCGAGGCCAGAGTGGAAGGGTGCTTCCACTAAATGACTGTAATCATTTAGCTTTAATCTTTATAATGCACTTGCTAGGTCTGAATGTTTATATCCCCCCCCTAAACCTCAAGGTGATGGTATTGGGAAGTTTAAATTACAATTATTTTTGAAACTCAGATAAGCAAGTTGGCCGAGTACGACTGTCTAGTCTCCACACGGCACAAAAGGGCCCAACTGAGAGGAAGACTGAGGACCCCTTTTTGCAGAGTTTTGGGAGGTGGGTCACAGAGGTGGAGCCCTCGTGAATGGGATCCATGCCCTGATAAAACAAGCCAGAAGAGAGATCTCTTGCCCTTTCCATCACACAGCAAGGAAGCATCGTCTATAAGCCAGAAAGTGGTCCCTTACTAGATGCAGAATCTGCCTTGATCTTGGACTCCCCAGTCTCCAGAACCGTAAGAAATAAAAGTCCATTGTTTACCAAGCATCCAATTTGCAGTATTTTGTTATAACAACATGAACCAAGCAACGCTCAAGGCACAGGAACTTTGCCAATGGTTCACAGCCCCAGAACAATTAAATCAGAGTCTCTGACTAGGAGTCCAGACCTTCAGTAGACTTTTTTAAAGCCACAGATGATCCCTCTCTGCCATGTGTAATATTGGCTGCCCATCAGAATCGAATGAGATGCTTATGAAGGGCCCTAGCTACCACTGGCAGTTCTGAAAGTTCTCCAGGTAAGTCTGACATCAGCCAAGGCAGAAACCCACTGTCGAATGCCAAGGTATTTTCAAAACAGTTCCAAATATTTATAGGCTGCCTGAATCTTGAAGAGATTCTCAAATAGAATGGTAGAATGGAGAGTCGAGGAAAGAACACTTCCTTTAGGGCTCAGGCTGCTAGGTGCTGACACAAGAACCCACTGGAACGTGCTGGCAGGATTCTGGAACTGAGGGGGACACAACCCTTCCACCCTAGGCCTCTTCATTTCAGGGCCCAGAGCCACTAAGAATTCCAAGAATGATCAATGGTTAACTTTAGGAAAGCGTCCAGAGAATCAAAGAGAGCCAAGCTGTCCCTGGGTCCAAACGTGTCCGCCCAATTGAGTGACAGCTTTACCCCCATCACCAGACAATGAGATTACTAGTGAGGGCCCTTAAACCTCCTGGGTTTAAGGGCCCTCACTAGTAAAATGGATAAAATCACTTCTTTTCTCAAATCCTAACAGGTTCAGAAAACAAAACAAGCTGAGAGGTGAGAAAAATCTTGGGGAAAGTGTGAAACCAACATCAGGCGGTGCTAACAGGTAGGACGCAAATGTTTCCATCTCAGTGAACGAAGATGCCTTGCTGGAAACTGTGCACAACTGGGGACCCTGGGGGACCCCGATTCCACAGCCATTGAGTGAGGGCCTACTATGTGCCAGGCACAAGTCCTCCTTAGAGGATTTAGTATAGAAGGGAAGATGCAATCCTAATATGGACTTTTGGATTCACCTGCCTGCTACAGATTTCAGAGATGAAAACCTGAGCTACATCTACATTTTTTTGAGAGTTGGGGACTGTGGTTGGAAGGGAAAGACCACCTAGGGAATTGTAGAGGGGAGAAATTAATTCCAATGGAGGCTTCTGGGAAAAAAAAAAAAAGACTCCCCCGAGAAATTCATTTGCACTGATAAAGCTCAAAGCATGAAGGGGTGAATAAGGAAGGAGCCTGCATTTCAAAGAGGAAACAGCCTGAAGAACAGCCGTGGGGTCAGGGTGGCCAAGGCCACCTATGCTGTCCATGGACTTTTCCCTGCAAGAGTTTGGCTGGGTCCCTTCAGAGCCAAGAGATGACACATCCTTCCTCCAATTCACTTCGTTTGCTGCACCCTGGAGATTGCACATGGCCCTGGACCAGACACAATGGTAAGAACCGAAGGCTAAATCATGGTTCCTGCCCTCAAGGAGCTTAAAATCCATTTGAAGGAGACAATTAAGGAACGTGAGACTCTTGCCATCTCTGTGACTTTAAGTCACAAATAATTATTTTTGAAGTTTTCAGATAAGCAAGTTGGCTGACTTTGATTGTGTAGTCTGCACCCTGCACGAAGGGGCCCACCTGAGAGGAAGACTGAGGGTGTTTTTTTGCAATTGATTAGCCTACAGGGAATGAAGCCTTCTTGTAATTCACACAAAGATACTGCTTGTGCTTGCTGCTATCCAGAGAGCAGCAACTTTAAGAATGATAGGAAATTCAGAAATGAAGAACAAGGTCTTGATTGAAAAGCTCAGTGGGAAGCTTTAGTGAAGGAAGAGGGATTTGAATAAAGCCATCCAGGTGGCAGGATTGGAATAGGTAGGGAGGCAGATGCTATTCCAGACAAGCAGAAGAACTAAGTCTACAACCAGCCCAGCAGGTGCTGGGGCATAATGAGAATTCCTTGGTTTAGTACAGACCTGATGAAAGAGAACTAACATAACAGGAGGCCAGAGTGGGTGGCAGTGTGCAAACCAGAGAGGTGACAGCATGCAAAGCATAAGAAGCCGGTGCTCCTGGGTCTGACCAGCACCATGGAATTAGAACTCTGCAATTCACATGCTGATGACCCTTGACAATGCTCTTATGCCTCTGAGTCCAAGATTCCTCATTTAGTTAAAAAAAAAAAAAAAAAAACCAACAGTGAAAACTCCCTCACCCTTTTGCAGGGAGACACTCAGAAATAAAATAGGGAGAGAACTATTTACTATGTGGGGTTTAGAGGAGTTGTCTTAGTATGAGACAACGGAAACTGATGTAAGTCTTGAGCAGGAATATGATACAGCCAATAGGACTGGAGAGTATACCTGGGTCATAGATCCAAGGGGTCTGTCACTGGGAGGAAGAAGACAGCTTTAGATCCTTACTGGTCAGGTGGGAAGAAACTCAAAAACAAAATCTTCTAAAGTTAGTTGGTGTCTGATCCTCCTCCAGACTTCCAAGACGCCTGGTGTTCAAGGGTCAACCCAGTTGTTCGACCACCTTGCCTGAGAAGAAATATCAGACACCAGCTGCTCCAGGAAATAAATGAGAAATCCTAAAGCAAATGAATTCAAAAGGAGATTCCAGGGAGTTCCAGAAGGAGAAGATGTGGTTGCTGATATCCATTAAACACAGACAATGTACTTGACAGGAACTGATTCCTTTAATCATCACAATGATGGGGGAAGGGAGGGGCAGAGAAGTTAATGCTGCATTCAGCTAGTAAGTAGCCCAAAAGAGAACCTGGCACCAGAGCCTCCCTGCCTTACCACTGCCATGGCGCCTTTCAGAAAATATGCTGATTTAAAAAAAAAAAAAAAAAAAAAAAGCACAGCAGCGATGAATGAAAATAAGTAAGCAGTATATATGAACAGAATTGAAAACAGGTGCTCAAATACAGGTGCACGCATGCTCCTAGCAGCGCTACTCACAACAGCAAGAAGGTGGGAACAGGCTGAACACCCACCAAGGGGCGAATGGACAAACTGTGGCATATACACTCAATGGACTCTTGTCCATCGATAAAAAGAAAACAACTGTGGATCTATGCTACAACCTGGGTGGACCTCAAACACATCACGCTCAGTGAAAGAACCTGCACAAAAAGCCACAAGTGATAGGATTCAGTTTATGTGAAGTAGGTAAATACTAAAAGAACACAGATGGGGGTCACCAGAAGTTGGGAAGAGAGGGGAACGGGAGCAATTGCGTTATTAACAGGTACAGACTTTTCTTTTCCATGATAATGTTTTGGGACTAGACAGAGACAGAGGCTGGACCACACTGTGAACATACTACATATCCCTGAATTGCTCACTTCAATAGGGTTAACTTGGCTTTATAAGAATTTCACCTCAACTCGAAAGGTCAAGATGGGACACAGGGATGAAAGGCCACTGCTTGAGAGACAAGGAAATTACAGGGAGGCACAGAATATAAGGGTTTGAATTTGCTTTTTCTTTGCTTTAAACAAAAGACTTGACAAGCATGAAGTAAAGGAGGAAAAGTTTATCTTGGCTCAATGTTTCAGAGGTTCCGTCCTTGATCAGCAGACTCCATAACTCTGGGCCTGAGGTAAGGCAGAACATCATGGCGGAAGGATGTGGTGGAACCAAGCAGCTCAGACATGGCAACCAGAGAGGAGAAGGACAGTGCTCTGCTCACCAGGGACAAAATATGAACCCCAAAGTCATGTCCTCAGTTGCCTATTGTCTCCAGCCACACCCCACCTGGCTACAGGTCCCACCCAGTTGATCCATATTGAGTAATTAACCCACAGATTAGGTTACGACTGTCATAACCTAATCATTTCACCTCTGAAACTTCTTGCATTGTTTCACACACATGAGCTTTTGGGGGACTCCTCCTATCTAAACCATAACAACATATAATAGCCTCTGACCTGTAGAATACAGCCTTGCTTAAATTTGTTTGGCATTCCACTTGATTCGGAGGGAAAATATGGTGAATCGTTACGTGTGCTGGTCATCGAATACCTCTCACATTCCAGGCCATATGTTACGCACTTGACTGGTATAATTCATCCAACATTCCAACAGTCTTATGTGATTAAAAATAAATATTTGCGGGCTGGGGATGTGGCTCAAGTGGTAGCATGCTCACCTGGCATGCGTGCGGCCTGGGTTCGATCCTCAGCACCACATACAAACAAAGATGTTGTGTTCGCCGAGAACTAAAAAATAAATATTTTTTAAAAATTCTCTCTCTCTCTCTCTCTCTCTCTCTCTCTCTCTCTTTAAGAAAAAATAAATAGATAGATAGATAGATAAATAAATACTTGCTATCCCCATACAGAGGTTCAGAGTGTTAAAGTAACTTGCCCAAAGCCTACTTTTCCTAAATGGCAGAACTAGGATTCAGACCCAGGTCTCTTGAACTGTTCAACACTACACCTTATATCCTCAACCCTCTGTCTCCAAATGTCAGAGTCCCTTCTCACACCAGGGTTACTCTGGGACTGGGAGATCACCACCCTATACGTCCATTTTTAAATCTTTTGGACAAAGAGAAATGAATTCATTCTCCCCTCAGCAGCTTGTCCTAGAATTCCCTGCCTTGAGAGCAGTATGAATTGAGAGTGGGCAGCTCGGATATGCCATTTCTGATTTTCTTTCCCAACCAGAGATGGGCAGGGAATAGTCATGGAAGCTCAGAGATACTGTTTCGTTTCCAGTAAAATAAAACAACTGTCAAACCATCGAGGCTACCTTCTGGATGGATGGTGGCTACAGAATTATTCAGAAGGAAGTTTGCATGATAGAGACCCAAACCAATTACAGTGAGAAGCCTAACATCAGAGAGAACCCAGACTGCTTCCTGCTGTGTCCAAAGTGGGAAAATAACTAAGGATCTGTCAAACACCCAAGTGAAGCAGAGGATGAAAAATGGATAATAAATCTTTTCAATAGAATCTGAGTACTGACAAGAGAAAATGGTAGAAACAGCCCAAATCCAGGAATCTAGACAGCTCGACTGCCACTCGTGGTGTGCTAAATAACCCAGGCTTTCTGGAAAAGCCAGAGTGGGAGAGCACCAGTGACATCAAGGAAGGCTTAGTAGGATCATATAATTTGATGCAAAAGAGGAGAAATCTGGTGACCCTAGAAGAAATCCCAAGAAACAACCCCATCTTAGCTCTTTGTCTGAGATCAAAGACACAGCTGATTGGGCTGTCACTGAGGATGTTCTATAAAAACTAATGTCTTGGGGAAAAAAAAAAGAGAGAAAGTCATAGGTTAATATTCATAGTACTGAAATCTGTAACAGCACCCCCCACCCTCCACCCCAAAAAAAAGCTGTTTAGCAGAAGCAAGGTAAGGTAAGCTCTTCATTTGGGTGGAGAGATTTGTCAAGATTGAGAACTTCTGTGCCAGTTACTCCTCCTGCCAGAGGTGTAGGCCCACCCCCCAGGCCTGGTTACCCTCGTGGTGAAATGTGGCTACACAATGGGTTATTTAGAAAATTGACCAGGAATGATCCTGGAAGTTCTGGTTAGAGACTGACCACTTTCTAAAGGAATGTTGATTATCAATAAAAGGAAGAGATAACAGGCATTGAACATAGATTCCTATCCCAGGGCTTCACACATATACATGCACTGTACACGTTGCTTGGAGAAGCTTTCTGAATTCTGACAGCTCATTTATTCTGTGTCCTCTCTGCATTACAGATAACATTCTTATAACCTACTTCTTCTTCATATGCCATTTTGAAAGACTTCCTTGTATGGTTTCATTGGAGGGACCCATCTTCCAGATTATCAGCCACTTGATGGCTCCCCCCCACAATGCAATGATAGGAAAGTTACTTAATTTCTTTGAGCCACCGTGTCTTCTTATACAAAACAGGGAAAATGAATAATAAATAATACCTGACTCTCCCAATTATTGAGAGGGCTAAGCAAGTTAACATGCCTGAAAATGCCTAGCATTTAAAAGATATGTATCTAGCAAAGTGTTGACCACATAGTCAGAGCTAAGTAAGTATCATTTCTGTCCTTCTCTAAGACTGGAACACCCAGACAGAGCATTATCTTCTCCCATAGACCAATAAAAAATTTCCCCTGAATACCTCCATTTAGGACTCAACCCATAAAGTGTACATTCGAGGTATTATCAATAGGTAGACTAGCCAGTGGCTAGAAAGAGGAGGATGTATTAATTAGTGAAGTTAATTAAAACTAGCTGCTGTCATCATCAACACCAAAACTCAGTCCATAGCTTCACATTGCAGTTCAAAGTCAACTTCCCTTGGAAGCTCTCCTCCAAGCAGTGGGTGACTCAGGGATCCAGGTTCCTTTTACTGAGGAGACTGACATGTTAAATACACAACCACTGCTATCAGTTTTGAAGAGAGTTCTTGCTTCTAGCTACTTAGATGGAAAAACCAGAGAGTTCCTGAACAATGACTCAAGAGGTTTTTATGGCCAAGCCTGAAAACACCATGTGTCATTTCTAGCCACATCTTAGCTGACAGAATCCAGTCACATGACTGCATGCTAACTGCAAAAAAACTAAAACTAAATTAAAAAAAAAAAAAACAACTTAGGAAATAGTAGTTTTCCTGGAACCCAAGGGAAAATGGAAATAATTGGATGAGCCTATGGCACTGCCACCAGTACAGTCTGGACAGAGACACAGGGAGGGACGCCAGCCACCCTACCTGAAGACACATGGGCCACTCTGTCTCCTGAGACATCAGCCCAGCCAACGCCCTCCCTGCTCTTGAGAAGCTTTGCCTGCTCTTGGTGGCCCGGGCTGCCCTGGGAGGAAGCTGAGTCTGTTGGCAGGAGGTGAGAGTCTCACTCCATCAGCCTGGACCTTGCCTTCACCCTGTGCAATGCCTGGGACAGGGAGACTAGGCTCACCTCCCACCAACAGAGGCACCCGTGAACAGGAACATCTCTGCAGGAGCAAGCACTCAGCAGACACCTGAGTCCTGGATCAGTCCATCCACAAGTCCCAGGACCGAAGTTCCTCACTTCCCCAGGGTACTACTGTCTCCTTTTGTCCTTCTAGACCCTTCTTCACTCTGCTCTGTGCCCTAAGAGACTGACCTTGTGAACGCATAGCCTCTCTGGCTCCCTCTCTGGCAATTGGGAACGGCAGTCGGTTGGTCCCACCAAAAACAGGAGACCATAGAGGAGGGAGGAGGGAAGGATGGCGAGGTGGAGGGACTTACTCTGGAAGTGCTATCCCTTGGTAAGAGGGCTGACAGTGTCTGGATTCTGTTAAAAACCACAGCTGCAGCAAGACCAGCCCTTCGGTTGCTCCAGACACCTGAGAGTCGCTGGATTCACAAGTGTCACTCACCCATGGTGCTAGGCTCCATGCACTCCCTTGGCCAAGGCTTTCCCACTGTGCCTGGGGTAGTGGGGACATGGCAGTCTTCCCAGAACAACAGCTACAGCCATGCTAAAGCGTCAGAAGCCAAGTAACAACTGGACCCCTAAGACTAAAAGACTCACCAGTGGCCTGGGGGTCTGTGGGAAAGAGGCCTGATTCTAGATCCATGTTGGGCAATGATCTGTTTCACAAATGTGGGTGAATGCTTTGGCCTCTCTGGGCCTCATTTTTCTTGTCTGTGAAAATCGTGATAGCACCCTGCCGTGAGGACGAAATGAGCAACATATGTCACCTAGCTCCTTCTCCCTCTCTCCCTGCCTCCTTTCCTCTCCCTCTCTTTCCCCCTCCCTCTCTCCTAAGTTCCTCGCCTATCAAATAAAAGCAGAATTTGTGAAAATCAGATTTAAAGTCCACCTTCATGAAGTATCCACTAAGCATCTGCAATTTCTAAGCATGGTATGGAGGACACAAGGCTTCATACCACCCTTCCAGAGAGGTTAGGAGTGCAAAAAGGGGACAACTGGATTCCTGGCACCTTCAAAAAGCAGTGGTAAACCAAGACTAAGCAAGGCGGCAGTGGAGCAAGAATGGGCCCCCCGGGAGGTGGCGTTCTCCCTGAGACAGCTGGGACTGTTAATTGCCTATTCACACCAAGCACCTCATTCTGTACAGCAACTGTCACAGTGTGGCAGGCTGGGCCAGCCGTCCAATTCTGCCCTGGGCAAAACGCTCTTCAGAGTGCAAATGACATTTTCTTACGCTTTTGTCCAAAAAAAAAAAAAAAAAAATACAAAGAGGGAAAATTTAACAGTGCTTCACACTCTGGGTTTCCGACAGCAGTGGCGACAGAGCTGACCTATTGAGGAAGTCTCTGGGAGGTTCCTTGGCAGCCCCAGGACAGTGTCACTGCTGTCAGCCCCTCACATCCCTGACACACCCCACTTGTTACTCCTTGCTCACACCTTCCGAGGTCCCCCATCGCACCTAGGAATAAAAATGAGATGCAAGCCACTTAGTCTGGTCCATGAGGCCTTGCATTATCTGACTCCATCTACCTCCCCTACCCAGGACCCCCAAATGCTTCCATTCCCTGTGGTTCAGTTACACACACTCCTGCAAAGCCTCAAACAAATCATGGTATTTCAAGCCTTGATGAGTGCTTTCCCCTCCACTTGGAGCATCCTTCCCCAACTCCCACCTCTCTCCTGCTTATTAAAGCTAATTTTAAGTACCACGTCCTGCCAGAAACCCTTCTGACTTCCTCATCTGAACCACCTGCCCCTCCCCAATGTGCATGCCTGTACCACAGACACTCTGAACTGCTTCTCTACCACCTGGTGGACTAGAAAATCCCTGAAGGCAAGCACCATGTCTTATGTGAAATCTGAGCACCAAGCATGATGCCCGGCCCAGGGCAGATGCCCAGTTAATGTGGAATGAATGAAATAACAAGTGACTGAGTGCTGAGAGAAGCTACTCAGAGATCACTCATTCATTCCACCTGTCATGTTAACCTCCCAGGCTAAGAGGAGTGTTTTGAGTCACATGCCAGCTAGAGGGTATGCAAGGGACTCCCCTCTGGTGAAAGAGGAACAGAACAACCTATCAGCAGTCACAGGAAATCAAGCTGCATCTTGGAGGAAACAGACCTAGTCAATGCTTGCTTCAATCTTGTGTTCTGCACACTGACTTCATTTCACACATGAGGCAACCAGCACTCTCCCATGATCCCACAACTGATGTGTGGGGAGCCAGATTTCCCACCCAGGTGACCTGATGTCGGAGCCGTGTGACCACCCCTTTACACAGCCTCCCAACTTGGTGAGATGGCCATCACTTCCCAGGTTGCCACAGACCTGGCTCTGCTTCCTACCCATTCTTTTAATTACATGATTCTAACGGACCCTCACTGTCCCTACCCTGCCCCTGCCCCTGCCCTGCAAGATCTGTGGTCCTGTGAACCAAAAGGCCAGATGAGAGGTCCTCTGATGGAGGCCTGGGGAAGGAACGTCAAAGACAGGAGTGAGGGACCAGGTAACACGTGGAGTGTCCTGCATGAGCCTCCCTGAGCTCAGGGTAGGGAGGGGCCTTTGAGGGAAAAGAGGCACAGGCTACCCAGAGCGCAGGCTTCCCGGAGAAACGTGCCAGAAGGTGGGGAGTAAAGTCCCAACCATCCCAATCAGAATGTTGTCCCCAGAGCATCTCTTTATCTCTCCACCTGGCATAAGTCCAGATGAGGACTTACTCAAATTGTTTATTGTTTCTCAGAGGAAATGTCACCTGGGAGCTGTCAGCCTATGTCTCAGAGAAACCCAAATTAAAAATTCTTAGACTCATAGATTCCTTGGATATAGAGTAGAATAATGACAGTAATGTTGAAAGCTACAGTTACTCCATATGCCAGGCTCTGGGGTAAGCACTTGATATGTATTCATCCAATTTTTTCCAACTCTCCTTGTCAGTTAGGCTTATCATCCTGGTTTTTATGGCTGAACAACCTCAGAAAGATTAATTAACTTGCCTATGGTCTAACAGCTGGTGTTAAGCTCAGAGGTCACCCCTGGATCTAATCTCAATTCTCAAACCCTTTCCCCAGGATCAAGGCTTTTCTCCACAAAGAGATCACCCTCCTGACTATTATTACAAATAAAGTTTTATTGGAACACAACTTCTTGTAAAGTATTCAAGAATTTTGCAAGTTGATGTTAAACTTTTAGCAGTTTGAAACCAGCTTACATTTATACCATGGAAACTGGCAAACACTAAAAATGAGGGCTTTTCCCCACTAGAGAGCTGGTTTTACCAGCACATCACTGTCAAAGTGAACAGCTTAGTCGTGACCAGAGCATCAGGGTTGTAATGGTTAATTTGAATTGTCAACTTGATTGGGTTAAGAGATGCCAAGGATTAAGAGGCTTATGGGTGTATTAATGAGGGTGTGTCTAGGAACGATTGGCATGTGGGATAGCCAACTGAAATAGAAACCCTCCCTAAGTGTGGGCAGCACTGTCCAATAGGATCATGGCTTGCAAACAACAATAAGTGTTGGCAAGGATATGGGGAAGAGGTACATTCATACATTGCTAGTGGGACTGCAAATTGGCGCAGCCAATATGGTAAGCAGTATGGAGATTCCTTGGAAATCTGGGAATGGAACCACCATTTGACCCAGCTATCCCTCTCCTCGATCTATACTCAAAAGACTTAAAAACAGCATACTACAGGGACACAGCTCCATCAATGTTTATAGCAGCACAATTCACAATAGCTAAACTGTGGAGTCAACCTAGATGCCCTTCAGTGGATAAATGGATAAAAAAAAATGTGGCATGTATACACAATGGAATTTTACTCAGCAGTAAAAGAGAATAAAATCATGGCATTTGCAGGTAAATGGATGGTGTTGGAGAAGATAATGCTAAGTGAAGTTAGCCAATCCCCCAAAAACAAATGTCGAATGTTTTCTCTGATATAAGGAGGCTGATTTATAATGGGGTAGGGAGGGGAAGCATAGGAGGAATAGACGAACTCTAGATAGGGCAGAGGGGTGAGAGGGAAAGGGAGGGGGCAGGGGGTTAGCAATGATGGTGTAAGGTGATAGACGTCATTATCTAAAGTACATGTATGGAGACACAAATTGGTGTCAACATATTTTATATACAACCAGAGATATGAAAAATTGTGCTGTATATGTGTAATTAGAATTGTAATGCATTCCATTTTCATTTATTTTTTAAAAAATCAATTTAAGAAAAGGATCATGGCTTGGATGGAATAAAGTGGGAAGAATAAGGAAGCAGCAGCGGATGCAAACTCAGTTCTTCCTGAATGGGGTTCTTGATTGCTGCTGCCGTCATCTGAGGATATCCGACTCTCGCTTCTTCACTCTTCCAAAGCGGACTCTGCCAATGATTCCCCAGAAGCTTTCCATGTCAGATTAGGGTAGCATGGTTGATCCCTCTTATTCTGGGGCTTGAGCCTCTTGGACTCTGCAGCTACTGGTTCTTCCGGCTCTCCAGCCTGCAGACAGCCATTGTGGACTATCCAGCTTCTGGTCGTGTGAGCCAACTTAATAAGTCTCCTTTTTATAATTGTACTTCCTGTTGATTCTCTTCCTCTGGAGAACCCTGACTAATACAAGGGTCAATGGTTAGTTTCAAGGATTTTGCCTGGGAATAGGATGAATGGAGGAAAAGCCTCTATCATAACCTACTCCATTCTACAATACTTTGAGTTTAAGGGGGGTCAATTTTCCTTTCCTTGGAACAGAGGTTCTTGTAATATTTTCCCACTCCAGTATCAGATAGGACCCCTTCTCTGATGCCCCAGACTCAGGTAGATTTCTCAGTACCCTGCCTGGCACCCATTCCTCTCCCAACCCCAAAGAAAGCACGGTCAGAAGGCCATGAGTACTTGGGAAGCAGGGAGACTTTGATAGATAGAATCTTGAGGCTGCTCTCTGCTATTGTGTCAATCATTTGCAAACACCGCTACTTAATTACTACCAACAAATTGCCTGTGACAGACCAGCAAGGAGTCAAGGCCCAGCTATTGAGAACAATCACACTAAGCAGCTGACTGTGCCTTATATCTTGTATTCGATCCAGATTCCTCATTTTTCAAGCTGAATGACATTCTCTGAATTGATTTGGAAAAAGAGAAAAAAAAAATCATCACCTCAGAGGTGCCACTTGTGATTGTACACCCAGACTTCTTCATAAGAGCCCAGTCATCCACTCCTCTATCCATTTAGTAAATGCAAAGTGCATACCTCTCACGTTCCCTGCCGGGGAAGCCATCAGAAATGTAGGTTTGGTCCCCTTTCTCGTCTCCTCAGGCCCTGCCACAGCTGTCCACTGCCTACAGGATGAGTTGAAACTGAGTCCTGCCCATTGGGCTCCCAGTGGTCTGGCTCAGCAGGCCTCCAACACCCCTTGGCAGTTTCTGGAATGAGATGGGTTCTGACACCTCTGAGTTTTTCTTCGAAAATAATCCGGGAACACATTCTCAGAATTAAATGTTTAAACCCTAAAAAATTTAAAGACTAAAAAAGAATTTCCTAGGGCTGGGGTTGTGACTCGTGGTAGAGCACTTGCCTAGCACATGTGAGGTACAGAGTTCAATCCTCAGCACCACATAAAGATAAACAAATAAAGGTATTGTGTCCATCTACAACTAAAAAAAAAAAAAAAGAATTTCTATTTGTCCTTCACCTCAAACCCTCAATTTTATTCTCCTCCTCAGAGATAACCACATAACAATATAACAATTGAGCTGAGGCTGTGGCTCAGTGGTACAGCACTTGCCTAACATGTGTGAGGTACTGGGTTCAAGTCTCAGTGCCACATATAAATAAATAAAAGTCCATTTAGAACTAAGAAAATATTAATATATATGTGTGTGTGTGTGTGTGTGTAAAATATATATATGTAAACAACAGTTTAGATTTTCTCTTTACAAACTTTTAAAAATGCACATATATGTATATATCTGTGTGTATGCATATGTCTTGCACATATGAATATAATATGTGGATTTTAAAATAATAAATGAAGTTATATGTTACATCTATACTATGTGAAATGTGCAATGTCTTTTTTTCATTTTATAATAGACTTTGCAGCTCTTCCCATGTCTGTACATGCATATCTCTGTCTCATGATCCTAAACAATTAAATCTATCTCCAGTCTAAATACATCAAATTATTATACATCTAATTAATCAATTTCCACTTGATAGTTTGGTAACTTTTTCACAACTGCAAACAATTATGGAATGAACATCCTTGCACATATTTGTGTACATGGATAAATATTATCCAGAACAAAAACCTGAAATTGGAATTTCTGTGTGAAAGCATGCTCATTTAGAATTGTACTTCAAATTGGACTTTCAAATTACCTTCTACAGAGACTCTACTGACTTATACTTTTTCTTTAATATATGATCATTCCTATTGTTTCACAATCCCACTTAATCCGAGATTTTGTCATTTTTTTAATTTTTACTAATTTTGTTTTAAAAATGATATCTAGTTCATTATCATTTAAATTTTTATTTCCTTGGTTATTAAAGAATGTTTGTGATTTTTCAAATACTTATTGACAGTCTTCTTTTTTTTTCTTCTTTTGAATTATCTGTTTGTACTCTTTGTCCATTTTTCTATTGGCTTATCTTTCTTAATGATTGATAAGAGTTTTTTATATATTAAGAAGAATAATCCTTTGCCCCTTATGGATGTTAACTCATCACCCCTTTGGTTTGGGAACAGAGGGCTTGAGTGGGAAAAGCATTTCTAATGGATCCAGGATTATCTTTCATATATACAATGAATCCCTACAAACACCTGTCCACATATGTGACTCCTCCTTTAATAGGTGCAAGCATTGCCTCTTCCTGCCCTTGTTATACAATCACTCAGCAATTAAGGCCTCCTATCCCACCAAGATGATTGTGGCCCTTCAATGTGTGTAAATGAGATGCTTCAAGTTCCTAATATAAATAAAACACAATTATCCTAAGAAAATAAACCTCCGTGCACATCAGCTACAAAACACACATGGTGCATATTCAAGGAGACCCTGTCTAAAGAAGCATTCTCCCTCTTTCTCCCTCAGTCCTTGACTCTAGGCAGAACTCCTCCTCAGGAACAGTATCAAGGGGGAAATCACAGCTCTGTTTTAAGCTTCTAATATTTGCAAACAGAGTGAAGCATGAGACTCCTTGCTCAATGTGCTCTTCCATTGAGAGTCCAGAAGCGGCCCTCTCTAGATCTGACCTTCAAGGCATTAGGCTGTGGCGTGTAGTTTGTCCCCATCATTTCTCCTGAACTGGGTGGCTCAGTTCATCTAGGTTGTCCCTGAAAGCAATAGTCCCTCTCAAACAGAAATAGGATTTATCAAATAAGATCTCGACTTGGGCCAGCCAGCCATCCTAAGGCTGAGTCTCAGCAGTCAGAGAGTTAGGGGATGGAGCCGCACGGCGGCAAGCTCACAGACACCTGCTTGTGAAGTTGACCCGGTGGCCCTTCCCGTGGTGTCCCAAGAAACTGGTTTCTTCTTCTTGGAAAAACACTTTTTTTTTTCCCTATTCATACCAGTTCTGACACTAAATGTGTGGGTTTTTTTCCACGCTAAGCAATTCTCAAACTCTCTGAACACCAACTGAGTATCCAATGATTCAATTTAATTCTGACACTGTCTACCTGGAGTCAGCATCCGATGATGCTCAAGGGAAAAGCTCAGAGCAACAAGACAGCCCCCACTTCAGATGCCAATCGCAAGTCCAGGCCTCCAGTACCCCTCATTTACCTGCTATAAATCACGGGTTCCTACAGCCCCCCACCCTCTCTGGTTTGATAATTTGATAGAATGACTCACAGAACTCAGGGCAACACTGGTCTTATACGATACTGGCTTATCATAAAGAAAACAACCAGGAACAGCCAGATGGGAGATGCTGTGGTGAGGTATGGGGAGGAGGAGAGCGTGGGAGTACAGCCCCACCCCTGCTCTGTGCACACACCTCCACGTGCTCACCAACTGGAACTCAGCAAATTTGGCTCTGCAAGACTTTTTAGAGATCTTTTATGTTCTGTTTGTTGCAATGCTGGGGACCAAACCCAGGGACCAACCCCCCTTTTAGAGATCTTAATCTCCAGGCATCCCCCTCTCCCTGGAGGTCAGTGGTGGGCTGAAAGTGTCCTCCCTCTGATCACGTGGCCAGCCTCATCTTGAGGCTACTATATAGGGACCCACCTTAAGTCACCCATTAGCCTAAACACAGGTTTGATCAAAAGGGGCTCATTACAATTAACGAAAAGACACTCCTCTGACTTGATGAATTCTGAAGGTTTTAGGAGTTCTGTTCCTGGAACAAATTAATATATATATATACACACACACACACACACACACACACACACACACACACACATACACACATATATATACACATACATTTGGGAGTGGGGAAATTACTGGGTATCGAACTCAGAGGAACTCAACCCCTGAGCCACATCCCGATTTGTATTTTATTTAGAAACAGGGTCTCACTGAGTTGCTTAGTGCCTTGCCGTTGTTGAGGTTAGCTTTGAACTCACGATCCTCCTGCCTCAGCCTCCCGAGCCACTGGGTTTATAGGCATGTGCCACCATGCCTGGCTTTAAATATATTTCGTATTGTACTACACTTCTGTGTCCTGGGGAAAAGAAGAGGTAAAGACAAGCATCCGAGTGCCTGGTGATTGTGTTCCTGACATAACACAGACACCCAGGATACCTAATGCCATGTCTCTCCTAACCCCTGGATCCTATGAGCATTTCTCAATATTACAATACTTATCTCCTTCCTCTGTAGCTGTTACCTATGAGCTTCTTGAGGGTGGGGATGAGGCCATATTGTAATTTTTCAGCCCAGGCATTTGACTGACACTCTACAGCTATTCAGAAACCGTTATTGCACTAATGAATGAAGGGCTGTGGCTGCATAATTATTCTGTTAGATCCTGTGCTAAACACATCACATGCTTTATATATTATTTAATCCTCATAACAGTGTTTTGAGGTTGGCATTGTTTTATATATATATATATTTATTTGTTTGTTTATTTATTTATTTATTTTACTGCTGGTGAAACTGACAGTTAAGACAAATGGATTCCCTAAAATCACACAGTTTATAGTGGCAGACTCCGAAATAATACCACAGCCTGCCTGAACCCAAATCCCACCACTCTGAGCCACTGCTCAACACTGCCTCCAACTGAAGTCAGGTGCACAGAAAAGTAGATAATGACATCATCTTTACGGAGCAAAATTCATGACTACACATTTGTGTTAGTCAGTTTTTCATTGCTATGACAAAAATACCTAACAAGAACAACTTAGAGAAGGAAAGGTTCATTGGCTCATGATTTCAAAGGTTCAGTCCATGATTGGCCCACTCGATGGCTCTGGGACCAAGGCAAAGCAGAATATCATGGTGGAAGGGCATAGCAGAAGAAAGCTGCTGAGTTCCTGGCAGCCAGGAAGAAGAGAGAGAAGAGGAGCCAGGGGACAAGATATAATACATCCCCCAGGGCATGCCCCCAGTGACCCAGCTCCTCCAGCCATGCCCCACCTTCCTACAGTTACCACCCAGTACAGCAATCACATCAAATGGATTAATCCACTGATCAGGTTACAGCTCTCATAATGGAATCAGATCACCTCTGAACATTCCTGATTTAATGCAGGAGATTTTGGGGGACCCTTCATATCCAAACCACAAAATGCAATACACAAAATACAGTGCTCACAAAACTAGAATATTTCAGCTATTCTGAATGATACCGAGATGACTCTATATTAACAAGAAGAGTGTATATAATAATATGCTATAAAGAGAAAAACAGCCATTTTTAAAACAATGTGTTCCCTTCATGTATGTCTATAATTATATAAACAGAAAAATCTAGAAGAAAATATACACTTACGTATTAGGATAATTATCACGGGTGTTGTGAACTGTCTTCTTTTTCTATTTTTAGTTGACAACACACAATAGTTGCACATATTTCTGAGGTACGGTGTGATATTTCAATACATTATACAAAGTATATTGATCAAATCAGGATAATTAGCATATCCATCATCTCAAACGCTTATCATTGTTTTGTGTGTTGGGAACATTCAAACTCTCTTTTTCTAGCTATTTTGAAATATACAGTAAATTATAGTTAATTATAGTCACTCTGCGGTGCTATCGTGTACACCAGAACTTATTTTTTCCTCTCTTTGAACTTATCTACATTTTCTAATGTAACTGAGCATGAACCACCCTGCCAGTACAATGAGCCATATTTGTACTTATTTACCCATCAGGGAATCGCTCGAACATTCTCATATAAGCAAGATGCTCACTTTATCATGCTTGAGCCTCACCCTCTTCCTGAATGGCCCAAGAATCACCAACCTTGCTCGGTTCTATTTTCAACTGCTAGGTAAAAAGAAAAGTAGAGGAACTCCTAGGTCCACTGGACCCTGTTGCTGCTAAAAATCTGGCTGGCTGCTTCTTTGTTGATTATTCCTCTTGCTCTCCCAGATCCTTGGCCAAGCCAAGGCCATCTTTGGGTGTCCGTGATGTTCACCTTTTGACAATCCTCCATGGTACTCCTGGTGTGGGTCTTGTGGATCTTTAGTTCACATTCACAGGCAGATACTGTTCTCCAAGTTCAGTCATGAGCCAGACTCCTGTCTCTCATAATGAGTACCTTTTGGAACCCTTATTCCTCTTTCCAATCAGCACATCTGCCTGGGACCCACTGCAATCCATCTGGGAGTGTTTGCTAACTTTGAACCTCTAAAGGGGTTGATCCTCTCCTCCCCCAATGGTTTCTTAACCCCAATACAAATGGACCCATCTTTTCAAAGCACCAGCTAGTATATCAAAGGGTTTCCAGGGAGCAATCTCTGCCAGGTGACCAAAGGCCCTCTCACATCCTTTCTCCATGATGAAAAGGAGCCACTGAGTCTTCCATTTGTAGAACGTTCAAAGCCAGTGGATTAACTCTTCCCTGGGGAAAGATCTGCTCCAAGTCTCTTTGTCCATCCACACAAACAAGGAGGCTACCATCTGTACACAGCAACTCCATAAAGACCTCACAAATGGGCCCCCCAATTACTATGGCTTGAATGTGGTTTGTCCCCTCCAAAACCCATGCTTATATTTAATTCCCATTGTGAGGTTTTGAAAGGTGGAAACTTAATCCAACTATGTGTTTAGAGACAGAGCCTCTCCCCATATGATGCCCTGCACCATCTCCAGACTCTGAGAACAAGAAGACCAAAACCAGAAGTAGCCTCTACACCTTGAACCTCCAGAACCATGAGCCAAAATAACTCTCTTTATGTTAAAACACACCCAGACTGTGGTATTATGTGAACAACAGACTAACCACATTCCAGCAATTTTTATACGATGTATATGTACAGCTTGTTTAATAAGAAAAAAAGTTTGCTTCTTATTAAAATGCAGTCTTCACTTTATGGTTCCTTTATCATTTATTCTTTGGGAGTATCCTAGCCAAAAACAAAAGGACAATCCAACCATCACAAGTCATTTACCTGCACTTCTCTAAAAATGTGAATGCGATCCAAATATGTTCTCCAGAATGACTATTTTTAAAACTTTTCCTTCCACTCCTAGTCATAACGGCTCTCCAACACCTAACCTAATTTTTGCCTAACTCTAATTTTCTCTCTCCGCCTTCTTTCCTAGCCCCAAATTCTGCTCTCCTGCATCTCCAACTTTTTTTTTTAATTGGCTACTGCATCTCCAACTTAAAAAGAAAAAAAATGAGCAGGAATGTACAGAATTAGTCATTGTATTCGTGTATATATGTGTGTGTGTATATATATATATATAAAATATATATATATAATATACCTTATGTATGTATACATAATATTTATGCTACACACATATACACACAAGATTATTCATGGAGCTGTCCTATCCAGCTACCGCATGGTAACTGTGGTATCCACATAATAAAAGCATAATTAGACAATAACACAAGGGCTGCCAATGCTGGGCTAGGTGGTGAGTGGGTTGTCCAATGGGATTTCGTGAAGGGAGAATCCACTTTTAGTATCTCTTCCCATTCCAGGCAATGAAAATCCTCTTCCCTCTGCAGTGTAGGGACTGTCACCACCAACATGAGCATTTGGTGGAAAAAGAGTCAAGAGAAACAGGAGCATTTTCCATCCATGGGAATGAGGAGACGGCACTGTGTACTTACTGGAGCACAGGAGAAAAAAGCGTTGTCTTCCATGGAAGGATTGAATTCTTAGGGACCTCTTTTTTAAGAAGGTGAGATTGGTCAGTAGGGCTTGTAGTCAGAAGCCAACTTAGGAAGCAGGTGATTCCCAGAACCTGAAGGAAGAAGGATTCTTGGTGGTGATTCTGAGAATCATCACCAGCCCCAGCAGGGAAGGCCAGACACCTCATCAGCCTCTGGATTTCCATCTAGTTCACTTCTAGAAAATGTGTATGGTAAGTGATTCTGGTCCAGAGTGAGGTTTCACAAGTCCTTCCTCTGCATTTTGAGCACTTATGTTGTTTTGCTTTTTAATATGGCACCTAATACGATACTGGTACCTATAGTAAGACCAACTAAGGCAAACAGGATCATTTACAGAATGCTTTCTTACTGAAATACAATCTGATTATACTGTCCATTGTATAAGTTCATTTGTTTCCTTGTTGGAAAAATATGTCCAGAGTGATACAGAAATTCTGTACTGTGGGTGTGGTGGGAGACCCCTATCCATTTCTTACCTTTCTAAAAAGCTGTTTGTGGCAGCAACTGCTATTTTCCATCCTCGTATCTGTTCTATCTCTTGGTCCCGTACGTTACAGAGAGCAGTAATGTAACAATCTAAAACACGGCATATACTGGAAGATGGGATTGTCTAATGGCACATAAATGGAAATCATTGGACCGAATTTCCAGACAAGTTATTGAAAGGACCTTTGCCTTTATGGCTTCCTCTGATTCTTGAAATGGAAATGTAATAATTGCCATTCTGACTGGGGTGCTTTTAAAAAAAAATTGTTCTTTTTAGGTATTCATGACAGTAGAGTGTATTTTGACACATTATACATACATGAAGATTCATATATTATATATGCATATATATAGTATATACATATTATATATCTATGACATATTACATATACATATTATATATACATATATAATGATTTTGACATATATACATTCCTTGAAATGTAAATGTGATGGCTGGAGCTGCAGTGGCCACCTTGAGATTTTTTAAGGGACTTAGATGACAAAATCCATATACAAAGACTAAGAGAACAGAAAGGTAGCAGAATTCTGAGTCCCTGTTGACATCAAGAAGCTACCATATAATCCCTGAACAATTGACTGGGGAAAAAATAAAATAAACACCTAAATCATAAGCTACTAACATTTGAATTTCCTGTTACACATAGATTTCATTATAATTCATATGCTACATTATCCTTATGATATTAAAAGAAAACAATGCCCTGAGACGCAAACTCATACTAGCTGGAAACTGATGTTCAGAGATGTGAAATCAAATAGTACAAAATATTAAAGTTAATAATAAAGTAATAATAAAATAATAACCCCATTTTTCAGATAAGAAGAGTGAAATTGAAAAACATAAAGCAACTCACCCAAGTTTACTCAGATCCTGAGCAAAAGAATCCAGGATTAGAGCCAAATTTTTCATCTCCCAGCTCAGTTATCACCATCCTATAATACAGCCCACTTCCTCCAGCCATCCTAAATGAAGGTCACTGTGGCTGTGCCATAAACAGCATATGATAACACCTTGCACCAACCTCCCTTTTCCCTGTCACTCTCTCCCTCCCAAGGTGACCCCATCAAGAATTCCTAGATGGATGATTTTTTTTTGGTGGTAATACACAATAAGGGGGTTGGGAGGAATAGAAGTTCATTGGATTAGACAAAGGGGAATGAAGGGAAGGGAGGAGGATGGAATAGGAAAGAATGTATGGGACATAACTTTCCTATGTTCAGATATAAAATATACAACCACGAAATTCCACATCATGTACAACCACAGAAATGGGATCCTAATTGGAATAAGTAATATTCCATGCATATATGTCAAAATACACTCTACTGTCACGTATACCTAAAAAGAATAATTCTTTTTAAAAAAAGCACTCCAGTCAGAATGGCAATCAGCAAGAATATAAGCAACAATAAATGTTGGTGAGGATGTGGGGGGAAAGATTCACTCATACATTGCTGGTAGGACTGCAAATTGATGCAACCACCCTGGAAAGCAGTATGGAGATTCCTCAAAAAAACTTGGAATGAATCCATCATTTGACCCAGTTATCCCATTCCTCAGTATATATCCAAAGAACCTAAAATCAGTGTACTATGATGATGTGGCCACATCAATGTTTACAGTATCTCAATTCACAATAGCTAAACTATGGAACCAACCTAGGTGCCCTTCAACAGATGAATGGATAAAGAAAATATGGTATATATATCCAATGGAATATCACTCAGCCATAAAGAAGAAAGAAATTATGGCATTTGCTGGTAAATGGATGGAACTGGAGACTATCACGCTAAGTGAAATAAGCCAATCCCCATACTCCCCCTGCAAAAAAACAAAGAATGTTCTCTCTGATATGTGAGTGCTAACCCACAAGGGAGGGGAAGATTATAAGTTCATTGGACTAGACAAAGGGGAATGAAAGGAAGGGAGGGGGGAATGGAATAGGAAAGAAATAGAATGAACTGGATATCTTTCCTATCCTCATATATGAATATATGACCAGTGAAACTCGGCATCATGTACAACCGCAATAATGGGATCCTAATTGGAACAAGTTTTACTTATTCTATGTACATATAATATTTCAAAATATACTCCACTGTCATGTAAAAATTTAAAAAGCTAAATAAACACAAAGAAAAAGGGGAAAAAAGAATACTAAGATAAAATACTACCTTTTTTCTGGAAAGGCACTTTTAAAGTAAACAACAAATACCCAAATATACAAGAAAAGTAAGGAGGTAGAAAATAAAATTACTCTAAAACAGAGGTCAACAAAATAAGGTTCCTGGGCCAAATCTGACCCACTGCCTGTGTGTTTTATCAATAAAGTTTTATCGGAACCCATTCATGTCCCTCCCTCTACATTGGTCTCTGGCTGCTTTTGCACTACAACAGCAGATGAATCATTGCAGCAGAAACCTCATGCTCCAAGAAGCTGAGAATGTTGGTGATCCAGCCCTCTACAGAAAAAGTGTGCCGACCCCTGGTGTACTTCCCACGTTGGTGACGCTCAACAGCAGTGACCAGTAACCCATCAAAGAATCCCCCCCCCACCCCGCAAACTTCAGAGGTGACCATCAAAAGCCATCAACCCACATGGTCTCTCCCAGCAACTCCAGCAGGCATAGAGTAAGGAGGTAAGAACACATTTGATGCTTGTAGTTTTCTTCCCCCCCACCCCCCGATAAGATAAAACCACAAGCCACTACAACACAGCTAAAGGTCAATGGGACTGTTAAGAGAGAGGGACAACAGGGCCAGTCAGATATCTGCAGGGTCCCCCCAATGATCCAACAGCCTCCTTAAGGAGTAGCAGCCCATCCAAAGAGCTAGAAAAGGTCAGGGGAGATGAGGGCTGACGTGAAAAAGGAAAGAAGGGAAATTGGAAAAGGCAGAGTATTCATAAATGGGGACGGGAGAGACAGATGGACTGTCACAGAGGGTAAATTGCTCTGAGGATGAGAAATGTGCCAAGAGCTAAGAGAAAATCAAATCCTGGACCCACCACCCGAGGTGGGGAGGGGAATAATAAAGACAAAACTGCAAGGAAAATGATGTACAAATGGTAGTTTTTCCAGAAATAGACTAATAAAATGCAGATGAAACCCATCAAATTGAAAAATGCTCTTCATCACCTGGAATGCAGCAGCGCAGTGTGCTAAAAAGTGTGTGGCTGCGGAAGCCCGTTGGAAAGTTCCATCGCTTCCCAGCACACCCATGTCAAAAACGCCCTTTCCTGAGAACAGATTCCATCAGTGGTCCTGCCTACCTCACACGCCTCTCCTGTTGGCACCAGACCTTGACTGATCCTGGTGTTTGTAATCAGGAGTGATATTCAGAACTCCCAAGGACAGCTGGGGCATCCATCCGCCAATCAGAGCAGATGCTGGCAGGTGAGCCGGGCGGGTGGGTACCAGCTGGTCCTGATGGGAGACACAGCGATGCTTAGGGTGGATTTGTGAAGAGCCTCACTCCCGAATCAGGACTACTGACCGTGTACCTGTGTGTTAAATGAACTGGAAGAAGACGTGAGTTGGATCTTGGTTATCATGGTGACAACTCTCAGTGTGGACCCAGGATGGCTCCTTCCTTCTTCCTCCAGATTTTGGAGATTATCTGTTTCCCAAGTTGGCGTCTTACCCCAGGTCCTCATATCTAACCTCACCTGCTCAAAGAGAAATCTTTAAGAATGTTATTATTTTCCTGGAAGGTGACTCTCCTCTCCTGTGCTCCAATAAGCACACACAGTATTGTCTGCCGGTTCCCATAAATGGGAAATGCCCCTGTTTCTCTCACTCTTTTTTACCAGAATGCCCAGGTTGGTGGCAGCAGTCCTCACACTAGGTGAGAGGAAGAGGATTCTCGTTGTCCTGAATGGGAAGAGACTCGCTGATTGAGGTCTGAGCTGAAAAATGCATGAAAGGTATGTGATTGACCTTTCTGAACCTTGGTTTGCTCACCTGTAGAATGGGTGCAGCAGAATGAAGAAACGATTTTAGCAACTAAAACATGTTTGAGCCTGAACTTCCTGGATGAAAAATATTCTGCCATCCACCCACCAGAGACTACCTGTGAGTATTGCCTTATTATCAATGAGATAAGAAATCAAACAAGAGTTTGGTTTTAGGTCAAGGTAATATGGTGAAAAAAAAACACAGACTGAGAGCCAAGACCACAGGCCCAGGATCAAGTCTGTTCCTGGCATTAACTGTCAGATGAAGTTCAAGTCTAGGATGACAGTTCCTCTGGAACTAAATGAGGCTCAACTCCAGGATCCTCTCCACCGGCTGTGGTCAGTCCATATCCACCCAAACAGCATCCCATCCTCTATTTTGTAATTTTTCTGTCCAAGTATGATTTACTGGATAAAAAGGGACCATTATTTAAGAAAATAAAAAGTCTGAAAATCCCCATTAACATCTTTTGCTTCTATGGCTTGATAATTTTCAAGATCATCTTGAAGTATTTTTGTCAGACGAAAATGTAGTCCTTGACAGCAAAATCCAAAGACATCATCAGGAAAAGCATGGCGGATCAACCAAGGTATTTACTGGAGAACTATAAAAAGCTCTGAAAAGTTTTCTTCTCCCTGCTTCAAAATGAGACTGGACAGAGGGGGTGAGCACTGTGTGGGTAACACTCATCATAAGTGGTCTGTGTCCCAGTCTGTTTGGAAATGTTCCCACATCCATGTTACCTTGTCTTCTCGACTTTAAGACCAAGCTGATCTTCCAGGTGGCACACGGTCATCCTGAAAGGGAAGACCATTGGTTTCCTTCCTTTTTTTTTTTGGCAGGGGGCAGGGGGGTAGGGGTGCTTGGGATCGAACCCAGGGCCTTGTGCATGCAAGGCAAGCACTCTGCCAACTGAGTTAGATCCCCAGCCCAACCACTGGTTTCCTACTGCTGTTCTAAATCATGGCCACAAACTTAGTGATATGAAACGACACACAGTTATTACACTTATAGAGGTCAGAAAAGGTCTGCAAAGGGACTCACTGGGCAAAAACCAAGATGCTGGACAGAATGGTTTTTCCTGGAGAGCTGAGGGGGGGACCTATTCTTTTCTTCCCCTGTTTCTAGAAGCTGCCCACCACACTGAGCTCACAGCCTCCTCCATCTTCGAAGGCAACAATGGCAGTTGGAGCCCCTCATGCATCCACCATGCTGATCCTGATTCTCCTGCCCTTCTCTGTCCCTCATGTGGACACTTGTGATTCCACTGGGCCCACCCAGATAATCCAGAATAGTTTCTCTACCCAAGGTCAACGGATGGGCCACCTCAATTCCATTTTCAACCTTCACCCCCCACTTTGCCGTGTAACATAACATCGTCACAGCTTCTGGAAACAGAACCTTAACGTCTCAGGAGGGTGGGAAGGAGGACATTATTCTACCACAGGCCATTTACAAAATCTCAGAACCTGCTAGAGCAGGAGGAGGTGGGAAGGGTCATTAGCAGGACACCTACAAGCCCTGGTGTCAGGGGAGAAGGAGAAACTGCAATGACACATTGGGAGATGAGTGTTCAGAGCTCTGGTCAAGAAAGCTGGCATAGGAACTGGAAGTCTTCATCAGAGGTGGGCATGGAGAAATGGACAAGGGTCAGCATAAGGAGGTGGCCAGAACCAAGTGACATACAAGCAAGAACTCAGGATGGTGCAGAGCTGGTAATAGGACACCTGAGTCCCCAAAGCACCAACAGCTATAACAGCACTCCCTTTCTCTGAGTGCTTACTATGTGCCAAAGAGAATACTGAGCACTTGAGACTGTCTCTCAACAGTCCTAACAAACCCACGAGCAAGTGGTAACCCAATGGTAACTTCCGATCTTTAATCTAAAATGAATTTGTAGAATCGAAAATAAATTTAAAATATATCTATTTTTCTAATTCTCCACTTTCATAACTTTTTAGTATCAGGTAATTGATGAGCACCGCACAAGGCACCTTAGGCTGCGTGTTTGGAAAATGTTTTCCCAGCCGACAAGCAGTTTACAGATGTTAGCTCCACTTCCATTTTCCAAGCGTCGCCCCGGGAGTGTTGTGGCTGGCATTACGATCCTGCCTGGGCATTGAGAAACTACACACAAAATACCTCCACCCCGAGGTGTCCAGCCCTTGTCTCTCTGTTCACTTCTCTTACACCCCAGAAGTTGCCCATTTTCCCCTCCGGGTCTCGGAACATGAGGCAAAGTATTCAGCTCATTGGAGTTGCCAAGGGGAAAGAGAGCTGATAATTTAATTTTTGTTTTCCAGAGTTTATTGGATGAATTTGAATTGGCATTGATTCACCTCCGGCAGGAAATCTACCCACAGAGTGCTATGGCATTTGAGGCAAAGGCAGCTTTTCTTCCAATCTAAAGAACAATAGGAAAATACCTTTCAGGACTGAGTTATGGGGGCTCCTCTCACAGACTCCCATTCAGGCTCTGACAGTATCTATCTGTCCTTGATGTATCACCTTCTCTACACAGGTGTCAGGTGACACAGTGAGACTCCTGGCCACAGAAGAAGACAAGGTGTCCCAGAGGGGTTCCCTCACACACCTGGCCAACAGTAGCTGGTCAGGTGGAAAGAGTTAGAGAGCAGATGCACTTTCTAAAATGAGACCAGATCCCAGCGCTCCTCTTGAATCCCTTAGTGGCCCTCCATCACCTATTGGACTCAGTCCACACTACTTACCAGAGGACAAAAGCCTGTTGGTGGGGCTGGGGATGTGGCTCAAGCGGTAGCGCGCTCGCCTAGCATGCGTGCGGCCCGGGTTCGATCCTCAGCAGCACCACATACCAACAAAGATGTTGTGTCCGCCAAGAACTAAGAAAAAATAAATAAATGTTAAAATTCTCTCTCTCTCTCTCTCTGTCCCCCTCTCTCACTCTCTCTTTAAAAAAAAAAAAAAAAAAAAAAAAAAAAAAGCCTGTTGGTAACCTGGCCTCTCCAGCCTCATTTCCAAGCTTTTCTCCAGCTGGTAGACAGAACCCATGCCCTGGTCTTACCAAACCGTTTGGTTTCCCAGTGCACCAGGTCTTAAGAGATTTACATGTGCTGTGTGTTCTGCCTGGAAAGCAAATTTCTTCACCTCCACCTCCACACTGTGGGTGGGGCTAACCATTTTTCAACCTCAGGACCCTAGCCAGGTATGACCTTGTCCATCCATCCATCCATTTGCCAATCACCACGACATCAGTAGCATCATACACGTATATTCACGTAAATGCACCTAACCCAGAAGCTGAGACGGCAAAGAGAAGGCACTGCTTCTCTCCACAGCTGTTTTAGCGTCCCTTGGTCATCCCTAACACAATGTCAGAATTGAATTAATTTCTCTCTCTCTCTCTCTCTCTCTCTCTCTCTCTCTCTCTCTCTCTCTCTCTCTCTAATTTAGACCCATAGAAATAGATCATTCTGCAGGGACCAGCTTTAGAGATCAGAGAGACCAGATTTCGAATCCTGGCCGCACACACCTTATTATTTCATCTTGCATAACTTACTTACCTATTCTGACCCGTGGTTGTTCCCTTCCACAGGACAGGGGTACTAATGTCTACATTGTAGAAATTTTATATAAATTGGTTAATATAACTTATGTAAGGTAACTAGCAGAGTCTAGCACATAGTAGGTGCTCAATATATGGTATTATATATTATGTGTGTGTTTTAGTCAGCTTTTGCATTGCTGTGACTAAAATAAAGAGCAACTTAAAGGAAGAAAAGGGTATTTGGAGCTCACAGGTCTCAGTCCGCAGACGGCTGGCTCCTTTGCTCTGGGTCCCAGGTGAGGCAGCATATCAGGGGGAAGGGCCCAGCAGAGGAGGCTGCTCAGCTCATAGTGGAGTCAGGAAGCAGAAAAAAGGGGAAAAGGAAGGAGCCCCAAGAAGCATAATCCTGCCAGGACACACCCCGAGGGACTCAGGTCCTCTAGCCACGCCCCACCTGCCTATAGGTAGACTGAATGGACGGCCTGTCGATGCACTCAAACCAGGACAGGTTGATCAGGTTACAGCTCTCATAACGTGATCATTTCATCTCTGAGTATTCCTGCATGAATACAGGAGTTTTGGGGGGACACCTCTTATCCAAACCATAACAATATGTAACAAATTTAAAATTCACATTTCAATAAAAAGGAAAACATACAGCCATTGCACTGTATCCACAGGGGATCTGCTCCAGGATCCCCTGTGCCTACCAAAATCCAGGAATATTCAAATCTTTTATAAAATCTGGTGTAGTATTTGTGTAGATCCTGTGCACATCCTCCCTTATACTTTAAACCAACTCTAGCTTACTTATAATACCTAATGTAAGTGCTATGTGCTATGGTTTGGAAATGATTTGTGTGTGTGTGTGTCCCATAAGTCCATGTGCTGGAAGCTTGTTGATTTTGATGGGACCCAGTGCGAGGTAATGTACCTTTATTAACGATTAATGTTTTTCTTGTATTGAGTGTATTCTTGTTATATTGAAAGTGGTTATTAGAAGCAAAACCGGCACCTCCTCTGACTCTCTTGCTTCCTGTCTCACCACAGGATCTCTCCTCCACAAGGACTCCCACCATTGTGACACTGTCTTCCATGAGGCCATGCTTTGAGTCTCCAGAACTCTGAGCTCAATACCTCTTTTCTTTATAAATTAACCAGTCTCAGGTATTCTGTTATAGCAACACAAAACAGACCAAGACACTATGTGAATAGTGCTTATACTGCATTGTTTAGGGAGTAATGACAAGGGGGAAAAAAGTCTTCATGTTCAATACAGGTGCAATTTTTTTTCCAAATACGTTTGATCTGTGGTTGGTTGAACCATGGATGCAAAATCCATTGGTTTGGAGGGCCAAGTGTAACACATCAGGTTGCAAAATTAGTTCCCTCAGAAGTGCAGCTGAAATGGAGAAGTGGAAGAGTGAGAGAGCATCTCTAGATGACTGGTCATTAACTGCCTCTCCTTTAGGAAGGGTGTTCAAAATGTCACAACTATGAAAGAGCCCAGAGATCACCAATCCAACTCCCCAACATTGTACTTTTCAAGAAGAATCAAAGACCCAGTGGCACTGCTGTGAAGCCTTAGAGTCCAGAAGCTTCAAAGGACAAGAGTAGAAAGTAATTAAGAGAAGTTAGCTGCCTCAAATTGGTTTTGGAAGCAGGTGGGGCCTAAATAATACATAAAATAAATAAAGAAGATTAATAATTTTCTTTTTAAGATCAGCAGAGACTGCCTGAAGCTGATAAACCAGAAACCAAGTGAAAAGACCCTGTAGATAGGAGACAGATATTAAACCCCCTTCAATCATGAAAGAAGGGCAATATTCAGATGAGACGGACAGATCAGAGTAAAACAGTCTTCAAAGGCAGAGCATCGGTGACAAAACACACCCTATTTATAAGCAGTGGGTAGAAATTAATGTGTCTTTTTTTAATAAAGAAAGGCTTTGTAGGAAAGCCTACATGAGTATGAAGAAGGTCCATTTAGCATAAGTTACTGCAAACAGAAAGTTTCCCAAAGTGTTTGCATCATTTCTAGAAGAATCTACGTTCCCAAGGCTGGTATTTCCCTTGTTAAATGATGTCACTGATGAAATGTTTATTTACTCAGCAAATATTCATTGAACCCCTATTAAGTACCTGGGACCCAGGAATACGCTAGCAAAGAAAATAAAGTCCTGCCAGAGAAGGGAGATGGAGAGTAAACAATTAAATAAGCAAGATGATTTTTAGAGAGCCTCGAGCACTCCGTGGAAAAATGAGAGGGGGTGAGGAGGAGGAGGGAGGGGCTTTGGGGATGAGAAGAAGATCTTTGAGGCCAGGCCGTGGTGGCACTGTCTGATAAAGGACTGGAGACGTGAAGAACTGGGGACAGTATTCTAAGCAGAAGAACCCAAGTCAGAAGCCTCCAAGGAATGAGCCAGGGTTATGTTCAAGGAACAGAGAGAAACCAAGCATCCCTGGAGGAGCAAGAGCAAAAAAGGAGAGGCCAAGAAGAGGCCAGAGAAGCAGGAAGGGGACACGGCGCCGGGTCCAGGAGGCCAGAGGAAGCAGCTCGAATGTTCTACCGCGGACAATGGGAAGCTATTTGAGGCTTTAAGCATGAAAGTGAAATAATCTAACTTACGTTGTCAACACTGAGTTTGAAAATCATCACTCTAACGGGAGTCGGTCTCTGACGGGTGTTCTTAGAGGTAGATCCTGACACCAGAAAGTAGCAGAAACTCCTCTTGAGTGAGGCCAAAACCTCCATCTAAAGAACATGTGTATAATAATGCAAAGAAAATTCCAGGGCCACTGGCCCGGTGTCGGTTATGATTCATTCATTCGTTCCTTGGCTCATTCATTTTGTTCATTCAACAAGTATTTATTGCAAACTCGTTGCCGGGTATAGAGCCGTAAAGAAAACAAAATGTATCGCCTAATGGGTCTTACATTTTAAGAGGGGAGACAGTCAATAAACAAACACATAAATATTTAATGTTAGTGCTAAAAAGTA
Source organism: Ictidomys tridecemlineatus (assembly GCF_052094955.1). Taxonomy (NCBI): domain Eukaryota; kingdom Metazoa; phylum Chordata; class Mammalia; order Rodentia; family Sciuridae; genus Ictidomys; species Ictidomys tridecemlineatus. Next base: position 26,818,051 of record NC_135479.1, on the reverse strand, counting down.
CCATAGAGGAATATAAAACCAATAAGAGAATACCTGGAAATGATATTTTGATTTTTCTCCTTTTAGAGAAAAAGTTCCTCTGAGGGATGGAGATGTGAGCACACGGCTAAATGAGCCACGCAGACCTCCAGGCAAAACAACAGCAAACACAGAAGCTCTGAGGGAGACCACTATGGCCACTCTGTCCCACACACAGCAGAGCCAGCAAAGCTGAACCAAACTAGCAATGGGAAGAATAGAAGGCCATGCACTCCGAGATCAGCTCTATGTGTTGAAGTGACCATTTTCCTCACCACTGCCCTGCCGGGTCAACTTGGTCCACAGATGGCATAAGTCTCCCCAGGAGCCCTCTGCTCTGTTCTGTGGGTCTGTGTACCTGACTTGTGCCAATGTCAGGAGAGTCAGGAGACAGAAACCACACCAGGAATTCAAACAGGGAAATTTTTAATATAAACAAGTATTAACTTGTAAAAGACAGTGAACTATTAAGAGGATTTAAAGAGAGCTCTAAGAAAAACAGAAATAGCAAATGCCAAGTGTAGCTATTTACCCTAGGGCTGAGGCAGTACCCAAATTTGGAACAAACTTGGAAAAGGGGCCCTCCACCAAGGCTGAGATGGACGCCTCCCCGGAGAGCAACCAGCGGCAGCCCACTGGGTAGCGATAACATTGACCAGGGCCCCTGTGGGTCAGAAGTGGTCTGCAGCCACCCAGCCAGGACTGTAGAACTCTAACTGCTTCCTACAGTGCCACAGCCCAGGGCTGGCAAGATGGACGGTGCCCACTGAGGTGTTGGCAGAACAAGATGGAAGGAAGGTGAGTACCACTGAGTCTTCCACAAGCTCCCCCTGAACCTTTCATACTGTAAAAACAAAGAGAAAAGCTCCCCAACCCCTGGACAAACAGTCCCTTCTCTGCTCCACCATGCAATGTCCCTTCAGCACCCTCTACTGACAAAGTCTGACATTTCACCACTGGGTAACGAAGATTTCCAGGGTCCAGCTCCCCTGTCGCAGAGCAGAGCCAAGGCTGGGTTTGGAACTAAAAGTCCATCGTTGATGACTGGCACAATTGCACTATGGTAATTATTTAGTTCTATAGTGGATTTTTAAATCCTTTCAAAATAGATCTCGAAGAAGTCCTCCACCTTCTTATTCAGGAATTATCTTGGCTATTCCTGGTCCTTCTGCATTTCCAAATAAATTTTGGAATCAGCTTGTTAGATTAAAAAGAAAAACATTGCCATTTTTACTGAGATTGCACTGCATATGTAACCATTTGGGGAGTTATTATTGACTTTTCACAATCCTTTTGTTGTTGGGCAGGGTACCAGGGATGGAACTCACCAGGATCACTTGACTACTGAGCCACATCCTCAGCCCTATTTTGTATTTTATTTAGACCCAGGACCCCACTGAGTTGCTTAGCACCTCGCTTTTGCTGAGGCTGGCTTTGAACTCGAGATCCTCCTGTGTCAGCCTCCTGAGCCGCTGGGATTACAGGCTTGTACCACCATGCCCAGCGACTTTTCACAATCTTGAGCCTTTCCTTTCCGGAACATATTATAACTCTCCATTTATTTAAGTGTTTTAATTTTTTTTTTAATTTTTCACATTCTAAACAGAGTTTGTGCCAAGACTTAGAAATTATTTCTAGGTGTTTGGTTTTTTGGGTTTTGGTGGCCCTGAATTTTAAGTAAGAGTACAGTTGAGCTGCCTTCAGCTCCTTGGATACAGATATCATGTGGAAGGAGAGACTGAATCTAGGGTGGTGGTTGAGAAGAAGGACAGAGGGATATAGGAGCAAGAGAGTGGCTCCACAGGAGAGGGTTTGTACAGGGGGTTAAAATGATGGGCCATGAGAATTTAATTAGGCAATGGGGAAAGTGAGGGCATGAAAAGGGTAAGTGCAAGGTCAGTGAACTGAAGGTCCCGGGGAGTCCAAGAGTTATGAGAGTCAGGTGTTCAAAGAAGTGAGCGGCAGTGATAGAAGATGGTAATCTCAGAATGTGACGCTTGACATTGTGGTGAGCTCCCAGAGCAGTGCCATCTTACGGCGCCTTCCGCGGTGGTTGCAATGTTCTGTATCTGAGATGCGGCTAGTGCTACTGAAGGATTCTATTTTTAAATATTATTTTTAAATTCAAATTGAAAGAGCCACATGTGGCTCCTGGCTACCATGTTGGGCAGAACAAATTTGGCGTGTGGCCACAGTGGTGTAGGGGCTGAAGGACCAAATCATCAGAGATGAGGTAGCCAAGGAACCTGGAGGCACACAACGCTGAGGGACTCATTCATGTGGACTTTGAAAAAAAAACCAAGAATGATGGCAGGAACAGGAGTGGAAAGGAAGAAGTAAAAGCAGGCGCTTTGGTTTTCGGTGCCTGAGCTTAACCACAGGCCTGAGGAGAAGTGTACCAGGAGGGCGGTGTGCTTCCAAGAAGCTGCATTCTTCAAGGCTGAGGAAGGAAGGCTGTTCTGGAAGGGCTCATGAGGAACAGACAGGAGTCTGCCCCACCTCCCCAGGCCCAGGCGTGAGCAGGAAGCCAGGGAAGGAAATGGCCCACCAGGGAGGCTACAGGAAATAGGTGGCTTCAAGGAAGGGCGTTTCAGAGCAAGGAGAGAAAGGAATATTCCAAAGAGCATGAGAATGCTGAGCATTTAGCTACTGACAGACCGTTGAGGTTGGAAGAACAGACAGGAAGGGCCTGAGGTACAGACTCAGATGAGGTTAGGAGACCAGATGATACAGGACCGCCTGAGAGTCTCGAAAGACTTCTGGTAACTGGAGGAAAGTCCTTGTGGTCACTTAGAACAACGACTTCCAGTCATTTTTGACTGGAACGGAAGAAGAAATAGTAATATAAGTATAGCCATTTTGGAAAACAGCATGGCAGTTCTTAAAATAATTCAGAACAGAACTATCACAGAACCCAGCAATCCCTCTTTCTGGGTACACATACCAAGGAAGTGAAATTAGTATATGGAGAAGACATCTGTACTTCACAAGAGCTAAGATGTGGACAACAGATGAATAGTAAAAGAAAATGTGTGTGTAGTGACTATTCACTTTTAAAAAGAAGGAACCTTCCAATCCCGTGGCGCATACCTATAATTCCAGGGGTTCTGGAAGTTGAGACAGAGGATTGCAAGTTCAAAGCCAGCCTCAGCAACTTAGTGAGACCCTGTCTCAAAATTTTAAAAAATAAGCTGGGCACAGTGGCACACGCCTGTAATCCCAGCGGCTCGGGAGGCTGAGGCAGGAGGATTGCAAGTTCAAAGCCTGCTTCAGCAAAAGCGAGGTGCTAAGCAACTCAGTCAGACCCTGTGTCTAAATTAAATACAGCATAGGGCTGGGGCTGGGACTCAATGGTAAAGCCCTACTAGGTTCAATTCCCAGTTAAGTAAGCAAACTAAGTTAAATTAAGGAAATTCTGTCATTTGCAATAACACGGATGAATCAAGAGGACATTATGCTAAGTGACATAAGCCAGGCATAGAAAGACAGGCACAGCATGATCTCACTTCTGAAATTGAACTCAGGAGCAGAGAGTACAATGGTGATTATCAGGGGTAGGGTGTGGGAGAAGGCAGGATTGGAGGAACATTGATCAAAAGATACAAAATTTCAGTCAGACAGGAAAATCAAGTTCAAGACATTTATTGTACAATCTAATGACTATCGTTAATAACAGCATTTGTATTCTTGAAAAATGCTTAGAGTCTAGGTTTTAAATGTTCTCACTGCAAAAAAAAATATGATAAGGATGTGAAGGAATGGAGGTGTAGTAGAATTAATCAAATTATACTAGAACAATGAGTACCAAAAGGATTCAAATGAGGCATAAGCAGCATTTGCTTCCAAACCTGACACTGGCTCACCTCAACTCCAAAATTTTATATGCACAGAAGGATTTTTTTGAACTCAGAATAAAATTTTTCTTTAAGATTAGCAATTGAAAGCATACCCATATGCACGTGTATTTATGTACATGTACCCTTATATTTTGCCTAAAATATAGAAATTTTATTTATATGTATATTTGCATACACACATTCAGAGGTTCTTAATTCTAAGTCCATCAGCAGATTTACAGTGATTCATGAGCCCCCTGAAGCTTTAGACAAAATGTCGAGTGTACAATATCCTGGGAAGAGCTTCCACAGCTCCCAGAAACTGCTCAAAGTATCTGTGACCTCAAGTGGATTAAGAAGCCCTGCAACAGAGCACAGGACTCAGAGCCCTCGGTTTAAGTCTCAACGTGACTACTTGCTGTATTGATCCTGAGCCAACTGCATAACTTCTTTGTGTCTCCCATGTCTTCGTCTTATGGTGAGAACTGAAGAATATGGCACAACGTGGTGCCCCTTTTAGCACAAGGGCAGCTGGTAGTGACCTGAGCTCCCAGAAAGTCCTGGAACAATCCAAATTCCCAGCTCTCTTCTAGGAATATTGGGGAAAATCCTGTGGATTTTTAAATGTGCTACCCCAGTAACCCAAACTGTCCCTTTTCCAACCTTATATGCAGAAGATCCTCGCTAGCCTGTGTATCTCCCAATTTTCCAACTTTCCAAGATTTCGAAGCAAAATATCTTAACACCAGCAAGACGCTTAATAGTCCTCTTGCTCTTAAACCTCACTGCTGAATGTGACTTCACATCGTTCCTTTGATGTAAAGCTTGTGCTCAAATTCATTAGACCATCACCAGAACACCTGTGCTTCTGCGCTGCCTCCTGCAGGCTGACCTCTTTAAATGGGCCCCGCCCAATCTCACCCACGTGTACTTGGACTTGGTAATCATCTCCAAAATTTGTTCAGGCAACATCTTGACCACTAATTCGACCTGGCTCCTACCTGCTCTCACCTCCTGTCATTTTCTGGACCTGATTTTATTTCAAATCTTGGTCGTTGGATTTGTTCTCCTTGTTTAACTACCTACTTAACCTCTGCTGGATCTCTGAACTCTCTGGGACATAAATTTGCTTCTTTGCTCCCTGAAGCCAGCAGGGAGAAGCAGTGGGGCTGCTTCTTGTCCACTTCCACAGTGGGAATTGTACGAGGACAACTGCATCAGGGGTTGGGGTCTAATGCAGTTCGCTTGACACAGTTGGCTCATGTGCCTCCCCATCTGGGGTCCCTGAGGTCAGGCTGAGCTGGTCACAAGGGGAATAAACAAGTATCCAATGTCCTAGGTACAAGGCACTCATTGCTAGTGATCATTTCACATCTCAGTGAGACCCTGTCTCTAAATGAAATATAGAATAGGGTTGGGGATGTGGCTTAGTGGTCGAGTGCCCTGGAGTTCAATCTGCGGTACCCTTTTCTCCCCCACAAACAAAATAACTGCACACCATGGGGGAAAATCTTGAAAGGACACCAGGAAACAAAGTCAAGGGTGACCACAGAGTTAAGGCATTAGATAGAAGAGAAAGTTGACAATAGAAGAGGCAGATAAGAGGAAGGCCACACGCTGGAGGGAAGTGGAGCAGTTCTATGTCTTCGTTTATGAAACTGAGCTTCTGCAAGGTCCAGGTTAGCCCTTGAAAGAACATCAGGCCGACACCGTTCCTGCTTGGAAGCAGACTTGTTTTCACTCACCATCGACTCTTCACATTCATCTTTACTAACGCTGCCCTGCTTATCTGAGTCAGTGTGGTACACAGGATGTGAACTCCTAACTAGAAAAAATTTAATTTTTTCCTCTGCCATTTAATCACTGAGATGTTAGCCCATTTTCCTCTCATTTTTCCAAGACTCTTTCTGTCGAGCTCTCATCAAGATGCAGCAAACAGAATTCTACTCTTACCATGGTTGGCTCCGGGAAACCCAATCATCTCCTCCAGTGGAGGACACAGAGCATCCGGGGTGGAGTGGCTTTATCCTGTGATTTTTGTTTTGCTTTTATGGTTTTTGGTTTTATTTTTTTCACTGATATCCTAAAATACAAAGCAAACTTCAGAGCTTGGTTTGGTTCCAGAAATAAAATATAATATAAAAATAATAATATAAGAACCTTATCTTATACTGTAAATAGAAACTAAAACATGTGTTACACCTTCCACCTGCTCATGGGGGGATAGACAGGTCAGGTCTGAAGTCATACAAGAGGCTAATATCTTTATTGGAATTAAGAATGGACACATGAGGGGAGAATAGCAATTACACAGAGCAGCAAGCAATTGCCTTGACAAGGTGGTCAAAGTTAACTTCATCTGTGAGAGGCAGATGGACATGGGGTACCTCTAAGCGTGGTACCTTGAGAGGGACACGGAATCTCTTAGAGAGATTTAGGGATGCATCACTTGAATCTAACTATGAGAAAACATCAGAAAACTCTCAAAGCAAGGAAGCTTCTATGAAACACAAAAACAGGATTGCACTTTCACAAATGTCAATGTCATATCTGACAAATGAAGATTGCAAAATGTTCCAGACTAAAGAAAACTAAAGAGACATGATAACTAAAGGAAATACTTGATTCTACATTCATTCTTGTACTGAAGAGGGAAAAATACTATAAAGGGCATTATTGGATCAATTGACAAAAATTGGAATATGCATGGTAAAGTATCACATTGATGTTAAATTATTGACGTTGACATGTAACAAAATGTATTTTATTAAAAGGTACATAAAGTATTTGCAAGAGTCATGATGTATGTAATCTATTTTCAAATTTCTCAGAAAAAAATTATAAGTGTATGTTTGTATTTATGTACATAAGGAGAGGCTACAAATCATAAAGTAAATGAGTAAAATGTTAACAACAGGTAATCTGGATACACAGCATATTGACAGTCTGTGGACTATTCTATTTCTTACAACTTTTTGAAACATTTCCAAATAAAATGGGGTGGTTTTTGGTTTTTCGTGTTTGTCTTTTCATGAATGCTTACAGGTTCTTTCGCTTTGCTTACCCTGAATTTCACACGCAAGAGCCTTACAAATCTTCTTTTACCATGAACCAAAGCAATAAGAACCCAGAAAATTCCAGGATTTGGGAATGTTTACTTACACCAAAGAAAACAGCAGGACCTGTGTTCTTTTCTGCCTCCTTTGTCTCAACGTCTTATTAACCTAAACTGTCATTAACATGATATCATTTTGTCCTTAGAGATTTTTTAATAGTCCCATTCTTCCATCCATGCTTGATGAAAGTCCCGTGGCCTTCCCAAGATCTCTGAAAACCCTGAATATCCTCATCCCAGCATCACTTAGCAGCTGACCAAGGAGCCCCGTTTGTCTGGCACCATGGGGCTTCCTGGGACATGAATTTTCAGTGGTAAGATTGGGAGAGTCCTCAGTGGTCACTCTACATTGTGGTTCTGAGTTTTCTGGCTCCAGATGAAAACCTGGCTTCACTACCATCACCCACAGCGTTCTCCTTCTCTGCCCCTCTGGCATGGATCTGAAACTCAGCCCCTTTTCTGTGGTGACAATCTGTCCCACCTTGGAAATGCTCTCGGGAGCCACTGAAGTAATAGGTGCATCCGATCTGACCAGTGAGTTTGATGGCTGCCCAGTGCTCAGTCCCCTCTCTCCTTTGGTGTCTGGGCTCACTTCCCTCTCTGGGTCCTTCTGAAACTCAACTCCTCTCCCTTCATTACTATGCAAAAAAAAAAAAAATTACCTCTGGACTCATACTCCTGAGTCTCTTTTATACATGATGTCAAACATCTTAGTGTTTCTCACTGAACACAGAGTCAACTCCCCATTTTTTCTCTTTAGAGGCCAGAACTCAGGACAATGACTGTGAAAGTTCTGTTTTTCCTTTTCTCTGCAATACTGAAAAAAAAAAAAAAAGTTTGTATCAAGAAAGAGACTAAACTCCATGCTCTATATAGTTTGAACTTCATGTATACTTTATTTTATTCTGATTTGTGGAAACTAGCAATTCATGGTTGGTGTACGTGATAACATAACATCTTCAATATGTATATTTTAATATGTAATATTCAAAACACTCCTACATACATCACCTCATTTGATTTGTGCATCATCGCTAACAGATGGCCTGGACAGGTGTGGGATGCTCAGTTAGTGAATTCAAACCCTGAAGCTTAGATAATTACTGTGACTCACAAGAAAGCAATAGAGACGTGTCTTTGATTCTACTAAGCTCAGGACTCTTGCTACCATTCCATAGCCTCATGTTCATTCTGTATTAACTAAAATGCCTAATTAACCAAAAAAATTGATTCCTGGCTCATGCACTATATCAGAAAATTTATCCAATGTGACAGAACAGACCTGAGTGGGTGAGAAGAAATCCTTTCATTCTATTAAGAAATGCCAGTCTTGCAGCTACAGCCAGGTGCTACAGGAGCCTTTCCATCCAGACTCAGGGCTAATCAGGCCCTGGACAGTCAGTGATTATTCCCTGCTCCCCTGGAAGAGTGTGAGAGGCTACCGGAGGTGGGTGTTATCTCCGTGTCGAAGGTCCCTTGCCTCGGTGGAACGTCTGGCCCTCTGCTCTCCCACTCCCCACCTCTGCCTTTACTTTCCAACCAATGTTACAGCTTGAGCGATGTCACAGTTTAATTTGCCTCCAGTTCTTTCAAGCAGCAGGGCTTCAGCCTTATCTGACAGAGTCAAGGTCCCATTTCACCTCTACTACTCAGACAAGGCTGCCCCACGCTTTACCCTAATAGCTCCTGTCTTTGTTTCTTTCCTTCTGGGCTTGCTTGGAAAATAAGACAACATTTCTCTGAGTCCCTTTTTCAGGAGTCAAGATCAGGCTTCGTGAGGGCAGTAACCCATCAGTGTTGAGTTGGGGGGGCTGGGGCTATATTCAGTGGTTATTGGAGATACGAATCAAGTGTCAGCTAATAGATAGCCAAGGATTTCAACCAAAATGATGCATTGGCTTATAGTCTGGGGCACAACTTTTCAACTTAGCACTCATGACATATTAGGTTGCATTACTATTGTGGGGGGACTGTCCTGTGCTCCTGTGCACTGGATGTGTTTAGAAGAAACTGTGCCTCCTCCCACTAGATACTAACAGCAGATCCTCAAAGTTCTGACAACTAAAATTGTCTCCAAGAATTGCCAAAAGTTCCCTGGGTTGGGAGAGGCAGTATCCCACCCCCAACCCTCTTGAGAACTACTAGCCAAGGATTATTAGCACAGAGTGAAAAAAGAGACAGAGTCTTAAGATCAGGGTTAGGTAGATGAAGAACAGAGGAAAAACCAAGTTGCCATACCAATCAAGTAAGAACCTTTGCCACCATTAAGAGAGAAATGCTGGGCTGGGGTTATAGCTCAGAGGTAGAGCGCTTGCCTAGTATGTGGCACGTGTGAGGCACTGATTTCCATCCTCAGCACCACATAAAAATAAATAAATAAAGGCATTGCATCTGTCTACAACTAAAAACAAATTTAAAAATAAATAAATACATAAAGGTTTGGCTAAGGTGGCTAGCCATTTTTAAAAAGAGAGAGAGAGAGAGAAAGGCCCAGTCGGGTGTGGTGGCTTATGTCTGTAATCCAAGTGGCTCAGGAGACTGAGGCATGAGGATTGAGAGTTCAAAGCCAGCCTCAGCAACTTAGTAAGGTCCTAAGCAACTTAGTGAGACCCTGTCTCTAAATAAAATACAAAAAAGGGACTGGGGATGTGGTTCCATAGTTAAGCACCCGTAGATTCAATTCCTGGTACAAAAAAAAAAAAATGAAAAGAAAAGCCCCAAACTGACCCTCAAAGGGAGCTGGACCTGAGCTTGTGGTTTAAAGAACAGAGTCTAGGGGACCTGGATATATTCAATTAAGACCTTTCTCCTGATAACCCAGGGTGATCAATATCAGTACATTAGGCAGCTTCTCAGCTTGTCGCCCACATCCTGTTCTCTCTCCTAACACAGAGACAGAAGCACACTTCCCTCCTCGTGTTTGACCTCAGAGCAGTAGTGCAGATACATCCTCTCTGGGTCAAAACATTGTGTCATTCTACAGGTCCCTGTATCATTGGGGAATGAGTTGGGCTGCAAGTAATATAAAACAGAACACTCGTTTAAAGAAATAAGAAATTTCTTTTCCACATAAGAATTCTTTGGGTGAACAACTGAGAACAGCTCCGTGATTGCAGGGCTAATTTCTTGCTGATCTTCTGAGCCTCTCCCATGTGGCTACATGCGGGCTGCTTCCGCTCCAGGCATTTGATCTATATGTTCCAGGAAGGAAAAACTAGAGATGGTATCAGCTGCTCATCTTTTTTATGAATAAAATCATTTCTAGGATCAAGGAAGGCAGAGGAAATGAGTATTTAGCTTTTCCATCCTCTACAAAGCAGGCGAGCCAAAGAGGAATGGGTATTGGATTAGCTGAATAATGAAGTCTTCCAAGTAGAGACTTAAATTTTCCCCAGGTGTCACCTGACTGCTCTCTAGCCTAGAAAGAAGGCAGCCACCAAAATGCACACACCAAAATGTGTGTGGGTCAAGTTGATTCATCCACAAAGACACATGGAAACAAAATTCTCTGTTCCTCTCCCACCAGGCTTTTCCTATACCACATCCAATTGATCAGTGCATCCTTATCTCTCTTCCAAACCTTACCACAAGCTCAGCTACTTCTCTGAACTCCTTCATGCCCCTGTGCTCAGCACTGTCCAGCTTGCCTAGGCAACTACATCTGTGTAATAACTGGTCCTCCTGCTCCCCTGGCTGCCTCTCTCCAGTCTTTCCTCCCTGTAATGGCCAGTAATCTCCCCACATGTCCATGCCAAACCATCAAAGGAGCTTGGGAAAGAAGTCAAATGCAAAACACAACACATTATATGATTCCTTCATATCAAATAGCCAATAGGGACCGTGAGTAGATGAAGAGTCATCAAGAACCAGGGTGGTGACAGGCAATGACTGCAAAGAAGCAGCAGACATTAGCAGGGCTGATGGAATTGTTCCAAAACCACCTTGCGGCAACGGTGGCACACCTCTGAAGACGTACTCGACATCATCTAATTGCACACTTGAAACGGGTGCATTTTATGGTATATAGTGATACCTCAAAGAAGCTGCTTTTTAAATGGGAGACTTCTAGGGATATCCCTAGTACTGAGAATAATCTTCTCCCTCCCACCACTTAAAATGCACCACAGGCTGCAGCCCTTGCCCACGTGTCTGTGCTTGTCATCGTCCCCCATCTCCACTGCACGTTCACTATACTCCATCTCATCTTAGAGACTTTCTCTCTCCCAACCTCCAGATTGGCTTCTCCTTGACATTCAGATATTGATCTCACTGCCACTTCTGAAAGCGGCCTTCCCTGACAACCCAACCCGAAATATCCACCCAGTAACCATCACCCTGTTTTAATTCTCTGCTTTGACTTATTTCTACCTGACATTTCCCTTGTAGTTTGCTTAACATATGTCCTCACTTGCCAATGTTCGTGTGAGTTGGAACCTTTGTGACGGGAAATTCCTAGTCATGTCCCATTTTTTACTTATAGAGGGTATCACAGATGTTCACCGAATGCATAAAGGGCTAAATGAATGAATAACTGAGAATACCAGAAACCCATGCAAATAAAAATTCTGATATTTCATTTTCCCCAAGGAAGGAGTTTCACGTGCTTACTTTGAGTTATAGAAATCATATGTTAAAAAAAAATCCAGATAATGGACTCCAGTGAAACTTCCTAAAACCACAGAGGCACCTCTGAAATTAATTGCTCTACTCAAGGCCCGCTATGTATTGGAGAGCAAAACCAATTTCAAATGGCCCTGACAATGAGGAGTTTATTCTATATGCACAAATAACAGTCCTTTAGAAATCTGAGGAGTCTTTTTTTTTTTTCCTGGTACTGGGGATTGAACCCAGCAGTGCTTTACCATGGAGCTGCATTTCCAGCCCTTTTTATTTATTTATTTATTTTTATTTTGAGACAGGGTCTCGATAAGTTGCTGAGGCTGGTCTCAAACTTGTGAACCTCCTGCCTCAGTTTTCCCAAGTCGCTGGGATTACAGGCATTCTAAGGAATCATTGAGATAGAAAAGAGTACTTTCTACCAGGTGCCATGTGGGCCCATTTTAACTTCTCTTGGCTACTACCACTGATCTCCTGGGAGTTTCTCCATTTCCTTTACTATGACCTTGGCCTTGAACAAATGTGATATGGGGTGGGGGGGAACAATTGTTTTCACAGGAGTTAAAAGGACAAGTCAGAGGAGTGAATGCTTGAATAAGATGCCCAGAAGGAAGGAATGGGACAGACCAGAGTAGGAAAGAACGCAGACAGAAGAGGCACCGAGAAGGACTAGCAAGACTGATGCGGGCAGTTCCAGGTTACTAGTTGTCACTAAGTCTGAATGAATAGGAAAAGAAACGTACATATATGGGGGCACTGCTTATGGACAGGCACTATACTAGGCATCAGGGTACCAAGCTGAAACTGCAGTTCCTACCTTGAAGAATTCATAGCCAAGCTCATCAGAATCTTGCAACTAATTTTTTTTTCAGTGCTAGGGATTGAATCCAGGGCCTCATGTATGCTAGGCAAATACAGCACCACTGAACCAGTCCCCAGCCCTGGAACCTAATTTGTACCTACTATAGGGATTCAGGGAGACCAGGAAAGTTAGATAAGCTGATGATTTAAAAAAAAAAAAAACTACATGAAAGCTTTTTAAACTATGATCCAAAAACCTCCTGAGAAAGAATTCATCCTACAGAAACAGAGCCAGGAAGACAGTCAGTGATACTGATGGATCCTGATGGGAAAAGAGACATTTTGGGGAGTCGGCATAATCATCTGCAAATCTAAATTTGTCCCAGACCAAATCATATATAAATAGCAACTATGTATTTCTTTTTTTGTAAAAAATAAAATAATTTTCTTTTTAAAAAGATGATTTGTGGTGGTGGGAGGCATTTTTGGAAGTGAAGGAGGAAATTTCCCCTGGGGACCTGGAAGCCGCCCTCTCATCACCAGCACTGTGCTGTGCTCTCTTGGGACGCGCCACCACGTCCAAGTTTGGAAACACACTTCTTCATTCCACCCTCAATGCTCTGCTCCCCGAGCGGCATCCTCCACACTGATAACAGCAGATGGTCACCCCCATCGCCGTGACAGCATCGCTGTGACAGCACCACCGTCTGTCTGTCTCCTGCAGCAATCCTTGAGTCTGGTGTTTTCAACGTGTTTGTGCTTGGTTTATGGCAAACCACAGCCCACAGGAACCAAAACACCAAGATGGCAACGTCAGACACAAGCTCAGGCAGAATGGCTCACTTAGTCACACCCAAGTCACCTCCATGGGAGTCCAGTGTGGCAGCTCTAAGTGACTTAGAGAGAATGACATCCCATCCATGGCAGGGCTACAGATGGCAGTAGGTTGAGGGTGCAGAAACAAAAAGCAGCATGGTGGGCTTTGATGTAAGTCTAGGATCCAGGATGAGGAGTAGACAGGGGAGCCGTTCAGGAGAGCAGCTAGTAGTCCAAGAGCCTGTGGTCAGGAAAGAGGACCGGGTCCAACATCCAGAGAGTGGTCTAGAGTAGGATCAGCAAACTTTCTGTAAGAAGCCGAACAGGAAATATTTTAGTCTTGATGGGCCATAAGATCTTTGTTGTAAGTGCTCAGCTCTGCCATGGTAGCGTGAAAGCACCGTACACAACACAAAAATGAATGTGCATGGGTCCAATAAAGCTTTAGTTAGACATTAAAGTTCAAATTTCATGTTATTTTCATGAAATACTATTCTTTTAAAAAATTTTGTTCCACCTTTTAAAAAATGTAAAACCCATTCTCAGCTCATGAGCCATACAAAAACAGGCAGAGGACCAGATTTGACTCGTGAGCACATTTACCAACCTTGTCTAGAACAGTACCTTCCAATGGAAATATGAGGTGAGCTACAACTGCAAGCCACATAAGTGATTTTTAATTTCCTAGTAGTCACATTGTTAAAATTTTAAAGAATTGGGTGATTAAAGAATTACCCTGAACTCTTTGGGTCCCAGTTTCCTATAAAATTAGGCTAAGGGGCTGGGGTTGTGGTTCAGTGGCAGAGTGCTTGCTTAGCATGTTAGAGGCACTGGGTTAAATTCTCAGCATCATATATAAACAAATAAAATAAAATAAAATTAGGCTAAGGATCTGTGGGTTTGTAACAATGTTTAAATGACTCAAATTGTGGGAATTGGGAGAACAGTGTCTAGCACTTAGCAAAATCCTCAACAAATTTCATTGTTAACCTTTTAACAAAGAGAAACAAGTAAAATCAATTTTAACAGAACATTCTATTTAACTCAATACAACCAAACTATTATCATTTCATACATAATCTACATAAGCAAATTATAATTGAAACATTTTTTTCCATACTAAATTTTTGAAATCAATTGTTTTTACATTTTATCTCACATTTCAAGTATCCAATAGCCACATGTAACTAGTGGTTACCATATAGGGCAACACAAATCTAGAGCAAAGATAAATTCAAATATCAAAGGTGAGAGTCAAGCAATAAAGCAGATCCGGGTAGATTAGGAAGTGGGATGCAGAAAGCAAAGTCCAAGGTCAAGGAAGTGGTAAGTACCATTGTCCGGGATACAAGAGAAGATGATCTGGGCATCAGAGATAAGTTTCAGTAAAAACAATTAATTTAGGACCTTCTGGGCCAGGCATAAGAGGAAACATCTCACATGCATTCTCTCATTTAATCTTGACAGTGATCTTGTGAGGAGAATATTCTTACCATTATGTTAGGAGTTAGACTAAAACAAAGAAAGAGGCATGTTTTAAAATCATACCTGTACCTAGTCAGTGGTAGGGCAGGGTTTGAACACCCTAACACCCACACACTCTTTATTACACTACCTCGTGCATAGCCAAGGCAATGAGGATGCATAAAACATCAGAATCTCAGGGAAAAATACTGAGTAATGGTGCATCCATGGCCCCACACATCATCCTCTTCTTCACCCTCATTGCTCCGCCATCTTCTCTTCACCTCTTACCTGAATTGTGCAGCAATCATCAACCCCAGTCTCCAGTCTTCCTAGATCCATTTTTTTCAGCATTCAGTTGACAAAATAATTTCTTAAAGTCAAATTCTGAACATATTTGACTCAAAACCCTCCTTTGCTCCCCTTTGCTACAGAATAAAACCTAAGTTCAGGAAAACACAGATCCTAGTCTACCAGATTTACTCTAATTAACTCTCCAACTTAGAAGCACAGCCTTCCAAACCCTGCATGGCACTTCCTATCATGTTAACTTCATAATACTCAACCTAGAATTCAGAATTTTCTAGA
Organism: Ictidomys tridecemlineatus; assembly: GCF_052094955.1. NCBI lineage: Eukaryota > Metazoa > Chordata > Mammalia > Rodentia > Sciuridae > Ictidomys > Ictidomys tridecemlineatus. The sequence goes on along the minus strand of NC_135479.1, from coordinate 26,802,796 downwards.
CTCCAGGAAACCAGTCACAGCCTGGTATGACTTTCTCCCAAACTATAATTTTTACATCCGTCCCATGGATCGCACTGTTCCTTCAATTTCAAATACCCTTTTCTTCTACTTATCCTTCCTACCACCTCTACTAGCACAGGCCCTGAGTGTCTCAGTCACATCCTTTCATGAACCTTTGGTTTCTTTATCCCTCTGCTGGACTCTCCCAATACCATATCTGTGAAACTTTTACAGTTCTTACTACTTTCTTCTTTGTGTTTTACACATATGCATATGCTCTCCTCTCCCTTCTACACTGTAAGCTCCTCAAAGAAAGGTACTGCATCTCAACATCCCATAGTATGTGCCAAAATGTGTCATGCTAAAAGATTAGGTACCCAGTAAGTCATTTAATTAAAAGATAAATTCATGTTAATTTAGTCAAATTGATCTATCAGGATGCTTAAAATTCTTACCATCTAATTCATTCCCGAAGAATATTTAAGAAATTTTATCTGAAATTGTACTATAGTAACCTAAAGAGATAGAATTAAATAATATTCAGAAAGATCTCAGCCCGCTGCTGTTAATACAAAAATAGAACTATAGCACTCATGTTTTTTTGTATTTGCTTTGACTGTTAGAAAACTTGATTGAAAATTCAGTGCCCAAGGACAAGAACATCCTCAACCTAGACCTCCAACCTTCTGCTTCTGTTGAGTGATTCAGGTGTTTTAGTCTTGCTTTGTAGATCAACTTTAAGTATAGCTTATTGAAAGCTGTCTGAAATTCTTTTGAAAGTATGTATGAAAGGGAGTGGATAATCATAAATAAATACTAGTTGTAGTATTTGTTTATAAGCTTCGTTATGAGGCACTCTGAACCCTTACACACAGGTGTATAAGAAAGTTGAGAATCCAGGATAAAGATGACTGGAACTAAGCATTAGAGCTAGCACCTAAAGGGAAACTATTAGTCCAAAACCCATAATCCAGAAGGACATAGAACTCTCAGGCTTGTTTTGAGCTGTAATGCTCAGAGTATGAGACATGGCAGCAGGTGAAAAGAAGACAGCAGCAAAGCACGAAGCCAAGAAATAAATCCCTTAGGGAAAGGAGCTAGTGGTCCATCTGATAGTGAGGAGTTAGGGAGAAGAGAATCCAATATGTAGGGGAAGAGCTGCCAAGATGAGGAAGAGGATCAGATTCCCTGTTAAAGAACAAGAATTCAAAACCAGAATCTGGCCCCAGAGTGTGACACTGGAGATAAGCAGGGAACCCAAGCAGAAGCCGCTATGAAGCACAAGCAATGATGGTGAGGTTAGAGGGAGGTCATACCTCTGCGTGCTGAGGGCTCCCAGGCCCTTGGTAAATCCTACCTAATAGTCAGTGGGCTGAGAGCCACCAACTAGCCAAGAGTTTAAGTGGATATCACTTGCCTCTTAGGTTAATGACTAAAGGTGACTAAAGGTGACTAAAGGCTTCATTCCCTATTGGAAAATATAATCATGGTAAGTTCAAGGATCAAGTTCAAGGCCAGCCTCCACAGTTTAGCAAGACTCTAAACAACTTAGCAAGACCCTATCTCAAAATAAAAATAAAATAAAAAGAAGTGGGGATGTAACACAGTGATAATGCAACCCTGGGTTCAATCCCCAGTACAAAAAAAAAAAAAGATACCATGGGTCAGGTTTGATGGGAATCAGTGGGCAGGAACCTCCAAAGAAGAAACCAAGAGCCAGACAAGGTATCTACATGGGCAAAACTGATATGGAGTACAGAACACATGGAACACCGGTCTCTTAAAAAGCACCCACCAAGATGGCAGCCTCACCATTCGGTGGAGTCAACTCTGGTAACAATGAGGAAAACACAGATGGTCAGGGAATAGCACTTCCTTCCTGACCACTCTGATGCACTTTCCTTTCCACAGTTTACAACAGGCATTGCGGTCCCCGTTTTAGAAGTGAGGGAATGTGCATATATACCCAAGTCATCCAGCTATCAGGAGCCAAAATTTAAATCCAAGTCCCTCAGACTCTCAGGTTCTTCCCACAGACTGGGCTATAAACATTTTTTATAAAAAGTAAATGAGATTACTGGAGCTCAATAAAGCCCCCACTCAGCACTGGGCTGAGGTTCAGAGTCTCCCAGGGAGGTCAGAAGGCACCTGCTCTGGAGCTGAGGGACTGGGTGATTTGTGGACAGAGAGCACACATCCTAGGGGCCTCAGAGGAGAGCTGCCCTCACACCCAAAGAGAGAAGTCCCAGGCCCCCAGGGCCCTCCATGGCTTCAGTTCATGGAGAAGATCACAAAAGGACTCTGCAGCAGATGTACAAGGTGAAAAACACCATTCCTCCCCCCTAAAAGTGGGGCCAGGCTGGCCACTGAGGGCTCCATTCCAATTATACCTGCTAAGATCACAGGATGCCTCAGGCTGCTTTGCCCGGCATGACATTTCTCTTGAATTGCCAACCCTTGTTTTTTACCTCTTTCAGAAGCTGACTCTGCTTTTCAAGCTATGCAGCTGGCATTTGGGGTCTCCTGGATTCTCA